>NC_036461.1:21070874-22270874 GCF_002775205.1 Xiphophorus maculatus
TTAGTTCTGGTACAGTGCTTCCTTCCAGCTTTAAATTCACATGTGAACTTGACAAACCGGAAGAGCCCATTTTGCGTCCAGAGGACTCCATTCCTATCAGTGCCTCGCCACAACCTCTGGCAGGTTGGAGAAATTTAGTGACTTTTTGCCGCGCCATTAGAATTCCAAAGAAGGTGGATGATGGGAAGGAGGACAACCCACCATTAAAGCCTAGTGATCAGGTAGGTTTGAAAGAGGACGTGGCTCATGTGACATCTGTGACTGGCACAAATGGAAAGAGGACAAAGGACAATGATACTGAAGAGCAGCCCCCAGGAAAGAGGACCAGGGACACTGTTGCTAAAGAGGAGCCCCCAGCCAAGAGGAGCAAGGACACTCTTGCTGAAAAGGAGCTCCCTGCCAAGAAGACCAGAGACAGTGTTACTGAAGTGAAACTCCCAGCCAAGAGGACCAGGAATAGTGATGATGCTAAACAGGAGCCCTCTGCCAAGAGGATCAGGGAGAATCAAACTGAAGATGTGGTCCCCTCCAAGAGAACCAGGGACAGTGTTGCTGAAGAGGAGCCCCCAGCCAAGAGGACCAGAGACACTGTTGCTGAAGAGGAGCTCCCAGCCAAGACGGCACAGTGGTATAATGAAGATCCCATTTGGGACGAGGTCCTTCAAAGTATCGGCAGAAGGATGGCATGGAGATATGGTAAAGAATGGGAGGCCGAGCCCATCCCATCAACCCCTCTGTTCATTCCATACCAAAAGGCAGACCATGAAGATCCTATTCTGTTATCCCCTGTCCTCAGTCCCTCACCAAGGACAGCGTGTGAGGATACTGGTCTGTCATCCCCTGTCCTCAGTCCCTCACCAAGGACGTCGTGTGGGGATCCTGGTCTGTCATCCCCTGTCCTCAGTCCCTCACCAAGGACAGCGTGTGGGGATCCTGGTCTGTCATCCCCTGTCCTCAGTCCCTCACCAAGGACGTCGTGTGGGGATCCTGGTCTGTCATCCCCCATCCTCAGTCCCTCTTGTAAAATGCCACGTAAACGTCCTGTTTTGTCATCCCCTGAGGTCAGTCCCTCACCATCAATGCACTGTGAAGATCCCGTTTTGTCACCCCGCGTTTTCAGTCCTTCACCATCAACACACTGTGAAAATCCAACTTTGTCATCCCCTGACTTCCGTTTCCGGATGGAGACTGAAAAGGACATAGAAGAGGAACCGACACCTTCAACATCTAGTGGAACTACAGCAAGAGTGAGTTCCAAACACGTGTGGTTTAGACCTCGCTACGTTTTAAGTGACTCTGATTAGATTGGGATCCGCAAAAACTGAGGACCTAATTGGGAAGTCACATTAGGGCATCATCATTTCTCAGTTTTTTTTTTTTTTTTTTAATTAAAACCAATGGGTTTCTAGCAAACCTGTGGAAGCCTTAGGTAACGCGTTGCATCGGGGCTTTTCTTTATCCCGCTGCTAGATGTAGCATTTTAGATGTTGAGGATTCTGGCAGGACTCAGGAAGCCTTAGGTAGCGCCTTGCAGTTTTCTTCGTCTTTGTGTCTTCCTCTCATCTTCCCCATGTTTCAGGGTGAAATAGCGGTTCTTCCCCACGCGGTGCTCTCCGATATAGTAAATTATTCTATTCTGTTCCTCCACTAATCCACTCTCCAAGGTTTTAATCTTTCAGGTTTTAGCTGCTCATCGCTGGATCCTTTCGTCGTCGTCCATGTGGTTCCTGTCCTTCTGGACCCCTTGTCTTTCACACTGCTTGTAAGTTTTTGCATTCCACATTCATACTGCTTGCCTCCTGCTGGTGGTGGGGACCATCAGCTTTACTAAATAAGAATAGAAATAGAAATTCACTATTAGTAATTTAGAAATTGTTCAACCACATAGAGTTAAAATTTACATTAAGTAAGGAATGCTTGCCTGACAATGCGTTGTATCAGAAACCAAATTAAAGCATCAGGACAATAAGAAATTAGAAGACAAAGGAGAACATAGACATAATTTATGATTGAAGGATTTAATTAAGATTTTTTATTCAGAGAGACACTAGAGAACAGGATCAGAGGAAAGGAAATGGAGAGCATGTGGAGTAAAGTTTTATGTAGATAAACTATTAATCTCATGAAACAAATAGTTTATATGGCCAATAGCATGTTCATGTGTTACAACACAGAAAAATCACAAAAGAAGAATAGACATTAAAAAAATACCCGACCCAAGTTCAGGCTTCTCAGATTTCTGATTCTCTGATCATCCCAGGTTGGATCTCCTCCACCTGTAATCCTCCACCTTCAGCACCACCAGTCAGGTGGAGGAAGATAAGAGAACCCAGTTGATAAAAAAAAGTAAGAAAACTTATTTTCATTTATATATGGATGAAATTGAGCTCAAATTTCAAAATTGTTCTTCCTTCTGTCCACCTATGTTCTATTTGTTAACCCTGTTGTCTTTTCTCTGGATTTCATTTCTACATCAACTCATGTCACATGACATGAGTTGACCAACAATTAAAGCAGAAGACCAGCGCCGCCTGGAATCCTCCACCTTCAACACCACCAGTCAGGTGGAGGAAGATAAGAGAACCCAGTTGACAAAAAAAGTAAGAACATTTACTTTTACACAACAAAAAATGTTCAACACACAGGACGTCGAGGTTAATATTCAAATCTATTTCCTATTTCCTGCTGTACTTTCTCCTCACTGACACTTTTGTTTTGTGTGTGTGTTTTTTTACTGAGTCCTTTCATAACAGCAGAGCTTTGATGAGCTTTGTGTTGATGGAAGGAGGATCAGGAATAGAGCAGAGGACCTGCTGATCTACTGGTTCTAGTAGATTTTATAAATGGTGAGGTCATGATTATGACTTGATCAGAAAGTCTGATTCAGTCATCTGTTAGATTCAGATTCTGCAGATCAATAATGTCTCTGATCATCCCAGGTTGGATCTTCTCCGCCTGTAATCCTCCGCCTTCAACACCGTCAGTCAGGTGGAGGAAGATAAGAGAACCCAGTTGACAAAAAAAGTAAGAAAACTTATTTTCATTTATATATGGATGAAATTGAGCTCAAATTTCAAAATTGTTCTTCCTTCTGTCCACCTATGTTCTATTTGTTAACCCTGTTGTCTTTTCTCTGGATTTCATTTCTACATCAACTCATGTCACATGACATGAGTTGACCAACAATTAAAGCAGAAGACCAGCGCCGCCTGGAATCCTCCACCTTCAACACCACCAGTCAGGTGGAGGAAGATAAGAGAACCCAGTTGACATAAAAAAGTAAGAACTTTTATATCTACGCAACATAACTAAACATTTCAAATATAGCTGCAGAGAGCTGAGCTGAAAATTAGAAACTGTCTGCTGTTCATGCATATTTTCCTCCTTAACTTTATCTGCTCTCTTTATTTCATTTCTCTGTGAACTCATGTGATGACTGGAGTTGACCAACAATTAAAGCAGAAGACCTGCTCCACCTGCTGATCTACTGGTTGTAACAGCTTGTGGGAAAGGTGAGGACATGATGATGACTTTGATCAGAAAGGCTCTTCCAATAATCCGTGCTTTAGACAGAGATTAAGGAATGTGTGTCTGATCATGTGATGATTCGCCAGCATCACTGGACCAATCAGGCGAGAGAAGACAGAGAGGACTGAGGACTAAAACGAAAATACTCTGCCTGCCGAAAAAGGCAGACGATCCAGTGGCCCCAGGTTTACACACCATCTGCTGGTACTAAATACATTTTTTACAACCTTAACTTTTCAGCCATTCTATAGTTGAGATTATTTTCTTAATTATCCAAGAATTGAAACCTTGGTTTTCCTTCCTGTTAGATCATATAAGCAAAAAAATAAACAAATTTTAACGTGCAAAAAGTTTATTTGAGCAACACTAAAACACTTTAATACATACAGTGCAGTAAACAATTCTCATTAAATTCCCCCCTTGTTGTGTCTTTTGCACACGACTCAAAGCAGCTCTGTAATGCCTGCACCTTTCTATGTGCTTCTATAAAAAATAGCTCTAGGTTTGTTGGGATTTGAGCACATTTATTGGCAGCTTTAGTGCCAAAACAATTTTGAAAATCCTTTTATTTCTCAAATTGTAGTGGCGTAATCACACTCTGAAAACTTCCAGAACGTCAGGAATTATGTCTAACTTCGTACACAATAACTGATGTAGTATTGAATGACACTTATGATTCCAGTAAAATATTACTGAACCATTTCTTATGCTTTTACTTTGATCAGCATTTAGTAGCTTTTACTTTGGAAATTCCCATGAAGATGCCAGGCTGCCTGTAGCCACTTCCTGTGAATCCACTAAAGTGATATTGAGCCTTATTTGGGCGAAGTTAGCTTTCAAAAACCTACTATAAATATGTTTTTCCCACCTAGGAGAGAAGGAGCAGAAGAAGAAGGAATGAATGAATGACTGTTACATGACAAGTGAATCTAACACTTACTGCAGGTTGATGACCTTTGACTTGTATCACAGACACGTGTCTCTGAAAGCGCTGCAGGAGTGATGAGATCACAAGGATGTCACAATTTCTTCTTTTAGCTCATCTTTTTGAGGCAGACTCAGATGGAGAAGTGGCATAAAAAGCAGCAGTGGAAACGGGTCAAAAAACGACAGATGAGGAGCCGATCACTTTCAAACTCACACTCACGCCCATCCGCCTCACCCCTCCTCCCATCTGACAGACGCCAAACACTGAGCCTCCCTCATCGCTATAAAACCTCCTCGCCTCCATCACTGTCAGGGACACAAACATCCTGAAGTGACTGGCTGAGGTGGATGCAGACACTCTGAGGGTGAGTTCTTGAGGTTTACATTGTCTTGTGCACTTCCATGATTTTTACTGTGAAATATGCATTTGTTTGCTTCAAATGTTTTTTGTCACTTGTATTTTTTGTGCATAGATTCCTAAATTAGAGCCCCGACAATTAAAAGATTCAAAGCGTTTGTGTCTCCCAGGTACTCGGAGCAGGTGGAGTGTGTCGTTTTCCAGAAGAGCGATCTGTGTGTGTGTGTGTGTGTGTGTGTGCAGGAACTACAGTGACTCTGCCCTGCCGTTACGACTACACCCCTCAGGTGGATCATTTGTTTCTTTAGATGGACGGTTCAAATGTTTGCGAAAACAAGTAAATGTACTTTGTTGGGGTTTTATGTAACAGACCCAAACTAAATATGTAATTATTTTGGAGAGGCATGAAAATTCTGTCCCTTTTTTTTAGTATAAGAAATCTGAAAAGTTTGAATTTTTTTTCCCCACTTCACACCAATAGTATGTTGTGTTGGTGTATCTTATAAAGTATCAGTATAAATGTGTTGTTTATGGCTTTAGGAAATGTTTAAGTGAACAACATTGTGTAAAACTCCCCCAGGTCACACTGTGAGGCGCGTTATGTGGTCACCACACCGACCCCAACCAGATCAGCCCTTCCAGCCGCGGTGAGAAAAACTGCAAGTGCTGTGATTGTTACAGTAAAATGACGTTACTGAAAGGCTGCCCTGCATTCCAGCTACACCGGGGGAAGCGATTCGAGCCGTTCGGCTCAGATTCGGGGTGTGAAGCTGGGCGATGCGGGCCAGCATCACTTCAGGTTTGAGACAGACTGACCGCTGGGGAGATGGACCTCACCTGACACCATTACTCTGGATGTAACAGGTAGGTGAGCAGAAACTGAAGCTGCTGAGACATCTCAGAAAAGTTTCAGCATTTAATGACGTGCGTTGGAACTCTGCGTTTCTCAAATTTGTTCTTCTGTTTCTTTAGCTCGACTCTCCTGTCCATTAAAACATCAATGACTCGAGAAGTGGACAGCGAGGTTTCTGGTGCCTGGCTGGAGACGAGATTCTGATTATTCAAGAGCCAAAACAAAACGTCAGAATAAATAGTTAGAAGGCAGATTTGTTTTCTATTTGTTGTTGTTTTCATTATTAATGCTCCATAACACAAAATTCATCAGTGCTGTAACTCTTGAGTTGAATAAAATGTTCTTCTTTCAATCCGTTATTTCTGGAGTCTTTTTATTTGAACCATAATCATTTTTGGAAACGTTATACATTAAAGGAACGCCCACATTTTTAATAGAACTTCATAACTGATCAAAGCACAAACTGGAGAACAGGTTTAAAAGAAATGTTTTTCTAGTGTTAATTCATTTGTAGTTACATAAATACAAAATTCACATCTTAAAAACAAACACAAGCCAGTCACACTGAAGAAGTTTTCTGATGTTGACCTTCGACCCTTAGCTTCAACTGATTCACTGAAGGGTTGGGTAGAAATGTTACCCAGAGAACGCTCTTTTTCCTCATGGACTCAACCAATGAAACAAACTGGAAGAACTGGAAGCTGAACCAGTTGGTGGATCAAGTCGGTCAACTCCAAGTAGCCAACACCGATCGCCTTTGAAGCTTCACAGCTCAGACTCTGACTTATGAACACATTTCCTCCAGTCTGAGCCGAGACTGTGGAGGGTTTTTTACTGCCTGCTGCTTTTTCTTCAGTCGCTGTGAACCAGAGTGACGAACAGGAGAAGTGAGCATTGGTGGCAGAACTATATTGAGTTGCGATTGCCGGTAAAAATCTGTCTAATCCCACTTCTTGATTCAGACTAAAATTAAGAACGAGAGAGAGAAATTATTGATCTAATATTAAAATTACAATATGAAGCACATTCTTAATTCTGTCAGTCCAAAATTATTATTATTATTTTCACGCAAAACAACATGTTCCGTTAATTAACAAACAAACTGAGTTGTACTTTGTCATTAAATTATTTATAACTTACGAATAGCAAACTACCTGCTATTAAGATGAATAGTAATTGTAATGACTTTTTCCAGTGGGTGTGTACTGAACATTACAGATTATGCTTTAGTTCCGAAGCAGGCCACTAGGGGTCAGGATGACACAAGGTAAAAAAAAATTATAATAAAGAATTTTTCAGGGTTTTAAAACTAAAAAAAAAAACCTAGTCATAAGAACATGGTCATTTGTTCAATGTAAACGTACATACAAAATAATAATAAAAAAGGTCTACAAAACATGTAAAAAAACAGCAAAACAACGCATTCCCATGTGTACATAATTGCTTTATAGAATTGTTTTCTTAAAAAAAAAGAAAAGAAAACACAAAGCCTTTTAATGTCAAGATGAATGAAAACTGATTTCTACAAAATGATGACAATTAAATAAACATCAAATAAGTGACTCCATAAATATCCACTACCTTCGAGTCAGTCTTACTCCATTTATTCGTAAACACGTGGATTAAAATACCATGTTTGATTGAGGAATGAATGAGGGAATACGCATGGGGCGAGGTTAATGTGTTTTCAACCAGCAGGTGGCGCCACTTACAAATAAACCCTCATCTGAATCGGCGTTAACCAAGGATTTCTTCTGGACCAAACTGAGTGGATTGTATTAAGTGGAGCCTCGGGGCCCCAGCCGCGTGTTCAAAACACGGCAGAGATTAGAGGACGGATTTAGTGTCATACCAGGATGTTGCTCATTATCGTGTTATCTTTGGATTAATTATGTCTGAGCCAAAAAGTGTTTGTTGCCCGATGGATTTTCTGCTACATCCATTGATCGTCTCCCCAAAGCAGATTCAGCAAACGAGGAACGAACAAACCGCCTTATCCTCGCTTGTTATTGTCGCAGTCAAAGCGTCACCAGTTTCACACGTCGGAATCAGTTTTTCTCCTCCTGGGGAATCCCCACCCCCAGCCCACACAGCCATTTCGTCCCGTACGGCTCTCAGAATGGCTTTGTGAAGTCTAGCAATCATACATGTAATTTTCCCAGCGTGGCAGTGGAAGCTGCCCCCCCCTTTAAATGAGGAGTTCCTGAAATAAGTGATAATAAGCTGTGAACAAAACATGAAATAAACAAGTAAATGGATGGACAACAGTGTTGCCTTAATTCTTCACTGTTTAGAGAAGCAAATATCTTGAATTTGAAGCTCTACTTTTGCTTAAAGATATATACATTGTTTTGGAAACAGTTGCTTCTGTGACCCAAATAGTATTAGAACGGTGATAATGCTGGAACATTACAATGCAACATAACACAAAAATATTGTTGTTGTTGTTTGTTTTAAACGCTAGCAGTTAAATCTTGCTGAACATTTTGTTCATATTTTTTTCAGAGAAACCATGAAACTGTGGTGGGTTTAGTGAGTATTATTGCACCGGAGCATAAGTTGTCACGAGGTTCGACCAAATTCCAGACTGGAGTTGGGGATGAACATGATGAAGGTTTATTGACGCAAATCCTTGGTTCAACAGAAGAACCGACGACGAGACAAGTTCGAAACAGTGAAGAAGAAAAAAAGAGAAAGAAATGGCGTAGTTTATATATTGTAAGGAGGGAGTGAAAATGACAAGAGAGCCAGAAAAGCTAATTGCAGGTAAGTGGATGCAGTTGGAGAAGGAGCAGTTGTGAGCAAACGAGGAAATGATTAACAGCTGGGAACAGGGAGCGGGATGGTAGGCTGAGGAGAGGTGCAGAAACAAACTGGGGCAAAAACGGAAAACAAAAAATCTGAACTGTAAACAGAAATATAATAAAATTGATCCAAAACACAAGGAGTAAACTAAAATGGCGATATGTAACACATTATCACACTGGGAGAACCTCCTACTGGTCAACTCCAATCTTTACAAGCAAAAGGGCTTCTTAAAATGATCACTGTTTTTTAAAATATCACAACTGCAGACTGATTTATTTCATTTAAATTTTTTTTTTTTTTTTTTATGATTGTTTACTTGTTGATTTGGCATATAAGTTTTGCTCAAAATTCAAGTTTAGTTGTGTAGCCCGTTTCAGCAACAAGGCAGCTCAAAGTGCTCCACAAAATGCAAACCTCATAAAGTAACCAGTTATGGAACAAACAATAAACATTTGCATTTTATCAAATGCAATAATCAAAATCACCAGGAAATCAAATATGTTGGTCAATTTCCAGTTGTTATAAATCAAAGGCAGCTCTAAGCAGGTGGAGTTTTTAGCCTTTGGTTTACAGGAAAACAGTGTTTCAGCAGTTTTGCAGTTCTCTGGAATTTTGTTCCAGATTAGCAGAGCTCGAAAACTGAATGCTGCTTCTCCATGTTTGGCTCTGGTTCTGGAAAAAGCCAGCATCAGCGCGGACGTGTCTCCCAAAAGCAATTTTTAGAGATATGTTTTGTTCCTATAAATGAAAATGTGCGGCCAAAAGCTTAAGAGTTGTGCATAAGACAAAAAAAAAAAAAAAAAAGTCATCATTTACAGATGCATGTCGTGGAAGGGTCCCTGTCCTCTCCCCTGTCCGTTTCTACACGTGTCTGGACGCAGGCGGCGCTGTTGGCCTGCTCAGCCACAGGGCCCGTCGCTGTCTGGCAGCGTTCGTTTAGAACTAGTGAAGTGTAAATAGAAAAACAGGTCAGAGCCGACAGATTTGACTTCCCATGAGAAACAGGTAACAAGAGGAAGAGAACGTAACACAGCTGCAGTGAGTTCGGCTGCAGGGTGGGGGGGAGTGGAAACACTTGTGTGTATTTTTAGTAAGGTTGGATCAAAATTCAAGCGTTTATGGTTCTTGTTTCTCATCCGATGCAGTCGAAAAAGAATAATAATGAAACGTGCTTTTCATGCAACCCGACTTTCTTTTGTGCAGCTCCACAGGCGACCCACATCTGGACGTCTTTTAAGTCCTTTTTTTTTTTTTTTTTTTAACTCGGGCCTTTTATAAGTTGTTGCAGGACAGAGGACACACAGAGCCCAACAAAGCAACGGCGAGAGCCTGAGGCAGCATCACCAATGCACCATGGCTGAGTGACGAGGGAAGAGGAAAAAAAAAAACAAACAAGTGCTGCTTTACAGAAAGAGAAGGACTCTGTTCTTTTCAAAGGCTTCAACCTTAAAACTCCAGCTTCTTTGGCACAACATGGAACATTTAAAGCAGTTTTTAACTAGTAGTTTTGACTAGTCTCTCTGAGGTTCCCGGCTCTCTTAGAAGCTGGTAGTTATTGATTTTTGACTGGGGGTCGGATTCAGGGATGCGTAAATATACGAGACAGACTGGGGGACTGCAACACACAAAACCCGAAGGAGTGAGACATCACTCTGTGTAGCAGAGAATCAGCCCCCTGAAGCACAAATCTTTGTGACAGTGGGATTTTTTTCTTTCTGTTGTTGTCGTTTTTTGCACCAGTAGATATTGTTTTTGCTTTCAGATGGAACAGGACAGGTTTCCATCGCTGGAAAACTTAAAGAAGATTCATCTGAAGCCTGAAATCTGAATAAATGATTAAACCAAAACAGCTCGGAGAATGTCAAAAGCATTTCTCTAACATCATCTCTCCTGATTGGGGTTGGCTGATCTTGCTCTCTCTTTCCAGTGCTAAATTATGTTCCTCTGTCTTGCAAAAGTCTTTTTAACTCTTGCGCTTTTCAAATTTTGTCTCACTACAAAACACAAACAAAAATGGTAGCATCTCAAACCGCTAAACAGTTATTGTTAAAAAAAAACAACAACTCCTAAAAACAATAATAATAACCAATTTTCTACAATAACTTACATAAGTATTCAAGTTGTTTTCCAAAGTTGTTTTTGCCACAACGTTCAGTTGAACCTGATGTGGAAGGCAGAAAAAGATCAATATCTTTGATCGTAGGGTCTCTTATCGGTGTTAGAGTGAACCTGCGCTCTGCTTACAAAGCTATTTAAGGCTGTTTTTTATTTTTTATGGATTAAGTCAGAAGCTGCTGAATCTGCTTTTATCCTGGAAGCTGTTGGAATCAGCTGCCAGATGTGCCTCGCTTCCTTTTAAGGTTGTCAGAGAAACGAAATATTTTAGGTCAGCATTCATACATGTGTTTCCGTCTCCCAGACATGTTTGCACTCTTCACATTACCATGCAGTTCATTTGATTTATTTACTCTTAGCATGTTTTTATTTGAGCATTTTAACGATTTTAATACAAATCTAAGAAAAAAATGTAAAAGAAAAAGAGAATGTGGGCGGGGCCAGTCTGGGAGTTTGAACCTCCCACTTCGCTTGATCACATTCTGCGCCTCAATAATAAAGGGGCATTATTATGTCTTTTCTACGCCCTTTACAGCACAGTCAAGTTTCTGTGTTACCTTAAGTTGTTATAAAAATGGTACATAAAACAAATGTGACTTAAAACATATTTGACTTTGTAATTTAACACCTTTAAATTGGGTCTCTGTCTCTTAAAAAACTCTTTCTGCTCTTTCTGAAGCTCCACCTTGAGGAAAACTTTGCTGCTCTACTAACCCTTTCATAATGTTTGGAACAGCTTTGTCTGAGTAGCAGCTCATGTAAAGATGCGCAGTTCCTCCAGGTTTTTGCTAATTGTTGCTGGCTAGTTTGTAGGAGCCGAGTAGGGGCGTCGCAGGGGGAGGCTTGTTCTGTGAGCTGGACGTCTGGATGCTCAGATCCCACGTCTTTAGGTCTAGAAACTTTGCTTGTGGAAGAAAAGTTATTTTGGGCTTGAGGAAGCATTTCTCTGTTGATCTGATCCTATATTTTGGGTCATTATCTCATTGGTACACTAGATGTCAACCTATTTTGAGTTTACTGAAAATCCACCAGATTTGTACATAATCAACTGGTGACTGGCTGCGGCACCATGAGCTAAAGAGTTCATGGTGCTGCTCCCTCTGACAAGGTTCTCAGAGCCTTTAGAAGAGAAACTGGCCCACAGCATGAGAGATCCTCCACCATACTTAACATAGATAATGAGGTGCTTTTCTAGATATTCATCCTTTGTTTTACATCCAACCGCAGAGTGTGTGTTACTGACATGTCTGACCTTTGAAAGCATTCACATCAGCCCTGTTTATTCCGCTTTAATCAAACTCAAGTTTGTTTGTTTGTTTGGGGAGGGACAGTTGAAAAATCCAAACTCTGGTCTGGCTAAAATCCTAGGTCTCTGTTGGATTGAAGTGAACTCTGTCGTGGTTAGAATGCGGATCAGAGACCACTCCAAAAGCAGGAAGAGGTCTGTAGGGAATTCTGGGTAAATATGACCAAAACAAACAAACAAATCTAGAAATGGGTTGTGGTCTTTAAATCAAAGACAAAAGAGAAATCTTACAGCCGCTAAAATCTGATGCAGCTCTATTTCTTCTTTTTTTAACGTTTTGTAAAGAAGGAAGTTGCACGCCTTCTGCAACTTGCTTACCTTTTGTAGCAAAATGTCTTTTTAAAGTAATGAGGTTGTTGCTTTCGTGTCGACCGCATTGACGCGAAAGTAAATGAGGTTTTCGTGTCATTTACTTCAGTGGTTCTTGGTGCAGCTGTGGCACCCGAGTGGAGTACCCAATATGAACCAGCAGGGATTGTGAACAGAGTTCCAACAACCAGTAAAAGTTCCAATAATTTATTTTAAAAACAGGAAATCAAAAGAGAGAGGAGGCGCAGGCAGTCCTTGGTAACCAAGTCAAAACGAGTCTATAAAATAGATGCTTAGCTCCAGCCTCTGAGGAACCTCAGCCGCACCCTGGTCCCGACGGCTCCTCCAGCCGCCCACGCGCTTCTCAACGGCGACCAGTCGAGTAACCCGCGGCCTCCAACAGCAACCCGACGGATGGCGCTTCCTGGCAACCCGTCCTCTCGTCGCTAGTCCCTGAGCCTGCTCGTGCCGTCCTCCACAAAAAGAACAGCCCAAGTCCGTCCGCCTCTTCCCCGTAGATGTCTCACCATCGATGATTTTATCCCAGTCCCAGTCTGCACGCTGCTTAATCAGAATGCGGAACACCTGTGCTGATGCAGTGGGCGTCTCCGGGTGCGCGTGGCACGTGACCTCAAAAACATGCAACACAACAATAAACACTTCAAAACATAACAACAATCCTAAGCAACAAATATAAAAAACATCACTTGAACTCAAAAGGAAAAACGAGGCCACATTACCACACAGCGCCCCCACAGGCGAGGAGGTGAACAGGTTTTTCAAAGGTTTTTCAAAGCGTGAAAGCGAATCACACCAGCTGAAAATGTTACAAATGCTGCAATTTTGGTCCCCCAATCGAACCGAGTTTACTGGACTATCAAGTGTGAAACACCCCAAGTCTCACCTCAACAATGAACATATTTAAAGGCACAGAGGAGCTCAGACGTCCACTGGTGTAATTTAAGGATAGAAAAGGCTTTTTCTTATCATTCTTAACCAGTTAGCATGTTGAGAGCATCTATTGGTTTCCGCTCTGAGCTGCTGTAAGATTTGGAGATCTTTTTGCCATCCAGAAGGAGCCCGTTTCCTTCCATCGGAGTGTTTACCAGCGAAGCAGCGGCTGCCTGTGACTCCCACTCCCCTGCAGATTTGACATTTTAGTCCACCCTGATGAAAAGAAAGGTTACCGGTTCAAGAGAGGAAGGGGAATGGGGGGGGGGGGGGGGGGGGGGGAGTGGAAGAAAGCTCTGCAGCATGATTTCACTCCTGCACATATAATTAATTCATTGAGAATGGACCCTTTCTCCAAATGTCTGCCCTTTGGTCACTCATTTCTTTTACACTATTATCCGCTCTATTTTTAGAGTTTTCATCTAAGAGGAGGATATTGCATTGCATAACAGACTTTTCCTCACCCAGTGAATGTGTTCATAGGAGACCTATTAAACTAATACCTGTGATTCTGGCTGGAACTATCACAGGTGCTGCGCATAATTAGCAGTTTTCATATTGGATCTTTTCCTCCACATTATGTCATTGGGGTTAATTAGTTAGCTTTGTATTTTTTAACAAAAACAAAATTTCACACCCTTGCTGATACTCTGAGTTCACCTTGAAGACTGGGAACGCAAATGAAAAGATAAGGGCGGATCTATTCAGTCTAATTCTATGCTTTGTGCTCTGAGAGACGTCATCATTTATTATTTAATTTACATCATAGTTAGAATACCAGATTGCAATTTGATTTGTTAAGCTTTGTTGTTTTACATATTTGACCAGGTAGTCATCCTGTTTTTGACAGTTTCACTTTCATAGTTATTTATTTTGCACTGACTGAACAAATGAAAGTTGTTGTTTTGTTTGACCGAGCTTGTGAAGCTGTTTGTGTCTTAGTGTGCTGTACTGGTGCAGAGGTAGTAAAGGGATGTGTTTTTAAAAAAAAAAAACATTTTAAATCAATTCAGCACAGTTTTTCTGTGTCGGATCGATATCAGCCGATACTAAACCTCAGATATCAATATCAATATCGGTATAAGTAAGTGGGGAAAAAAAAGGTGAATTGGTGCATAAGGTGGAAATATTCAAAGCAAATTGATACTTTTTGCACAGTATTTTATCTCAAGCTAAAAAAAAAAACCCCATATCTGTAGTAACACATATCCACAAATTCAAAATTTCTGTTTAAGAGAAAAAAAGCAAGCTCAAAATTTTGTCAAAAATGTTACCTAGGCTACAGTGACAAAAATCCTTCCTTGCATTACTAACATGTCTAAACGCTGTTAGAATTCCCAGTGACATTCACTGCTGGACCTAATTATAGCCTGGAGTCCAGGAAAATCCCGACGTGTGTTTGGACATGAGGCATGAGGAACCAGAAGAGATCGCCTCTAATTGGATCCTGGAGGTGGATTGTGAACTGGGGCAGGGAGGCCCGGTCGCTTTGAGACGACCTCCCGCCGCTGCAGGGCGTGGCGTGGAGACGACCTTTCACCCTTACAGTCTGTCTTTGAGCAACAAAACGAGTAAATGAGGAAACACGTATTATTGATATGAAATGTCTGTTTAGGACCATATTAGCCCAGAATATTTATAGCTATACTTGGTCAACTTATTTTTTACATGTGTATATTTAGTTCACATTCACACAGAGTGATGGAATGATTTAGGGAATTAACTTTTTAACCAAACACCATATTACCTGCAGTCAGGAGATTTTTCAAAAGAAGCATATGCGTCTATGGCATTTCCCTAAAAAAAAAAGTAATAAACTGTAATAATTGTAGCAGAGCTACTCCAACAAGCTAACTCCAACAAGCTAGTTTGTTGTGAAATGTGAGACTCTCATCATATACAGTATGTTATAGGTTACTTTCATATATGCTAACATAGCTTTGGATTCTACAAAGTCAAATTTTCTGTTTCAGTTGCTTTAAACTGCTAAAGTTAGCTAAAACAAGTAGCATATGTCTCATTAGCGGTTAGCTTCCACCTCAGAAAATGTAGTGGTTGAAAAAAAAAATCCTGAAGTAAAAAGACATTTTTTCTACAAAAGGTAAGCAAAATATTGCTAACAATACCTTGACAGGTTTTTCCTTTTCTTTCAAAGAAATCTGGACCTTTTATTGAGATATTTCAATTCATAAAGCTAAATGCTACAGATATTCACACGGCTTAAAAGTTAGAAATTTAGAGTTTAAACCCCACCCTAAAAAAAATGTAATAATGGTAAAAAAAAAATAAACAAATTCAAGGTAAACAATTTTCACAATCTACAAAATAAACAAGTGAATATAACTTATCCAAAATAAAATGTGTTTTATGATTTAAATTATAATCACCAAAGAAGAATAAAGAAAAATAAAGAAATACAATTTTCATTGATTCAAACTGGGCCAACAAAAAAAAAAATAAAAAATGCATCAACAATAATAAAGAGACGGCGGGAAACTCACACGTGTTCAGTGACTCTAGGTAAATGATGGTTTCACTAAAACAACATTTATGACATGACCTAAACTGCCCCAGTGGATTAGCTGTGAATCTAATATGGGGAAAGGGATCTCTGCTTGAACTGTACCTGTAATCTCTGATTACAATCTTCATTATATTGAGAGATCTGATCCAGGTCCAACTGCCTTTTATCTCTGATTAAAGTCATGTTCAATAACCATTAAAAAGGAAAACAATGTCCGCCCTGATAAGTAAGAGCGTTTTAATACTCACGTGTCACACAAAGAGAATCACAACTTGACTGCTGGAGTTTCCATATATACACAGTTGTATTTTTACAAAAAAAAATAATAACAACTATAAACAAACATGTCCTATAGACAGCGCATCAAAGTTGTAAACAAGAAGAGATATTCAAAATAAAAGTTTAAAGCATAAGTAGCAACAGAGCCGGTCCAAGGCTTCATTGGGAGTTAGACATAATTTGATCCTCCAGCTCAGCTAATGTTCCCTCCCCTATAGCATCCATATGTTATATAACTGAATTATTTATAGTTATGATTTACAACTAGACAGTCAGATCATTCACGCAATGTATTATATTGATTGACAAAAGACTGCATGATGCTTGAATTACATTCACTTCACATAAAGTGAAAAAAAAACAAAAATATTTTGAGCAGAAAAGTCTTTAGAGTCAAACTCTAGTCACATCCTACAACGTACATTGTAATAAAAAAAAAGATTTAGATGATTAATATCTCTCCTGCTTGATATTTAACAATATATGATTTACATGTAAAATGTAGAATTTCACAGTCTATTAATTCAAATTGTCCTACAAAAATTACTATATTAATTTTTGAAAATTAAAAAAAAGTCAAGTTATTAGAAAGTAAATAAATAAATAAACAGAAAACGCATATAAATAAGTATATGCACAGTAAATAACTTTTATATATGCTCAACATTTATGTACTTAAGGTTTTTCATGTACTAAAACTCTAAAAGATTTGCTTAAAAGTTTGAGTTGTATTTTCAACTAACATTGTCATTTATTTTGATCCTTTAATGCTAATCAAGAATTAAGACTTAAAAAAAATCCAATGATAAAAAAATGTTATAATAAAAACGAACAGAACGTTTTGCTATGCATTTTTTAAGACGACACTAATGAACAAATAACCTTTTAAACATTGTGAATCCCAAATGTAAACGTGCAAAACAAAACATGTCAATTCATGTCCTCTCATACAAAAAGAAGAAAAAACTTTCACTCTATAACTTTTGTGACAATTCTACTGCTCTTTAGTTCCCCTGCTGGTGTGGAGACCCATAACCAGCTGCTTAGTTTGCCGATGCCTTGGTCCGGCGCTGTACAACACCAACCCATGATAGTGTAGAAGTTTATATTACATCTAATCAAACTCACAATACCAAACGGGCCACTACAGCCTTTAGTAAAGGTCTGAGTGGGTGGATGTACTATAAAGCAGCCAACAACAAACTGAAAATCTCCCGCTAAAAAACAAATAAACAACAACAACAAAAAGTTCATTACAGCATCTTCTCCTCTTTCTCCCACGGAACCGGATCGTGCTCGTCCTCCACGTGCGTGTTCCGGCGCCCCGTCCAAAAGTGCTCCACGTCGGGGAACGTCGCCTCCTTCGTCTGTGAGACGGCGTTGCCCACCGCGTTCGCCGCGACCTCCGCGCCGTTCCCCTCGGTCTGCGGGCACTTCGTCTCGGGCGCGCGCTTGTCGCGCCGGCACGTCGCGACGAACCAGATCGCGACCAGTCCTTGGCGCACGTCGTCGTACATGGTCATCAGGACGACCGGGGACAGGGCGCTGCACGCGTAAAGGAGGACCTGCGCGAACATGATCAGCCCCGCAGGGGGCCTGTTGTAGCCCAGTCTGATCCACGTGAACGTCCCCCACTCGGGCAGCAGCATGAGCCACACGGCGCCGCTCAGGCACAGCAAGACCAGCACCACCTTGCTCTGATGCCGCGGGCTCGGCGCGTGGTTCACGGCGGTGTACAGAGTTTTGGTGTAGTACGCGATCGTGAAGATGACCGGCGCCACGAACGCCACGGTCGGGTAGATCTTGTAGAACAGACTCATGAAGTCAGACGCGCACACCGGCATCTCGGAGACGCAGACGAAGTCGTCGCCGCGCGGCACCAAGGCGGCGAAGAGCATCTGCGGCAGGGGGAACATCATGGACACCGTCCAAATGAACGCCAGCGCTCCGTGGATCCACGTGGGGCTGTGGAGGGGCTGCGACGCGGCGGCGCGCGGCAGCAGCGTGTGCTTGGCTTTGGTGGTCGCGACCAGGATGAAAGTTTTCGCGACCACGCACGAGTGCTGGAACCAGTCCGTGGTGCGGCACGCGAAGCTCCCCAAGGTCCAGGTCTGTCTGTAGTAGGTGACGGCGCGCACGGGCGCGCACAGCAGCAGGATGGCCAGATCCGTGGAGGCCAGCGAGGCGAGGAGGGCTTTCACCTCAGAGCCCCTGCCGCTCCGGAAGTCGCGGATGAAGATCAGCAACACCAGCAGGTTGCACACCGCGCCGGACACGCAGATCCCGATCAGGAGGACGGGCATGGCGGTCCGGGTGTCCTCTCCCCGGAGGAGCTGGACTCCTCCGACGAAATCGAAAAAGGAGACATTAGTCGGTCGATCAATATCCATCTCCTCCTGGTTCGAGTTTCTCGAAAAAGTTATCCACGCCCCCAAAGAAAAAAATTACAAATGAACGAGTTTTTTTTTTTTTTTTAATAGTTCAAAATTCTCTCCAAAAGCAAAGCGGAGGAGCTGCCGTAGTGCTGACACGCAGCAAGTGGGAGAGCAGGCTGGTAGGTACGGGCTATTTCAAGTCCTGCCATTTAGCGTCGTCAAGCGACACGTCACTTCATCAGTGGGACTCCAGGCTACAGCGCGTAAAGGAGAGCGCAGCGGCCGCGGTTTACACTCCAGCCTCAGAGGAATCGCTGCTCTCTCACACACACACACTACCCCCCCCCCCCCCCCCCCCCCCCACACACACACACACACATTTTTTTGATTTTTTGACCTAAAGAGTATTTGCTTACTACAATGAATTACTTTAACTCTTTTATGAAACTGATGATTTAACTTGAGATAAATTATTTAATTCATTCTTTACAATACAAATATTGCCCAAAAGGTGAAATTATGGCCACATACTTTTGGATAATATTTTGAATGCCATTTCATGATGGCATGAATTAATAACAAGGTCTGCAGTATAAACAACAAATATATATTTTTAATAAACATTTTTGTCTCTTAATGTGGTAAGTTGCTCCTCTGTCTTTAACTATTCAAAGTGGTGCTGAAATGTTGTTGTTAGCAGACAAAGATGGGACCTTGACTTGCATTATAAAGGATTTATAATGGGACGTTGGGGAGGATTTATTGATGCTCCCATGTTTCCCCATGTTAAGTCCACCCATATTGATCATTTTTTTGCTCTTTGCTTAATTAAGAAAAATATTACTCAAAATTGTTTTATTTTTATATTATTTCTGTTTATCATGTCAATATGCTATTAAAGTATTTTAGAGGCACCTATGAACTTTGTACAAATTCTGTCCTAGGTTATAACAAAGTAATTCAAAGGAAAAAAAACACAAAAAACACTTTTTATGTTTTTTTTGTTTGTTTTTTTAAATAAAAAAAAAACAACACAAATGTTGTTGATTAACACTAAAGGATCAAAATAAATGACAATGTTAGTTGAAAATACAACTCAAACCTTTAAGCAAATCTTTTAGAGTTTTAGTACATGAAAAACTTTAAGTACATAAAGTACATTAAGTACATTTAAGTACATAAATTTAAAAAAAAATTAATTTTTTTTTAAATATCATTAAGTTTAAATAGCAAAACAATGTCAATATTGATAATAGCATTGGTATCGACAATACTGACTTAGTATTCATTTGGTATCAGATCGATAACAAAGCATACACTATCTCAAACCTTTAGATGTCCTGTTGGTTAAGTTAAATGTTTTTTGTAAAGTTTGCGACAGTACAGGGTCAGTGCTCTCATATTTGATTTGGAAATTTCCCCCAGAAAACGTATTGTGGGCGAATCAGGACTGCAGGCCGTGCTCTTCCTCAGGCCAGGCCTTTGTAATGTGAGCGCAGTGGGGCTTTGCTTTGACTTATTAAAAATGTAAGAATGTCCCTGGGGAAAAAGTATGTCTTGGAGACAGCATATGCCGCTCCAAAATCTTGTTATTCTTTTCTGTGTGAACGCTGCCACATAGTTAGGATCTAGTTCCACGGAGAATGCTGGTCCCGTAACGACATATTTCTGTTCGATGGATCAGACATCGCAGGTGTAAAGTTTAGGCTAAACTTAGTTTTGAAATAGTTCAGTGATGTTCTCAGTTACATTCCACAGAAAACATATTTATGCATTTTGAACTTTTTCTCACTTTGTCACATTTCAACAACAAACTTTCATGTATTTTGTTGTTGTTGTTATTGTGACAGACCCAGAACAAACAGTGCATAATTGCAAAGTGGAAGGAAGTTCCAAAAAACTATCAGAGCAGATACCATAGCATTGCAAGTAAACAGAATAAACTAATTGAAAACCCAGTGGCCAGGTCATTTTTTAACCATTATGTACACATGTCTGAAATATTAATATAACAGTGGCTCATTACTACAGACCCAGTCAAAGTCCAAACCTAAATCTAACTTGGATTTTGTGGCTAGTTTTCAAAAATACTGTTCACAAATGGCTTCTATCTAATATGATTTAGGAAAAATGAAATGGGTAAAAGTTTCAGCCCATTTCTGCCATGAAAGAAAAAAAAAAGCCAAACAGGAAGTCATAATTATGAGTTTTAAAAATCATACTTAAGACAGTAAAAGTTGCAATTTTAAGAATAAAAGTCAGGATTTTGACTTGCAAAGTGATAATTATTAGATTCAAGTCAATTTTAGCTTTCAAAGTCAAGATTAAAAAGATAAAAAGCCACTTTATTTTTCAAAAAAAAAAGCTTGCTCCAGCATCTTGTAAATATGACTTGGAAAGTCAAAATTATGACTTTGTATCCAAAAGTTACAACTTGGTGACTCATAATTGTGACTTTGAATCTAGTCATTGTGACTGTGAAAGTCAAAAAACACAACTATCTCAAAATGATGACTTTGTATCTCATAAGTATGACTTTAAAATAAAAAAAAACTTACTGTGAAAAATTGGTTAAAAAAAAAAAGAGTCAGGCAAGCAGCTAGAGACAAACCCTCACAGACTTTACAGCAGAAGCACAAACTGGTCAAAACTATAAAACTTTTGAACTTGCTCCCTTCAATGATCTCCAAGTTCAGCCCAATTATCGGTCTGGCTGTGGGCCTGAGGTTCATGACACCAGAATGCACCACAGCGAGGTGTTTACTGGGCCCGAGGTGCCTCCGGATGGTGAGGGTGGTCGTGGTCGCGGGGGGTGAGGAGAGGGAAGAGGAGGGGACGAATATGGAGAGGTGTGGGTGCCCACTCAAATGCTGTCGCCTCCTTTAAGAGGGCTGGTTGCTAGGAGACCGGCACTGCCATCGCAGCACGGGGCAAGAAAGATGTGTGAGGTGTCATGAAGCAGTGTGGGATATGGATGGATGGAAGGATGAATGGATGGAGAGGCTTTAAAGGGAAATCTGGAGCTTTAGATCTGTTCAGTGATCAGCTTCAGCTGAACCCACTATGTGTCTTAAAAACATCCATCAAACTGTTTTTTTAAAATCATAAATAACTTCAGAAGTGAATAAACATATTAGAACAGCTTGAGTTTTTAATCATCTTACATAAATGGATGCAGTAACACTTTTCAGTTGGATTAACTGTCTAACAACAAATCAATCAAAGCGAGATTGTCATAAAAAACATATTTTACATTGTGGACATCAGAAAAATTACAGTTTGCATGAGAAACTGTACTGGGTGTGTTGAACTGGGTGCAGGTGTCTCTCATTCGTGTTTTAATGTGGCCTGAATGATTACTGAAGGAACGTCAATCTCTCTGAAGTTTGACATAATCAAACTTTATGTCAAAGGTTTGATTCCTTTGACGTAATTTTCCATGCTTTCTGGAGCCATTGGTTATTCCTCTCAGCAATCTTCTGTCTTTCATAGACAGAAGATTCCTTTCTGAATTGCGTGCTCACCCACACCTCCTTCTTTCAATAGTAGAGCTTCTTCTTGGGAGACGACCAAAACCAACCGAGAGGAACAAATGTCCATGAGTGTCATTACCTCCTTTAGATCCCTGGATCTGCCACTCAAGTCTCGACTGGGTCGGTATTGTGTGGGAGTCGGATCCCCTGCATCCCCCTGAGGCTAGCACCGAGTCGCAGTGGGACAGAATAACAGTAAAAGGGAATGACAGCGAGAAGGGGGAGTGCATACACAAAAACGCCGGAGTGGGTAAGAGTAAGTAATGTTCCCTTTGGAGAAATTCCAGAAGAGACTCAAAAGAGGAAGTACTTTTTCATCCACAGGGATGTCTGTCCTAAAAAGCAGGCCTGACCGTTGCAAATGCTTGTCCCACATCCCTGGGTGCAGAAAAGCTTTCACAGTGCTAAAGAAAAGCGGCGTGTCTCATTCAGGAAGATCAAGGGTCGCCTCGGTAACTGTTATTGATGTCATTGCTCAGATGTGGAAAACCGATTAGCGGTCAGTTGTTTGTGTTGTTATTGTTGCCCTGTTTTACATGAACACTGACTCCTTTCAAGCCACCAAGAGAGAACCGCCATCAAACCGAACTGTCGGCTCCTCAGTGATATTCATGCCAGGGCCATTTCTGGTTTTGTGGGGAACCTACACAAGATGCTGTTTGGGAACTTAGGAAAATTGTTGGATCAAATGTTTTCGTATCTCATTGATTCAGACAATGATTTTAGTCTTTTAGCAGCAACAAAAAATTTAACTTTTGTCAAAAACCCTTTCTGTGTTTAACTCTTCATGATGACACTGGTGTTCTCATAAAACCATGACTTACACACAGGGCCGGATTTAGGAGGATGGGGGCCCCTGGGCTGGAGTCAGGATGGGGGCCCCTGGGCTAGAGTCAAAATATATATATATACATATGTATATATATATATGTATATATATATATTTTGACTCTAGCCCAGGGGCCCCCATATATATTTTGTATGTGTTTGTTTTGTTTTAGAGGATGAGCAGAAAATGACCGAACAGTAAGTTTTGACAACTGACAACGTTAATAAGCCAGTTGTCACAAACTACAAACAACTCTGAACTCTTTTCTAGAAAGACTAAACCACATGTTGGGGTTGAAACTAGAATATGATGCTTGCATCACAAAATAAAATCACTGAATAGTTATTGTTGCCTGGACTTCAACACAAACTATAAAACAGATTGAGTGCAAGAAAGTGCAATGCTCAAATATACTTTTACAAAGCAAAGCGAGTAAAACAATATTTAGTTTGCAATGTCAATCCCCATCTCTTCCAAAACCTTGAGTACAGACGCACATAAAGCTTCCCCAGTATGACTTTCAATTGGTAGAAACTTCAGAAAGCATTCCTGCGAGTGTCCTTCAGGACACATATCTTAACACAAATGTTAACTGATCAACATGTGCCACATCTGGCGTGGAGTCAACAGAGATTGAGAAGTATTTTGCCATTTTTACTTCACTCACTATTTCTGATAGAACACGATCACCCATCAGCTGAATAAATTCCTCACATGTTTGGGAAGAAAGATATGAGGGTTTCCCTGAACCTGCATTTCCATATTTCTCTATGTGAGACTTCAGAAAAGGATCAAACTCGCTGATTAACTCCAGTATTCCCAGATAATTCCCATTATCAGTTCTTCCAAATTTGTCACTGGCTCCTCTCAGAGCCAGTCCCCTCTGCTAAAAACTTGACAACAGACACAACTCTTCTCAACTCTTCTCTTCCAATATGAACACTCTGATTCAAATTGTTTCTGCAGTTCTGTGTCTATCCTCCCGCTGGCTGCTGCAAGTGAAACGTAAGTCAGCATTGCTTTTCTATGATGTTCGCTGTTTTCATGCTCTCTCATGCGTTCAGTTGCGTGCTTCCAGTCACTGAAAAAAGTTTCAAAGTTTGACTGAGTATTAGCATTGCTGAAAATGCGGCATGCAAAATAAAATGCAGCTCCGGTGGATGGAGAGTAGAGGAGCCACGGTCTTTCGATGTACTCACCATTTAACATCTTGCGTTTAAAGTGAGATTTGGAGAAGTGACGCTTTTGATGCTTGTAAGCCAACATTCATATTTTGACAGCTCTCCGGTCCTCGCTCAGCCCAGTAAGCTCGCACGGACTCGTCAATTTCCCCCAAATGCGCCGGATCGGTACTGTACGGATCCACAGTCGTCTTTCAATCTGCGGAAGAAGATCCCGCTTCCACCAACTCTGACTCCACAGACGCCAGTCCAGCCACCGACTCAGTCACGGTTAAAGGTTCTGGCGGGATCTTAGTGCCGGTGTTAGCATAGCTAAGGGTTCGAGGAGCGGGGATAATGATGTTTCTGCTCCATCTCCGCTAACAGGTTTAAAAAAGCCTGTCAGTTTAGGCATTTTGTTTGTCGCCTCTTTGGCGCGATGCTCTTTTTTTTTCTCTTCCTTCTTTTCTGCGCTCTGCTGTCATATTTTCTGTTGTCCGCCATTGTAAAATAATATTCCCTTGACGCTCCTCTTCCCCAATGTGTAAGATGCGTCAAAAGTGGACCAATAACAAGCAAGCATTCAAGATGGACGTTTGCCAGAACAAATTGGAACATTTTTCATCGGTGCTGTCAAAATCATCGTAGTCATTATTTAAATTCTGACACTATCCATTCACAAAAATATAAAACATCCTTCGGGGCCCCCGAAATGCCGGGGCCCCGGGCTGCAGCCCCGGTAAGCCCCTGCTAAAATCTGGCCCAGCTTACACATAAGCACTTTGACAGTGACAGTTAAGGTATTAAAAAAGTTCAATGTGTTTCGTAAATTTAGAAAGATACTGGACATTTTTTGGTTCGTCTTACCGCATTACAACAAAAGCAAAACAACTAACTAACTACTAAAAGGGACATACTTTGAGTTGTACCCAACCTTTATTTTATTTAGGGAGACATAAATGTGAAAATCTCCTAAAAATGTACAAAAAGCCTTCATTCGCATCTGCTCCATTTGGGGTTGTAACATCACAAAATGTGGGAAAAGTTCAAAAGGTTTTCAAGTCTTGAAACAATGAAACTAACAGTCTGATTTTCCCTTTATTAGCTTCGCAAGCGACTGCAGAAAACATAATTACCGTCATCACAGTTTTGTTCATTTGAAATCAGGCATCATGCGAAGAGACAAATGAGTCTCTTTAGCAAAAGGGCAGACTCCCCTCCTGCAAAACAGCAAATAATTAATGGCGGCTTTTTTATAATGTGCAAGTTGGTAGGGAGGCGAGAGTAGCGGGGTGGCGGATGTAGGCTTCAACTAGAAAAACAAAATTTCTGAAGAAATTTAGCCGGGGCCTGCCAAGGCGCGCCCGTCTGGTTTGTGCCCGGCGTCGTCACGCTACAAATTGGCATCGACGCTAAAGGATGCTGCAATGTAATCAAGTTCAGATTTCTTTAGCCGAAATCTCTTTGCTTCCTTGTCTTTCGTTAGGCGATGAAATACGTTCATGTTTGGTTCGGTTCAGTTCTACTCTAGTGGGCAGACTGTACCGCAGCTGCTGCGCTACAGATATTTCTCCGCTGATTTTCAGTAAAACTCTACAACGGAGAACCTGGAGGTTCTGGTTCGGATGAACAAAATAAACCCAGATATTTTATGTTTTATTATTTGAAATTATTGATAGGCCAAGCATAATGAAAAAAAACTCAGATCATGAAGTTATTTTATGTAATTCAAACAAAAATTATAATTTACATCATACCAAGCTAATATTATGTAGTTCTGCTGTTTTTCACTGTCGGCACAAGACGGCAGCTGAGAGTATCTGTATCCGAAGCAACTGAGTCAGTGAAGTAGCTTAATATGCTAGTTCCGGTTATTTGTGGCAATTTCTGCAAGTCACAATAGCTCTAGGTTGAGGTAAAACAAAATTGCCTTATTTCAGCTGATCAGATTGATGTTAACAGAGATTTTGTAGCCTAACAGGTTTCACGAAAGCCAGTTAGCAAAGTGCTAACATGTGAACAAATTGTGGTTCCATCAAGCTAGCAGCTACGCTATCAGAGCCACAACAAAATATCCCACAGCAGTCAAACTTTTAAAATCGATCACATTTCTTAAAGAACACATTACATTTAACAACTGTAAGCAGTTCTAATAATACTTACCTTAACCAAGCAGTCGGAAGCAGAAAGCTCTTCTTCTTCTTTTTGTTTTTAATGGCGGTTGGCAAGCAACTTAATGGTGTGCATTACCGCCACCTACTGGTATGGAGTGTGGATCAGGGCGCAACTTAAAAAAAAAACAACACTAAATCCTTTCTATCAGTTTAGTTTTCTTAAGAAATTTTATGAAATAACATAAATATTCATGGGGCGTGCTGTGGTGGCGCAGGGGGTTAGCACGCCCCACGTTTCAGTTAACCGCTCCCCAATCTAAAGTCTTACATATAATCCTGTTACCTTCAAAAATGTAATAACCGCTTTATTTATTTTGTGTTTAATTAATATCTTATTAAGTTTAAATGTCTCTATATCATATTTCCTAATTTATTGTACTTGCTTTATATTTTCCACAATTAATTATTACATGTTCTACTGTTTCCATATCCATACCACACTCACATCTACCTGTTGGATGTTTACCAATCAAATTTAAAGTTTTGTTTAATCCAGTATATCCAAGGCACAATCTTTTTTTTTTTTCATACTTGCTCTTTTCGCTTTTCAGACTTACAATACTTCATTTGAGCCAGCTGGGGGAGACAATTCTCTGTTTTAGCCAGTAGGGTATTAGGGCGTTTGTAGGAGTTTTCCCATTGAATTATAATGGGGTTTTTTTCGTAGTTTTTTGCGAATTATGTCGCCATGTTCATCCCGAATCCCACCAAAAGTAATAGCTGGAATGGCGTGAATTTTCTGCAGGTTTTGATACCTCTTTTGTAGGTGTGCACGCAGCGGTATGAGCCGCATTAACGGTTACGGATGAAAAATAAAGAATTATAATAATAACTAGAAAAACAAAATTTCTGAAGAAATTTAGCCGGGGCCTGCCAAGGCGCGCCCGTGGGGTTTGGGCCCGGCGTCGTCACGCCACAAATTTGCATCGACGCTAAAGAACGCCGCTACGTAATCAGTGGCATGCGGAGAACCGCAAGAACGTTAAGTGAGGTGGACGTGCACCATTCGGTACGATTTAAAATTTTCTCAAGGCTTTTATTTTGGAAGTTTTGTTAAACTTCATTTCAAAGGGCCAAACTAATCCCATGCGTAATAGTCCTTGGGTTAAAATAGTTATATAATGCTCAAAACACAAGTAGCTGATGTAAAAATATTCAAGGCTTTTATTTTGAAATTTTCAGTATGCTTCATTTTAAAGTTCCGAACTAATACCACGTGTAAGAGTGCTTTGGATGAAAAAGTCAAATAAAGCCAAAAAGAGCAATTACGTCATGTAAAAATATTCAAGGCTTTTATTTTGAAATTTTCAGTATGCTTCATTTCAAAGGGCCAAACTAATACCATGTGTAACAGTGCTTTGGATGAAAAAGTCAAATAAAGCCAAAAAGAGCAATTACATGATGTAAAAATATTCAAGGCTTTTATTTTGAAATTTTCAGTATGCTTCATTTTAAAGTTCTGAACTAATACCACGTGTAAGAGTGCTTTGGATGAAAAAGTCAAATAAAGCCAAAAAGAGCAATTACGTCATGTAAAAATATTCAAGGCTTTTATTTTGAAATTTTCAGTATGCTTCATTTTAAAGTTCTGAACTAATACCACGTGTAAGAGTGGTTTGGATGAAAAAGTCAAATAAAGCCAAAAACCGCAATTACATGATGTAAAAATATTCAAGGCTTTTATTTTGAAATTTTCAGTATGCTTAATTTCAAAGTTCCAAACTAATCCCATGTGTAACATTGCTTTGGATGAAAAAGTCACATAAAGCCAAAAACAGCAATTACCTGATGTAAAAATATTCAAGGCTTTTATTTTGAAATTATTATTATGCTCCATTTTAAATTCCGAACTAATCCCATGTGTAACAGTGCTTTGGATAAAAAAGTCACATAAAGCCAAAAACAGCAATTACATGATGTAAAAATATTCAAGGCTTTTATTTTGAAATTATTATTCTCCATTTTAAAGTTCCAAACTAATCCCATGTGTAACAGTGCTTTGGATGAAAACGTCAAATAAAGCCAAAAACAGCAATTACCTGATGTAAAACTATTCAAGGCTTTTATTTTGAAATTATTATTATGCTCCATTTTAAAGTTCCAAACTAATCCCATGTGTAACAGTTACTGAGTTAAATCAGTTATATACAGCCCATAGCAGCAGTAGTTCTAAAGGCCAGTTCTCAGTCCTGATCTGTTTCAACTGAGGATAGATAGAACTACAGTGATGCGTATTCGTAGTCCAAATCAGCAGCCAATAGCCTCTTGAGTTCCGTTGCTATGGCAAATAATGGTCTCAGCAGGTGTGAGCTCTGAGCTGTGAGCTCTCAAACACACAAGTGTGTTTGAGCAAACACACTTTACTGAAAAAAAGCATTGGAAACAAATCCTTCTTGTTCGGGAACCGTAATACATATTCGAAAAGCGTTTCGAGCGTATGACAGTTCAATGTGTCTTCTGCGATAGTCCCGAGATTCATATCTGTACCTCACTCAGAGCATTTACAGTGATGAGAGAAAGAAATGTTGTGCCCAGATATGAACCGAGATGGGCTGTCACTGTAATTTCAGCAAAAATGAGAAAGTTTGGGTCGCTTAGAGGCAAATTGTGGACAAACCGTAACTGGTATCGACGAGCCGTCTTCACTTTCGAAGAGATCACAGACGTATCTACAAAATGAAATTTGAATGGCATTTCTAGGTGAATTTGTGACGACACAGCAAATCCTCAAAAATAGGGTATTTCTAGGATTTTTCCCATTGAGTTATAATGGGGTTTTTTTCGTAGTTTTTTGCGAATTATGTCGCCACGTTAAGCCCAAATCCCACCAAAAATAATAGCTCCAATGGCGTGAATTTTCTGCACGTTTTGATACCTCATTTGTAGGTGTGCACCCAGCGGTATGAGCCGCATTAACGGTTACGGAAGAATAAAGAATAAAACTAGAAAAACAAAATTTCTGAAGAAATTTAGCCGGGGCCTGCCAAGGCGCGCCCGTCGGGCTTGGGCCCGGCGTCGTCACGCCACAAATCGGCGTCGACGCTAAAGAACGCCGCAACGTCATCAGTGGCACGCGGAGAACCACAAGAACGTTAAGCGAGGCGGACGTGCACCATTCCGTACGATTTAAAATGTTGTCAAGGCTTTTATTTTGGAAGTTTTGTTAAACTTCATTTCAAAGGGCCAAACTAATCCCATGCGTAATAGTCCTTGGGTTAAAATAGTTATATAATGCTCAAAACACAAGTAGCTGATGTAAAAATATTCAAGGCTTTTATTTTGAAATTATTATTATGCTCCATTTTAAATTCCGAACTAATCCCATGTGTAACAGTGCTTTGGATAAAAAAGTCACATAAAGCCAAAAACAGCAATTACATGATGTAAAAATATTCAAGGCTTTTATTTTGAAATTATTATTCTCCATTTTAAAGTTCCAAACTAATCCCATGTGTAACAGTGCTTTGGATGAAAACGTCAAATAAAGCCAAAAACAGCAATTACCTGATGTAAAACTATTCAAGGCTTTTATTTTGAAATTATTATTATGCTCCATTTTAAAGTTCCAAACTAATCCCATGTGTAACAGTTACTGAGTTAAATCAGTTATATACAGCCCATAGCAGCAGTAGTTCTAAAGGCCAGTTCTCAGTCCTGATCTGTTTCAACTGAGGATAGATAGAACTACAGTGATGCGTATTCGTAGTCCAAATCAGCAGCCAATAGCCTCTTGAGTTCCGTTGCTATGGCAAATAATGGTCTCAGCAGGTGTGAGCTCTGAGCTGTGAGCTCTCAAACACACAAGTGTGTTTGAGCAAACACACTTTACTGAAAAAAAGCATTGGAAACAAATCCTTCTTGTTCGGGAACCGTAATACATATTCGAAAAGCGTTTCGAGCGTATGACAGTTCAATGTGTCTTCTGCGATAGTCCCGAGATTCATATCTGTACCTCACTCAGAGCATTTACAGTGATGAGAGAAAGAAATGTTGTGCCCAGATATGAACCGAGATGGGCTGTCACTGTAATTTCAGCAAAAATGAGAAAGTTTGGGTCGCTTAGAGGCAAATTGTGGACAAACCGTAACTGGTATCGACGAGCCGTCTTCACTTTCGAAGAGATCACAGACGTATCTACAAAATGAAATTTGAATGGCATTTCTAGGTGAATTTGTGACGACACAGCAAATCCTCAAAAATAGGGTATTTCTAGGATTTTTCCCATTGAGTTATAATGGGGTTTTTTTCGTAGTTTTTTGCGAATTATGTCGCCACGTTAAGCCCAAATCCCACCAAAAATAATAGCTCCAATGGCGTGAATTTTCTGCACGTTTTGATACCTCATTTGTAGGTGTGCACCCAGCGGTATGAGCCGCATTAACGGTTACGGAAGAATAAAGAATAAAACTAGAAAAACAAAATTTCTGAAGAAATTTAGCCGGGGCCTGCCAAGGCGCGCCCGTCGGGCTTGGGCCCGGCGTCGTCACGCCACAAATTGGCGTCGACGCCAAAGGACGCCGCAACGTAATCAGTGGCACGCGGAGAACCGCAAGAACGTTAAGCGAGGCGGACGTGCACCATTCGGTACGATTTAAAATTTTCTCAAGGCTTTTATTTTGGAAGTTTTGTTAAACTTCATTTCAAAGGGCCAAACTAATCCCATGCGTAATAGTCCTTGGGTTAAAATAGTTATATAATGCTCAAAACACAAGTGGCTGGTGTAAAAATATTCAAGGCTTTTATTTTGGAATTTTTGTTAAACTTCAATTCAAAGGTCCAAACTAATTCCATGTATAACAGTCATTGGGTTAAATCAGTTATATAATGCTGAAAACGCAAGTAGTTGATGTAAAAATATTAAAGGCTTTTATTTTGGAATTTTTGTTAAACTTCATTTCAAAGGGCCAACCTAATCCCATGTGTAATAGTCATTGGGTTAAATCAGTTATTTATTGCTCAAAAGAGCAATTATCTGATGTAAAATATGTCAAGGCTTTTATTTTGGAATTTTTGTTAAACTTCAATTCAAAGGTCCAAACTAATTCCATGTATAACAATCATTGGGTTAAATCAGTTATATAATGCTGAAAACGCAAGTAGTTAGCAAAATGCTAATGTTAGCATCATTGCTGTCACTAGCATGTGGGACATCACTAGGATGTTCTCTATAATGGACTTACTCCATTCAGTATACTAAACATGGCTAATAAGTCCAATAAATAGCTAATAGCTTATTTAAGCCAAAATGCTAATGCTAATGAACTGCCTTGCTGTGCAAGGCAGTTCCCTAACCTGAGAGAAACAGATAATGCAGAATAATATTATTGCACTGCCTGCGGCGGTGCACTAACCTCAGGGGCATGTTGAGGCTTTTATTTTGAAATTTTTGTTAAGCTTAATTTCAAAGGTCCAAACTAATCCCATGTGTAATAGTCATTGGGTTAAATCAGTTATTTATTGCTCAAAAGAGCAATTATCTGATCTAAAATATGTCAAGGCTTTTATTTTGAAATTTTCAGTATGCTTCATTTCAAAGGGCCAAACTAATACCATGTGTAACAGTGCTTTGGATGAAAAAGTCATATACGGCCAAAAAAAGCAATTACGTCATGTAAAATATTCAAGGCTTTTATTTTGAAATTTTCAGTATGCTTAATTGTAAAGTTCCAAACTAATCCCATGTGTAACAGTGCTTTGGATGAAAAAGTCACATAAAGCCAAAAACAGCAATTACCTGATGTAAAAATATTCAAGGCTTTTATTTTGAAATTATTATTATGCTCCATTTTAAAGTTCCGAACTAATCCCATGTGTAACATTGCTTTGGATGAAAAAGTCATATACGGCCAAAAAGAGCAATTACGTCATGTAAAAATATTCAAGGCTTTTATTTTGAAATTTTCAGTATGCTTCATTTTAAAGTTCCAAACTAATCCCATGTGTAACAGTGCTTTGGATGAAAAAGTCATATAAAGCCAAAAAGAGCAATTACATGATGTAAAAATATTCAAGGCTTTTATTTTGAAATTTTCAGTATGCTTCATTTTAAAGTTCTGAACTAATACCATGTGTAACAGTGCTTTGGATGAAAAAGTCAAATAAAGCCAAAAAGAGCAATTATGTCATGTAAAAATATTCAAGGCTTTTATTTTGAAATTTTTGTTAAGCTTCATTTTAAAGGGCCAAACTAATACCATGTGTAACAGTGCTTTGGATGAAAAAGTCAAATAAAGCCAAAAAAGAGCAATTACGTCATGTAAAAATATTCAGGGCTTTTATTGTGAAATTTTCAATATGCTTAATTTTAAAGTGTAAAACTAATCCCATGTGTAACAGTTACTGAGTTAAATCAGTTATATACAGCCCAAAGCAGCAGTAGTTCTAAAGGCCAGTTCTCAGTCCTGATCTGTTTCAACTGAGGGTAGATAGAACTACAGCGATGCGTATTCGTAGTCCAAATCAGCAGCCAATAGCCTCTTGAGTTCCGTTGCTATGGCAAATAATGGTCTCAGCAGGTGTGAGCTGTGAGCTCTGAGCTCTCAAACACACAAGTGTGTTTGAGCAAACACACTTTACTGAAAAAAAGCATTGGAAACAAATCCTTCTTGTTCGGGAACCGTAATACATATTCGAAAAGCGTTTCGAGCGTATGACAGTTCAATGTGTCTTCTGCGATAGTCCCGAGATTCATATCTGTACCTCACTCAGAGCATTTACAGCGATGAGAGAAAGAAATGTTGTGCCCAGATATGAACCGAGATGGGCTGCCACTCTAATTTGAAGAAAAATGAGAAACTTTGGGTCGCTTAGAGGCAAATTGTGGACAAACCGTAACTGGTATCGACGAGCCGTCTTCACTTTCGAAGAGATCACAGACGTATCTACAAAATGAAATTTGAATGGCATTTCTAGGTGAATTTGTGACGACACAGCAAACCCTCAAAAATAGGGTATTTCTAGGATTTTTCCCATTGACTTATAATGGGGTTTTTTTCGTAGTTTTTTGCGAATTATGTCGCCACGTTAAGCCCAAATCCCACCAGAAGTAATAGCTGGAATGGCGTGAATTTTCTGCAGGTTTTGATACCTCATTTGTAGGTGTGCACCAAGCGGTATGAGCCGCATTAACGGTTACGGAAGAAAAATAAAGAAGAATAAAGAAACACTTTCTCCGACAATAACAATAGGTTCCTGCCATTGCTTTGCATGGCAGGCCCCAACTAGAAAAACAAAATTTCTGAAGAAATTTAGCCGGGGCCTGCCAAGGCGCGCCCGTCGGGCTTGGGCCCGGCGTCGTCACGCCACAAATCGGCGTCGACGCTAAAGAACGCCGCAACGTCATCAGTGGCACGCGGAGAACCACAAGAACGTTAAGCGAGGCGGACGTGCACCATTCCGTACGATTTAAAATGTTGTCAAGGCTTTTATTTTGGAAGTTTTGTTAAACTTCATTTCAAAGGGCCAAACTAATCCCATGCGTAATAGTCCTTGGGTTAAAATAGTTATATAATGCTCAAAACACAAGTAGCTGATGTAAAAATATTCAAGGCTTTTATTTTGAAATTTTCAGTATGCTCCATTTTAAAGTTCCGAACTAATCCCATGTGTAACAGTGCTTTGGATGAAAAAGTCATATACGGCCAAAAAAAAGCAATTACGTCATGTAAAATATTCAAGGCTTTTATTTTGAAATTTTCAGTATGCTCCATTTTAAAGTTCTGAACTAATCCCATGTGTAACAGTGCTTTGGATGAAAAAGTCACATAAAGCCACAAACAGCAATTACGTCATGTAAAATTATTCAAGGCTTTTATTTTGAAATTTTCAGAATGCTTCATTTCAAAGGGCCAAACTAATACCACGTGTAACAGTGCTTTGGATGAAAAAGTCAAATAAAGCCAAAAAGAGCAATTACCTGATGTAAAAATATTCAAGGCTTTTATTTTGAAATTATTATTATGCTCCATTTTAAAGTTCCAAACTAATCCCATGTGTAACAGTGCTTTGGATGAAAAAGTCATATAAAGCCAAAAACAGCAATTACCTGATGTAAAAATATTCAAGGCTTTTATTTTGAAATTATTATTATTCTCCATTTTACAGTTCCAAAGTAATCCCATGTGTAACAGTGCTTTGGATGAAAACGTCAAATAAAGCCAAAAACAGCAATTACCTGATGTAAAAATATTCAAGGCTTTTATTTTGAAATTATTATTCTCCATTTTAAAGTTCCAAACTAATCCCATGTGTAACATTGCTTTGGATGAAAAAGTCATATACGGCCAAAAAAAGCAATTACCTGATGTAAAAATATTCAAGGCTTTTATTTTGAAATTATTATTATTCTCCATTTTAAAGTTCCAAAGTAATCCCATGTGTAACAGTGCTTTGGATGAAAACGTCAAATAAAGCCAAAAACAGCAATTACCTGATGTAAAACTATTCAAGGCTTTTATTTTGAAATTATTATTATGCTCCATTTTAAAGTTCCAAACTAATCCCATGTGTAACAGTTACTGAGTTAAATCAGTTATATACAGCCCATAGCAGCAGTAGTTCTAAAGGCCAGTTCTCAGTCCTGATCTGTTTCAACTGAGGATAGATAGAACTACAGTGATGCGTATTCGTAGTCCAAATCAGCAGCCAATAGCCTCTTGAGTTCCGTTGCTATGGCAAATAATGGTCTCAGCAGGTGTGAGCTCTGAGCTGTGAGCTCTCAAACACACAAGTGTGTTTGAGCAAACACACTTTACTGAAAAAAAGCATTGGAAACAAATCCTTCTTGTTCGGGAACCGTAATACATATTCGAAAAGCGTTTCGAGCGTATGACAGTTCAATGTGTCTTCTGCGATAGTCCCGAGATTCATATCTGTACCTCACTCAGAGCATTTACAGTGATGAGAGAAAGAAATGTTGTGCCCAGATATGAACCGAGATGGGCTGTCACTGTAATTTGAAGAAAAATGAGAAACTTTGGGTCGCTTAGAGGCAAATTGTGGACAAACCGTAACTGGTATCGACGAGCCGTCTTCACTTTCGAAGAGATCACAGACGTATCTACAAAATGAAATTTGAATGGCATTTCTAGGTGAATTTGTGACGACACAGCAAATCCTCAAAAATAGGGTATTTCTAGGATTTTTCCCATTGAGTTATAATGGGGTTTTTTTCGTAGTTTTTTGCGAATTATGTCGCCACGTTAAGCCCAAATCCCACCAGAAGTAATAGCTCCAATGGCGTGAATTTTCTGCACGTTTTGATACCTCATTTGTAGGTGTGCACCCAGCGGTACGAGCCGCATTAACGGTTACGGAAGAAAAATAAAGAATTATAATAATATTAAAGAGACGCTTGTTGGGTGTAGAGTAATAGGTTCCTGCCATTGCTTTGCATGGCAGGCCCCAACAAAATTTCGGAAGAAATTTAGCCGGGGCCTGCCAAGGCGCGCCCGTCGGGCTTGGGCCCGGCGTCGTCACGCCACAAATTGGCGTCGACGCTAAAGAACGCCGCGACGTAATCAGTGGCACGCGGAGAACCGCAAGAACGTTAAGCGAGGCGGACGTGCACCATTCGGTACGATTTAAAATGTTGTCAAGGCTTTTATTTTGGAAGTTTTGTTAAACTTCATTTCAAAGGGCCAAACTAATCCCATGCGTAATAGTCCTTGGGTTAAAATAGTTATATAATGCTCAAAACACAAGTAGCTGATGTAAAAATAATCAAGGCTTTTATTTTGAAATTTTCAGTATGCTCCATTTTAAATTTCCGAACTAATCCCATGTGTAACAGTGCTTTGGATGAAAAAGTCATATACGGCCAAAAAAAGCAATTACGTCATGTAAAATATTCAAGGCTTTTATTTTGAAATTTTCAGTATGCTTAATTTTAAAGTTCCAAACTAATCCCATGTGTAACAGTGCTTTGGATGAAAAAGTCACATAAAGCCAAAAACAGCAATTACCTGATGTAAAAATATTCAAGGCTTTTATTTTGAAATTATTATTATGCTCCATTTTAAAGTTCCGAACTAATCCCATGTGTAACATTGCTTTGGATGAAAAAGTCATATACGGCCAAAAAGAGCAATTACGTCATGTAAAATATTCAAGGCTTTTATTTTGAAATTTTCAGTATGCTTAATTTTAAAGTTCTGAACTCATACCACGTGTAACAGTGCTTTGGATGAAAAAGTCAAATAAAGGCAAAAACAGCAATTACGTCATGTAAAAATATTCAGGGCTTTTATTGTGAAATTTTCAGTATGCTTAATTTTAAAGTTCCAAACTAATCCCATGTGTAACAGTGCTTTGGATGAAAAAGTCAAATAAAGCCAAAAAGAGCAATTACCTGATGTAAAAATATTCAAGGCTTTTATTTTGAAATTATTATTATGCTCCATTTCAAAGTTCCGAACTAATCCCATGTGTAACATTGCTTTGGATGAAAAAGTCATATACGGCCAAAAAGAGCAATTACATGATGTAAAAATATTCAAGGCTTTTATTTTGAAATTTTCAGTATGCTTAATTTCAAAGTTCCAAACTAATCCCATGTGTAACATTGCTTTGGATGAAAAAGTCACATAAAGCCAAAAACAGCAATTACCTGATGTAAAAATATTCAAGGCTTTTATTTTGAAATTATTATTATGCTCCATTTTAAAGTTCCGAACTAATCCCATGTGTAACAGTGCTTTGGATAAAAAAGTCACATAAAGCCAAAAACAGCAATTACATGATGTAAAAATATTCAAGGCTTTTATTTTGAAATTATTATTATGCTCCATTTTAAAGTTCCAAACTTATCCCATGTGTAACAGTTACTGAGTTAAATCAGTTATATACAGCCCATAGCAGCAGTAGTTCTAAAGGCCAGTTCTCAGTCCTGATCTGTTTCAACTGAGGATAGATAGAACTACAGCGATGCGTATTCGTAGTCCAAATCAGCAGCCAATAGCCTCTTGAGTTCCGTTGCTATGGCAAATAATGGTCTCAGCAGGTGTGAGCTGTGAGCTCTGAGCTCTCAAACACACAAGTGTGTTTGAGCAAACACACTTTACTGAAAAAAAGCATTGGAAACAAATCCTTCTTGTTCGGGAACCGTAATACATATTCGAAAAGCGTTTTAAGCGTATGACAGTTCAATGTGTCTTCTGCGATAGTCCCGAGATTCATATCTGTACCTCACTCAGAGCATTTACAGCGATGAGAGAAAGAAATGTTGTGCCCAGATATGAACCGAGATGGGCTGTCACTCTAATTTGAAGAAAAATGAGAAACTTTGGGTCGCTTAGAGGCAAATTGTGGACAAACCGTAACTGGTATCGACGAGCCGTCTTCACTTTCGAAGAGATCACAGACGTATCTACAAAATGAAATTTGAATGGCATTTCTACGTGAATTAGTGACGACACAGAAAATCCTCAAAAATAGGGTATTTCCAGGATTTTTCCCATTGAGTTATAATGGGGTTTTTTTCGTAGTTTTTTGCGAATTATGTCGCCACGTTAAGCCCAAATCCCACCAGAAGTAATAGCAACAATGGCGTGAATTTTCTGCACGTTTTGATACCTCATTTGTAGGTGTGCACCCAGCGGTATGAGCCGCATTAACGGTTACGGAAGAAAAATAAAGAACTATAATAATAACTAGAAAATTTCGGAAGAAATTTAGCCGGGGCCTGCCAAGGCGCGCCCGTGGGGTTCGGGCCCGGCGTCGTCGCGCCACAAATCGGCGTCGACGCCAAAGAACGCCGCGACGTAAGCAGTGGCACGCGGAGAACCGCAAGAACGTTAAGCGAGGCGGACGTGCACCGTTCGGTACGATTTAAAATGTTGTCGAGACTTTTATTTTGGAAGTTTTGTTAAACTTCATTTCAAAGGGCCAAACTAATCCCATGCGTAATAGTCCTTGGGTTAAAATAGTTATATAATGCTCAAAACACAAGTAGCTGATGTAAAAATATTCAAGGCTTTTATTTTGAAATTTTCAGTATGCTTCATTTCAAAGGGCCAAACTAATACCACGTGTAACAGTGCTTTGGATGAAAAAGTCATATAAAGCCAAAAACAGCAATTACCTGATGTAAAAATATTCAAGGCTTTTATTTTGAAATTATTATTATTCTCCATTTTAAAGTTCCAAAGTAATCCCATGTGTAACAGTGCTTTGGATGAAAACGTCAAATAAAGCCAAAAACAGCAATTACCTGATGTAAAACTATTCAAGGCTTTTATTTTGAAATTATTATTCTCCATTTTAAAGTTCCAAACTAATCCCATGTGTAACATTGCTTTGGATGAAAAAGTCATATACGGCCAAAAAAAGCAATTACCTGATGTAAAAATATTCAAGGCTTTTATTTTGAAATTATTATTATTCTCCATTTTAAAGTTCCAAAGTAATCCCATGTGTAACAGTGCTTTGGATGAAAACATCAAATAAAGCCAAAAACAGCAATTACCTGATGTAAAACTATTCAAGGCTTTTATTTTGAAATTATTATTATGCTCCATTTTAAAGTTCCAAACTAATCCCATGTGTCACAGTTACTGAGTTAAATCAGTTATATACAGCCCATAGCAGCAGTAGTTCTAAAGGCCAGTTCTCAGTCCTGATCTGTTTCAACTGAGGATAGATAGAACTACAGCGATGCGTATTCGTAGTCCAAATCAGCAGCCAATAGCCTCTTGAGTTCCGTTGCTATGGCAAATAATGGTCTCAGCAGGTGTGAGCTCTGAGCTGTGAGCTCTCAAACACACAAGTGTGTTTGAGCAAACACACTTTACTGAAAAAAAGCATTGGAAACAAATCCTTCTTGTTCGGGAACCGTAATACATATTCGAAAAGCGTTTCGAGCGTATGACAGTTCAATGTGTCTTCTGCGATAGTCCCGAGATTCATATCTGTACCTCACTCAGAGCATTTACAGTGATGAGAGAAAGAAATGTTGTGCCCAGATCTGAAATTCTATTCAAATACATGGGAGAGAGCCTCAGACAGCCTCAGAAAATCCTGTCGCATGACTTTGCTCTGAAGCACCGTGACAGAAAACCGTACGGTCTAGATAAATTTCGAAAACATTTTACCGGAGCAGACAGGCGTATCAATGTCAGGACCGATTTTGATACTAATCGTGCGATATTTGTGGGCGTGATGGCGATTTCAAAAATGATTTGGGCTGAAAAAGTTGTCTTGATCTCTCACTCTAATCAGCGAGAGAAGCACTCTAACTTTAGGAAAAATGAGAAACTTTGGGTCGCTTAGAGGCAAATTGTGGACAAACCGTAACTGTTATCGACGAGCCGTCTTCACTTTCGAAGAGATCACAGACGTATCTACAAAATGAAATTTGAATGGCATTTCTACGTGAATTAGTGACGACACAGAAAATCCTCAAAAATAGGGTATTTCCAGGATTTTTCCCATTGACTTATAATGGGGTTTTTTTCGTAGTTTTTTGCGAATTATGTCGCCACGTTAAGCCCAAATCCCACCAAAAGTAATAGCAACAATGGCGTGAATTTTCTGCACGTTTTGATACCTCATTTGTAGGTGTGCACCCAGCGGTATGAGCCGCATTAACGGTTACGGAAGAAAAATAAAGAACTATAATAATAAAGAGACGCTTGTTGGGTGTAGAGTAATAGGTTCCTGCCATTGCTTTGCATGGCAGGCCCCAATAAAGAGACGCTTGTTGGGTGTAGAGTAATAGGTTCCTGCCATTGCTTTGCATGGCAGGCCCCAATAATAAAGAAACTTTTCTTGGGAGAATAGCAATAGGTTCCTGCCATTGCTTTGCATGGCAGGCCCCAATTATAAATACATAAAAAGCTGAGACATACCCTAATGACTGCGCAGGAATATGACATTATGTTATGACATTCAGAATTTTTCACTTCCTGCCTTTAAAAGATTGCTTCTTGTGTTGAAGGCTAGCTTGGTGCTGCCACCTGCTGTGCTCCTGCTGGTTGTTGTCGTGGCTTGTCAAGTCCCAACAGCGATACCGCGACTTCTCAAGAACACCTGTCAGATCGATGTGCCTTCCAGTACGATACATTTCAGTGAGTTCGGGAAAGTAAAAGGCTGTAGCTTAATATTTAACCACCTTAGTTCCCATTAACACCTTCCAGCAGAAGCTGAACATTCAATGTGTGGGTTTCCCCAAGCCTTTTAACGTGAACTGGGGCTGAGGGAAGCAAACTTGGGTCAGAGAACTTTAATAGGAGGCTGCCATCTTGTGACGGAAGAGGGTAAATGCAATCCTTGTGTCAGAAATGATAATAACATCAGACAGTTATTTTAGGGGCACATTATGTCTTAAAGTTAAATAATATTTGCTGTTTTTTGATTGTGTGTTAGAAAAATAATTTTAAGAAATAGCCATCAGTTGGTAAGAACAGTTCTTGTTCAAACAACCAGAAAGACATTACAACCATTCACCGCTAGATGGAGACATTAATGCATTTAAAAAAAAAGTGAACTACACAGTGAATTGTTTTAGTTTGGGGCCATTCTTTAGATATAGCTGTGTTTTTGGAGATGATTACGTGCTTGTCAGATTTGTTATTTACAAGGTACTATTTTTGTTGTTGTGGTTTTTGCATTTTGTGGTGTTACACCCACAAACCTCATATCAGGACGTTGTGTAGGAGATAAACAGAATGTAGTTTAAATTGTGAAATTGGAGGAAAATTATGAATCTTTTTTAATTTTTAGGTTTTTTTCAAAGAAGTCCAAAATGTTTCTTTCAGAATGACTGATATGCACACCCAGAGACTGAAAAGTGAGGCCCATTCTTCTTTGGATGGTGATCAAAAGTTTGATCAAAAGTTTGTGGGTCTTGCTCCAAATTGTTGATTTAAATCTGGACCGGAACAGAAGCATTTAACACAGATTTTATTTTTCACAAATAAGATTTTTTTTCCCCGAATTAAGTGAAAAAATATGTCAGTGGAACTAGTGGTTTTTGTATACATATATATCGAAGAATTACTGACTTAGAACAAGCATTGATTACTGCGATATTACAGTATATCTACAGGTCTGCCTAAACAAATCAATCAGACAGCTGCAGTGATCCATAAACTTGATTGATTAATTGATATAAATGAATGAAAAAAATGATTGGAAGTAAATCAAAGTCCTTGTGAAGATAGAAACACACACACACACATTCACACAGAGCTGAATTGCTTCAAGTTAAAGTTTAATACATGCAATAAGAGACCAAATGTGTTTTGCTTATGGACCTGCACCATAAAAAAGACTCTTTGTCTAATCTAGATGACGTCTACGTTCTCGACTTGATGCGTGCGAGGCCCCGCTAATCTTGTTCTCCATCGGCCCCCGGTGTGCGCATAATGAAAACGGGCTTATCGTGATGTTGGCCTCGGGGTGACGTCGACTTTCCCCTTCGCTACAGAGGACAAGGTGAAAGCAGGTGAAACCATGTGACCCGGGGTGGGGGAGGCAGGAGGGGGGAATCTCCCAGCAGCCAGAGGTGCCATCAGTGGCCGGAGTGCGAACAATAACCGAGAGAGAGTAAAAAGGAAGAGTTCAATTGGAAAGCGATTAAAATGAATAGAAGCTCGGACCAGATAAGGCCACATCCCATTTCCTCATCTATTTAACATTCATTGAATTGAATAATCCGGCCTTATTATCGTAAATAGTCTGCATATTTACCCTGAATATGCTAATTTATGTTTGCTGCGAGCGCTCAGCGACTTTAATAATTTTTTCATCAATATATGCATATCTCTGGCTTCCTACTACAGCTATCTCTAGAGAGGAAATGGAGAGAGAGAGAGAAAGAAAAAGAGGGAGAGAAACCTGGAGACACAGTCATATGGTCCTCTTTGAGTCTGTAACTTCCCCCCCCCCTCCTTTTATTATTATTTTTAATTTTTTTTTATGTTTTGCACTTTGCCCAGGGCCAACCCAGTTACATTTCAATCAAAAGATTCATTGTAAAGTCATTATCCCAAACTAGGCTCTGATAATTGGCTGTCGTTTTGCATAGTGGCGGCGGGCTGCCTCCGGGCCAAATGACTGTGGCCTTATCTTTCACTTTTAAGGAAAAATAATAGACAATTTATCATTAATCTTTTCCGGGAAATAATAACAAGTTAAATGTCATTCCCCGTGTCATGCCTTACAAATCAAATTGTGTTGCTCTGGGGCCGAGCCGATCGCTGGCTGACCTATCCTCTTCATTGTGAAGGTAACAGAGAGCACAGAGAAACTATTACCATAAGTCTTCTGCGCTGCATAAATATACATGTAATGCTGGATATAAGGATGTTTTCTCTTTGTGAGCCTGTTGGGGCTTTAGCTCCTAGTGACTGAGTAGTTCCCCTTTCCTCTTAGAACTGCTTGTCTCCATCTTCTCCAGTTACAGTTTTCAATTAGGTTATTGTTCCTCAAAACTGTCCCTAATGCTAAGCAACGCATTTGAACTACATTTTGGGCCTATAGAGAACTTTGATTGCTTTATTTGCATCAATATTCTATGTTTCCCCGATCTATGTTGACTCTCATAATCATTTCTACAGTCTAGTATGCTACTTTAGGCTTAAATATAACAGATTGATACTAGGTGGTGTATAGTGGTGAAATAAATGATGTCTAAGCCAGTGTCTCTCAAACTGTGGCGCAGCTGCCGCTGGTGACAGTTGGGTTGCCTTGAGGTAAAATGTTTTGGCATTAATTATGTTGGAGATAAATAAGACTAACTGTGAACTCGAGGCTGAAAACACACCAGTTTAGAAACAGTTGGTCAATATTCTAATTGTTTTGAGTTGACCAATAAAAATTGTACCAGTAATGTACCAGTTGGTCATTGGATGTCTCTGGATATTGATGATTTTGATGATGTACGACAAAATGTAATGTCTGCTGCTGGTTTCTCAGTTGATGACTGTTTGGTGTTTTTTAAATTGCTTTTTATTGTTGTATTTTTACAATGTAAAGCACTTTGAACTGCCTTGTTGCTGAAATAAGCTATACAAATCAACTTGCCTTGACTTAACTGGTAATTGTCGAAATGCAATTTTTGTTTGCTTTGTTTTTTACTGCAGTTCTCTTATCAATGAGGCAGCCATTTTGGATTTGGAGGTTGGGATTGGTGGGAAATGTCCGATTTTGCTCCTCGGGGTTAACAAGTAGAAATTTCGGTTTGTAAAAAACTGAAAACATATTGAAATCTCAAACCTCCAGCTTTCTATCAAGTGCCAACGGGTAGGACTGAAACATTCCAGATTCTGATGTGCCACTAATTAAAAATAGGAATATTTAAAGACTGCTCAAATATAGAAAAATATAAACCGAAGAATAATAAAAGAATCTAAAAAAGCAATTTTGTATTTTTTATCTAAAATGTAGTTAAGATAAAAATAGATTCTCGAATCAGATTTAAGTACAATAAACACATTTTTTAAACTGAATGGTTTTCCAGTTACCTGCAGCTGGGTTGGATTTACTGAGTTTCTTACTTTTGTCCTAGCAAAAGTTGTAATTCTTATTTTTAATAAAAAGCTGTGAGGCTCAGTGAGTGAGTGACCCTGATTGTGCTGCGGTTCCTCATCAGCAAACACTGTCAGATAAACGGCAGAGTGGCCGCTCTCATTCCCATTCGTTCATTGGATTAGGCCGCAGAGCCGAGAAGAGGCGAAATGACTCGCTCGGCATTCAAAGGCAACTGTGGCCCAATGAGAGCCTGTTTGAACAGGGATCAATTATCAATCAGTCTATAGACGGGAAGAAGGGATTACCGAAGCCATTCGAGTCGTATCGACAAATAAACCACCGAGATCCTGTCAATGAATGCAAACGGACAGCCGCCTTTGGCTTTGACACTGGCCACTGCTGAAATTCAGATTAGAGTCCATCTTAGAGGCAGATTGAAGCTGTTTATGTCTGTTCAGGTTATTTCGGAGATAATCCCCCTGACAGTACTCCTCACGTGGAACTGAGGCTACATTTTTCCTGTGACTTTACATATTTTCTGTTAATGATCTAAGTTTTTTTTTTAAATGGAATAGCATTGACTTTACTTCAAGTTCAATTTAATTCATAAATTCAATTATAAAATTCACAAATCATCTAAGTATATTCAAAGAGTCACAGGCTGCGTTTCCATCAACCACAGAATTGTGCAAATCTAAATTATGAAAATAAATTCGCTTAACAAAAACACAGCAATTTTGAAAACATTTGTATGTTTTGATTAAATATTTTTGCACTCGGGTGAGATGATTTTTCAGCCATACTGACTGTGGAAACCCACAAGTCACACATTATCAACAACCAGACGTTACTACTGGCAAAAACCACGACAAAGACAACAGGAAGTAGTAGGACGATGGTTTGTTTTTGATTTTTCAGACAATGTGCGGAGCTCTCACAGCATCACACGGTTCATAAAATGTCATGTGTCATTCAAACGTGTTGAATTCATAACTCTTCTGTAAAATCACCAACTACATTTTCCCCGAAGCTTGTTGCTCCAACGCCTGAGTAAGTCTCCTCTGACAGCTGATGCGTGCTAGCACCATGTCTGAAATATTAATATATAAGTGTTTACAACCGTCGCTGCCATAATTTGTAGCTACATATCACATGAACAAACTTATTAATGTGTGATTCTAATTTAACTTATTATTTAATCGAAACACCACAATTGCAAAATTGCGTTTTTCAACATTAGTTGAATATCACCAATATCATAGATAGATAGATAGATAGATAGATAGATAGATAGATAGATAGATAGATAGATAGATAGATAGATAGATAGATAGATAGATAGATAGATAGATAGATAGATAGATAGATAGATAGATAGATAGATAGATAGATAGATAGATAGATAATTAATTATACAGACATAAATTGTTGCATTAGCTCTGATCAGAACAAAATTCCCTTGCCAATGCGAAAAACCCTTTGTGTATGAGGAAGCTAAACCAGCACCTTACCTGAACATACAGCCTCCAAGATGAAATATGATGGAGGTAGCACCATGCTGTAGGGAGGCATTTCTTCATCAGGGGCAGGAAGGCTGGTCGGACTTAATGGGAAGCTGGATGATATACCAAATACTGGGAAAACTTGAGACTGCAACGAGAACATTCAACCAGAAATACAGTGCAATGGTTTAGATCAGGGGTGTCCAAAGTGTTGAGAAAAAATTTAGAAACTATTGGCTGGCTGGTTCACAGGATCAGAAACCATACAAAGAAAAAAAGAAAAAAAAAAAAGAAGAGATCAGTTTTCAGATTTTATAGACAAAAGGCTTTTTGTTACCCAGAATGGGTAACAAAGATATTATTTATGCCATTGCCATTAAACTAGCATGTCCTCCTCAGCAACAGTATCTCTTTGCAACTTGTGCTTCATATTGTCTTTGCATTGACAAATTGACTGTCTTATCACACACCGTCAGTCTGGACATAGTAGTAGTTCATATAATGTGTGCCTTGGTGAAGAATTCAGTAATGTGGAATCAGACACTTCTCTCACCAGCAATCATGTGACCAAATGTTTTCTGATGCTAGCTTTGCAAAGCTCAAGAACAAGTTCCTATCCTTCAAATGACGGATTAGACATGTTATCTTTGTTCTTTTGTGCATCAATAGTGGCAGTCAGTGTGTCAGTTTGGAGGGCAGGTTGAAGGTTATGGAGAGCCTCAAAGAGCAAACAGTCCTGATGTAATCCTGACCTTCCCTTTCTCCTGGTTCGGGCAACAGTTGACCGTGATCGGTTAAGACACACAGCAGCTCCCGGGACACGTCTGGGGACCCCGAAGACACAGATGGACAGAGGACATGTCTGTGCAGGAGATGAGATGCATTTGTGCAGCATAACTACAGGTTTACTAAGAATGGCTACACTGACATTTGATACAAGCAGACCCAGGTTGAAAATGACAGTTTTAGAGTCATTGCCAGCCTGGTTAAAGCCAGTCCCTTGTTCCGACGGAGTCTGGACCGTCAGCAGTTGAAAAGCGATTACTTTGTGGAGGCATACGTGACATACGTAATACGCCAGTTCAACGTGATGAAGCTTACCGGAAATTGCCTCCATTGTAAACAACCATCCTCTGTTCCATTCTCCTGTTAGCTGATTGGCTCGGTTGAAATTGTACCGTAGAAATCCATTACAATGGGAGAAATCCCAGACGCAGAACCGAAGAGACATTTAAATTGAGCGGAATTGCGTAGGAAGGCAATGGCCAGACTAGGTCAATGCAAAAAAAAAAATCTCATAAAAAAATCCAACTAATTTTGCTTTTCATTTACGTTACCATTCATTTACAGGGTTTGGGGAAAATATTTACACCTGTGAACCTTTCAGATGTTTCCACATTTCTTTAAACTTCATTGTGTTCAGCAAATACTTTTAATGTCAACAAGCATTGTACCACTTTTATCCAATTGTAAGTTTCTATTCTGTTGTAACATAATATCAATGAGTCACTTTTAAATTAAACTTTGTAAAGATTACCCAAACACAGACAGACAAATCGTGTGTGGGGAACTTTTACTCATCTCATATTGAGACCTGAGATCAGGGTGTGTGTGTGGTTAGGGGGAAGAGGGAGCGGGGCCTGGGGGGTCATGCCACTTTTCTGCCCTCCTGACCTCTAGGGGGTCAACAAGAGCAGCTTTACAAATCCCGACCTTATAAAAACACTGGTGGAAGATCCTCATGGGAGTTAAGTGTGCCCAGGCAACTCCAAACAGCAAATCACAGGGGGGCTTCTATGATTTCTGCGTTGCCCTGGGACATAAAACACAGAAACAGAGCAGCCCGTTCCCATTTCAGGTTTTTTTTTTTTTTCGTCCCACTTTTTTAGTTGAGTGAAGGGAAAAAGCTGCTCTGCCTACTTCGTCTCATTATGTCAGTCTTGTTTAGGTGTGTTGGGAATCACAAACTGAGGTGACAATGAACTTGTTGGTTGTAAATTTGTAAAAAGAACAAAGATTAAAAGAATCATTTGGGCCGTTTTCTCAAATAAAAATGAACAATACAATGAGCAACTTTGTCACTTGTTAAAAAAACATACAGTATAAATTAAATGCTTGAAAAGACAGAAAGAGACATACTAGGGGTGTTGTGATACAACTTTTTCCCTTCCGATATGATACCAGTATTACACCTTTGAGTATTGGCCGATACTGATATTGACCCAATATGATATCACTAATACATACATCTATTACTTATTCAATGGGTCTGCAATATACATACAGCATGCAATTTTACAACACATTCAGCCAAACTGGTTACCGTGGAAACTAAATGCTGGCTGGTGAGACACGTTGCTGACCAACATGTACTATTCATTTCTCCTCCACCACTTTTCTTTTTTTCGAATTAGGGATTGTGGAAGTCATTAGCCACATGCTAATGACATCCTTTTAGAGTCTAGAACAATCTCAAGGTTTGTTTATAAAAAATGGACAAAATGTTCAGATTGGTGATTCGTTAACAGTTATTGCTTCTGTTTTAATGGCTTGCTGTTGCTGCAACTGAACGTATCTTCAAAAATACACTTTTTCCTGGTATATTTGGATTACACAGGATGGCTGTCTGGCATCAACTCAGCTCCTGTATGTGTCTTTTTTTGCCTCAGCACTTCATTGGGGTGGAGGAGCCCCCACTGGGATCGGATTAGTCTCTTCATGGGAGGGCGTGACGGATGGAGAGGAAATATCAGAGGAGGACAAACACAAGGACAAATCATCAGGCTGACTCTTAATATTCACTACAGCCATACAGGCAGCAGGAGGGGGGCTTCCTACAACCTGCAGTGTCATCGCTTGTTTTCCTCTAATTTTCAACTTTGGTTTTCCAAGAAGTAACAGACAAAAAGTAAAGAAAATAAATAATAATAATAATAGTAAGAAACATTAAGAGGGAAAACTCTACTAAGCCAACTGCTAACATGAAACATTAGAAATTAGATTTTTTTTTGTTATTAAGTACATTTACAAACATGGTAAAAGCAGCCATCTGTACTAAATTGATCATTTACATTTATAGGGAAAAAAACTGATGACACGTGCATAAAAATATATGAATTTAAATCTGAAAAATAGTCAATGACAAAATAAATGTATTTTTTACTTAATATATTTAGCTTCAAAATAAACGACCTAATAAATCAATTTTACCAAAAGTTTTTTTTCTTCCCCTAAATAATCTTTTGGCAAAACTTTAACTTTGGCTATTACCTTAGGAAGGTGACGATACTGAAAGGAAAAAAATTTAAATACATATTTTAAAAAAACTTCTGATTTGGTTTAGACTTAATTTCGCTACCAACAGATGGCGCCAGAGTACAGACCTACTTGCACTGGGATCACATGAACACCGCTTGAAAATTTATTTCTACAAAGAAGTGCGTCGTTTGTGTCCTTCGTTTTTAGCACAAAAACCCATCGATCCTTGCTGGCTTTATCTATCTGTTGAACGGCACTTCAACCACAAATAAGAGAGCAGCGTTGGTGTTTCTGTCTGCAACCTTTGACCTCTCCTTACTGAGTGACTGACAGCTGCCGAGGTCAGCCGGCGGCTCTTTCCCACACGGCCCTCAGCCGCAGTTTAGCAGATAATTAAAATATAAATCGGACAAAGACCACTAAGCCTCCTGGTTGAGCGCTACAAAGGCCGAGCTGGTAAACCAACACCTTCGTATGGACGACGCAAAGAAAAACACCGAGCTCTATGGCAGCTGTTCAACATGGCCGACTGGTGCGTTCACGGTCCACGCTCAACAAAGGCAGCGGGAGCTACTCTGCGTTCAGGTGAAGTGGGAAATTCGAAGTTTGCCATTTTACCCGTTTTATGTCCGTCTACAAATATTCTCCAACTATAAACGAGCGGGTGTGCTAATGTTAACCCGTGGAGTTTCAGTTTTAAACTTTTTACTGTGTTTTCCATTGAGGTCTAATACAAATGACATAACATAACATTCAGAAGTGTACTGTTATTTTTTCTGGATTCAATTTTACAAACAAATATTGGAGCCTGATAAGAATAGCGGTTGAACCAAGTCATGAAATATTAGTAGAAGTGTATGCCTATATTTGAGTCTATGTGTATAGTTTTGAACTAGTGTAAATTAAATAACATTCTGGAACAAATTCAACTTAATTCGCCCTGAAAAAAACAAAAACAGTAGTTCAAAGACTGAAAGCCCACAGTTACTTTTATGCTGATGATTTATGTAAGAAGCTCCCATTTTCCTGCTACATTTATTCAACGTTGCCTTATGGAAATAATAATGTCTCTCCACACATGATGGAAAAGAAACTGTCCAAGATTCACACCATTGTAATTGAATTTGGTTTGTATTATTATGTTATTTTAAATATGTATTTATATTTTAGCATGTTGGCTTGTTGCTCTTGAGGGCCCCCTTGTGTTGAGGAGGCACTACGCAGCCGTTTAACTCGCACGTGCTTAGCACTAGATTCTTGTTTTCATTTTTGATCAGTCTTCAAGCGTTTTTTTTCTCAGCAGAATCCACATTTATTGATGTTTGGTTACCATGGAGACTAAATGGAGGTCGGTGAGAGACATTGCTTACCAAGGAACCCCGTTTAGCTTAGGCTAGTTCGTCTGGGCCTTCTGTGATGTGTGGTCACAGCTGTTCTGGTGTCCATCAGTCTGGGCCGGTCCCGGTGTCACTCACCACGGGCGCACGCGGCATTTCATTACGTTCATCAGTGGGGAAGAAATGAGCCCTGCTTAGGTTTCTAATTACTCACTTTAAACTCTAAGTAGGCCATTTGCACTCTTGTGCTTGAACTGGATCCACCTCGGGCCTTGTCTCTGTGTTTCTCTTGTGTGTGTGTGTGTGTGTGTGTGTGTGTGTGTGTGTGTGTGTGTGTGTGTGTGTGTGCGTGTGTGTGTGTGTGTGTGTGTGTGGCAGCTGGTGGTCTTTACGTTGTTTATATGCGCGCGCCTGCGTGCGATCTCAGCATCTCGCGCCCGGATTAGCCGTAGTTAAGTAACAGCTGTTGGTGTCGGGATCTGATGTGAATGCGCGAGCCTCATCGGCGCGTGATTGGCAGCTCCGCTTCTGGAATAGTTGAAGCGTCTCGGTTTGATGAAGCCCAGAGATCAGGCCTGATCTCCTTCCGGTCCCTCTCTGTAGAACCTCTCTGATGCCTTCACGACCGCTGGAGATAAAATCTTAACTAGATTAGATTACTTTCTGAAAAAGAACCGCTAAATATTTCCAGCCTTCGTTTACGGTTTTGGATTTTGGTGATTATGAGGATCCAAACAGCCACAAGATCTCCAAACTAACTTGGGACGGTATATATATAAAAAAATCTTGGTCATTTTAATAAATTAGAATATCCATCCTAATGAGTTTTGTTTGTCAGATTGAGAGTACCTTTTGAAGATAAAAACCTTTAAGCCTCTTTGAGTAATAAAAGTTTTTTGTATTAAATATTTTATTTAATATTCTAATTTTAAATGTGGTGTTTTTATCTTTAAAAAACACCAGTCTTTTTTTCTTTTTTTTTTAAATTAAAGTATCTGATTTTTAGTCATGTCCCAGTGGGAGGTCAATTATATAATATATATAGTTATGTTTTTGTTTTTTTATTGGACTACGAATGGAAATGAGCATTTTTGCTCAATCTGGTGCCCTGATGGAAGCATTGGACGTTCATTAAGATGGACTTTCCCATTTAAATAAAATCAATCAATAAAACAACAACAATACACCAACAATTAATATTTAGCTTTTCAAAGTTTTCAAATAACTTTTCTGCTCTATGGTACATTTGAGAATAGAAATATTCTCAAATCTATACAGAAATGTTTACGACTCCAAATTAATTGACAACAATCCATAATTACGTATCATATAGTCGAGTCTTGGTTTTTTTAGTTTCTGTAAAGAATTTCGCAGCTTTGATTCTGTTTAACGTGCTTATTTGCATCGTGATTGAATTTTAATGCCTAATAATGCCTAGCAGTGTGTGGTCACGCATGTATTAGTTTCAAGAAATTAAAAAGGCGCAATAAAATAAAATAAAAAATAACGATTTCAGTGCAAGTGTCTGAAAGTTTTCCCTTCTTGCCATGGAAACCATCGGTCGTTCTGTAAACAATTATTTCCATTTTAATTCGCTGGGTAAATCCACCGGTGCTTCAGAGAACCACTGTGTTCCTTTGATTAAGTTCTTTGGTGGAAAGCGCGCTCTCTATTTTCAGAAGTGTTCTAATTATTATTATTATTTTTTAGTGATATACAAAATAAAGCAAGGTTGCGTTTTCATGTAAAAATATGTTGGTATTGAATTTATTTATTTAACTAAAAAAAAAAAGCCATATTGCATAACATAAAGAATTTAAAAAATACGAAACTGCAAATAAATCTGAGTACAAATAATTAACTAATTAAATTTTGCCTGCAGCAAAACGCGCTTGTTTAAACTTGCATGAATTCCTGACCTGCGGTCAGCCGGTTTGTTGCCCCGCAGGGTTTGTTTTTAAATTTCGCCCGAAAGAGGGCGCTATAGGCTGCAACTCCAAACCGGTAGATCCCCGCTCATCGTTTGTGCAAAGTATTCGATCTAATAGTTTTACTTGGCGTCATTTATAGATTACACTACTGACTTAAAGCGCTGCAAGTAACGGGTATGCATCAGTAACTTTGGTTTAATATCAAGCAAACAACATGAAGGTTTTTCTGAGTGTGGATTAGGAGAAAAACAATGTAAAAACAAACAACAAAAAAATGTCGTAAAACCCAAAAGACAATGTGAGTTTTTTTCAACTTTCCCATCGAGCCTCTTTGTCCCGATTCCTCATGCAAAGCAGCAGATTTTCGCCGTTTTGATTTGCATCAATAGCAGAAGTGATGCAGCTGAGGTCACAGACGAGTCAAAGCTTTTGCATCGTAGCCCATGATCTGCAGATATAGCATTAGCTCACGTTCAGATGACACTTGCGCAATATTTGAACCCTTTCATTTCGAATATGAAACATTTTTGACATTTAGGGCTCTTCGAGGAAAGTCTAACTAAAGTTCTACTTCCTGATTTCAGCGGCTTGCAGGATGAAACGTTCAGACTCATTCTATCCTGATCTGCTTTGCCAGAATCCCATCTTTTCATCTTGGCAATGCTGTGTTTTTTCCCCCTCAATTGCATCTTCCAAAAAGTAATTATCTGCACTTTTTCCCAACTTTTAATCCATAATTATGTTCAGTCAACTGGGGGGAGGGGGGGATTAAGGTTATTTTTGTTCCTCAATTTAAACAGGCATTTCCAACAAACCCCAAACTTATTTATTTCCAAATCTAATTGCTGCCATGACTATTAATTTCAGTCCCATGCCTGGTATCTAAAATGATTTGACCACAGTGGACAAATTGGGTTTTTTTTCTTTTTTCTCTGCAGCAGTAATAAGTTAAATGTCTAACAGTGAAAAGGTCATTTATTATCTTCCCCAGTGTTCTGCAGTCACTTTTCTAGTTATTTTCAGCACTTTACATGTGATTTCTGGAGCCAAACTTTGGGATTCCACTTTTTTGATAGAGTTTGAATCCAAAACTATTTTTTTGCCATTTAGAAAGTATCATGAAAGAATAAACGTTTTTCAGCTTTTTGTTACATCAGATGTCACTGGGGTGGCTTCCGTGGACCGTCAGCCTCTGTTTTTGTGACTGACTTTGTTTATCCAGATTTTATCTGAGTGGAAGAACTCAAGTGGCTCTGTCAAAACATCACCAAGAAATCCCTTTAGAGGAACAAAAACGTTCCTGTCAGCCTTAAATCAGTGTAATAATCTGCATGTGGGTAGAAGTTATAAATATAGTGTTTTGCCATATTGGAACCTCAAACACTGTGTTTTTATGAGGACGTTTTGTGACAGCAGAATATCGATCCCACGTCGGTTTCAGTATCGTATCGATACTTAATTTTTTGTTTCGTTTTGAAATTCTATTTTTTTTTTGTTTTTGCTATTGCAGTTTCTCAACTCTACCTCAAAAAAGATTTAGTTTTGATTTGCTCTCAAATAATTTTTTTTTAAACACTTTGTTTCATTAGGAAAAAGGAACACAAATCATGTTAATATGTTATTGAAGCACTTTTCAGATACTTATAAACCTTGTCCAACGGGAAAAAATATATAAAAACACCTAAAACGTCAGACATTTGATCATACATCGAACAAAAACGTATTGGTATCAGTATTGGTATGGGCGGTGTATTGGGCTGATAGAGAAATATGCAGCATCGCACAAAATAAGCAGGGCTTAATTTTAAAAGGAATAGAAAATTGTCCTGTATCTGTTTGTCCTGTTCAACCTTTTCTTGTATTAAAGTCAGAGAAGTAAGGTGTTTTTAAAATATATTTAGCATCTATTTCTCTAACCCACCTAAATAAAGTCCATCTAAAACTGCAGTATGTAATTTTTATTTTTTAAAAAGTATGTATTTTTTAACATACTTTACCACTGTCATTCTTGGACGGTATGGTATGAGACAGATGATCTTGAAAAATGTTCTCCCAGTGCTAACTGGAAACAACAGCAGGGAGGTGATGCACTGTGTCTTGGGTAGGAAGCCCCCCGTTTGGAATACTCTGGATTTATCCCACCCTGGAATCTCATGTCATTTGCTGAACTTTTAATTGGTTGGAGAACGAGGAAGTCACGCAGGGCATTATTCATGCAGGAAACATCCACTGGCAAACGAGTGGAAAACCTACTGAAGACATGGCCGTCCAGCACAGTGTTTATGTAGAAGCCAGACTATCAACGCCGGTGTTGATGAGTCCAAACAGACAATAATGCTAGAAGCCACTCCTGAAAAGATTGTTTTTAACACAACTTCTTTTTGCTTATCATCTTATGCTTCAGATACAAGATAAGCATCAATAATCTTGTGCTACTTTCATTGTCATATGAACTGTTACACCTAATTCGACTCAGCAGGACGATCGGTAGCCAGAAGGTGAGTCATGTATGTGGAACTGCTTTTCCTGGATGTTTCTCAGTGTGACATTTTTTAGCTTGAAATCATCTGTAATGTTAACCTTACAAAACCAAACATGTTTAGCCATTCATACAGGGGACAAAAAAAACAACCTAAACATGCAATCAGAGCTACATTTTTCAGTAAAAATCATACCCTCTCAGAGTTCTCAGTTCTTCATGTTCATTAAAAAACAACACTGATGTTCACCATGAAGGCTTTCAGTATCAAACAAACGTGGATGCATGGATGATGATAGAAATGAAAGAAAGATGATAGAAGGAAGGACACAATGTGAGCATAACGGGATACAGAATAGAGACACAAAGAATCTTTTAAACTTCAATCGTTATCCAGGCCTGGGAAACTCAGAAATCAAGTCCCAGACTGTGTGAGAATCCTGGCTCTAGGAGTTTAGATCAAAACATGTTCATAAGTGCTGGTTCTGTTGGACCTCAGTGCAGCTTTTGACACTGTTGACCATGACATATTACTGAATCAACTGGAGAGTTGGGTCGGACTCTCCGGTCCAGTGCTTAACTGGTTTGAATCTTACATAAAGAACAGGGATTTCTTTGTTTCAATTGGAAACTTCTCATCAAAGAGGTCAAAGGTCACATGCGGGGTACCCCAAGGTTCAATCCTAGGACCCCTCTTATTCAATATTTATATGCTCCCACTAACTGAGGTTATAACAGGAAATAATATTAGCTACCATAACTATGCAGATGACACACAGCTCTACATTACGATGTCACCAGGTGACCTTTGACCCCATCCAATCATTTAGATCAGGGGTGGGCACTCCTGGTCCTCGAGGGCCGGTGTTCTGCAACTCTTAGACGTCTCCCTGGTCCAACACACCTGAATCCAACAGCTGAATCTCCTCCTAAGTGCAGTCAAGTTCTCCAGAGTCCCGTTAACGACCTCATTATTTGACTCAGGTGTGTTGAAGTAGAGATGCATCTAAAAGTTGCAGGACACCGGCCCTCGAGGACCAGGAGTGCCCACCCCTGATTTAGATGCTTAGAACAGATAAATGTGTGGATGTGCCAAAACTTTCTCCAGCTGAACAGAAACAAAACTGAAGTTATTATTTTTGGATCTAAAGAGGAACGATGTAGAGTTATAGATCTAGAGTCAATGCACAGCTTCAGTTATTACAACTAAAAACCAGCGATCAGGCCCGAAACCTGGGAGTAGTGATGGACTCTGACCTGAACCTCCAGAGCCATATAAAGACAGTTAGAAAGTCGGCCTTCTATCACCTGAAGAACATTTCCAGGATTAAAGGACTAATGTCTCAGCCAGATCTAGAGAAAGTCATCCATGCGTTCATCTTCAGTCGTATTGATTATTGCAGCAGCGTCTTCACAGGTCTGTCCAACAAATCAATCAAACAGCTGCAGCTGATCCAGAACGCTGCTGCTCGCGTTCTCACTAAAACCAGGATGATAGAGAACATAACACCAGTTTTAAAGTCCCTCCACTGGCTCCCTGTAGCTCAAAGAATAGACTTTAAAATACTGTTGTTTACAAATCACTGAACGGCTTAGCACCACAATACATTAAAGATCTGCTGCTGTTGTATGAACCTTCCAGACCTCTCAGGTCTTCTGGTTCTGGTTCTGCTCTGCATCCCCAGAACCAGAACCAAACATGGAGAAGCAGCTTTCAGCATCTTTGCACCACAAATTTGGAACAAACTTCCAGAAAACTGTAAAACAGCTGAAACACTGACTTCTTTTAAATCTCAACTAAAAACCCACCTGTTTAGGATTGTATTTGAAATGTAATCAATTACAAATTTATTGATGGAACTTGACTTAATGTCGTGTTTTGATTGTTGATTCTATGTTGCATTGTGTTTCTGTGTTTGATATGATGTAAAGCACTTTGAAATGCCTTGCTGCTGAAATGTGCTATACAAATAAAATTTGATTTGATTTTGATTTGATGTGTTGGACTGGCCCAGTCAAAGTCCAGATCTGGGAATGTGTGGCTCAACATGAAAGTGGTAGAGACATCCCCTGATAGGTCTGTAGCTGGAACTGCAACAAAAGGTGATTTTTACAGTATCGACTGAAGGGAGTTAAATAAACATAAAGACATTTTTTTAAAACCATGTATAATTTCCCTTTCACTGTAAAATCGGGAACTAAAATCCCAATAAATTACAGGGAAGTTTGTGGTACGAATGCAACAAAAGTAATAAGTAAGTATGTAAGTGTAAGTAAGAAAGAATCTGCCACAACATGGTAGGATGATGTGACTGTAAGTGAAGTCATGCAGTCATTCAGCTTGAATCAGATGCCATCTTATCTTTCCTAAGCTAAACGCCCTAAATGTTTTAAGTCGTTATAAGAACAAAAGTAGCTTTTTGGGTTGTTTTTTTTAAGACAACAAACTAAAATACTAAACAAATTGCCTCCAGCTTTGATAGAAAATAAATGTTGATCCATAACCTTGAGCTACAAACTGGGAACTGACAGAGCTACATTATATGAAAGCCTTATTCCAAAATAGGTCAGATTCCTTTTCCCTGAAACTTCTACACAAAGACCTCCATAACTGGAAAGTAAATTAATAAAACAAAAAAAGAAAAAAACCCCATTAACATAAAGCTTTGGCCATAAAGTTGATCGTGTTTCCAGGATTTATATGTTCGTACAATGTGATTTCATCCATCTTTGCTATAATCGGTTGACTGGACAATAGTTTGGGTTGGAGCCGGACTCACCAGAGAGTGAAGTCGAAGGATTTGTCTTCAGACCTCTGAGACTGCTGAATGTTTGACACCACTGGTGTTCAGCTCTTCAGAAAAAAAAACTGAGTTTATTTCATTTTGGAATAAGGTTGTTCCATCAAATTTGGAGGTAGGGAATTAACTAAGCACCAGTTTATCCAGTGAAGACGCTGCGCACTTAGATAGCTTATATCAGCACAACAAATAGATCTTTTAACCTTATTAGAAAAACAATCAGTGGTAATTCCTCCCGAAACAACTCGGTGACACAACCTCACATTGCCCTGCGTCGTACGAGGCGTCGCTCTGCCGCAGGAGGAGACAGACTGAGGCTGCCGAGTCAGCTGGGAACTCCTTCACCATGACAGCTGGTGTGAGGCAAACAGGCTCTCAGAGGTGAAGAGGGGCAGGAGCGGGGGAGGAACGAAAACAAAACCTCGAAGGAGGCCAAGAAGATTAGCTACACACACATCCCCACACAAATAAACACTTGTTGGCTAAACACGGATCATTTTGCAAGTTCTACTCAGTCCTACGATTGTAAGAGTTCGGTAGGTTGTCATGGAGCTGTGGTTTTATTGTCAACACACACTGAATATTTTTATTAGGTATGTTATTAATGGTAAGGTGCGAAAAGATTTCTTGCCTTTCACTGTGTGCAGAGCTGGTTTGTACCATATGCTCCTCTTGATCTATGTCTGAAACTTTGTTAGAAATTTTGCTTTGGTTTATTTCAAATGGAATGGACACCGAGATGGAAAAGAAAAAAAACAAAAGAAAGGGAGAAAGGCGGGAAGAGGTGTAAAGGGAAAGAAAAGGATGGAGAAAGAAGCATGGAGAGAACACAAGTCAACACGGTAAACATCTGCTTCTAAACCTGCAGAAAGAGAGAAAAAATCCCCTGAGAAACCACCACAACAAACAACAAAAATATTGATTTAAATATTAGAAAATCGATATGGCTGCAGACATTTTTGACTGCTGTCTGCAACCTTTTGCAACTCAAACATTCTTAGGAGTTTTTTCTGTGCAGCTGCCATGTTCATTTATCATCCACCGGTAGATTTCCTGTGGCCTAATGAATCATCAACTAATTTAGTTATCGATTAATCGCTAACTGCAGTATCAATTACAGACTCAAAGTATTATGTAGTCATTTGCAGACGAAAAAAAGGGCATTTTCTGATAAACTAATTAGTAACTAAGCCACAGCTGTACAAAATAAACAAACAAAATAAAAACACCTTTGTCTGTAAATATGTTTTATCCAAAACTCCTCAAGTGGGATAGTTTTAGCATTGAAATGTTTACTTTTCATGCTTAAAAGGGAATTGTATTGTTTGTTTGCATCTTCTAATATACTTTTGCAAAAAATTTTAAAATGAAAAATCTTTTGAATGCTGTCCCTTTTTTAAATCAGATTATTCGTCACAATAATGATAGAATAATCGATTACAAAAGCAAACGTCAGGTACAGCGCTATTTTTGAAACATTATGTAATACAGAACATTTTTGTTCACTTCAAATTTAGTCAGCTAGTTCTGGTTGCCTTTCTATCTCGAAGGTTGTTTTTTTTTCAACAGAGGGTTTCTCTTTTTCCTGGATGCGTGACATGTTTTTACTTTCTAAGTGCTAATTTTGCTAAATAATAGAGCGAAAGGAAACCTCACATCCGGCGTTCCAGCACACAGGCGTGTTATTGTGGTCTGTGTGTGCGCTTGCAGCCATGTGCCGAGAAGCTGCTTGAACTTCCTCGTCCTGCAGACGGAGGATGGAGGAGGCGTGACGTCGCTGTCCGCAGACAGGCCCATACAGCAAGGGGGAGCGAGGCGGGGACGGACGCTGCATGCTGCCGCAGAGCACACGGAGCAGCGGCCGAGGCTCAAAACAAACCGAGGCAACTTCACGGCGAGGGCGGCCATAACAACAATAGTAACAATGCGGCACCGCCCGCGGACCCCGGCGCTGATGTGACCGCGTGCCCGCTCGGAGCAGCTGGGAGGAAGCGGCGGACGGACGGACGGACCACCTCCTCCACTACCGCGGTGCGCGCGCTCGGTCTCTGTCTGGAAAGGTGGGGGACATGTCCTCACTAACCGTAGAGGAGGACCAGAGGTGGGTACCGACGCACGTCCAGGTGACGGTGCTCAAAGGCAGGGGCTTGCGGGGCAAGGGCAAACACGGCACCAGCGATGTGTACACCATCATCCAGCTGGGGAAGGAGAAGTACTCCACCGGCGTGGCGGAGAAGACCACCGAGCCCGAGTGGAGGGAGGAGTGCTCGTTCGAGCTGCAGCCCGGCGTGCTGGAGAGCGCCGAGCGGAGCGGATACCCGGCCGGGAGCAACGAGCTAGTCCTGACCGTGATGCACCGGGCGCTGATAGGACTGGACGTGTTCCTCGGTCAGGCTGTGATTCAGCTGGATAAACTATTTCACGAGAGGAGATACGTCAAAAACGAGTAAGTTCAACTGTGAAGTATGTAATAGTTGTCTGCGTGTAGCAGCTAATGTGCTTCTGTTTGTCTTCTCACTGAGCCTATCGGGGTGTTTGTTTCTTTCCCACTCTGCTCTTTTTTTTTTTTTTTTTACTGGCTGCAATAGTTTGTTGTGGGACATAAACACAGCTGTCAAATCTCCCGATGCTGCATCAGGGCCCTGCAGACACACCCTCCCTCCTCTCAGATACACAAAACCAACTCTGAGGACATCCACCCCTTCCTCACTCAGGCCCAAGGCAATCCCCCCGCCTACCCCCCACAAAAAACTTCTAGAAACATCACCCCCTTCCAGTAAGAAACTGGAGGGTTCTTCAAAATGTTTGCCTCCCAATAGCCGAGCCATGTGGAGAGCATGCAGGAAGGGGATTAATGCTTGTCCCAAATCCAGGGATTAACTCAAGAGTTTCATGATTCCAAAGCTACAAGGTATTTTTTATCATAACATAACATGTTATCTTATAAAGGAGGGGTGGATGGACCCTTCCAAAAGCATACAACATATTTTTACAGTTTTTAATTTGGACCTTGTAAGATAGATGAAGTAGTAGTAGTAGTAGTAGGCCTTCCAGGATATCGTCATGTTTTTTTAGTTTTCTTTGTTTGATTGTTGTGGCTTAAAATGATTGATTTTGTGGCAATTTTTTTTCAAAAAAGTTTTGTTTTTGCCATAACATTGTCTTACAAAAAAGTTGAAATGACTTCCAAAAAACGACAGTATTGTAAGATTTTATGTGTTGAATAACATTTTCAAATACCTACTTGAAATCGTACAAATAAAATGATGTCCCGAGGAGTTGTCAAAGGGCAAAAGATGAATTCCATATCGGTCCGTTGAACTAACATGAACTGTAAACGCAGTAAATCCTACAGAAGATCTAAAAAAATAAACAAAACGAAAATGTTATCGTCAAGGAACAGCATAAAACTGGAAGTTAAATTAGAAGGTGGCTGCTGGGAAGTGACTCAAAATTCAGCTGAGTAGCAGTGACTGGTCAGAAAAGAAGGAACTACGGATTAACTTTAAGGTGATTGGTCAGAAAACTTGCAAGTGAATTCGTAGTCGGTTCTGCAAAAGCCTCAAAGGTTTGTTTGAGAACATTCATGAACAAGCAAACATTCATGGACACCAAGGTCAGGGATGAAACTGGAGGAGTTGAAAACCCTGGTTTGGTTAACAAACCGAGCTTGAATGATGAAAACCGATCACCACATTTCACCATTCCCACGGTGAAACATGGCGGTGAATCGTCATGCTGTGGCGATGCTTTGACAGGGAGGTCTGTAAAATACACTGAAATTTGTAGTGGTAAAGGTGAATACAAATTCTTTTTTATACCAACCAACATCCTGCTTTCGATCTTTCCCTCAGTTACAGCCACGAATTTGAGACGAAAGGGGAACCAACCGCTCTCCTCCTGGTGACCCTGTGGTGGCCAATCGCTTCAAGGTCAGATAGACACAGTCGGCGACGATGATGTGTCAGCAGGTTCACTGTCTTGGTAGTCAGTGTCTCAATGAATGAGTCGATCGTTAGCAATGCTTCTCACAGCCAGTTTAACCATGTTAATTACAAACAAGACGGAACAAAAAAAAAAATCGGGTTGGTGAAAAAACATTGAACAGAAGATACAAGTTGATCCAGGAGCTCTGATTGGTACTTTTAGGGGTGTCCCAATAGAATGCTTTCACTTCCGATACAATACAGATATTGGAGCTTTGAGTATTAGTCGATACTGATATTGATCCGATACGATATCAGCACAAATCATACATACTTGTGCCACTTATTTTGTAGTGTGGAATCGTAGAAAATGCTTAGGTCTAAATCTTGGAGCGCGGTGCTTACATCTGAGATTTTAAGATGCAAGCTGATATAATCTGATACTTGTTTTCTGGCAGATATCATAGCGATATCCCATAACAGTATCAGGGCAGCCCGAGACTCTTTACAAAATGTATCAGGAATATTGTTGAGGATAACTTCCGTATCTTTAAACATTTGATTTGGGTTTAGACTTACCCATTAGAGATGTGTGATACCACATATTTCGATATTGATCCGATACCAAGTAAATAGAGGGCCATTTACTGTATTGGTAAATAGATACCAATACAGATTCTTATTATTTCATTTTGATATATCATCAAACTTCTGACCTTTTTGGTGTTTTTGTGCTTTTCCCTTTTGAGTTATTTTGTTAAAACAAAGTTTATAGGCATCCATAAAATACTTCAAACATATTATCGTGATAAACAGAAACAATGGAAAAAACATTTGTGCATACTGTTTTCTCAATAAACAAGGTGCAAAAAAATTAGAATTTGAGACAAAAAATACTCCTTAGTAAGAAAACATATGGGGAAAAATAGATTTTAAACGCATATTATTCAAAATATTCATTTTTTCCATGCCTTATCTCTGGTAGAGTTCTCATGCAAATCAGCCTGCAGCTTTCTGTGTGAAAACAACAGCCAAAAAACCCAGCATAAATCTCCCCCAATGGAAATAAATAATTATAAACAGAACAGATGGGTGACTGTGACAAGAAATATGTTTGGGTTGAGTTTACTGATGTAGAGCAGATTACTGGAAAGGTGGGCGTTGGGTGAATTCCCCTGCCGGTACACTAAGAGGAAGTTACCAAGACTCATCCAGATCAAAAATAAATTTAGCTACTTTTCCTTTATAATCATCCTTATTCCCAAAAATATAATTTCACATATCTTTATGTGTGTCACATTAGGAACCATAGAGACTCTGTGTACCACACAATGCTACACAATATTCTCACATATGATGACACAACAACAAATTTCACAGCACCACAAAGAAGTGTGTAATTGTGAAAAGAAAGTGAAATGGTGCAAATAAATGTTTGAAACAAGTGATGCGCATTTGTATACCGCCCACACGAAGTCAATAATACAAAACCACCGGAAGCAGGGAAGCAGCTGTTCCATTTATTTATTTATTGTTAAATTTCTAGCAGATTTTCCTTTGAGGATTGCCCAGTATTTAGCTACACCCATCTTTTTATCATCAGCTTTAATCTGCTATCTTCCCTGTCAGTGCTAAAGAAATTCTTCCCACAGACATGATGCTGCCATCACCATGTTTGACTGAAGGGATGATGTGTTCAGGGAGAATTGGTGGGGTTAGTTTTGGAAGTAGGTCCAAAAAGTCACCATGTTTCTGTTGTGCTTTTTTTGACTTTCAGTTAAAAAAAGCTTGTTTCTTCTCACAGTCTTTCAGTACAGAGTGCATGAGTCACTGTTTTCCTATCAACTGATTCTTCCACCTGAGCTAAGGCTCTCTGCAGCTCCTCCAGCCATACTTTTGTCTCATGTAGCATTTTCCATTAACTATCAAATGAAATCTTATTTAAATATGTCACTGTTTGTGGTTGTCACGTTACCATATGTGAAATAGTCTGACTGGGCTGGACGATAAATCGATCTTTTATATTGCAATAAATACGTGATCAGTATCGATAAATTATGCGTCTGATAGAATTTAAACATAGAATATTGACTGACCACAGGTTCAGAACCGCACAGCATTCTGGGAGGCAAAAGAAAGGCAATAGCTGCTCACCATCTTACGGCTAGCTAAGCAAGGTGGGCGGCATCAGCTATTCACTCGCCCTTTGGTTACCTAGCAACAACTTGTTGCATATCTTGAGCAGCAGTAGTTCCATGTTTTGTCACTGTGCCTCATAACTGCTGAGAAATGAAAAACAAAGGGATGGAGTGAAAACTGTAAAGGTCTCTTCATCAGTTTGGCAGTATTTTAGATATTTAAATCAACAACAACAAATAAAGAATCAATAATTATCGATATCGACTTGTATATCATGGTCCGTTTTTCAGCCATGTCGTCCAAGCTGTGGGATTTAGCTGTAGCCATGAACGAAGCTTTGTTCCCATTGCATCTCTGTCTCAGTGGCTCTGTCGTAGTAAGCACACCCGTGATGTTGCGTAAGGGTTTAGAAGTGAACATCTGTTTGCTGACCAAGGCAGAACGTGTGTGTCTGTGTGTTATGTGCATCCAGATAAATCCCTTGCCAGCGACTGAGAGCCTTTCAGTACCTATGGCCTTGGGGGGAAAAAATAGATCCTAATAGACAACATAGGTTATATAAGCATGTGACCTAAAACATCAAATGTAGGTCTGAATTTATAAAACCTTTATAAGTGTAAGATTAACTCCAGCAATCATTAGATAGAAACCATCTCAGCGTTCCTCTCTGTCCCACTAAGTTGTATTCTTGAAACCAAAAGTGGATGTTTTGGATCACAAATCTTTTTTTTTTTTTTTCTCAGCTCCTTTGGATTAAATAAGAAATTGGAAAATAATCTAGAGCCTAAAATATTTAATCAATACTCTCGGTTTTGAGAGTATTGATTAAGTAGGCCAAGTAATTTTCATTATGAGTGGAATAGTTCATAGAAAAGGGAAAACCAATCAAATCTCTTGTTTCAGAGTGAAGGCATACACCACCAACAGCAGCATCGTTTCATTTGGAAAGTGGTGGATTTGTAAAAATAAAGTATACATGTTAAAAAATGGTTGTCATTGGTAACCTGATACAGCACAAATACAGAAGAAAAATTGTGTAACAGATTTTTTTTATTGATAAAGAGAGAAAACATGAGTAACTGTGTCCCTTGGGAAAGACATTGAATGTTGATCGCAACTGGATGAGGCTTCTCAGAACAGACTTTACCTTGAAGAAAAGTGTCCAAAAGTTTTAATATATCAGTTAGAAACTGAACTAAGCTACTCAGCCTAGATCTTTTTGAGATATTTCACCTCTAGAATCCACATGAACATAAAAGACATGGACTTTACAGAGACTAGATCAATTTAATCTACTTCATTTTTGTGCAGATATCACTTTGGGAAGAATAATTTTTCTTCAGTCGAACCTCTTTATCAGCCTCCTAATAATCCCGTAAATAAAGCTTGAAAGGAATCACCCTGCAGTTTGTTGTGCTTTCCTGGTTATCACCTCATAAATCTCCCTTTTTAGTTTTTTATTTGTTTATTTTTAACGAAGCTAATCAGTGTTGAACAATGAATCCACAAAGAAATTTCTGCATGCTATTGAATCCGATGCCTCATTTACAAACTATATTTGCTAAACACTTTTAGATGCGTCGCCATTAGCAACAAATTGCCACAGGTGTTCATGCATTTTGACCTAAACTCCAAAAATTGATTTCACTCCTGAACCTTCTGGCTGCTTTTGTATCGTTTTGCGTCTACTTTGTAACGGTTTATTTCAGTAGGCTGAACAAATGTGATACTTTACTGATAATTCATGTGAACATGAAGTTTTTCAGAAGATGGGACCTCGTATGATTCCAAGTAGATCCTCTCAGCTAATAGCGCTTTATTTATTGCAACCTGTCTATGCACATACAGTAATTTTACTTTATTCAGATTTTCACCATTAAGTATTTGTTTATTTTAACTTTGTTAAAAATTCATGAACAATCAATATCTTAGCTAGTTTTGTTTACCGGTCCCAGTAAGCAATTAGTCAATTAATCATATGATAAATTAAAATGAGCTCTATAAGTTTCATTCTGATTATCAATATGACTTCATAATCCACTTTATTTATGTTTTTTGTTTCTATTTCATTTTTATTTATTGTTTTGGATGGTGCTTTTAGTTTGGACATTTTAAAATATTTTCTGGTTCTGGTGCAAAGTGCTCTGTACAAAATTACAGTTTATTAGCCTTTGAGACTGAAGTTGCGTTGTTATGCTATTATCAGTACATTACATGAAAATGGTCTCAAAAATGCAATATTATCATTTATCCCAATAATTAATGGGGCAATTCAACGGCCAATAAAATTGATTGTTGTGACCAGCCTATTTATTGCCTTTTTCTTTTTTTTGATTGAATGTTTATTTAGCTTATTTACCAACTAGCTTATGGCTATTTCTGTTGCTTGTGATTATATAAGCAATTTATAGGTAAGATTGAATCAAATTATTTTAAAATGACACGTATTTATTAAACTAAACCCTCAAATCTTGTTGTTGGTAAAATGTTGACATCAACCACGACCACAGAGTTAGCTAGTTAGGTAGGTAGCTAGCTGGTAGCTGTCGAGCTGTTTATATGTGTGCCAAACGAGCATTAAAAAAAAATTGCCTAATATATGGTGCACAGCTTGAATAACTGTCTTATAAACTGAATTATTTGAATGATGTAGGTTTTCCCTGACAGGAACGTAAAAAGTTATTTAAAACGTTTTACGTTGACATTCACAGTTGAAACAGGAGCTGCATTAGCAGCTGCAGCTAACACTGTTGCAATAAATTTTCACAATAAAGTGGTAAGCTTATGAAGCAGTAACATACTGGTTTTAGAAAGTTTTGTCTGTACACGGTTACTCAAAACTTCATTGCAGTGTCTTACACGAGTCAACAAACAAGCTAGCTTTACGCTAGCTCCTTAGCAAACTGCACAGAATGAAAACATCACCTGCCTGGGCAAGACAGGAGATTATGGAAGATATGTGTGGCTGTAGGAATGTGTGGAGTCAGAGATAACTTTAGAAACAAGCGTTGAATGTCATGTTGTCAGAAAATGACAGAAAATGGATGGATTGAATGAATTAAGAGTTAGCTTCCTCAACCTATTTAACCTTAAGGCTGTCCTGCAGCTCTCCTGTTTGGAATAAAGTGTCTGTTGTTAAGAGAAATACAATATTAGTAGAAGAGAAACTGTCCCACAGTGGGACAGTTTCTGTGCAACAGCAGCAAAATGACGAGGAAAGCAAGTAGATTCACATAAAGATAATAATATGCAATTTATGAAAACAGAATAAGAAACAAAATTCTGTACAGTAAGAGTACCTTTTCAACATAAAATAGTGTAGTCATTAAAAATGATATACTCTAGTCTAAGGGAATGTGTTGGGTTAATTTATGAAATATACAAAATTAGTATTTGAGTATTAAAAAGACAGATTATTTTGAGCAGAAATCAGTATGTGGAAGAAAAATCTTGACCTTTTTGTAACTGATTTTCTGTCCACATCGACGGCAGTTCCAGAAAAGATAACCATTTAAAGGAACAGCTCTCTGATCCTTAACGCTGGTCTCACTGTGTGCCCTTTAAATAACGGTGATTGTGTGAGATTGTAGGAGGAAAGTTGGAGCTGAGGTCAGAGCTCATCACATCCAGATGTGGAATGTGCTGTGAATCCCATGGTCTGTCTGCTGTTTCTGCTCAAGGCGGACGGTCCAAACCCACGTTCCGAGTCCGACCCACAGTCCTCCTTGTGGGCCGGTTGGCCTAAAAAATGTAATTGAAAGTATGCAGTTGGTAACACTAATGAGGTAGGCTGATTTAATTACCTTGCTTCTTTTTTTAGGAGCAAGATATTTCTTTGCATATCTGGGTGACAGCCTTCTGCTAAGGAGTTTAGCTGTTATTTTTGTTTCATTATGTTGAATTGTTGTATTAGGTAAATTTTCTATAACCTGTCTGTAAATGTGATACGCAATTAATGAATCACACATTAAATTAAAATGAGCTCAATAAGTTCCATTCTGATTATTAATATTTTTGGAAGGGCAATTTTGTTTACAGATGCTACTTGATTTGTTTCATGTACAATTTTCCTTTTTATTTATTGTTTTTGGTTGTCATGTTTTATTTTAGATATTTAGAATATCTTCCAGTTCCAGTGTGAAGTGACTTTGTACAAAATTAAAGTTCATTGGAGGGTGTACTTGCATCATTATGCCATTATCAATATATGATGTGAAAATAAACTCAAAATAACAATAATATTGTTTATCGGCATAATTTCTGGGAACACTTTATCGTTTGGCAAAGATTTGTCATCATGACAGTTCTAATTGGTAGAAGTAATGTTTCCTTCAAGAACTTGTATATTTCACACAGACTTCTTATCCTCTCATCCTCAGTAAATGTGGATTAATAAACCAGGATTTTCATCACAAGCTGTGTTTATTCATATCAAAAGTAATTTAGCTTTTGGACACATTGATACCAATTTTGGTTATTGCTCGTATAAGATGGCAAAGGCAGGAGAAACGTCTGTCATCATATTGTTTTGTTTTTCAACCATAATATTGAAATCCTGTTTAGCTGCTCTCTTTCTCACTCAGTGTGACATCTCCTCTGGTCGTAACATTGTGAAAAACAGGATAAAGAACAAAATTATGTACAGTAAGAGTATCATTTCACCATAAAATAGCCCCTGAACAGTCACAATAAATCAATGAGTGGGTTAAGATTTTAAAACATCTGATTTTAAATCAGTTCTTTGTGCTCTGAAAAATTAAGTTGGACAAAGCTTTCATTTGTTTTGAACAGAGTTTATGGGGTTAAAAAGCTAATAGCATGGAATTTGAAACAGTTCTTCACCATGATGTTTGTAAAAACATAAAAGAGTTGGTGTCCTAATATTGGTCTTTTTCAGAAAGTAAAACCCATTGTAAAGGTATTTTTAGTACTAAAGGACAGGTCAACAGGTCAAATCTCTATATCAGAGACTGGCCAGGTATCGTATCAGTCTGCCTCTCTGTTATACCGCCGTCCAAATATCTCCTCTATGGATCAGGGAGAACAGAAGATGTGGTGGGGGTGACATGCTGGGTTTGGGTGGAGTTTTCAGACTTCCTGTTTTTTTTTCTTGTTTTTTTTAAGATGAGGAGATAATGGCGTCACGGTGTGCAACTCTCTGGAATGGGATTGCTAGTTACTAAATGCGCCCGATCAAACCGACTTCCACAAGTTACAAAAAAAAAAAAAAGTCATCACACAAATATCTCCAAGCATTAAATCTTGTGTTTACAACCTTAAATATTGTGCGTATGTTCAGTGTTGCGTTGTAGGACTACAGTTTCTGTGCGGGCTGCTGCTTTACGGCCCCTTTTTGGCAACAGGCTGCTCTGTATGTGGGCTGCTGCTTTTTTCCTTGTTAAAGAAGAAGCTTTATTCAGGCTTGTCTGTTATCTTATGTTCACATTCTGTTTTTCTCAGGCTCGCGCAGGCGTCACCTGACCCACAGATGTACAGCTGTAAATAGACCTTTAACTTGTGTGCATCCTCTCAAAAAGGAGAACATGGTTAGTCATTAGAACATTTTTAGGCCACTGTTTCAAGTCAGTGTAATTTTTCTTTTTCACATTTATTCTGTAAACTTCAGTTCGGTTGAGTTTTATTAACTGTTGTGATAACAACGGGTGCACAATATATCGGCACTAACCATTGGAATCTTCCGATTTTTGATGTATCGTATCGATCTGATAAGAAAAACTGGGCCGATATTAATGGCTGATCATTTTGATTTTGTTGCTGTTTTTGTATGTGTTTGTGTTTGTTTGCCATGTGGTGTTTGTTTGGAAATGTAAGAGTGATAGCGATGCATCAGTTTTGAGAGCGATAATAATATTGGATATCGTCCAGTTGTCATATCGGCACATCCCTAGTTTATATGTTGTAAAGTTGCCATTTAGTGCAGATTGGAAGCTTTGAAGCATATGTCAACTTTTAATGCCTAGTCAGTCGCAGTATTTTTAAAGCAATTCATCATATTTTTAATTTTTTACATACAAAGGCTCCAGTGGGAACCTTCATATGTGTTTCTGGTATGTACACAAATCTGACGCACAAACAATGTGAATGAGCGATAAAGCCGCTTCCCTTAGCTCAGTTGGGGATCATTTTTGCTTCTAAAAACGAATTAATGGGACGCTGGAAAATACTATTATTGTTTTCAAGTTGTGCTAAAAGGAGTTGACCTATCACCGCAGCTCTACCTAAAACCTTAATCTCATATGACTATTTATTCAATAGCTTAGCAGCAAAAAGGGTTTTTGAATGGAAAATGTTGCTTTGTTTGTTGTTAGTTTTTGATTAAAATGCCATTATTTACAATTAATCAATTATAGACCCTGTAATTAACTCAGTTAAAAAATGTTAATCGAGTCCCACTGCTAGCTTTAACTTTAGTTAAAATTCAAGTTCATACATAATGCTCCAGACACAGAAACGAAAACCAAAATCATTGTAGCATTTGGCTTCACTTTGACATGATCCCCATCCTCAACAAACACATGGCGACAGTGGACTGAAACGACTCTTGACAGGAAGAATTTCTTTTTAACAAAAAACAAAACTTAAGCTCTTCTTTTATGTAATGCCAGAGAGTAGAGATGAGCATTCCCGACTAATTGTTTTTCCAAATTAGAACAAGACAGCGGTGTAATTACACTGCCAGTGAGAGGATTTTTGTTTATTTAGTCGGATGCGAGGGAATTCCCGTCCACAGCTCCTCCAGGCGGAATTTGGAGCGTCTGCCCCACCTCGGCTGCAGGGAGCCGGCTGATGTGTCAGGAGGGCTGATGCTATTGTTGGAACGCTGATGTGAAACTCGAGTCCTTTCTCACAAGCACATCTTTGAGTTTCTCTGAGTGCCTGCACAGAAATCTGGCTCGAATGCCTCCAAATGTTAAAAAAAACAAAACAGAAAAGTTCAAACCCAGAGATAATGTAGCTTTATAATCCAATTATTTATTTGAATGAAGCGCTACATAAGAAATACTCTTTATCTGGATCTGTGAAACCCAATCCAGGCCAGGTTGATTTAGGACTGTGTGTACTTGCTTTTTGGGAGTGTCACTTCTTAAAGCATTTAATGTTCTGGATGTGTTTGTGGCCTTGTTGTCGCTGTGTAAGCTGTAAAAATCTGACGCGGCTCCATCTGCTCACCACCATCCTCGCCGTCTGATTGCGGGGTGGGATTGTTCTCTGCGTGTTTTCTCTGGCGCGCTTCGTGGGTGTTGCCATGTTTTTTAGGGCCGAGCTTGAGGTCAGTGGCAGGATGATGATAATTGCATAACAGTCTGCGCAGTCAATGATGTGACCTTTTTTTTCCCCCCCTTCTTCCCTGCAGCCTTTCGATTGGGAGCCGGTGATTTTGCGGCAGCAGGAACTCTGCCTGTAATCACATTTAAACACAACAGGGCCTGTAAATAAGATGGCCAGCGTGGCTGATTTATGTTATTTAGCCGGCGACTGGTGTTGGTCTGTAGCCACCATCAAATTAGACTCAAATTCTAGAACTTTAGGGGAAAAAAGAGGTTTTCTTCGTTTTATTTCTTCTCCATGCAGAGAGCAGTTAGGGTTATTGAACTATCTAAAAAAAATTCTGCAAATGAAGAAAACATTTGTTTTCATGCAATTATACATGTATAAAAATATTATAAAGTAATATTTACAGAGTAATGAATGGTTATGGTAAAGTGAAGATGAGGTATAAACACATCGTTTGAGAAATGTACTTTCATTAAAAATCTGCTATAAAACGTAAGTTTAACAACAGAAGGAAAGTTTTCCAATGCAGAATTTTTCCTTTCGGGCTTTCATAAAGATTTTCAATACAGTCAAACTCATGAGATCAATGAGTGGCACATTTTCCAAAGTGAATGTTTCAGCTTATGGGCTGGATAATGTTCTGAAGGCATCCTGTGGTTTTGAAAGTTTTAAGAACCATAAAAATGTCTGTCGTACTTCTCCTAATGTTTCCGTTGTGCTAGAGTGCGGCGAAATAGAACAAATCGCTATTTTTGTTGATTTAAGCTAAAGTTATGTTTCTTTTCTCTTTATAAACTTTAAGCCACAGTACTAACATTGGTATTGGCCGATTTCTATAATTTTTAACATATCGGTATCTGTCCGATAAATAAATCTAGGTTGATATGAACAACCAATATTTACTTTTATCTTGTTGCTGTCTGTTGTCTTTTTATTTTTCTCCAAAGGTGTTGCAACAATGTTGAAATATATATAATATCTGTAAATATCAGTAATTGACTGTAACGGCAATATTGACATTGGACACCGACATCGGCCCAAATTTTTATATCGGTGTATCCCTACTTCAAACCTCGTCTAAAAACACTTATAACTGCCTATTTTAATACTTCAAACATCAGATATACATTAATATGCTTTAATACGCTCAATGGAAAGTGTCTTAGCTTTATCACAGGAGCTACTATCTACAATTTTCCTTATTTCCACAGCCGAGCGGTGAACTCGTGAATACTGATCCACTGTAAGTTTTCCTTACATAAATACAGTAATACTGTGGCATTTTCACTGCTTATTATACCATTAAGATCTACTACCAGTTAGTTGTTGTCTGGAGAGTGTCATGACCTTAAAACTTTTATAGCCTCGCGCTGCTTTGCATAATCTTACTGCAGAATTAAAAAAAAAAAGACTAAAAGAGGAAGAGACCCAGTGAAAGAGATATTGGGCGTCTCAGATAGTGGAGATGTGAGGTTCCTTTCTCACATCACACTCTGTAGATAAGAACATTTGCGGTAGTCTCCATTTTTCTTTCATGTCGGTGGGGTTTTTTAAGGTTTCATCCTTAATGTAGACATGTGGTTTCATTCTGGAGGGTGACATTTAGATTTCCTTTATGTCTCAGCAGAAAAGCTCACCTGCTGCAGTAGGTTTTGAAAGGCCCAGCATCCTGTTTTCATAAAGTTACCGCTGCAACGACTTATTTAGACATTTCAGAAGTCTTCTTCCACAATGAATCATGTTTGGTTGAGACACAGTGACTTGCAAAAGCTTTCACACCCATTGAAGGTTATGCAAATGTCTGTGTGGATCTTATGTGATAGACCAGCAAAAAGTTGCCTGTTACATAATTATAAAGCAGAACAGAAGGGAGTAACTATTGTTACATTAAATTTGGACGTTTTTCTGGGTGTGCCAGCTTTACACAACCAGATGCTGAAATTTTAGCCTATTCGATTTCTCAAGCTAAGTCTGACTGCATAGTCCGACTAATTCTCAATTGAGATCTGGCCTGGGCTTTGACTGGACCATTTAAACACACACACACACACACACACACACACACACACACACACACACACACACACACACACACACACACACACACACACACACACACACACACACACCTATATATATATATATACAGTACAGACCAAAAGTTTGGACACACCTTTTAATTCAATGAGTTTCCTTTGTTTTCATGACTATTGACATTGTAGATTCACACTGAAGGCATCAAAACTATGAACAACATGTGGAAATATGCACTAAGCAAAAAAATGTAAAACAACTGAAAATACCCCTTATATTTTCTATATCTAACTATATTCTAGTTTCTTCAAAGTAGCAACCTTTTGCTGTGATTACTGCTTTGCACACACTCTGCATTTTCTTGATGAGCTTCAAGAGGTCGTCACCTGAAATGGTTTTCACTTCATAGGTCAACCTGTCCTGTCAGGTTAATAAGTGGGATTTATTGCCTTATAAATAGTCATGAAAATAAAGAAAACCCATTGAATTAGAAGGTGTGTCCAAACTTTTGGTCTGTATATATATATATATATATATATATATATATATATATATATATATATAAAAAACTTCTATTTTTTGGTCTTTATTACAGTTTTTGTTCCCCAATGTTCTCTAACAAACCTTTTAGGCCCTAAAGGAACCGCTGAAGATTAAACAATAAACAGATCGACTCCGCTTGCTGATTTGGTGACTCTTGAAGGCACCAGAGAGTGTTGTGTGAATACTTTCACAAGGTACACTTAAGGTACCAACATCGGCCCAAATATGATATATTAATTTTATATTAATATTTCAGCCATACAATCCTTATCATTTGAAGTGTGAAGACATCGTTAACCAGTTATTGAGATATTAGCTTGTACTTAGCACAATAGTGACCAGAGTCGGTCCTGGACGGCCGGCATCCTGCATGTTTTAATTCTTTTCCTGGTTTAACTAACCTGGATCAAATGATGGTTTGTTTGAAGGCCTAAGAAGAACATGGACATGCTGAAAATGTCAATGTAGAAAAGGTTGTTACTACGACCAGGGAGAGAACTAAAACATGCTGGATGCCGGCCCTCGAGGACCGACTTTGAGCACCACTGACTTAGGAAATGGGTGCAACTTCATCAATCAATCAATCAAATTTTATTTGTATAGCACATTTCAGCAGCAAGGCATTTCAAAGTGCTTTACATCACAACAAACAAAAACACAAAGTCATGCAACATAGAATCAACAATCAAATCATGGCATTAAGTCAAGTGCCATCATTAAATTTGTAAATGATTATGTTTCAAATACTCTAAACTCTAAACAGGTGGGTTTTTAGTTGAGATTTAGAGGAACTCAGTGTTTCAGATGTTTTACAGTTTTCTGGAAGTTTGTTCCAGATTTGTGGTGCATCGAACCTGAATGCTGCTTCTCCTTGTTTGGTTCTGGGGATGCAGAGCAGAACCAGAACCGGAAGACCTGAGAGGTCTGGAAGGTTGATACAACAACAGCAGATCTTTAATGTATTGTGGTGCTAAGCCGTTCAGTGACTTATAAACTAACAGTATTTTAAAGTCTATTCTCTGAGCTACATGGAGCCAGTGGAGGGACTTTAAAACTGGTGTGATGTGCTCTATCTTCCTGGTTTTAGTGAGAACATGAGCAGCAGCATTCTGGATCAGTGGCGGCTGTCTGATTGATTTGTTGGACAGACCTGTGAAGACGCTGTTGCAATAATCAATGCGACTAAAGATAAACACATGAATGAGTTTCTCTAGATCTCGCTGAGACATAAGTGTCTCAACATCTAGGTAAGGTGTGTGTCTGAAATGGCTCCGAATGCTAGAGGACCCACGCGGCTGACATGTGGCATGAAAATAGCCCAGCAGCACAGGAAATTAAAAATCTAAAAGCAGATTATGGTTTGCATTTTCCTGGTAGCACCGGCAACTTCCCGTTGGTTTGCAGAGGCAGGCATTAGCCGGGGGACGTTTTGTTCAGTTATCTCATCTTTTTTTTTGCTGCTGCTGTTTTTTTTTTTTTTTTTGAACAGCAGAATAGATGCAACTTTCCTGTGAGTCATGATGTGGTTACTTTGTTGGCGTTTCAGGAAGTGCACCTCTCTGCCCACCCTTTATAGAGCTTACAGTCAGCAAAACACCTTTATATGGGACGCTTGTTTATTAAATTAGAAGAAAGCATTGTTTCGCTTCATTGTTCTTTCTTATAGGGACAGAAAGAACGTAGGTATTGTTGGATGCTTGGTCACACTCAGCAGGAATGAACTGCTTTAGAGGAGTACACACACTGTGACCCTGCATCCTTCAAGGTGCCTAAATAAACAGAATCTCAAAACTTCAGGCAAGTGCAGTCCTGTCTTAGTATTGATACATTTCCTAATACATTTTAACGTACAGCATTAACCATTTTCAAACTTCTTATCAACCATTATCAGCTCTTAAATCGTGATTCATCTTGTTTGCAGTGTTACAGGATGTTAGGACGACTGCCAGCATGAACTCAGCTGTGCTTTTCCCAAACATTCCTTGGACTCGTTGTTGTGTCATCCAGTTGAAGGACTGCAGTAAACACAATTGTTAAACTGGCAAATGAGGAAGGATGCCTGAGAACTTGCTTGAGTTTCTCAGTCGTTCATAGGGAAAGCAGGGGTGTGGTTGTGTTTTACTAGAGCACAGAAAAACAGACTGGGACAGCTTCTCGTTGAAAACAAGTTATGTAAGGCAGAGTTGAGCTACGCTGTTATAATGTGCAATGTTCTGTTTGGTATTTCATATAAAAGAATAAGGATATGAACAAATTAAAAACAGGCATTTCAATCCATGGTAGTCCTATTAGAAAATATGCATTATTTGAAACACTGTGGATGTTTGGGAAAGTGGTGTTAGCTCTGACATCAAGAACACAAGTATTGACTATCCAAGTTTACTAATTTCGGTAAACAGACATTTATTTTACAGGTTGTTAAAACAGAAGATGTAATAAGAGGATTGTATTTGGTATTTAGTGCAAAAGAAAAGGATATAAAAAGGCTGAATCTTAGCTGAGCTGCAAAAAAATTTAATTTTACCTACAAATGAATTATAGGGAAAAAACTGTCCTCACAGAGAGATTGGAAAATGTTTACATAACCATATCAGCTCTTGGTTTGAAAACGTTTTGTAGATTACTAAAGTCCTGAGTCACAGCAAGTGAAGCATTCAGTTGTTTTGTAGGTCAAACAAAAAAGTAACAGGTTTATAAGTCCAAATCTGACTCCTAGACAAGTTAGCTTGAAAGTATGCTAGCAGGAAGCTAATGATAAAGTTTTGGCTTCTTTTAATGCTGCACAAATCAGTCCTAGCAACTAAAAGATGATGATATCAGGCCAGGGTAATAATTGTCACACTTACCTCATGTTTCTCTGCTTACTGAACAGGAACACACTTCTAGTAGCTTAGCAGATTGTTGTGTTTTATGGGCACGACTTCTGCCGTAAACCAGAACTGCCATTTGTTTACATGTTAGCAACTTGCTAACCTGCTTTCCACAGATGTTTTAGGCTATAAAATATGTGGGAACTCCAGCTATCACAGCTTAAATGTGCCAATATTGCTTTACCTAAACCTACAGCTAATGCGGGGAGGGATGGCGACTTGAAGAAATGGCCACAAATAACCCAAACTAGCATATTTAGCTACTTCACTGACTCAGTTGCTTCAGATGTAGATGTGGGTTTTCTTCCATTGGCTTTTTGTCCACCCAATGAAACGTGTTTTTTTTTTTTTTTTAAATGGTAGAGTTCTGCTCTGGTCTTCACCCATCTTGAACGAGCCTCTATCTTAAGCCAAATTAATCTATATTTGTGCCAAATTAATATGTTATCGGCAAGAAAGACATGAACATCTTAGAATCTTTTAAAAGAACCTTCCTTTGAGACTCTTGATCTGTCTTTGTAAGTCATAAAAACAGTGTGTCGTCAGATCTCATGAGATCCAACTTTTGTTGCAGGTGGTATAGACTCAACTCCAAGACGGGGAAGAAGGAGAAGGAGAGGGGAGACATTCAGGTCACCATCTTGTTCACCCGAAACAACCTGACGGCCAGCATGTACGACCTGGTCATGAAGGACAAGGGCGCCTCCACCTTCAGCAAACTCAAGGAGCGCATGAAGGGCAAAAGGAGGTCCAGCGACGAGGAGTCGTCCTCCGCCGTGGTGCCGGGTGGGTACAGCTCCCTGTACCGCATGCGCCAGAGACTGCCGAGTGACGGAGGCGGGGAGGAGGACTATGAGGATGACGAGGGGGGGGAAGTCCGGCGGAGCAAGATGAGGACCTTCTTCCTGCGGGGGAAGCTGCGGAAGTCGTCCGACACTCGCTCCAGCACCTCCCTGGGGTCCGAGAGCAGCGAGTCGTCGTCGCGTGGCGGCAGCCTGAGTCCGACGGCCGGCATCAGCGTGGTGGTGTCTGACCTGTCCAACTCCCCCAGCAACAGCAGCAACTTCACTGCAGACAACAGTCCAGGTGAGTCCGGCAGAGAGACGATTTATCGTTATTACTTAGTGACGAGTGTCTAACCATTTTCACCTGTTTATCCTTCACATGTAAAGGATAAACTCTGGATCAAACCTATTAGCCTGACATTGATGCGTTTACTTCAGCAGTTTGGGTAGATTTTCTAAAATGCAGTATGATATATACTGTATATATATCATATAAATTATACATCCTATTTATAGGATGTATAAATAATTGTATAAATTATAATACAATTATAATGTATAATAACTATTATACATTATTTAAATGTGGGTTTTATATTTACATTATACATTATTTATTGTTTGGGTTTTATATTTATGTCTTGAATGAAGAAGATGACTCCTCTTAGTATGACCTGAATATGATTCTTTGTCCAAGATTTTCAAGAGGGGCCCATGGCCTCCCGTGCCCCCCTCTCAGGGTTGCCACTGCCTTGTACATCTGTAGTTATTATGTTATTGTTGAAGGCTTGGCATGAGTTAGCCAGCTATAGAAATGCTCAGTGTCCTCTTGAGAAGCATTTTGTATTTATTACTATATAGCTGGTGATTTTCGCTCTTCAATCCTCCTCATTTCTGCCCTCTCCTGTCACAGAACACACAGCAAACATTTCGCCCAAGTCGTCCTCTCTCAGATGCGAGTTCGGCGACGATGCCGGCGAAATCACCATCGCAGTGCCTCCCCCGACCGTTTGTGTAAACGGAAGCCATGCGTCCAAAGTCCAGGCCCAGGATCGAGGCTCAAGAAAACCGTCAGGTTCTTTAGGGCAGGGACTGCTGCTGCAGCGGTCCATGGCCCACTCCGTTTCCCTGCAGAACCTCAGCACGAGGCCCTCCGCCGAGCTGCCCAAGGGCCCCGCGGGGGACGGCCGGCGCTGGTCCTTCGACAGGGCCGGTGAGGAGGAGAGGGCGGCCATCGCGGCGGCCCTGGGGCAAAGTGGGGCCGGAGAGGAGGAGCGGCCGGAACCGGCATCACTGCCAGACGCCTCCCAGGCGGAGCCAGAGAGTCAGGTGAAAAAGCAGAGGAGGAACTTGTTCTCGCATGGGCGGAGTGAGTCTGCAGGGAAGGGTCAGAGCCAGTCCAAAGGCGAGTCTGAGCAAAGCGCCACCGCCACCGAGGACAAACACAGAGCGTGGTTCGGATCCAAGGACTCGCACAACAAACCCAGGTGAGACACGCAGCCGACACAGCACACGTCAGAACGTCTTCAACTTCAAAAAATAAACTCGTGTGGAATTCTGGTTTTTGGATGTAATGAGTTTTTAAATTTTTGTCAACAACTTTGGCTTTAACATTTAAATAAAAAACTGGTTCATTGTCCTACAAATTGCAAAAACCTGTTGTTAATGTGAGAGATTGTCATTTCATTTTGTAGCGGATGAAATTAAAACAACTCAAGTCATAAACAAGTAATTAAAATAGAAAAAATAAGAAGGCAGAAGACATATGTTGAAGTTGCATACTTGACTTAATATCTTTTTATTTTTAATAAACTGATTTATTTCTCTAACCTTTAACTTAACCTCTACTTTAATGTGACTCGGCTCTTCCAAACCTGCAAGAAAACCCACATAAACTTTAGTTTGTTTGCTTTCATTCTAAACAAGTTGATCAGTGCGTTCAGTGGCCTTTTGACAGAGCACGACTTGTCAGACCTGTTTTCTTTGTGTCAGACTAATTACCTGATCTGCTGAATGCAGACACCTACATTCCTAACCCTGTGGAAGAATGCTGCACCTGTTCTCCAACCAGCTGGAGTAGCCTTTCAATGCCACTCCAGTTGTGGGTTTTGCTATATTTAGAGCGAGTGAACACCACCTTTTCTTCCCGTTTTAAGTGTCTACATGGGATTTTTCATGACGGATCAACAGAAAGGAGAGCATAACTGTGTATTGGAAGGAAAACGATGCCTGGAGTTTGACGTATTTGACAAACCGACATCTGAAATGTGTGGAGTGCAACTGTATCTCATTACATTTACTCTGACAAACCTAAATAAAGCTGAACACAAGCAGCCTCTTTCATCTCTCTGTCTTTTAAGAAACTAAAGGCTGCTTAATTTTTTTGTTGTTGTTTTAAATGTTTTAAAGTTTTGAATCACTTTTAAATTCAATTGAATTCAATTCAAATGACTTTATTTGTTCCTGAGGGGAAATTTAAAGGGACATGAGTAGCACAAATGGACTCAAAAGTGATGGCTCATACGTCTATGAGAGGTTTTATAGAAATAAAACTTGACTTATTTTACTTACTAGCTTATGCACAAAAGGCGGTGATGGCAGCCTTATGCTGTGGGCTTGGTTTTCTTCAGCAGTGACAGGGAAGCTGCTCACAGTTGAGTTGAAGATGGGTGAAGCTCAAAATGGAGTAATCCCGAGGGTGGGGTGGGGGGGAGCACACCACACTTTTCAGATTTCTTATTTACAGCAGAGTTAATGAGCCATTCACCAATTTCCTGCTGCTTTGTGTTGCTCTATCACATTAAATCCCAGTGACATACATTGCTACGTAAATGTTTTCCCCAGATAGAAGTGGGCCAAACACCTGATGCAAGAACAAAATGAGCGCAGCGCTCTGTTCCAGTACTACAGATGAGCCTCCGGCTCTGAACACGTCCCTGCTGCTCCAAGTCTTTGGTTACAGGAGAAGTCTGCAATGCAGATGGAGGAGTGGAGCTGCTTTTGTAACGCTAACCGTGTGCGGAGCGTAACGCCGCAACGGAATAAATGGTCCGTTTCTTTGGAGACATCGCTGCTCTCGTTTTTATCCCGGCGCGTGTGTGTGCAGGTCGGTCACTCCTGTTTGAGCAGCCAGAAAAAGGGCCGAGATGTGGACCTTTCCACTGGTCAGACTGTTAAGCGGGTAGTTTTTTTTAAATTATTGGTTGCCATCATTTGTGGTGTTTTGTACCACTAATGTGATGAAATTCATCCGCCGCACTGTAGCTTTTTATTCGTTCTGTTAGTCTTTTGTTCAGGCATCAGATAACTCTCATCTAACCCTTGAAAAACTTTTCATACCCGCTCACTTTTTGCCGTCCATTATGTCGTGCAACAACCTCAAGCTTTAATGAAAGGAATAGACTAAAAAGTTTAACATGAACGACTTTGAGTCCAACATATTTTATTATTTTTTTACTCACTGTAAATTTAACAGCAATGCAAACTGTTTTGTAGCTGTACACATTTTTGCACATTAATTTGTGAGGTTTAGGGTGAAGGACAAAAAACATTTAGTTTACAAGCTGATCTTATTCCATAAAGCTGCTGCTAATCGACTGCGCCGTTCTGTTTGCTTTTGCGCTTCTGCTGCTGCTAAAATGTAAAGAAGAGCTTATTTTCTTGTTACATTTGTAAAAAATAAAATAAATAAATTCTCCTTTGTGTTTAATGGCAGCTGCCATTTATTTTTGTTGAAAAGTATACCTGGGAAATCAGCTTTATGCATGACTGCTGAGCAACAAGTGACAGGTGGCTAATAATAAGAGCTAGCCAACAAAAAAAAATCATGTAGCGTTTCTACAGAGCTAAAAGAACTAAAAGCTTTTTATATGTTTACTATAAAGTGTAATGAAAGTTTCATACTATATTTTGTGATGTCTTGCTCTAACACGGTATTAGTTGGTGGGTTTATATTTATACAAAGCAATTATCAAGATTGTAGATGGTTTTCATTAATCATTATTTGATCAAATGTGATTTTATTTTTCTTTCTATAAGCAATATATGTTGCAAACAACTCTATGTAAAAAAACAAAACAAATGAATGTGTAAAGGCATACCATGCAGAATATCAACTATGATTTTACACATGGCTTTTTCTCTGCTTTGCTGCCACCTAATGCTGCATTCAATATACCAAAAACTGAAGAATTTCTGAAAATGGGGATAAATACATTTTTAAAAAAAAAAATGAACGGTTTCTGTCTGAGCCATTCTAGGACTTTCAGAGGTTTACGGCGCTAGCATGAATCACAGCTTGTTTTTCTCTGGTTTCATTTACACTGTAAATAAGAATATTGATGTGGCTCAGAGGTCATGAAGTTCACGTGGTGCAGAAATTATTTTGTTTTTATGGCCTTTTTTGTTGGCCGTAACAGTTTAAGTGTTTGGAAAAAGTATTCACACCCTGGATTCATTTTACATGTTATTCTCTTACAATCACAAACTTTTGTGAACTCTATTGGGATTTCATGTGTTGTAATCCAATACAATGTAGGAATAAAACAACTTCGGCGATGTTGTTTTCAAAGATTTTAACAATTTAAAATCTGACTAGTGTGGCCTGCATTTATATTTTGGCCTCATTGAGGCAATACTTTGTAAAACCACCTTTTAAGACCTTCCAGTCTTTTTGAATTTGTCTCTATATATCGTTTTAGAGACGATTCGAACTCAGTCAGATTTGATGAGGAGCATCTAGTAAACTACCAACTACTGCCACAAATCATCAATTGAATTTGAGTCTGAACTTTGACTGGACCATTTTAGCATATAAAAATACCTTGATCTAAACCATGTCATTGAAACTGTGGCCTTATGTTTGGGGTCTTGGTTTCCTATCAGGGAGGAGAAATGTGGTGATTGGAAAAGGTTTGCTCCTTTTGTTTTTTATTAATTCCACTTATTTCTAAGAAGGGCACAAATATTTCTTGATTTTAATAAAATACGAATAGAATTTTTTTTTATTATTTTGAGAGATTTCTGTCCCCTGACGCTTCAGATGGACGAACATGTCGATTGTTTTTATAACATGACCCTGCTTATTCACAACTGCATTCTTACTTTTATTCTTATAGATGCAGTTTGTGCACTTTAATAAACCACTAAGGCCTTCACAGAACAACTGGATGTGTTGTATACTAAGACTAAATGGCACAAAGGTGGACTATTTTTACTCAGTTTGTGACATTTTACTCTATTTACAAGTTCATTTTAGATTTTTCAACTATAACTAGTTTATATTAGCCTGTCTGATAAAATCCCAATGAAAAGTATTAGAGTTTCTGGTTGGGGCATGAAATGGTTCAAAGGTTAAGAGTAGCTTTTAAGGAGCTCTATAATGTGTGCACTTCTGTAATTTTCCTTTTTAGAGAAACATTTTACACCATCGACTGAGTTTCTATTGTCTTTGAATGAGGCACTATGGCAGCATGCTTTTTTATGAAATCGATTTCAGAACAAACCATCAGATCAGTGAAATAACGTCTTTTATTCGCTAATAAACAATCCAGTTTATGCCAATGGGACAGACTCTGCATAGTATGCCTTTAAAATGTGACTTGAGCCAAATGCTTTTTGCAAGCTTACGTTGAGCAATGTGAACAAGCCTGACTAATTGAGAGGACTGTGTGTCCTTCTTTTCACAGCCTGGTGGTCTCCACTAAGTTAGAGCCCAGAACTGACCCCCACCCACCACCTCTTCCACTTAGTCACCACCCCCCGGGTGTCCCCGGTGATCCTACCTCTTTGGTTTCCGCACTGCACCACACTAACCCCTTTTCCCGTTCACAGACCACACCGCCTCCCATATCCCAGTGCAACCCTTTCTACTCCCGCTTACAGCACAACCCCTTCTTTACAGAAATGTTAACTAACCAGACACTGAAGTCACCGCTGCCTCCTTTGCCTTATCTTTCCAGCTCCCGGCCCCCCATAACTGACCTCTTTCCACAGTCAAGTAATCCTGACTTGATGCAAGACAGCCCAACAGTAAAGGACACGGCTGATGCCAAAGACCAACCTGTTGAGAGACCTCTCCCTCCAGTTCCCTTAGTAAATAAAGAACCTTTAATCAAGAAGTTGTCAAACCCCTTTCTGTCTGCTGAGGAGCGTAACCTGGACTTGGAGTGGGACGAATCATTTGAGGCTTTTGCAGCTGGCAGACTGCAGTCTCCCGAGGAGTTCGCCATGGAAAGCAGAACACAGCAAAACACAGTCGATGACCATCCACTGGAACACGACCGTAGTAAAGATGAATTACAACCAGTCCCGGATGCAAACAAGCAAACAAATATTAGTGATGTTCTCTATGATCAGCCTGGAGGCAGATTTTTATCCAATGAACTTCCACTTCCTATCCAGATGAGGAACAACAACGCACTTCACTTTGACGCCTTTCCACAATTCCTTGAAACGATCCCAGAACACAGAAGCTTTGACAGCGATGACTCGACGTTGAACACTCCTACTAACTCCCCTGAACCGACTGATTTCATTGTGACCGAACAGGACAGCAACACTACTAATGATTTTACGCACACTAATATCAATGCTGCTCCCTTTCACATCTCATCTGCACAACTCAACAACAACAGCAGCAGCTCTCCAGACCCCAGCTCATCGGGCCTCGGCAGTTCGACCGAAGAAGACGTGCTCTCCTGTTTTTCATCTCAGTCTGAGAAATTCTCTGTGTCGTCCTCTGAGGAAGCGGAAAGCACCGTCCTTCACTTCAAGAATTCCTCCGACTTGACTACTGTAAAAACCATAAAGACCTCAGGGTCTGGAGACGGCATCGCTGACAAGTCCGTTGATCAGTTTTTGATTGCTGATTCACATAAAACTGTCGATCAACCAGAGGATAGTCATGCCGAAATGGTTGGTTGGAACTTTTTAGGGGACTCGTTTCAGCCTCTTTCTCTGACGACGTCGGAAAAGGAAACAGAAAGTGAACCTGGAGGTACTCAAACACCTAAAACTCCTGATCTGAACCCTGATCTGTTGCAGACACTACAACCGACGTCTGTTGTGTGTCAGCAATCAAGCAATGATGGTGAAGAAGAAAGTAAAGATTGCGCTATCGATCCTTCTGAGGATTTCAGCGCTCGTTCTAAGAACAGTGCCACGGAAGAATTGATGCCTGCTTCTTCAGACGATGAATTCTCTTCCACACTACTATCGGTACCTGTCATAGCCTCATCCCCTGAGGTCAAACAAGATCTGTTGGATGTGACCAATGAGAACACTGGTTCTGAGGCGCAGAAAGTTCGCCCTTATTCTCATGTGGAATTTGGGATTTTTGATGAATACCTTAATGTCAGTCACCTTGCAAGCAGTCCTAGCCAGGATTTTGACACCGCTTGGTTGAAAATACAGACCCCTGAACAGAGTAGCAACACCTTACACCGTAGCCATTATTTCAGCGCTGACTCGCAGGACTACTTAACCTGTGATTCTCACTCATTCTCCAACGGGTCAGAGCTGAATGAAACTCTATTCTCAGCTAACTCTACTCGCAGTGGTGAGATGAGCAACATTCAGGCAGTCCCTGATGATCTTTTTGGAATGGGTCATACAAATCTATCGCAGTCATCAAACTTTGAGGTCAACCAGAATGAAATATTTGGAGAATTTCTCCAGTTCCACCAAGGCAACTTGGTGAACCTCGAGACAAGCCTGACAGGGGGCGATGGATTACAGGTTCTGCCTGCCCCACCGCCAGACAGCAGCTCTAATCCAAAGATCCACAGTGACATAGGGGAGGGAAATCAGAACGACATCTTCTTACAGTCTCCACAGGGGCAGCATGCCGCGCTGCAGCGCTCCCTTTCCGAGGGGACGCTGGCACCTCCCTTGGACCAACTTTTCCCGTCCTCTTTCGGGAGCGATCCCTGCGCAATACAGGAATCCTCCTTTGCTCAGCTAGACCCTGTCTTCCCTTTCCCTAACACATTTGCTCCTTCTCTAATTCCTGAAAGCAGTAGCTTCCATGTAGCGTTCTCTGCCCTCTCTCCCCTCGCAACCATTTCGGCGACAGAGCCACCCGGCTCAGAGCCCGGTGCCACGCCACAGCCGGATGTGACCAAGCGGCGGCAAGCGGCCAATCAGCCGAGCAGGTGAGGTCGCACGTGCTCAGTGCTGGGTGAAATGGTGGAAAAGGGATTTCATCCTTGTCTTCTCGTATTCCTCCTCTGCTTCTGCCTTGCTTCCTTCCTGTGCTGACTCTCAGGGGGTCTTCTTCTTCTTCTTTGTGGTGTGATCCTCCGCGTTTCGTCGCTTTTGTTGAAACGCGTAGACTTCCTCTGGTGTCAACAGGACTCTTCTGCAGGTTTTGTCTGCGTGTCCTGTGGTAACAGGAGAGGGGGAAACTAAAGCCTCGGGCCAATTAGCAGTTATTATTTTACCTTCAGGCCTACCACGCTTATTCTCTGTCCCAAGACACACACACACAGAACACCCCTCTCCTCGGGGACAGCCAGTGTTCTCACACAGCCAATACATCAACCAGAAATCAATCTTTTTACATGAGAAAAAAGGTGCTGTTTTGTCATTTCCTTTTCAGCTTGGGGTAATAACACTCTTCACACAATTCACGATTACACCTTTGCATACAATTACATCCTTCATTTCAGGATTAATTTTCACCACTTTTCACCAGGTGTAAAATGTGTAGACATTTTACACCTGTTAACCCTATGTCGGCCTTAATCAGGATGAAGTACAATGTTGGTTTGGATTCCTTAATGTCTGGTGTCATACTGGAGGGCAACAAAAAAAATCAAACTGGGCTTTAATAAGGATTAATCTTGCATCAATTGCACTAAAGACACTCAGATAGTGATAGTTTGCTGCACGTAGGTCATTGACACAGGAAACTGTCTTCCTGTGCTTTTATGAAGACATTGTCTCATATGTTTCTTCATACTATTATTTTAGAGAGCTGGTATACGTTTGTTTGTGCTCAGAAAGGAAGCCACAGTTTCCAAACATGGCCATTGTTTCCAGAGGAAGATATTGTTCCAAAGGAAATTGTGTACATTTCACAATAAAAGCTAAGATCAAAGTTTCTTTTCTTTCGCCTGTTGTTATAAATATGAGACCTCCACTATGACCACCAGAGTGGTAGCTGGGCAGCTCATCAGGCAGCAGGTTGGGAGTCGGGTCAGTGTTGAGGCAATGTGAATGGCTCACTGTGTGTTTGTTTTTTTTTGCTATTGTTGTTGTTGTAGCCCCCACCCAGTGAAGCCCCTGACCACTGCCATGCTGGCTGAGGAGAAGCGGTCAGTGCTGGCCACCGGCCTGGAGAAGCTCAAGTCCACCATCCATTCGGGGAGGAGCAGCCAGATCGCCGAGCAGGAGGCAGACAGGAAGAAGGTAGAAAAAAATGAATGAATAAGCGGCCATTATTCAATGTGGTTGATGGCCTTGCAAATTTGGGTTTCTTTTCATTTACTGCTGCTGCAGGCTTGATACAAACTTTTATAAAGTATTTACTAGGAGTGCACCGATTACAGTTCTTCAAAACGCCTGGCCTACCAATTCTGATTTTGGTCAATACCGATTTTTCTTTTTGTGTGAAATGTTGCTAAATATTGTGACAAAGTCACTAAGTTGGCAACAGTGGGGTGACGATTGTCCTGACCATACCTGGTGGGCAGATCTGTCAGCCAGCCCTCTGTTAGAGCAAAAGTGGCTAATTTTAACGAACTTACTAGCGGTAGATAAAATGGGAGGATCAGATCAGTTTCTCATGTAAGAATCAGCCAGTCTCCCATAACTAAGGAAATCGGGCCAATTTCTTGGCTGTCCAATTTATCGGTTCACCTTCTGTTCATAACCCTTCACATTTTATCACATTTAAATGCTAAAATTTTGGTTTCTCATATAAGTATCAGCCCAAATCAGGGTAATCAGGTCGACTTCTTGGCCCTCCAAGTTATTGGTGCATCTCTGTTGTCCACAGCCCTTCACAATTTGTCTCGTTTAAACTGAAAACTTTAATTTATTTTATATGATAACCCAACGCATAGTAGCTCATGTATATAAAATGGAATAAAAATAGTACTTGGTTCTCTCTATTCTATCTGAACCTGAGCTCTATTTTTTTTTTTTAGCTTTTTAATAGCCTCCGTTATTAATTTTCAGGTCAGTTTAAAAAGCTATCCCACTCTGTGTCTGTCTGTCCTCAGGCTCTGACCGAAGGAGCGGGCTCGTACTACCACCTGACCCACAGCGAGCTGGTGGCCCTGCTGGTGCAGCGCGAGGCCGAGCTGGAGGGGCAGAGGGCCGAGTTCGAGCGTCAGAAACTGTTGCTGGCCAAGCGGGAGGTGGAGCTGAAGAAGCTGAAGCCTCAGGTCCGAGACCTGGAGGACTACATCGACACTCTGCTGGTGCGAATCATGGAGCAGAAGCCAACGCTGCTACAAGTGCGCCCCAAGTTCAAATGAAAACAAAGAAAAAAAAATCAACAAATGACTGACCTTCTAGTTCACGTGTTCACTCGAAAACCTCCACAACAGCTCTCTGTTTAGTCACTGCTATGCTGTCCTTTTTGATACAGATATTTAGACACCCAGAGGTGTCGAGGTGATGTTTTCTAGCTGGCATGCTTGCCCCCGAGCCCCCCTCCCCGTTCTGTTTTCTCAGCGGTGGCGGCGGGTTGGTGGTTCTGAATGTAGCGCGTCCTCAGGTTGTCGTCAGGCTCCCAGAGCCTGGTGGAGGGTTCCAAACCCAGGCACTGCCAGTCTGGCATCCTGATCTGAATCCTCTTTCTTCACCGCGCTTAGCGCCTCCGTCGTCACAAAATTTTCCTAAAGTGGGAATTTAAAGTGTTTATTTATTACATTTTTTTGGGGGGTCCAGTTACTAACAAACTGTCAGATCAGCGCGGGGCATTTTCATGGCTTTCAGACTGATCTCCTCATCTTAAAGGCGGAAGATGTCTGTTTTCTCGTGTGCCTAGAAAGTGCTCGCACATTTCTTACGACGTTTTGACGCTTAAAACTGGAAGGTGTTGTGTTTTGTCATGCGTGAGAGAACAGGAGAGGATTTCTGACGTTTCAGACACGAGGCATCAGCAGGTTTTGGGTTTTATTTTTATAAATCGACTGTTTATTCAACCTTTTTATAAGATGGTTGGAATGCCCTTGAAGAGAATCACCCCGCCTTCACCGCACTCGCACAGCAGCAAATTGTAACTGACGGATAACGCAGCACGGCGGGGAATACAGAGTCACCCTGCAAGTCGAGGCTTGACCGACAGATCTGTCAACTACAGGCAAGAATGGAAGGAAGGGAAGAGAAATCGGCCAAATACAGAGCTTTACAGAGGCATTCATAAGCCTTGAACGTTTTCTGTTTGTCACGTTACAAATGCAAACTAGATTGTGTTGTATGAGAGAACAACGCAAAATAGCCCATAACTGTGAGGGGAGAGGAAAATGAAACATGGTTTGTTTTAATAAGCAAAAAAAAAGTGTGGCATGCATTTGTATTGCAGGTTTGTAGTTTATTTAGCTTGACCCTGATCAGCTTTCTTGTTTTTGGTTTAGAGTTGGCTTAGTGTCGACAGCACTGGATTTTATTTACAGGTAACCCAAGTTCAGGGGGGCTAAATTAAACATGTGCCACAAATTGTAGGTTTTTAAAACTTGGGATACAATTTTAAGAACAATGCATCATTTTTCTTTCCACTCCTCATCGAGGATGCCTTCCTGTCTGTCATGTTAAATCCCAGAGAAATGCAGCAAAGTTTGGTGTTGGAATGTGACAGAAATATGAGAAAGTTCTGCATGTCAGAGTATTTTCAGAATTCATGTTGAGTTCATCAGCGTAAGAAAAATTGCTTCTTTCGTTTGGCTCCCTCATTTTTTTTCCAGATGCTATGAGATGTGGCCTGTTAGCAGCGAATGCTAATACTTGTTTTTTCTTCTTCTTTAAAATGTGCAAACCAAATGAGACGGGGTTGGCATTTGACCCTTTCACATCACTGAGAACAGACCTGAATGTTCAAGTGTTCTTAATAAAGCCAACAGGTGAATATAGGTTTCATGTTTCGAACACAGGATAAGTGCTGTTTGTTTTTAACTGGCTAGCTAGCTCCCTTCCCCTCCGACGCTCAGCGTTATAAGCTAACCGATTCAGGTGGCGACAGTATCGGTATCTTCCGTCCTGCTTCCTCACATGCGTGTGTTGTTGACACATGAGTTGCCGCAAAGGGACCGCATTTTTCGCCGTGTATGCGTATTAAATTGCCAAACGCTGCCTTACTTTTATTTTTTTGAGTTTGTTTTCCTTTCGATGTTCACTAGGCTGGCACCTCATTGTATTTTGCGTTTTCGCGGACTTAAAGCCATCGAATCTCTAATTATTGCGCTTTGTGGTATCGTTTAGCACAAGAATCAACTGTATGCATACAAATAGAAAATGAGTATTAGCAGCGATTTACTGTGACATGCCAAAAACAACAAAAAAAAAAAACATAAGGAAACAAAATCATAAACACACAACCTTGAAACTTAACCTATAGAGCTGATTAATACACCGTAAAGTATTCTGATATGATGCCACCTCAAACAGCATTCGTGAATGTTCTTGCACTACTTAATCGTCAGAAGAATAACTCTGCTGTACCCGTCTTTGTGATATTGGTATCGCTAGATCGACTTCACGCCGTATTGCACTTTCTTAATCGCTCTGTGGTTAAGCACTAGGCCTTCCTTCCACACCTTGACGATGATTCGCCAATGAGCTCAAAGCATCAAACATTAAAAAAAAAAAAAGAAGAAAATAAATCACACGTATGTTGTCACATCCGTTCAGCTGGGCGGCCGCAATACGAAGAGTGCAGATGACTGTAGAAACGTAGAAGAAGTGACTCGGCGCTCGCAGAGTGCGGGAATAAGCATTCTCTTTCATGTCTTCCATTTGGCGAGGTTTTTATTTACCTTTTGAATCGACTGTGTTTTGTCCTCGAGTGTGAAGCTGGCAGAATGTGCTCAGTGTAAGACTGGAACGTTTACAATCCGTGATGCAATTCTGTTTCACAAATTTTGTATATTTAATAAAGAGTATTTTGTGTTTCCTGCTCACCGTGTCTTTTGTGGTCATTTCCTTTTGGCGTCGATGGAGTCGGGATCGTTCCTGCTCCGCTCATCACCAGTTTGGAGCCACGAGTGTCAATGTCACTTTTAATGTGACGTGTATATTATTCAGATATATTAAGATATCCAAATTTTTTGCCATGAGAGCCAAAGTGGTCAAATTTAGAAAAATGTAAAACTCGGAGTGCACCAATAGCAATGTTTGGGCCGATCACCAGTCTTTAAAAACGCTGACATGACGAAAACAAGGCCAATTTATCGGCCACTAATTGAAACCTTGTTTTCAGGAAATAAAAATGGAAAAATGTGTTTCTTGTTGCATATATTTCTATCTGTTTGATCATATACTAGAAATGCAACAGTTTAAACAAAGTAATAGAAAGCAAACTTGTAAATTGTTGTTGATCCAAAACACACAAAAGTGTCTCTCGTGATTCTTATCAAAAAAAGAAAGGCAAACAATTCCCATGTATTTTTGGGTCAGTTGTTTTCATTTTTGGACTAGAAACATTCTTTAGTCTGAACAAGAACAGGATGTGGCTCTCCTCTTGCTGTATTTGGACAAGTTTAATGAGTATAGAGGGGGGGATGAGTCTATTTACTGCAGAGTTAAAATGTAACCAAAAACACGGTCAATAAGAGTGAAAAACCTTTTTCTTTCCCCAAAGTGTCCACTGTGGTAGGGGGGCTAAAAATAGTGACTCAGTCGGCCTCAAATGACCCCTGGGCCACATGTGGGACAGCCTTGTGTTACATGGAAAACCTATGAAGTAAATAATGCAGCATTGACTGTATTACATAATTTTATATAACGTGTTGAATCAGTTTAATTAGTTCCTGACATCTACTGATTTATGTCATTTAGCTGATATCTACTGTCTAATACATGAAATCAGATAGATAGATAGATAGATAGATAGATAGATAGATAGATAGATAGATAGATAGATCTATTTTTTAAAAAGCATCATGCTACATTATGCTTTGGATTTTAAATTGAAGGAAAACATAAAACTTTTGCCCAAAAAAACTTAGATATATGTTCTCCGGTGAAAAATGATACAAAAAAGAAAAAAAAATCCCAATGTAAATAAAATAATACAAATGATCTAAAGAATATTACTCAATCCAATTATTCCTTGGAAAAAACTGCTGAGACTTGCAGTTGTACTCAGACTTTAAAATCAGCCAGAATATGACAATTTTCTTCTTTTTTTTAAGCTTCTGCAGGAAATTTGAAGTTGTGCGACTGCCAAAAGTTTACAACTAAATCGGACAGGAAGATGAGAGACTTTCTGAAATATGTGACATTTTATATCTTTTTCTTTAGTATAGAAAGGCACCACAAACCTATGGTATAAACAGAAACTTTCCATAAGTAGGAAAGAAATACAATTGTATCCAAACTGTTTGGACAAGTTCTGAGTTATTATCGCGGGTAATGAGTCATCTGACAGTTTTGATTGTGTCTCTGTTGTGTCTGAATGGTTTAATAATCCCGATTCGGGCTACCAGATCGCCGGCGATCTGAGATGCATATATATTTTTCAAATGCCGGTAGAATTCGAACCACGTAAGGTAGAGCAATTTTTTTTTTGCATATTAAACTGTAAGAATTGCGCTTCCTTTTCCGACCCTAAACATCCCCCCCGAGTTGCTGTGCGCGCGCAGACGAGTTCACAGATTTATAGTAAAAAGGATGGGTCCACAAACATGATGTGGCATCCATCCCTATATTTGTAGATCAGCTCGGGTCTGGCCAATCACTTCCTGTGTTGTTCTGACGTTGACAGAATGAAATACTACGAGATTTCATGAAATGTCACATGACTTCAGGTGAGATTTCATGAAAGTCATTTCCGTTTCCTGCACGTGCTATTTGGCTCTGCTCTTGCAAGGCAAACACCCAAAAAAAAAAAATTATGGAAAGACACGGAGTAAGAAGATTTTACTCTGCGTCCGAAGTCTTGGAGCTCGTCACCGCTCAAGATGGCCAAAATGAGGAGAGGTATTCTTCAGACCCTGATACTGCAGACACTGATGAGGAAGAGGACTTCATCGAAGGGATCGATAAACTTCATGATATGTAAGTGGGCTCTTTTTCGCTCATATATATATATATGTAAAAAATATATTATTTTTTATTTTTTTATTTTTTTTTTACGTAACACAGAACGTGTGATTGAAAACTCTAACTAATCTGTAATGTTACGTCTGTGTGAAGTACTGGCAATATCGTGGAGGAGAAAGATGGCGATCTGAATGAGGATGATGAAGAGGACAATAACGGTGTGGTGGCAGGTGCAAGTAGAGGAAGAAAAAGAAGTCGGGAGGGTCCAGCTAGTAAAAGGAGAGGCAAAAGGTCAGAAACTCATGTGGACACTCAAGTCAAGTGGAAAACAGAGAAGGAGACTGATCATTTGCTGCACCCCCCACTCCATTTCTGTCCAAAGAGGACACCAGGTGTTCAGCTGCCCCTTTCCAATACTGAGATTCCGTCACCTTCAGAACTATTCAAATTATTTTTTGACCAGGCTACCATAAAGACATTATGTGAAAACACTAACAAAAATGCAGCCAAAAATTTAGCTGCTGGAAAAAAATTTCGTTGGACTGATGTCACAGCTAATGAAATGTATGCATATATTGGACTTACTTTGTACATGGGACTAATGAAACGACCACAATTGAAGGATTTTTGGAGAACCACAACTGCATTTCAGGTTTCATATCCAGGGAAAGTAATGTCCAGAGATCGTTTCCTCAACATCCATACCAATGTCCACATGAGTAACCCAGAGGATGACGCAGTGAACGACCAAAAAAAAGGGACACCTGATTATGACCCACTGCACAGACTGCGCCCCCTGTACGACAGCTTGAGGGTTGCCTGTAAGGCTTTGTACCACCCCCGGAAAAATCTTTCTGTGGATGAAAGAATGGTAGCCACTAAAGCCAAGATTGGGCTAAAACAATATATCAAAAGTAAGCCGACAAAGTGGGGGATCAAACTTTTTGTGTTGTCCGACACCACGGGCTACACTACAGACTTTCACATTTACACTGGAAGGTCCACTCAAAAAACTGGAAAGGGGCTGTCGTTTGACGCTGTAATGTCACTCATAAACAAAGACTATCTTGGCTCTGGATATCACATATACTGTGATAACTTTTATACCAGCCCTGCACTGTTTTGCCACCTTCACAAGCTTGGGTTTGGAGCATGTGGGACGTTCAGAAATTCAAGAGTTGGTGTCCCAAAGACGACCAAGAATGCCCTGACCAAAAAATCACCGCGAGGGTCCATCAGATGGCTCAGAGAGGGACCTCTCATTTTTGTCAAGTGGATGGACACGAGGGAGGTCAGTGTGTGTTCCACCGTGCACACGGCCTTCAAAGGAGATGCAGTCAGACGAGTGGGAAAGGCTGGAGGACAGCATCAAGTCTTGTATGTTCCAGTGCCATCAGCTGTGAGGGATTACAACTGCTTCATGGGGGGAGTGGACTTATCCGACCAGTTGATTGGCTCCTACACTTCATGGCGGAAGTGCAAAAAGTGGTACAAGACGGTCCTGCACATTTTCATAGATATAGCTGTGACAAACAGCTATCTGATTCACAAAGAGATGTGTGCACAGCTGGAGCAGAAGGCTCCAAAACACCAGGCTTTCCAGGAGCAACTGACAGTAGCGCTTTGTGGAGTAGAGCCACAAGCAGCTCCGACTACCAGCTATCGGCACCTGCCTGTTGCAATTTTTGAAGGGGCATCCGTTGAAGACAAAGCAACAAAGGGAAGGAGAAAGTGCAAGCTTTGTGGAAAATGCACTCCATTCATGTGTGAAGCTTGCAAACTTCCTCTCTGTGTTATTGTGGACAGGAACTGCCACAAGGACTTCCACAGCTCCAGTGGGCATGCTAAAAAATAAAGTCCTTGCTCTCATCATGACATTTTGTCATGTGGACAGACATTTTCTCATGTGAATACACAAAGACTGACACACTTTCATTTAAATGTTTGTATTTTATTGTTGATGTACAATGTGCAATGTATCTTCTGCACTTCTTTTTTCTGATTGCACTGATAAAAGCATTTTTTTTATTTTCCCTCGTTTTATTGTTTTTAGAAAATTGGCTGTAACTTTGAAACGAAGCTTTGAAAAAACTCCAAATAAATTGTGTTTGGTTTAGAAGGCTTGTGTGCAACTTTTTTGTATTGGGAACTTTGGTAAATAAAGTTAGGAAACTCTTCATATTTACAAAAATATGTCAAAAAAATTATAAACGGATGGAGTTCTTGTTATTGTTTTGCAAATTTTCTATTTTTAATCAGTTATTATTGATAAATGGCATACAAACTTGGAAAGGAGGACTTATAAGGATTTTATAGATGTAAAGAACATTGGAGTGCTCCTAATAATGACTCTGCAGCATCCAAAAATGTAAAAAGATGCTCATGCGGACTTTTATAATGGTAGTCCTAGAAGGGCCGTTTTCATGTTCAGTTTTTGTTTATATCATAGGTTTGTGGTGCCTTTCTATCCTAAAGAAAAAGATGTAAAACATCTGATATTTCACAAAGAGATATTAACATTCATGGAAAAACCTTACATAACCTTATATTAAAGCAGAAAGTATGGCGCCCACCGTAATAAAGGCTTACAGTATCCAATTATGCCGCATGAACTGATCAGTAGATTAATGCGAGGGAACGCAAAAGAAAAAATAAATTCCCATGTCCCCTGGAGGGCTCCGTAGGTTTTGAATCAAAAGACGCGTTCACAAAGAATTAAAGGCTGTGCACACTTATGAGTCCAGTTATAATCAGTTATACAGTTATAATCTACCTAAGAATGATTTTGTCATTGAACATGTCACATTAAAAGGTCACATTCAAGACAGATGCGATTATATTTTGTTCTGAGCTGAAAAAAGGCCAAATCTCCACTAGAGGGCTACATTTCCTCTTTAAAATCAGACACGAGTCCTGCCTGCCATTCCAGTCCATCAAAAGTTTGTTTTTTAATGAAAGTGACGAGAAAACTAGTATGTTTATCTTTTGTTGTTAGACGGGTTGGACTTTTGCAGTCATTTATAAATAGAATAGTATAGAATAGTCCGCTGTTAATCCCAGTGGGGAAAGTCATTCGTTTCAGCAACACAGTGACAAAACATACCCAAGTTAATATAAAAATATCTAAAAACAATATGAACAAATGTATGTTGACAAAGTGCCTACAGGAAAAAAAGAGGAACATTTAAAAAATAAAAATCTGAAAATGCAGAAAATATTTGACATTTACAGGATATGTACAGAACAGTTCTTCTTTTGGCTCTATGTGGAAAAATGGGACCAGATGTATTATTTATATAAATATTGCATAATTATGCTTGTACACTTTTACTTTAGGGCTGCAACTAACTGTTATTTTACAAATCAATTATTCTGTCAATTAATCACTTAATTGGGTAAAAAAAAATCGCCACATGATACACATGATGATCATTTGACCGTTGAAGACATTTTATACAATGTTGGAAATACACTAAAAGATGCAGATAAACAATTCAACTCCATTTTGAAACAAGAAAAATAAACATTTTACTGGCTAAAATGCAATAACATGTCATTCCTTTGTTCTGGGTGAAGATAAAACTGCTACTTCAGGAGGTTTTTTTTTAAAATATATATATATATAGTAAGTCCAAAATGGATATTTATTTTGTAGAGTTTTGGCTTAATTACTGCTCTGAATGTGTTCTATTCTCAGAAAATATCCCTCTTTCGAATCTGTATACTGTAGTTATCGATTAATCATTACTAAATTAGTAGACGTTAAAAAAAATCGATTCATCGCGATTAAAATGATTGATTGTTTCAGCCCTATTTTAGATTCTACTTCAATTCTGAACAACGGGTAAATATTTTGTGTTGTCTCTTAAATATGTCAAGTTCATTAGCATGGCACATAAAGCAGCTCAAAGTACTTTACGTGATAAAACGTTTGAATGACTGACAATAAGGACCAACTTTCACGATGTTCAAGGTCACTGTCTTGCTGTAAACCAATTTTGTTGTTGTTGTTGTAAAACTATATAACAAAGCACAGCTTTCTGGGAAATGTAGTCGCATATAGAAAGCAGTTCACGACCCGCATGCGTGCGCCAGCACGGCATTACTACATTGCCCACAATGCAACGTGGGAAGACAGCTGAGCGTTTTTGCCGTGCGGCGCCAGACGGTGAAAGTGGTCCGGGAGGGAAAAAAACAAAAAAGAAAGTTGCTCAACTTGAGCAGTGAGGAGGAGAGTTGTGTTGTAAGGCAGCATGTCTGACTACCCACCGTTCCAGTACGGAAAGTCTCGTTTCAACCAGGTACATTTATTTCAGCCGTGACCCTAAACGCAGCACAAACTTTCTCGCTGAGCTCCGGACTCACTGTGGAAGTTAATTGGTCTCAACTCGGTTCGGGCGCAGACGCTTGTATTTTTTTTTTTTTATTAAAAGAAGCTTCTTTCTAAGAAGCCGTAATGAACATTTGGAGCGTTTTCCTGCGCGAAACAGTTTAGCTCCGGCTTACCGCGTTGGCGAGGCTGAAGAAAAATCCGGTCCAAAACAAAACCAGGGAGTCTAAATGTGTTCAAAGACAAATGTCTCTTTTTAAAAGGAATGAGTATGTGATCCAAGAAGAAGAAGAAGAAAAGGTTTTGAAGAGAGCGCGAGAAGACGTGACGTCAAATGAATAATTAATTGCTGGTTTTATTTCAGCGCGAGGCATTCCTCAGGGTGATATTTCATATCTTACTGTACAAACCGGATGGGCAGCTTAGAAGCACGAGCTCGCAAAAAAAAAAAAAAAAAAAAAAGAAAACAAAAAGAGAGTTTATTTAAATGGCCTAATTGTTTCCAAAAATTGATAATCTTAACTATTGTATAGTCATATTCAATAAAGACTGACATTTAAAACGGTTTTTTTTTTATTTATTATTATTTATTTCAAAAGCAGAAGCTGGACGTGTTCGAGTTTTATTTCTGTAATGTTTTTCTTCCCACAGCAGATATTTAATATTAGAATATTACATAAGGAGAGCAAAAGAAAACATTTTAAAACTGTTTTGTACTGACTTGTAAAAGATTCAACTCAAAAACGTTGACACTTATTAAAATGTGTCCTATATAGGCACGCTGCGGTGAACGGCATATTAAAATAGATAGATAAAAATGATCAACATGTTTTAGTGTTTAGGCTAATGTGCATAAATTAGCATTAGCTTCGGCACTGTGAAGCGTAGGAAGCATTGGGTGAGCGGTGGGACACAACATGACAGCACAACACCTTTGGGATAAAGGAAAAAAAAACATTTTTTTTTTAAACTAACTCTTAGCGTCAGCTCAAACTGAACCATTTAAATAATCGGTGAATAATCTAATTGAACAGATTTGAAAAAGCCGTTCCCCCCTCCTGCCTTGTTTTTGACAACCATCCATATGTTCATTAAGTGACGAGATGAGTCAAATAGCAGATTTCTGTCCAAATTAACAGTTAGTGTAATTAAACCCAAGTGAAGGAGGCGGAGGGAAGGAGGGAAGGAGTGATTCCTTCTGCTCGCCTGTGAATTAATGATTGAAAGGTATTCCTGGCACCGTCACTAAAGAGCTTAATTGCGTTCGGCGCGATGCGGATTTCGGGCCTCTAAAATACGAAGATGGGAAACAGTTTGCCAGCGGCTGTAATGAGGAGGCTCCACCTGGAGCCGTCAAACAGCTGGCGAGCCGCAATGTCGCTGTTTACCGGAGGGAAGAGACAGCTGGAAAAATCTCTGGCTGTTTCGTCGAGAGAAACAATCCGGAATCTGGTTCGGCTGCCCGCGTTTCAGCGAAAGATAAAGTCTTCAAGTCATTGGAAAGTTCGAGATTTTGTTCTCTTTTCTTGCTAACTTGTGAAAGAATAGGTTTTGTGTGATTCACGTTGAGCTGTTAAACGCACAACATCTTTTAGGAAACAATTTAAATTGGATGGAAGCTTAAAACAATGCTATAAAAACAATTCATGATTTTTTTAAACATTTTTTTAGGAGACGTTTCGTGGGAGATTCCGTCACTTCCTGGATGTGATCGACCCCAGCACACTCTTCGTGTCAGAGGTACTCGGCTTCATGCCACTCCATGTTTCCAGGGGGAAGTTGATTATAAATTCTGACCTGTAGAAATGTACTTTATGAGAGGCCGTCCACACATGTAAAAGTCCAAACGTCTCGGTCTGGTGCTAAACTGAAGCCTGGTTTTGTGGACAGGTGTGGGCAGAACTGTCGGCACCGATCCACTTTTTTCACTTCCGATACCTGAGGTTTAGTATCGGCCGATGCCGATCCGATTTACAAAAATCAATCTCTGAACAACCAATCGTTTGTTTCCAATATTCAACTTTTTCCACAATGTTAAATTGTTTAAAAACACTTCATTTGGGGTTTTTATTATTTAACTAAAGGCTTGAAATATTTCACTCAGCGATTAATAAATGTAAAATATGAGCTCTGCTTTCTAAATGATAAAAAGTCAGCATATTCCAGTTTTTTAGGGTTTTTTTTATGTACCTGTATAATAATTCTTCACTGGTTTCACTGGTCTCTTCATGCACTGGCCCAGAAACCATAGCTAGTCGTCCCTTAGACATATTTCATTTTTCACATTCACAGTTTTACATTAACAATACATTAAAAATGGAGGCGTTGCTCTTTTAACTTCCACAATAAAATATTGCCCTGTCCTTTTTTTGTCATCGTTTCATTCTTTTATCGTTTGCCGCTGTTCTATCAGATAGCCATACATGTCAGAATAGCATACATATGGTAAGAGCGCATGCGCATGCATGCGCATTCTGCAGGAGGTCCGCGAAATTGCCGTTGTTCTGTCAGATAGCCATACGCTGTCAGGATAGCACACATGCAGTCAGTACGCATGCCCGCGCATGCGCATTAAGAAGTCCGACCGTCAGTGGAGTTGTCAGTTCAGCATACGCAAAAAGTTATGACGAAAATAAGTCATTAAATTGTTTATAATATGACATAATATGATAACTAGATAAATATACATGCGTTGTCATGGTTTCAAAGTGTATTTAAAGCAGGTCTGGCTGCAGCTGCAGTCAATTACAACACAGGCCCGTGTAAAACTCATTAACCTACTTAACCGCTAAGTCAGGATGCCATATAACTGTTAATAACAAAGTGTATGATGATCTACGTCATGATTCTATGTTGCTGATTAAATAAAATCATATGGTAATGACAACGTATACATGTCTGAGCTAAGCGTATGACTATCTGACAACGTATGCTGATCTGACAGATATGGCCATCAGTTTGTCATACGCGTATGACGATCTGACAACGCATGGCTATCTGACAGAACACCGCCCATGAAAACTCACAGTCCCCACTCACTCACTATTACTCAAGTAAGAGTAGCACCACTTCAGCATGTTTTTACTCAAGTAAAAGTAAAAAGTAGCTGTCCAAGAAATTACTCAAGTAAGAGTAAAAAAGTATTTAGTAAAAAGTTTACTCAAGTACTGAGGAACTGATGGATCAAAATGGAGATGGATCAAAATATACACGGTAAGTGGAAAAGGACCACATTGACAATAATTCATATAAATAACAAGAAATAACTAAATCGAGCTAAAATAGTTTTTTCTATATCTGTTTCTCTCAATATTAAACTTCTGTAAGTTTAACAGAAACTGCAGGTGTGTGTGCTGGCGATATTTTTTTGTGGTTAAAACATGTTTTTTTTTTTTTTCAGTCAGTGGGTAGAAAATACAGAAATGTTACTCGGGTAAGAGTAGCGATACTTCATAATAAAACCACTCAAGTAAAAGTAAAAAGTACATTATAGTAAAAATACTCCTAAAAGTTATTTTTTGTCCCCTCCCCCCAAAAAAGTGTGAGCGCTCACTCTGGAGCCCTGCAGGAGGCAGCCTCAGCCCGGCTGCTGTGATGAGTGACGGCTGTGGTTCACATGAACGTGAGCTCACCTGCCACAGACAGCTATATCTGCACTAGGGTTGTCAAAATAATCTCCATGTAATCGATGCTCACTTGTATTTAGGGTCCTGTATCCACATCTTGCAATATTCCAGTCAAAGCCCAGACATGTTTGCTTTTAAAGTGCCAAAAAAAGTAGGAAAGTTGAAGGTGTATGAATTAGTTTTGCCAGACGCTGTATCCTAATATATACCAAGGTTGATAGTAGCAACTGCCAGGTTTGTGTTTGCATATCATTAGATTGTAACGCAACAACAACAAAAAGAAGCTCATTACCATTCAGTAGAAAATATTTGTCGTCTTAAAAGATTTTGTTGAGACTTGTTGAGTAAGTGCAGTTTTCCATTTTTATCTCCCTTCTGTCACACCAGAAACGGCTGCAGGACTGCATTAAGCTGCTCGATGGCTTCAAACAAGGAACTCTGCCTCCAGGAGTCACAGACGCCGAGGTAGACGCACTTCTTTTCTTTTTGTCAATCAAATATTTCTGTGTGGCTATAAATGAGAACATAATGTGTGAAAATTTGTGTAAAAACAAACTCGAGTTTTACGTTTGGTGGATGACGAGCTGTAACGATTAGCTGTAGAGACGGCCATGAACCAGCCTTTGAAAGTTTACACCAGAGGACAGTTTTAATTTTCATCTCTAATTTCAACAGCTATGGGAAGCCCAGAAAATAAAGCAGGTAAGAGTTTATTTATTTTATTTTTTTAATAGCCTTTTGGCTCACCGCTACCATACTGCCACAAGACAAGGCAGGTTATAAAGGACCTGCTGTACACAAGTCAATCTGAAGTTCTGTACAGATATCAGAGGAACAACACTGGGAAAAAGCTTTATTTGCTACATGATCCCATCAAATGAGGCTCAGAAGAATCAGCCACTCCACTGGGCCTGATGAGCGATCTGCCCGTTTGAATCTAAAATCTCCATCTTTTTTCCACTGAGCGAGAGCAACGTGTCTAAACGCTTACGATTAGCACCTTTGAAGTTCAGATAACACCTGACCTACGACCCCAAATCACAGGGGAGTTGAAAAGGAGGCTTTTCAAAATCGGTGAGTGGAAATCTGCTGCAAAGTCTCCTATTGGCTAATTATTAACAGAAACATTTTATTCAGATCGACGCCGTTTGGTCAGGGCAGAACGAGCAGGTTTTGAAAGATAGCAAATACAAATTCTGGAAATTTTGGTTGAAGTTTCCATCTGCTAATATTATTATTCAGAAGTATTCAAAGAAATGACACACAAGCCCTGTTTAGTTGATTTTGCCTTTCATTGAACTTTAGTTTGATTATTTCTAGTCTGGTTCGTTTGGGGAGGTGTGAATGCATGATCAAACTCTGATGTGGACCAAAACAGCTAACTCCGCCTAAAAACCTCAGTTCAGTTCAGTAGAAGTGAACTGTGTTGCTGTTCAAATGAACGAGAGGCCGCTGCAAACGCAGGAAATGAACTAAAGTACAGGGCATTCTGGGTAAATGCAACCAAAACAAAGCTTGAGCTTAGTGCTAGCTAAAGAAATGGGCTACGGTCTTTTGCCGAAGACAAAAGAAAAATCCCACAACAGCTAAAATCTGATGCTAGTCCATTTTTGTTTACATTTTGTGAAAGAAGGAAGTTGTGCTCAGTGTCTTGTTCAGAGCTTTTTATGTCATTTCCTTCAACAATTATTGGCGCAGCGCCACCACAGGCGAGGAGGTGAACAGCTTTTTCAAATGGTTTGACTCAGTGCAGTGTGAAAATGAACGACATCAGCTGAAAATATAGCAAAATGTCTCAACTTTGTTCCCCAATCCAACCGAGTCTACTGAACTATCGGGTGTGAACACACCCTAACTATTGAACCGGATCAAATAAAAGTCAAAAAGATGCGTCTGTACCCACGTTACTGTTGTGAGGTAATTTGGTCAGAACTTTCTTTAAATGGTTCATCTCAGGTTAGCACATAGTGACAAGCAGAATAATGGGCTCTCCAACGTCTCCGTAGCACATGGGAGGCACTGGTTCCACTGTAATAAAGGTGATATTATTCCCCCTTTTGAGAAGTAATTCTTGTGAATTACAATGGTCTGAATCATTTTGTCCTCATTATCGTCTGATTGTGCTTTCATTACAGGCCATCATCCACCCCGACACGGGGGAGAAGATCCTCATGCCCTTTCGGATGTCAGGTAGAACGCCTCGGCGTGGAAGTCCTGGGGGACGTGGGATCTGGGGGCTTGTTATGTGGTCCAACATGGAGGCGTCGTTCACCCTGGGACCTGTCAGGGCTCAACGGGGCTGTTCGGGTTGTCTCGGGCCTCGGAAAGGTCACACTCAGCTGGGGGCTGATTAAAACCTCTCTCCTGCGGTGGCGGAGAGTGTCTCTGGGTTTTTCAGGAAGCAAAAAGGAGTGTTTTGGTTGTGAAAAGAAGCCCATCTTTTTTTTGTGCTGTGACCACTGTAAGTCGGAAGGTGGGTGTAAGTGAGAGATGGAGAGCTGGGTGGTTGAAGAAGATAAAGTAATCAGCTGTAAATTAGGCCTGTGCCAATGCCATGCAGGATAACAACACAGTTAGCAGAAACTTAACATTTTAGTGTTGAGTTCTCTGACTCCATTTTTATAGTTCCCTACATTTGGTCTGCGTTTCCATTGACAATATGATTGTGCAGTTTGATGTTTTGAAAACAAATTTGCTTAATGGAAATACGTCACTTTTGAACGAACTCTCGTTTTTCAATAAAAGGTTTTAATGCTAGGATGAGGTTGTTGTTTCTGTCGTATCAAAATTGGTTTTCTTTGCTAAACTTCAATGAAACACTTTTTTTTTTTGAAACGTCACACGAGTCGCATGATCAACAACCGGATGTTGCCAATGGCTCCTGAAATTCTGGAAAACGTGACTTGCATTTCTAATCAATAAGACATTCAATATTTTGTAATGTTTTAATAATTCTCAAGAAGAAAGTAATTTCAGTAAGTTTGATAAATGCAGTTTTTAGAGCCATAATACTGACTGTCTTCCATAGGTTTTGTTCCATTTGGCACTCCAGTGGTAAGTCTTGGTTTGCATGTTTCCTAGTCATCAAAAATAAAACAAATTTTTTGTTGTTGTTTAAAAAAGGAAATTTAAATAAATTTGTTTTGCTTAAATAAAGAAGTTGTGCTTGGGTATTTTTTTATTTATTTAACAAATGAAATATGTTTCTTTGCAGGTCGTTGGCCTCCTTCTCCCTAATCAAACAACGGCGTCAACCATCTTCTGGCAGGTACTTATACATTTTACTTTAACTTGGCAAATATGTAATAAAAAAAAAGATAAATGTGCCAGAAATCAGAAGATGTGTTGAACCCTGACAAGTCAGCATTACATCCACCATCAGGCTCTCCTTCATTTCACCTTTTCTTGTGTTTTTTACCCAGTGGTTAAACCAGAGCCATAACGCCTGTGTTAACTACAGCAACCGTAACGCAACTAAGGTGCTTTACCTGAAATAAGAACTGAACCTTTTTTTTATTATTATTATTTTGCTGTTATTATTCTAATTTGTCTTCCACTCTTCCGTTAGCCCGCTCCATTTTCCAAATTCTTCCAGGGTTACGTGGGGGCGGTGACCAGTGCCGTCTCCATCGCTGTAAGTTCATGTTTTACTTCTGTTGTTGTTGATCAATAATAGCACTTACATATTTACAGTCCCAGACGCATTTATTTGCACACTTTATTCTGAATAGTTTAATTAAAAAAAATTCAGCCCTTATTTTTAAATGCATTTAATCTGTGTTGGGGGGGAAAAGCTGATGTTGGGAATAAAAAAAAAAAAAACATTATCACTGGTGGCACAATTATTAGCATCTTGTGAAATAATCTCAAAGACAAGGTCCTGTTCTGTTTGTTTTTTTAAGCAGTTTGTACAAAGTACTTCCACATCATTGCCATCAATTATGGAGCCGGTGACTTTCTCCAAAATGATTATTTCCTAACAAATGTTTCTTTTTCCTTTTACCAAAACTAAAGTGTTAAATGTGAGATTAGGCTAATGCAATGAAATATGAGTTAATTTCAACTTGTTCAAGGTTTATTGCTGTTTTTGTTGTTGTTTTTGTTAGTAGCAGTAACAGTAGTGGTAGTGGTATGAATAATAATATTATAAATAATGAAGTTAATAATCATTTAAAAAGGTTCAGCGATTATAAGGGTTTCATCTCAAACTGTTATTATTTAAGAAAATGTAACTTATAGACTTCATCACATCAATAATGGGGTAGTTCTGTCAATTGGTCCTGTGGATTTTAAGTTTGTTCTAAGAAATAGCAGCCGTATTTCTTAGTAAATTTACTTAAAAAATAAAATAACTTTTTTTTTGGAGTTTTTGTTAGTGAATTCATTTCGAATTGCTTAAAAATTACAAATTGTTTAGCTCCAATCTGCTTTGGTTTTACTTTGTCGAAATGATTTGACCCAGTACAGGAGGACAGCTAACAGTGTTCAAAAAACTTCTTCCTTCCCTTCCCTCTTTTTTTCCATTTGGAGCAGAGGTGAAGGTAAATAGTTTGAAACATTTTTTATTTGAATTCTTTAGTTGACATTCTAATCTGGCTTTAGCATATTATATTAGCTGTTAGCGCTGCTAGCATTACTTAGGCCTCCTGGAGAATACCTTTTCTTTGAGAGCTCCAAAATGCTGCAAAACTTTCCTAAACCTGCATAGAATGAGGTTAGAAAAGGTAACATGTCTTAGAAAATGAAGTTAAAGCTAACTTTGATTAGTTTTTCACTCTGGAGAATTTCTTCTTCTTCTCTATTATGGTGGCTCGCAAGCAACTTCAAGGTGCCACTTGGTGTACACGAGTGTGTAGCAAGCCTAACCCCATCTAGCAACGTTAACTCAGATTCATAAAATTCTACTTTTTAGTTTTGCTGGAGAGTTTCGCTGCCTGTCTAATCTGGTAAAGCTTAGCATGGTGCATTCACTGACTGGAAAACAATTGGATTTTTTAAAGTTTCCAAGCAGCCGCTGATTAGGTCCAATCAGGGTGGAAATCAGACCATTCCAGTTATTGGACAGCGTCTTGCTCCATCTCTACTTAGATTTAACTAGAGACCAGATATTATGTGAAAAAACAAGATTTGACAGGAGTGTACTGTATTTTCTTACTGGTAAATCCTTAATATCCACTTATTAGAAGGAAGATTTTCCTGAGACATTATTTACATGCTTCCTTCTCTGCGACACATTAATCTCGTTGACGTGTTTGACTTAGACAGAAAAGCTGTCATTTAAAGAAACTTAAATGTCAGCGTACGCCTCGCACTCAGCTCTCAAAATACCGTTTTCATTTGTATTACCTCCATGTCACCGCTTTAATCGTGTAGAAGTATAATGTCATCCTGTGCGCCTGGATGAGACGGGCCTCGATCGGGGACAAAGACGTCAAACTGAGCCAATTACTGGTCCTGCTGGGCGTATTCCGGCTGATGGCCTCAGGCCTGACAACCGCGTCAAAAAAAAAAAAGATCCCAGGGAGTCTGAAGGGAGGAACGACACGCCGGGAGGGGGGCAAGAGCCCTCCAATTACACGTCCGTTCTTCTGACAACCCCACGCTGGGCTGGCGAAAGCTGGAGGCTGAAATTTATTTATTTATTTTTTTTACTTATTTTTTGCGCCGGTGTGTTATCTGAACACATGGGTCTTCATTAGAACGCTTTGGGTCTTTGAAATGTTTATCTAAAAGTTCCTAAGTATGTTTTTTTTCTTTTGCTTGTTGCACACTTAACCGTGTGATTTTCCACGTGTTTCACCTTCAGGTTGGCCTGAATGTTTTAATCCAGAAAGCCGACCGATTAAGCCCAACCACCAAGCTGTTGGTGCAGCGGTTCGTCCCTTTCCCTGCAGTGGGTGAGTCCAGAGAGAGTCGCACTTTATTCGAATCTCATTTGCTTAAGGTTTGAGTCCATACTTACCAACAGCGACTAGCATTAATTAAACAACATGCAGGCAGTTTTTTTTTCTTTCCTCTAAAAACCATGCTCTGTTTTACCCTCGGAGCTCGTAGAGTTCGGATTCTTCTCTTAGATCGCATCGCTTCTCTGTGCGAAAGCCCAAAAAGGAGTGATTTTTGTTTTCCTTTTATTTATTTTTTTTGTGTGTGTATTTTTTATTTGACCGTTTTGGTTTCCGTGGGGTTAGAGACGTGCTGAGAGCTCGCTTCTTGTCAGATGCGCGCCGAGCCACAAAGCTGATTTTCGTGCCACCTCCCCGAGTCACAATCACACCCAGGGGTATAGACCCGTGTCCCACAATGCCCCGGGGCTGCTGGCGCGTAATTAAATTGTTTGCCTGTCGCCCTCCCTCTCCCACACCGCCCCTCCATGCCGTGGCGGCTCTTCTAATTAAATCAACAGGTTTCTGCAGTGCAGCCTTTGCCTGGTAATTGGCTGCTCGCTGGAACTCTACTGCTGCAAACAAATTGGATAATTACCCCTAAAGTGGCGTCTATGTCAAGGCCCCATTTACCTGATTTCGGTCTGGGCATTGTTGTTGCAGTTGTTGTGTTTGCAGGCCCGTATAAAAAGGTAATTAAACGGACTAATTGGAGCCCGGGAAACCAAAGTGCTGTTTGAATTTTCACCCATTTGATTGTGTTTGGTTACTTAAGGCCAGATTTATCCTGTAATAAGCTCATCAAGGAATTGCCTGTCATTCAAATAAATTGGACTATACCTGGAGCTAAATTCATACTAGCTTAAAAAAAAAAAGATTTGGCGAAGAATTTGTTTTCTTTAGAAAGTATTTGTGTTGTTTAGGTCACAATTGGTTGCATTTCCCAGTAGCTACCAGATATATTTAGAATGCACATAAATGTAATTATTTAAAATAATTACAACGGGGAATGTCAGCATTGAGTCGTCCAGGATTTGTAATTATCAGTACGATTTCCCCCAATTACTTTATTGCCTTTATGAAGGTAATTACAAAACATGTTTTTGAGAATTTGATCTTTCTGCTTTGTTTTTTTTTTGTAATTCCTTGCCAAAATCATTATATCTGTCCTTTATATATGTATATATATATGTATATATATATAAATTATCCTGGATTAAATTGTCTCAGTTAATTAAATTCCCCTCACAAGGCAACCTGCCGTCCCTCCGGGGCGCAGCAGAGATAACTCTGGACGCTGTTGTCTTAAATTAAAAAGGCTCGGGGCAAGAGCACTAAACTCTCTAAAATGAGTTTTTCTCATTCCTATTAGAGTCAAGAAGAAAGGTCTATCTACATTAACATACATTTGTGTTCATTTTGGCGAGCGTGAATAAATAAGGCCGCCGTTTGTCGGCTCGCCGGGGTTTTGTGTTCTGCTGCTGATTTGACTCTTTTGTTTGCTTCAAAGTCCCAGTCGGGTTCAGTTCTGTCTTTTATGTGTGTCTTATCTGACAGTTATATTTGTATTTGGCCTATTAATAAACATTTGAAGAGGGTTTAGCTTGAAAATGAAGGCTCATGCAAGTAAAGTCAACCAGAAAACGTTTGGTTTTAACTCGGGGGAATTAAAATTCATCAAGTGGATTTAACAGGAAACCGTGCTTAGACATTTTTTTAAAGCTCATTAATGTTGAATCTTGACTTGGTTTTTAATATAACTTAATTCTGTAATTTAAACCAAATCCTTAACATTTTTTAAGGAAACTGTCCTCAGCTGGTTGAACCAGCACACATCTCTGTATTATTTTCAGATTGAAACAATGACTTGTTTTGGTCTAGAACAACTTGAACAGAAACAGCATGAATAAAATATCTGATCTGATGAGGCACAGTATTAAACATCGCACTGAATTCTGCTCAGAAACATTTATCTAGACGAGATAAATAATGTTAATAATTAGACATTGTATTCAACCTTTGCAACCAATGTAATACATTTCCATCTCACTCATGGAGCAACACGAGAAGCAAAAACCTTACCGCTGAGCACCCTGGGAAGTAGTCCCCTCTTCTGCTTTTTTCTTCTTGTAGTTTTGTTCTTTAAATCGTAATTTTAAAAAACCCATCAATTACTAAATTATTGGAGATATGACGAAATTAATAAAAAGTCAACACAACTTATTAATATAAGTTTATCTTTCGTGCAGAGCAGAAACATTTAAGTTCAACATTTTAAGTTCAGCATCTAAAACTTTCCAGATTCCTTTGACTTTAAGAGTAGAAGTTAGTGACTCAAACGTTCACACATTCACCAGTAGTTGATTACATTTCCAACAAGCTCTTAATTCTGTGGCTGTATTTTCTTCGCAAACATGATTGTGAACAAACTGTGTGTATTCAAAGTACTGGCCTCTGCTACATCCAATGATGCTGTATAGTCTTATAACAGTGAACAGGAATAAAACCAGAGGTGCTATAATCTCATTTTTCTGATTGGGACAATCGAATGAATTCAATTAGAGATCCCCTTCAGACAGTGTTTTGTATGTTTCTGTTGCAGTTACATTTCCTTCATAATGATCTCAAACAGCCTTGAATTTGAGTTATGAAACCTGCAGAAACCCTGTTGTCGCTCTTTTAACTATTATCTTATGCCAAACGCTACACAGAATAATACACAGATGAGAGACTGGCAAAAAGAGCTTTTCTCACAGCTGAAGTTGGAGAAAGTGACAATAAGTTCTGGATGTCAAAATAAAAATGACATTAGCCATGATAGACATTTTGTCCAACCTTATCAAAGATACTGTAGATTTTCTCATTTGTCCTCAGGAATTCAGAGAAACGTGAAACACAACAACCTGACAGGGATTTGAATGATTGATTCAATCTGTGAGCCTGCATGGTTGTTTGAAGTGGCCTACTAAAATGTTCATGTTTTCCCTTTTATAAACAACAATGACTTTGTTTTACTGATGTAATTTCTCTTCACAGCGAGTGCAAACATCTGCAACGTGGTGCTGATGAGGCACACTGAGCTGTCTGACGGCATCGCTGTGCTCGACGACAGCGGGAAGGTGGTGGGAACGTCTAAGATAGCCGCCAGGCATGTAAGTCCCAGAGGCCTTATTGTGTTTATTTCTATTATTATTTATTAGAATGACTCTACTTGCAGTTATGAATAGGAAAAAATACAAAATGCTCTCTTCTAGTTTTAACGTTTGGCATTTTAGAGTACAATTTGAAAACAATGTGACCTAAAAGGCTAAAAATGCTAAACGAATGTCAGTATTTATCTCTATTATTATTATTATTTTGTGTTTTTTTTAAATATACTATAGCTGAACCAAAGTGCAGAAGCCGGTTTTGAGTCCATTTCACAAGTAAATATCTATGTCAAACCATTTTAGCAGCATGGATATGGAGTAATTATGTTGTTTTGGCAGTTAAATTTGGTCTAATATTTAACCCAAAGTTACAAATATGAATTCACCTCACATCGACTGGACAAACTGGACAACCAGAAATCTGGTTTCAATGCTTTTAGATAAAATTGAGGTCCTGAACTGGTTCCCAGCAGGCCCAGTAATGTTTCTGTTGAATTATAGCTGATATGTTTTCACTCTGACATTGTGATCACACCCCCCCCCCCACTCTACACACACACACACCTGAATATTTACAAAGTCCAGCTGCCTAAACTTCTGCTTTAATTGTGCTGCATCAATTAAAGGTTTCATTGGCAGCATCTTGCTGCCCCATTTCTATAACAGGTGTCTAGTTTTATACTTTCCTTTGCACATTTTCCCATCTGTTGTTGAGTAAAACAAAAATGTCACTGTATTATTGTTGTACACATTTTAAGAGTTTGCTGCTCTTTTTTTGCGACAGGCACTTTTAGAGACTGCCCTGACCAGAGTGGTCATGCCCATGCCCATCATGGTGCTTCCTCCCATGGTCATGGCTGTACTGGAAAAGTAAGAAAATCTCTTTCACTAATTTTCACCTTGTTGAAAATTTCTAATCTGTCTGGAAACTGAATATTGGATTTAAATTTGGATAATGTTGCCTTCACATGCATCAAATAATCTGAAATTAATTTTAGCTTGTTTCAAAAAACCAAATTTGTTTGAAAATCTTAGTTTGGATGATATGGATTGAGATTAAATTGAAATATACTGTATATATATATATATATAAATATACTGTAGATGATCCTTCTCTGGTCTTCCACTTTGCACTTCTTTTGAATGTTTCGTGTATTTTTGTTTGTAAAACAAGGTGTTGGCATCTGTTAGTTTGAAAAAAAAGAAGAAAGAATCAAAAGGGCACACAGATATGGAGCCAGCAAAAATGTCATTCTTATTTCTACAAAATAACAATTTCATGTTGTAGAAATTAGTTTTTTGTGATGTGTTTTTGGATGTCAGGGGAGGTATGGTTACATCCTCTTGGTAGCTACAAATCGGCAGTCGGTACAAAACTACAGAGTTATGAAATGACAGAACTGTAAAATAACCTGCATCAGGTCAGTCAAGGTCTGCCGCTAATCACTGAATTGAGCAGAAATTAATTTTACTGTAAGTACGGTTATGAGAGCAATAACTTTTTTCCATCACATACAATCAATGAAGCAAATGGTAAAACCATGGATACCTTTCAAAAAACATATGGTTTCATAAACCTCTTCCATCAGACGCTTCCTCTGCAGTGAGACACGGCATTGTTGAGGACTATGGTGATGACGTCTTTGTGACGTGACGCGTTCGCTTGGTCGTCCTTGGATCAACGGAGTACCACAGTGTAAGAGAGGAATGCAGAGATCTCTGGGAATCCCTGACAGCACTTGTCCCAACCGCTCTGACTGGGCGGGCTCAGACGGCGCGGCCTGCTCTCCAGGTGTGTTTGGGATTCCTGGCACCTGAGTAACTGAACGGGAAGGTAGAGAAAGACAGAAGGAGTGTGCATGTGGGGGGTGTTGGTGCGTAAAAGTGTCGGTGGGGAGATCGACTGTGCCTTCCTTGTGTGTAGTTCTCAACTCTCCTTTATGTCAGCTTGCCTTCACTGGCTCTCAATGGAGCGAGAACAAGGGGACAGAGACAGGTCCCCCAGGCGGCCCCTCAATGATGGATTGCTCTGCTGAGAACATATTCACTGGACTGACAGCAGGATCTGTCCTCATGCACAGCCTTGAGTATATTAAGGAAAGTTCATTCAGAAGAAAGTTCCCAAATTTAGGCAAAAGTGACGTTATATGATTTAGGACCAAGGTGATGTTGTAATGCAGCAATATTACAGCATCACTGTTTTCGTTGCTATTCAATGGCTTCATACTTTCCTATTGGTTGGACGCATTACATTAAAAAGATTCCATAACACCTGCTATTAAATATTAACAGCAGTGTGAAAATATGAGTTTCTGTCACAAATGAAAGAAGCTCCCTGACCCTTTATTTTTAGGAAACATGCATTAGTAGTTATATTAAAATGATTGAATATCTTATAGGAGTGGCACAAAGCATCAAATCATATGCTCCATCTCAATTTCAATGTGTTTTTATCCATGATCTTTGACGGTTTGTTACTGTGACCTGCACGCATGAGTGGATCAGACAGGTTTAAGAAAAGGTTTACTGAGAAAACTGAATAGTGGTAATGATGACTTGGATGAGTGGTGACCTGTGCCTCAGATAGGGAACACTCTGCAGCAAGAGACCAGATATAGACAGGGGGGGTTGGCCATTGGACGATGTGTTTATAGCTTATGCAAAAGGTATAAATACAATATGCAAGTCAGTGTAGTCAGCCCACCGCTTTTTCAACTGTGAGCCACCAAACGCAATCATCAAAGCCCTACAAACGGTAAATGGCCTGTACCTGTACAGTCCAGAGGATCTCAAAGCGCCACACAATGTTCAAGAACACATTCACACGCTGATGGTGGAAAGCTACTGGATGGTAGCCACAACTGCTCTGGGGCAGTCTGACAGAGGTGAGACCGTCATACACCAGTGCCATCAGACCTTCTGACCACCATCAAACATAGTGGTCAGACGGTGGAATAAAGTGTGCAGTTGAGTGAAGTGTCTAACCTAAAGGTGAAGTGACTTGCCTCAGGACACAATGACAGATACAGAGTGAACAGAAATTTGAACTGGCAACCCTTCGATTATGGGACACCTACCACCATCACCCCAGTGACGAAGCCTTACTGATGTTGGGGTTAGGTGACTTTCTGGCTGTAGAGATGTGATGAAACAATTATAGACTGTACAACCAGCAGGTTAGCGGTTTAGGTGAAGAAGACACTTGGACTACCGTAGTGTGGTGCATCACACGCATGATTTGGACACATTGGATGAGTCATGGTGTAGTTTGTCAAAGAAAAACTGATCACTGGAATACAGTAAGGATTAGCTTTCTTATGTCCTAGTGAAGGAACTGGTGACCCTACAGAATAGTATATATCCAAGACTCATGTTATTTACATATAATAATGCAATCTCTGTCAACTTCCATTGCAAACCTTATTGGTTTTCTGTGAAGCTGACTTCATTTCTGAGAGCTCACTTTGGTGGTGCATGGGGTACGTGACTGGGGATTTATGAAGAAATGATGAAGCTTAGAGTGGGGTTTGTCTTTTCAGCTTTATGCCAGAAGTGTCATATGAAAGATGCAGGAACGTTATGGGCTCTTGGGTAAAGTTGTGCATCTCAGGGGTGGCTGAATCAGATGTCGTGAGGAGGTGTTTGCGGGCGAGGGCGGACAGCCAAATGGGTGATGATAGGTTGACGAAGTAAGTAGGACAAGTGGTGAATCCTCATGGAAGAACATCGCTTTCCCAGGTAAATATTGCTTGGTCTGAACTAGGAAGATAGTTGAGAAGCTAGTGGGTAAGTTCAAAATAAGCTTCCAGGTTTCCAAGTCTAGAGCTCAGGGAATGTATAATTTGTAATCTTTGAATAACCAACAGCCACAAGGATTGATTACCTCATCTTAAATGGTACAATCTAGCATCCCACTGTTTTTCATTTAAGGCCAAGACGTACTGGATCCGATTGGGCTTCCTACGGAAGTCGGGTTGGATGATGTACGCAGCCATTAGAACATGTTAAAGTTAACGCGTCCTCACAAGCGGCCAGCGATTCCCTGCATCTCCGGTTGTCCAACGTCAACCTGAGCGTGCCCAGTGCACGGGTTGCATAAGAGCATTTAAATACAGCCAGAATCGCATTCATTCATCAATAACGTCTTTATGACATCTTATTTTGTCCATTATTAAGGACACCCCTACTTTACCTTGCCACTTGTGTTTAATAATGTGCAGCAACTTTTCTCTTCGTAATGCACTTCTGCAAGATGTGCATCTATGCTGGTGTGTGTCTGTAGCCTAATTAAACCATGGCAGCCATATGTGTTAATGAGCTCCCTCATTAGGCAGTAGCTTTCCTCGCCATGAGGGGAGGGGAGCGTCACTGGTGGAGGAGAGAGGAGCCGCTCCTTCTCAAGCTCCTGCTGAGTTCGCTGTCCCACACACTGAACAGGAGATTATCCTGTGGCAGGCAGGCAGAGGGAACAGCGCAGAAACTGTGCTTCACAAGACCAATGTAGAAAATAATGCATTCTTCCAGGCACTATTTATAAAGTGTCGTACTTCAATGTCTGTATAATAATTCAATAAACCGGTCCCTCATTTGTAAAATGACACAAAGTGAAACATCATGTGGATTAATTAAATACAAGCGGATGTGTTTAAGTCTTTATTGATGATGATCAGGGCTGGACAATGTGTTCTGAAATCAATATCATGATACATTGAACAATTCATCTCTCTAACGACAAATGAATAACACTAATCCCCCCCAAAATAAAGAATGTCAGCATAAATACTTCACGGATATTTATATTCCCCAAATCCGGTTTTCTGCAATTATGTTTTTCCATTTTACTTATTTCTTTACTTAACTTTTAAGCTGTAGTGTCTGCAAATACATGAAAAAAAAGTATGTTTAGTTGTTAAAGGGGCAGTATTACATTAAACCAACTTCTTTGAGATTTTTAGTCATGTTATAATATTATTCCCTCATCAAAACATACCTGGATTCTTGCTGTGATTCTTTCATAAATGTTTGAGAAACCCTTTAATCTCCGTAGCAACCATTCAGCCGAGCAAAACGCCGAGTTGGACCTAGCTCAGCGTTCAGGACACAGCTCCTCCTTGGAGCTGCTGTTTCCACCCGTCTTCTGTGTCTCCCCCACTCAGCTCCTTCAGACTAGCCAGCAGCAATTAGCAAACACCTGGTGGAACTGAACATCTACCTGAGCTCATCATAAAAACTACTTTTCAGTGAAACGCTGGTAAAAACGTTTTTAAAGGGTTAATAGAGGAGCCATGTTATGACGACTGTCTGAAGGTGGAGTTTCAGGAGGAGCAGGAGCTTCTTAAAGAGACAGAAGCCCAATTTCTAGGTGTTAAATTACAGAGTAAATACTTTTAAGTCAAATTTGATATAAAAAGCATTTTTATAACTGAAGGCAGCATGATTATTTGATTGTGCTGTAAAATGGCACCATCTGTCTGGGAAACATAATGCTGCCCATTTCAGAGTTATTGCACAATGGAACAAGTTTAGAAGTATAAAATAACTTGTAACGTTCTTGCTGAACCCAAAATGTTGCCAAAGGATTTACATCACTACTTTTTTCGGGAGGGGGCAACGAGCTGCTCCTCTTCCTCCTCGACCAGCTCTACCGCCACCGTTTCAGCATTTGAAATTTCCTCTGATTCCTCAACCTCACCATCTCTTTCACTTCCTGTTACAGACTGGGTGGGGTTGGAGTCATGTGACTGCAGACGACACACGTAGCTCGACGTCTTAAAAGGCCATGAGTAGCTCAGCTACACACGGCCAAAACAAAGACAAAATCAACTTTGGTTTGCAATTTTTTTTATAAAGCACTGTAAATGCCAATGTGGGTGAAATGACGTCGGTCATCATCCTAAATTTCGGTGTCAGTTAATTTTTGGTTTATCACTGAGGCTTAATTAAATTAGGACAAATTTCCACTTACAGCTATTGAAAACGCCATATTTGACATGACAGTATTACATTAGACAAATAAAAAAAAAATAGTTTTAATACTGAACTATGACCTTAATGAAACATATGTCTAACACCTGCCTTAAGGTTCTTATTTTCTAAATGTACATCTCTGTACATCAGGCAGAGGAGCCTTATCTAAATGCAAATTCGATAAAAATGGAAGGGTCCTGACGTTGTCCTCTTCTCCAGGCTCCCTCTGCTGCAGCGGCGGCGGAGGCTCGTCCTGCCCGTCCACAGCCTGGTGTGTCTGGCTGCCTTCGGCCTCGCGCTGCCCCTCGCCATCAGCCTCTTCCCACAGATGTCTCAGGTACCTCACCGCTACGCTGCTCCACTCTACCGCAACTTTTATTCATTTTTTTAGTCTTACCGTATTCTATAAAATTGCCTCTCATAATTACCCCTTTTTTATTACAGGGTTCCGTTCATGCATTGCAAAAACACAAAGCTTTTTATGTCTAGTTTCCTGTGCAAATATCTTCGTACACTTGAAGTAAGACAAAGCTAACTTCCAAGAAACTTTTCAGCAATGTATAGGAGCTTGTTTTAAGTAAATAATTCATTAATATTGACATAAAAGTACGAGTTCCACTGATTATTTCACGTATAACAAGACATCTTTCCATGTTGTAAGTGAAAAAATTTGCCAATGGAACTAGAACTTTTACATGAGTATTAAGAAATTATTGATTTTAAACAACCTCCTATGTCTTGTTAGCTTTGTCTCATCAGTTAGCTTTGTCTTATGTCAAGAGCACTAAGACATTTGCACTAGAAACTGCACCAAAAATACTTGTCGAGATTTTGTGGTTTTGCATTGAGGACACATAAAACATCAATAATCAAAATACAACTAGATGAATTCATTACTTGTATAACAGAAACGATGGATTGTCAGCAATAACTTGTGAATTTTTCATTTGTAACTTTTGTCAAACATGAACCGTTTCCTGAACTCCCCCTGACTGCACTTTCTGAACGTAACATGTTGTTTTCAGCGTGTTTAGCTGAACCTGCTGAGGAGTTGTTTGTTTTTGTCGCTAGGAGAGCTCTCAGACACCAAAGAGCAAATGTGAGCATGTTTCGCAGGCGGGGTAAAGGTCGCACCCGCATAACAGACGTATCAAATGTTCAGGAGTTTCCCAACCGAGTGGTGTTCTGTGGAAACCAGTCGCATTAAAATAAATAATCAAAACCAAGAGGACATTTTCTCAGTTACCTGGTGACTGAGAGTGATTTCTTTTATTATAATTATTATTATAATATTTATTTAAATTCTACCTTTATCGACTATGTACTGATGACTGGGGTTCAGTTTCCTACTGAAGCCTTTTCCTGACTTCCTCGGTGTTTCTCTAATGAGGCGCAGCCCTCCGAGACTCAACCCCGTGTTGTCCCGTTGTTCACAGCCACCGGTGCCGTCCAGGCCAAGCGGGCTGAGATCTAACTTTAGCCCCCGTTGGCTCAGAACGCCGCCATCCTGCTCATTAATCGGCAACGGCAAAAAAAACCCACTAAAAAACTCGTTGTTTTTCGCTCGGTTTTGCTCCGTCTTTGTGTTGTCTCTCTTGCCAAGTGACTTGCTGACACGAGCCAGCCAGCTCTGGCTTTAAAATGTTTAGGATTTAATTACCCGCTGGAAATAGCTCAGACAGACATATGGCAAAAAAAGAGAGAAAACTTCAGACATATGTGCCGCCAACAGTCCTGTGAAAAGCCTGTTTTTCTCTCTCTTTTTTTGCACTTTTGCAGGAATAGCAGATGAAAAAGGAGGGGAAAAAAATCTCCCCAATAAGCAACAAGAATGCCCTGCTCTCCGGGACCCCCCGCCTACTCAATTTGTCCCACTTCCCCACTTCACACCTAGCAAGATGTCTGATTAAGGATTCTGCCTCCAACTCCGACAGCCATCTGTCTCTGGTTCAAATATTAGGAGACGTAAACCTCAAATTAGACTTTAATCTGCCAAATTGGCTCCTTTTGCACATTAGTGGCAAATGGAGAACATTTAAAAGCCTTAAAGAATATTTGCTCGCGTTAAAAAAAAAAAAAAAACGGAGAAAAGAAAACAGTTGCAAAGAAGCTCACAAGCTACGTTTACGAAGTATATATCCGTGTACGTATCGGACGGATGACGTAAACTCATCATCTAATTGCTCGTGCGAAATATCTCCACCCGTGTGCGACTGACCTTTTTTTTTTGGCTGTTCTTTGACTCCCACAGATCAGCGCCAATCAGCTCGAGCCAGAGATCGCGGCGGCGACAGATTGTCAGATTTTGACGTACAACAAAGGGCTGTGAGCGTTCCCTCCCGGCCAGCGGGTCGACCCTCTCCCCCGTCCGACGCTGCCAACGTGGAGGAGGTAGCTCGCATTTTTCACAAAACAGCAGCTGATCCCGACAACGCACGTCGACGCGGAGACGGCGGCCGCAGTCGACGGCGACAACTAAATGTACATCACGACGCCTTTGAAGTATTAGCGATGCGACAACAAGGAGGCTTACCAAAGAGTCGATGCCAAAAGCGATGCGCCGCTCGAGCATCAAAGGAAGAGCTAATTCTGGCTGCTGTGCGACCTGCTGAAAACAGCTGTAAAAAAAATTACATAAATAAAAAATTAGCAACTCAAAACATTTGGAGAAAACTCCATGCTGATAATAAGTCGACTTTCAGAAAAGTTTGGAATTTTTCCAGGTTTTTACACACACAAAAAAATACAACAACAAAAAAATCTTGAACAAAGTGAATGTAGAAATGCCTTAACAGCTTAGCAGTAAACTTTATTCCGTTTTTTTCTCCCCCACCTCCAAAAATTGTTGTGTTGCCGCTTTCAGAATGAAGGTTTCAGGGATTTTCTGAAAGCTAAACCTGAAAAAGCATGTTTATCTTTGGGTTTTCTCTCTTTCTGTCTTTGCCTTTCAATCTGAGCACAAGAACGCTGAGATTATAGCGACAACCAACCAATGGTTGGTGAAAAATGTCCAACTGTGTAACTTTTCAATTCCACATACTCACAATAAACAGCACACCTGGATGTCTGGCCCCTTGCCTCTGTTCACTGAATCTTAGTGTGTGACATTAAGCATCACTGTTTCTGAATTCAAGGTTATTGACTACAAAGTTATACTCATTTAAAAGCAAGTTAAGCCATGCTTTTTAAAGTGAATTATCTTTTCATGTTAGTTTAGAGTTGAGTAAGGTTTTGGAATGAACAATAATAAATTAGACCCTGTACAACCTTCAGACTGTTGAGGTGAAAACATGTTTTTTTATGCACGTCGGTAACTGGGGCCTGATTTGCATTCAGACGATGATATCTTAGTTTTTTGGAACTCGCTTTACTCTGAAAACACAAACAGCTGAGTTGACAATACGGTAGAGAGTGTTCTTCAGAACGACCCGAGTCGGTGGAAGAAGAAAGTCGGGCGAGAATGCCGGGCTGAGAGACGCAGAGGTACAACACCAGAACCAACAAGTCAAAATCAAAACACAAGCCTGAGCTGCTTGTTTTAAAATCCACTTGTTAGGTTTATTTATTCACATGAACATTTTGGTTTGTTCACTGTCTAAGCTTCAAAGTTGCACCTGGGTTTTTAAATTTTTTTTTATGTAACTCACTTACCACAGAGACCAAAAATTTTGCTTTCTTATTCTGTTTTACATTTCAGTTCTGAAGTCCCAATGTAGAACCCATTCAGACGATCAGAGGTCGGTGGAACCAGACAGAAAGTACTTGGTAAGATTGAGTGTTTTTGCAGTGTGTGGGCCAAAGGAAGGTGAGGCGCTTCTGAGGGGTTTTATTGGGGCATTTCAAGGTGACTAACCTAAGTTGTCGGGTTTTTGTTTTTCTTTCTTTTTTTTTTTAGCTTTTCAGATATAGATATAGATAGACTTGCTGCTATCACCTCACTTGATATTGCCCAATAAAACAACATCTTAATAAATACAACTTGAAATGAAAATACTAGTCTCTTAGCGCACTTATTGAATGAACTACTTTTTGGAAAGTGTAGATCTGCATGGCATGCTGCTGTTATCTAAACAAAAGTTCTGCAGTTCACCCTCAGAAACCGAAAACTATTCCTGCAGACATAAATTCTTCCGATCATATAAGTCGCCTTGGCGTTGTTTTCTTTCCACCGGTGTCTTCAGCTTTTCTTTTGAATGAAGCGGCCTAGAGCCACTTATATAATATTATTTTTAAACACGGTCTGGTAGTAAGCTAGCTGTATGTGTTGCACTGTGAGCTCATGTCACGGCAAATAAAAGGTTTTTAACATGCAGTACCTTGCGGACCACTGGGGGGCGTCTGTGGACCACAGTTTGAGAAGCACTGACGAGCAACCCCAGATCATCAAACTACCACTTTGTCTCGTCCATCCACAGAATGTTTTCCCAAAAGTCTTGGATATCATGACAATGTTTTTATTTATTTATTTAGTTTTTTGCAAATAAGAAAGTGGGCATCTGTGTCATTTTCGGTTACCAGAGGTTTGGACTTGAACACCTGTGGATGTTGTGTTTTACCCAGTCTTTTTCTTATTGTTGATTAATCAGTGTTGTTCTGAGGTTGGTATTGTGTACTGTAGCCTGGTAAAACCCTGTCCTTTGTTCTACGCTTTATTTCGTAGTGAGGGTTTGGCCCCTCAGCTATCGAGAAACGATTGTTTCCTGGAGACGTGGACTATGTTGAAGTTTAAAGTTTGACCCAATCGCGACTGTTTGACCGTGACGTGTGTAATCTGGAAATCCTACGTTGTAATCCTGTTATTAAACAACCACCCTCCACTGCAAAGAAGAGAAGTGACAAGCCAAACCAGATGACTGGTAATGTAAATTCAGTATTTGGAGGTGTGGCCGACACGGACTGAATGGCTCACTTCCTTCGCTGCCATTGCTGTAACTGCGGGCTGGCTACAATACTAAAACAGCGCAGAAAATCACCGTCATCGCTCACAACTTCTCCTTCTGTTGCTTGATTGGCCAATTTGTTGAAATACTACTGGAGGAATTGAACTCAATGGGAGAAATCCCAGATTGAATTGTGAAGGGAAATGAGAATTGAGCGGTGTTTTATAGGAAGGCAACGTCCAAGCTTGACATGCTGTGATTTAGAACGTATTACTGTCGGTGTGCTCTTGGAGTAATCTTGGTAGACTGGCCACTGCCGAGAAGGTTCACTATTGTTCCATGTTTTTTCCAGCTGTAACTAACTCACTATTTTGTTGTGCATGTATTTCAAAAGGGACCATGTGCCTCATATAACATGCCAGAGTTAGTCATATAGGTTAGTTTTCATCTGTAGTCTCTCAGGGTGCAAGAGTGGAATCCCAAAGTTTTAGAAATGGCTTTTAACCCTTTCAAGATTGGCATCGTACTAATTTCATGATTAAATGAGTAACAGTATTTTCAAATGTATTGGCATTTATTGATGCTTGAACTAAAAGCATCAAATAAAACATTGAGTTTCAGTAAAACCATGAAACACAACAATAAAGACAATTTTAAACATCATTAATTGGAATGTATCGTGACAACAATAAATCAAATTTCTTATCATTGTAAGAAATTTATCGCAATAAACGATACGATAAATGCTCCCCCCCTAATAGTTTGATTTACATTGCTATTTTCTCTGCTCATTTTTAAAACCGCTCTGTTTAATCTGGTGATCTTTGACTTATATTAACATTTATTTGATAAAACGTCAGAGAGGGCAACAAGAAAGCAAAAACACTTTATGAGAAAACAAACTTGAAAGATGTTTTTATTATTATTTTTATAAGCATGCAGTTAATCAAGTCATAATTCTGTTGCGTTTATATGCAAATCTGTGTCTATTAACCACAAAATTAGGTCAAGATGAAATCATGTCAAACGAGATCATGATCAACACATTTCAGCAAACACTTCCACAGACTTATCAGCGTCTTATCTCATGTGTCCAAGTTGCTGCGATTAGTGCTGGAGTAACTTTTTCAGCCGGTTTATAGATCCGTATCGTCGTGTTTATGTCGTCCCCTGGCTTGCACAAACGCTCCGTCTTTTGTTGTGATCTGTGTAAATCGGCATGTTTGAGCGGTTGCCTTGGGAACAGTGCACAGCGGGTTGCCGCCGACGAGCAGTTCGACAAGAGAAGACCCAGTTGGATTGCCAGCGACGCCCAGATCAACAGAGACACCTTTGAATCAACGTCAAAGAAATGCATCTGGTAAGCGCGTCGGGGATTAACACCGAGTCGCGTTTTCAAACCCAGCAGCCTAAAACATCTCATTTGTATATCGTAAGAAATCCAAAAGTATTGTTTGTTCAAGCTAATTGCTGTTTCGGCAACAACATCAGCCCCCCCGCCCCCTTCCCCTCCGTCTCCTATTTTTTTCCTTTTCTTTTTTTCACCTCTCTTTTCCTCTGGAGAGTTTCTCGTTTCTCACCCTGGAACGCCGCTCGGTCCCCTTCCTGCTGACTCGGCTGACAGGAGACGCGGAGGCCAAGGTGATGCTCCACCTAATTCTTACCTTAGCCAGACAACAAAGAGGCCCTTTAATTGCGCTAATCTTTTACCAAACGCAGAACGCGACCTGTTCCAGAAAACCTTCCTGACAAGAGGAGGTTGTAGAGCCACGGCTGTCGGGGCGAGCCACAGAACATGTTTGTTTAGATAACCCCGCGCCTCCTTTCAGCACATTTCTGCACCTGCAGTGAGTATAGGATATCTTGAGAAAACTCAAAACAAGCCGTGTGTGACCCCCTTCGGGTGCGTTTCGCAGGGTGTTTTACCTCTACCTACTGCCTCTTTTGTCCTTTCTCTTTCTCGCTGGCAAAACAAAGACACCTGGGTCAGACGTCAGCTCTCCTCTGAGGTCGTGGGGTCACCAGGCAGTTGTTTCTTCCGGGCAGGCGATCGCTTTGAGCTGTTGCTAAAAAAGATTGCAGCAATATCCAAACCAGCTCCCGCCTCTTTGAAAGCTTTTGCAGCTTAGTAAATGTCCGTTTAGCTGTGATTTCAGAAACATTAGCTGTGTTTCCATTGACTATTTAAGTGTTCTAGTTGACATTTTGAGAAAAAAAATCGCTTAATGGAAACACAGAAATGTTGAAAAAACTGATTTCTATGATTGAAAATTAGTGCCGATCATATCAAAATTGTTTTATTTTTCCCAAAACTGCAATGGAGAGACTTTTTTCGCATCATACGGGTCACATGGTCAATAACCGGATGTTACTACTGGTGAAAACGATGAAGAAGCCGACAGGAAGTAGTTGGAGGATGATGTCGCGCCGTGTTTTTCTACGGACTTATTCACGTGGGATTTTTAACTGCGTTTCTTATTTAACAAAAACACCACAATTGTGAAATTGCGGTGTTTCGACATTGGCTGAATATTAACAAGATTTTGCGCACATCCGTAATGACCAACAGGTAACACACCTGACACTTCCTGATGCTTGTAGTGGAGGTGCATATTAAGGTCCGTGTTTATCGTATCGTTTATCAGTTATTATTTATCACGATAAAATTCTTAGAAGTATAAGAATTTTGATTCATCGTAGTCCCGATAAATTCCAAGCCATTTTGTTTACAACTTTCTTTATTGTTGGGTTTGAAAGGTTTTTACTGTTTTCTCCACTGTCTGTTCAAGAAAAGCATCAATAGATACCAATACATTTGAAAGTGCAGTTTAGTGATTTAAATCACATTTCTTTGTGACTGGTTTCATAAAAGAGCGTTATTTGTGATTGGGGCCTATAATTGCTGTGACACAGTTACATGGTGACCTAAAAAAGATGTAATAAATGGTTATCTTCACTTTTATTGTTATCACAATAGTACTACAAAGTATTGTGATAAAATTTAAGTTCATATCGCCCAGCTGTAGGTGTTTACACCCATCCTACTTGCAGACTCTTCTTTTTTAGCTCCAACTCTCCTCCATTCAACTCTCGCTTTGCCCTGGAGGAGTCGGTTTGTCTGCCTCCTCAGACGTGAAATAAAATCTGGATCTCTGAAAGCTTTGGGCCTTGTTATTTGTTTGAGTTTTCTTGTTACAATTCAATAAAAGTCAATAAAATTTACCAATCAAACTTTGTGGATTCCTTGTTCTTTTGGAAGCAGCAGAGTTCTGATCAGCTCAGAAATCTCTGTCAAAGGACACCAGGATTGGGTGGGAAGGTAAAAAAAATCTGTTGCAATGTTTAGAAAGCTCTGCATCCCTCGTAAGTGGTTAGATAAATGTTAGTTATTGATAGAGGCAAATCACTGACAAAAATTAGTTTGATCATAAAAATAATCAAACATTAAACCAATTAAACCTCAGAGTGATGTTGTGCAGAACCCGTGCTGTATGCCATCATAATCCCGTATGAACCCTTGATACATGCATATGTGTGAAAACATCATTTAATACGATCTTACCAAACAGTGTTCTGGTTTTACTATTAAAACAGAGGCAGATCATATTCTGCTTTGAAATAAAAAATACATTTAGTGCATTTTATACATGTTGGAGACATTCTTTCAGTACGATCAGAATCTGGAACTCTAGCTTTAGCTAATACCCAGCCCAATGCTTCACAGCTTAAAATCGTGCCTCACTTCTGTTTCTCGATTATATTATAGGCAAACAGTTTACTAATTAGGCGACTTTAAATAGATGAGATGGATTTCATCTAGTGTTGTCAGAGTAAAGGGGTCTGAATACAAACGCTCAGCACTCTTCTGTTTATTTGAAACAAATGTTTGAAATCAAATCCATGGATTCATTTCCCTCCATTTTACAACCATACGCTAATTTCTATGTGTCAATTGCATAAAATACACAGGGATTGAGTTTGTAATGTGACAAAATGAAACATTTTGTCGCTGTATCCCAGTCACCACTGAGCCTTAAATGTTTTTTTTTCTTCTTCTTCCCATCAACCCCTGCAGCATCATGTTTCACAGCAATCTGCACATCCACCAGCTCAGCTGGAGAGCAAGGGAGTGAAATCCGCAGCTGCTGGGAACAAACTGCTGCCTCTCAATTAAAACAACACGCAGCAATCTCCCATGCAACAGGAGCACGTCACAAAGTTTTTATTTCCAAAGCCGTTTGTCTGTAAATACATTTCGTGCTCAAAAAACGCGCCTCCGCACACGTCTCGCTCTGCAAAAACTGAAACAAACGGGGATGTGCTGTCTCATACGTCGCTCACGGCGACGGTTCCACGGCGGCGAAAGACGACAATTTCGTGATTTCAACTTCCTTCCCGGGTTCACAGGTCGCCTCCCGCTGGAGGGAAACCTTCATTAGCAGGACAACGAAGACTGTCTCTAAAAGTAAAAGTGGTGAAGAGTCTGAGAGGTTTTCTGTTCTGTTCCGTTTCACCAACATGTTCGCCGACTGACCACAGCTTCCTTTCGACGATGAGTTTTGACTTCATATGGTGCGCAGGTGAAAGCGAGTGAAGTGATCAATTAGCTTTTTGTTAACCTTCATTATTGGCCTATGTACAAAAAAGGAAAAATGATTTTAAAAAAACGAGCACCGTGGTACTGTAGGGTACCACGACTTTTCTCTTCAGCCATCATGAAATGATGCTCCGCCGTCGTCACGGCGGCGCGAGACGTCCAAACTCCTCGATGAAGACGTGGAGTGATCGCACATGGAATCCTTGAGTCTTCCTCTAACGAGTCTAACAACGCTTTTAATAATCTTACATAATAAATAGTGTTGGTCCTCTGACGCTCAGGCTCGTGTGCAGGTTCAGTCCTCTGAGGTCACGTCGATGTCCTCGGAGCTGGCCTGCTTGGTGGCGATGCGCCAGCGGTTGATGTGGTGGTTCCCCTTCTTCTTCTGCTGGCTGTCCGGACCCTCCTCCTCCAGCTTCTGCCGCTTGTACTTCGTCCGTCTGTTCTGGAACCAAACCTTCACCTAAAGAGGGAAAACAGGGAATCGACGTAAATCGTTTATTTGCTTCGGTGCTTCGTAGCTCTGCTGATTTATAAATTGGATTGTTGTGGTAAGCTTCGAAGAAACAATGATTCTGACTTTTTGTGGGGGAAAGAAAATACGTAAAAGGCGGATATAATTTTATTTCTGTTTAGCAATTTCACCAAACTGGATACAAATCTTGTTTTTTAAGTCAGTTTTATTTTCTATATAAACTTTTCTCTTTCAGGTAATTGCTGCAGACTTTTTTTTACTGCTTAGCTCTCCGTTTTCCTCCTTAAGATCGTATTAAATGATGTTTTCACTCATATGCATGTATCTAGGGTTCATGAGGTGCGTATGGGATTATGATGGCATACAGCATAGGTTCTGCACAACAGGAATCTTAATTGGTTTAATGTTTGATTATTTTATGATCAAACAGATTTTTGTCAATGATTTGCCTGTGTCATACTTTTACCATGTTTTCTTTTAAGTCTAAATTGGATTATTTTCATTTTTATTCCTATATTTGATTTTGGTTTTTTGTTATTTTTCACTTTGCTTTTGATTTGAATTTCTATCATTATTTTCACCTTGTTTTTATGCATTAGCTGATTTTACATTTGGATTTGAGAGATCCTCTTTCTTCTAAAATTTTTTGTTATTTTTAATGTTTTTGTTTCTATTTTCGCTCTTCTTGTTTTTCTTGTTCGTTATTGATTTTATATTGGAGTGTTTTTTTTGTTTTATCTTTTTTTAATCATCTTTTCATGTCTTTCTTATCTGTGCTGTCTTTGTTTTTATTGTCATTGTTTTCATATTTGGATTTTTGAGAGTTGTCTTTTTATTTGCACTGATAGTTTTTCTCTTCTTTAATTAAATACAAATTCTGGAAAACTCCACCTAAACCTATCACCACTAACTAAATACATCAATATCTTTCATAATTGACACCAGCAAAGTACGTGGGTGTATTAAACTTAAACATTTATCTATTCATCCAAAACCTTAGGTTTGAAAAATAAATGCTTTTTTGTTTTTGCGGGATTTTTCTGAGCTATTTACTATTTTTGTTTTCGAAATACTTGTATTTAAGATAAAAGCTGTCATTTGCTCCTGGTTTTATTCCTTGAATATTGTATTTGTCTACGTGTTTTCAAAATATCTTCCTAAAGACCTAGAGTATATGGCTGTTGGAGAAGCCATATTTACAGAATTTGATACCCAGACACCATTTATGATATATTTAGTTTCAGCCTGTCAAATCCAAAATTTGACCTGCTGCTAAAGATCGTAACATTTTACCTGACATTTTCCAACCAACATGTGAAATGTATTTCAAAACTTGAGTCAAATCTTCTTGTAATGAACTTGTGTGGTCTGCACTGATTTAGCTGGTTTTCAGTAAGATTCCCCTGTTGTTCAGATTACATTTCTGCTTTTCATATTGTCTAAATGCACAACATTCCAGCTTATAGCTGAACACACTTCATATTAAAATGTTTAATGGTACAATTTCACTTTTATATCACGCCAGATATCTGTGTTGCCCAGGATGACTAAAATATTTATATATATTTCTTAGTTGACGGGTGATATATGTAGTAAAAAAATGTAATGTTTATTGTGTGTGAGCATCTCCTCTACATGTTTACAGAAATTGTGTTCATTTTGTGTAAATGGTCTCTTGTTATTTAAGTCCTTTGCTCTCTCAGTAAAGAAGTAGAGCTTAACTGTTCTTTAACTGGCTTGTCGGTAAACATTTAACATTATTTTCTTGATTTAAAAAAATATGTCATTATTTTGGTTCTAGCACTCATTTCAGCAATAAAATGAACTCTTAAAAACGTGAATTTCTTAAATGGTGGCTCTTTCATAAACTAAATAAGTGTTGAATTGGAAGTCGTAAAGAGACTCAAAAATTAAGTTTAATTTAAAAAAAAAAAAATAAAATAACAAAAGAAGGACAGGCGAATCCTAAGTGTGAACTCAACGTACTTGGGTTTCGCTCAGGCTCAGGCTGTTGGCCAGCTGCTTCCTCTCGGCTCCGACCACGTAGTGGTTCTTCTCGAAGGCTCTCTCCAGGCGGAGCAGCTGCGACGGAGAGAAGGCCGTCCGGATGCGCTTGGGCTTCCGGGCGAAGGGGCCGTGCAGGAGCAGGCTGTCCTGGGACACCTCGTTACCTGGAGGTAAAGTCAAAACGCCAGCTAAATATCCCCCGTGTTGTCTCTCGGTTACTAAGCCTGGTTTTTAGTTAGAGACTATTGAGACACTTCGGTTCACGTTGACGCATATTTTGGAGTAAAACAATGGAGTGAAAACCGCGGCATTTTTTGGGGGGCATCAGAATAAGCCTGATCAAAAAAATATAGAATTAAATAAAAAAGTAACTCCTGTGGCTACCTCGCACAAATTGTATTATTTCTGTGTAAACGTTTTGTTTTACATATAGTATTTTATTAATATATATATATATACATATATATATATATATTGTGACATTCTGGACCATTTATCCACCACTTATCTTTTTGCAAACGGGAGTAATATTTGCTTTCTAAGCCACCTTTTCTGGCTTGTTAGCGGACCATCGGCTCTGTGAATTAGTGTTTTTCTCATGACACCCGTCACGAGTGGTTCGGTTTTAAAAGCGTTACAATTGTACTTGGCCTTTTACTCTCCAAGTTCGAGCAGAGCGTCGTCGGGTAAACAGAGAAAAGAGGAGCATGTCTTCAGTCTGAACTGTGAGTGAGAAAACGTCCAAATCGAATATTTATTCAGAATTGGATCCAGTTGAGCAAACCAGGTCTTAACGTTCAGCGCCTTTGTTGAAGCTGAAGTCCCATTTTTCTACAATTCACCGGACAATAATGATCCAACCCTAAAGAGCCACTTGACAGAGGTGTAAAAACACAACAATCCTTTTGTACTTTAAGCAACTTGTTTGTTTTGAAGTGATGGCGATTTTTTAAATTTATTTTTACATCACATTTTACTCTTTACTGACTCTTCAAACGCTCAATGTTTTCCTGTCCTTCCCAGCCCTATCAGACCGCTGAACCGCGCGGTGCTCCAGTGCTGTAGTTGACTGTTAACATGCGGTCAACTACAGCAGTTCATTGTTTGTCACATTCCAAGTATGACGCAAGTAAATTGTAATAGTTATTTTGTCGTTTTAGAGGACAAAAAAAAAAACTAATCTAAAACATTTGATGTAATAAGAATCCAATTTAATAGAAAATTAACCGCATTTCGAAATGCTAAATTTCTCCTTTACCTTTTATTTTACTCTTCCGGGTCTTCATGTAAATACACTAAACAATGCACACCGTTTAAATGTACTTTTTTTTTTTACACACGTGCTTTTATCAGAACTCTTTAATATTTCCGGTTTTTCTTTTGCTTTAACCTATTAAGAGTAAATATCACATTAAAAACTTAGATTTAATGTGAAATCAGGACGCCTTTGGATGACTGTTTGAAAGTTTGCACAATTTAGAAGCAGTGTTTTAAATTAGATTTTTTTTTTTGGGTTTTGTTTCTGATAAAATTTCAAGAAATTGCAAAATAGAAAATTATCATTATGAAATTCTTCAAGAAATTTGTCATATGCGTAGAATGTTAATTTTTTCATGTTAAGAACAGACGCAATTGATAATTATGCACAGACGCCGAATTATTTCTATTACTATTAATATTTCGCCTATATCTGAGTGGTAAATATTTATTATTATTATTTGAAAAATGTTTCCGGAAGGAAAAGCGTTACACGACAACCATAGTATGTTTTTTTTTCTTCTTCTGTTGTGATTTTTAAGAGGGGAAAAATTGACAGCAGCTTCCGGATATGCTCCTCTGTTCCCAGTCTCTGCTGTTTCACTTTGCAAACAAGAATCTCTTACCTTTAAAAAAAAAAAAAAAAAATCTTAAGAAGCTAAGAAAATATTCCCTCTCAAGTCAACACATCTACGCAACAAACTCCCGGCAGACTACTGCTGATCGTACAGGTCGCCCCCACATCTTTCACCTCAGCGCGATCTCTCTCCATCTCCTCTTCTTTTCCGTACCTTGAAATCTGTGTCCAAAAAATCTGTTCCGTAACACCCAGGGGTAGAAGTTGAGCGGGTCCCGGTGCTGCGTGCCGAAGAAGTGCGGATGCTGTAGGTGGGAGCCTCCGAGCTGGTGCGGGGCCACGGTGAGGGACGGGTGGTTCACCGTCTCCGGGAACACCAGCTCCGGGCCCTGGTAGAGAGGCCTGGTCGCCGGAGCCTGGTAGCCGCTCATTAAGGCATCTGTGGTCGGGTTGGAGTAACTCAACGCCGTCGGCCGGATGGGGTCCTCGGCTGGCAGGGGGCTCTCTTTGGCGACCAGAGACTCTATCGTGAAGCAGCGCTTCCCGGCGGAAGAGAACATCATCTCTAGGCAGGAAGAACAAAACTGGATCGTCGTTCTTAACTTCCTCTCGCTGCTTAAAGTTGCATCATGACCGAAGGATGGTGGGGTGTCCGCGGGTGGTGGAAGAGGTGGGGCGGGGAGGAAGGAGAGGAAGAGGAGGAGGAGGAGGAGGAGGAGGAGGAGGAGGAGGAGGAGGGCTGCCTGCACAATCCAACCCTCTAAAGATGCTGCTAGAAAACTCAACAGTGCCGCAAGTCTGTGCGCTCCCAGAGGGCGTCTGTTCACAAATGCGCACAGAGAGCAAGCGGCCCTCCACGCTGCCCGCCCCAAGTGGCTTTACGCTCCGCAGGAAAGGAGCTGATTGGACCGGAGCTCCTGCCAATTGGTCTCCCGGAGTACCTGCTCCACAGATCACAGGAGCCCGGGAGCAGCTTAGTTACAGACAGCATATGTGTCCAGCCAATTAGGCGCACATTCAGGCTTAATATGTGTTTTTTTCTCTGTTCGTGGAGGCAGTCTGCCGTGGCTGTGAGAAAGCTGTTTCAGTGGAAGTGAGGAGCCACTATTTGGAAGGTTGACTGAGGAGAAATGAAAGGTGACTCAGTAGAGCAGCTTAAACATTAAATCAGTCATTTTTCTTTAAAGTGACATTCAAATATATTTTTTCTCTCTCTCTATTTTTACCCCGGGATAAAATGAATGTATTCATTTTTTTATTTGGCTTTCAATAACTGTTTTGCCTACTCCTCTTCTTTCATTTTACTTATGGATATTTAGAGTGTGTGGCTTCATTACACTCTGAAACTGCCAGGTTAAAGCAAGCCCATGTTTTATTTTGCGTGTCCACCAATATGGACTAATCCAGGACGGAGGCGGGTTATAGGTTTGACTCATACTAAAATAAGTTTTCACAGGCAAGTGGCTAATATGTAATGAGACTGATAAAGAGTGGATTGAAAATAAAAAGAAAAAAAAGCATAACCTTGATTTCTAAGCAAGTTGTGTTTTTAGGTTACTTTGACATGAAAATTCTGTTACATTTAGATAACACAATCACTACTTGATTTAGAAGAAATACATTTTATTCTCTGTGCACTGTAATAAAAATAGCAGCTAGCACTGATCCAAATTTTGAAACTCTTTGCATTTTATGTAGATTTCAATACGCATTTCAAAGAACACATAATGCAGGTTTAACTGTTTGATGACCTAAATAAATTAGCTAAATTTCCAGCAATGTTTTATATGTACTTATATGGGTTTGTTAAATCTATTAAAAAATATATCGAGACTGTTTATTCTCGCATAAATCTTTTAGAGGTTTGATTTATCGCAGTCACAGAACTGGCCACAGTTCTGGATTCTTTGCTCCAACACAGAAATCTTCCGAACCAGAAGTTTCATATCAGTTCTGAACTTTTACTAAGCTCTTGATATTCATTCATTGATGAACAAAATTTTACAAAAAAATATATTTACACGATTTGTGTCACAAGAAAATCCATTGATTGAGGTTTGCATTTTTCAAGTTGTTATTACCGTCAAACTACATTTTTTTACATTGCATCTATGTTTAAAACACCAAAATTGAACTAATAATTGAATATATGCAGCTAAAAATGTTAATATTGAATCACAATTATGAAACCATAAACTAGAAACAAACATAGCTTATGAGAGCCTCCCTTTTGGTCAATGTGTGGATGCTAACCATGGGTAGCCCTAGCTTCTGCTGTCTGCTTATAGCGGATAAAAGGCTTTTGTTATTTTAAAATAATATCGTCATTCTCTAGTGTGAGCTGATGTCTAACTCTTATGCTTTCCATCCTGTGGAAGAAGTTCCGTGAAGTCAGATTTTTACTGAACCTAAAGCAAATTTAAAAAGCAAAGCAGCGGTAACACCTTCATATCTCATTTACAGAAAATCACTTCAACTGTAAATGTTTTAACCCAAATGCTGAGTTGATGCAATTGTGTAAGAGTTAAGTTAGTTTAAACCAAAACATTGTGTCCTATTTGTTGGGTTAAAGAGACGACAAGAAGCCTCACCGTTCTTCACACAACGCCATCTTTAAGGAAAATGCCTGATCAGACTTCACCGAACATTGGAAGAAATTGGAAATAATAAACCATAAAGTGACGCCGCTTAATAACGTTAATGTCAGTGGATTATGATTATGACTGGATAATGAGATAACACGTGATAAAGTTTGGTCAACGAAGACAACTTTAACCTTTAACCTCAAAAAGCTAGCAAAAGCAAGAGCTAGCTATGTTTGACCAAAGTACTACTAGACAGGATAATACGTTTCCTCCATTTGGTTCATGAGCTTTTTTACTTATTACTTTGAAAATGTATTTAATTTTGAACCAGACCTCTGCAAAAAAAAAGTACTTTAGATGACAATAAATATTTTTTAAAAATATAAAAATTTGTATACATCGATTTGTTTTGCTGATGAATCCTGTCTGCAGATTTTGCTTCGGATTCAAGCTAGCATTATTCTCCTTCTTTGTGTCCATTGAAAACATGGAGGCCAATATTATGTGTTGAATTATCACTCAATGTGTCAACTTAGTAAATATTAGTGTCTTTTATGTTTGAGGGTCTGTTGTGATGTTTAGTTTTTGGCACAAGAAGTCAAGTTTAAATCTAGTTTAGATAGCGTAGCTTAGCTAATATGCTTATTAGCAGGAGGCTTTGCTAATGAAGAGCTCTTAGCCGTGGTTCTCAAAGAACAGATTAGTTGGAATTAAAAGTTTAGAACTATTTCAGCAACATTTAATTACAAACCTGATGTTTTATTTCTTTTTAACGTGTGAGGATAAAACCAGGTGAGTAAACGTTACTTTAATTAGAATTTAGTTTGTTGAATTGCTACATTAATTTCTCTACAGTTTGATTTGATCAGGGTGGTTTTTACAGTGCGTTGTTCCCGAAGGTCATTTATAAAGCAGCAAGTCTCCCGGCTTTCATCTGCAGTGAACTGCAGTAAAGATAAGGCTCGTTTTCCATCCCGACGTTGATTTAGCTTTGGCGCAAATCAAACCTGCGCTGATTTGTTTACACGCAAACTTCATTTTCTGGATTTGTAACCAACGAAATTCCCTTATTAAGATTTGCCCTGACAGCGTCTGGACGTCGCCGCAGCTTCTGTCCTCTGTGAATGGGAACGGACCTGCGGGAAAACGCCGCCCTGCTTCCCTGTTGTGCGCCACACCAGTTAATTATTATCCGCTTTAATGCGCTCGTTTACGTGCAGGCTGCATTAGAAAATCATTACCGATGGAAATTATGAGGTAAAACAAGTTGTTGATTAGGCGTTTAGAGCTAAAGGCTACTAAATAAGGCAGTGGGTTCTGTGAACGGGACCGCGCTTTCGTTTCTTTTAAATGTTACAGCGATTCTGTTTAAAGATAACGATCTGACTGCGTAGAAAACAAGAAGAAATGGAAAATAAATGTTCTTTTTCTCCACTCGAGGGAAAACCCGCTAATAATCAGATCGTTTTTATAAAAACTTTTTATTCAGTTTGAAAACAACAACTGGAGAGTATGAAGTTCATGGAAATATTTGCATTCAGCTGTACTGACGTTTAAATCAAACGCGCCTCGCAGATCCCCCCCCCCCCCCCCCCTTAATAAATGCACAAAGACATACCAAATTTGACTATCGGATCTCCAGAGATCGCTTTCATTTCTGGTGTCATGCATCAACCGTCTCCTTGCTTCACCTTCCAGCAGCAGGAACTTGTGGCTTGACCGAGCTTAATGATGAAGCCCCGGCGGGCCTGTGCGCACTGACCCCCGTCGCTCCTGCTGCTGCTGCTGGTTAATATATGATCGGATCGCGGAGGCTTTTAGAGGGACAAAAACCCAACAAAGCGGAGCATGCAGTGGCCCTCCGTCCCCTCCTCCCGTTGTTGATTTCCCAGCCCGAGGCTCCGGGAGAGTCGGTCGGTCTGACCACTGGGGGTTTCACTGAGCGCGGCGGCTCCTCTGTGGAAATATCTGGACGCGTTTATAGCTCAGTCCCTTCAGGGTGAGGTGGATTTAATGCTGCCTTCCTTACTAAATATTTCTTGTTACAAGTCAAACATCTCATATAATGCGTCCTGGTTTGATGTCCCAGGAAAACAAAGGGCGTAAATTTAAGAGGAAAAAGTCCAACTTTTCTTTTTATTTCAAATATCCAGTTACCGAGTGCTTCTCAAGTCCAGTCCTCAGGCCTCCCTGCTCTGCATGTTTTAGATGTGCCTCTATTCTAGAACAGCTGATTCAAATGATTGTATGACCACCAAGTGCTGCAGAAGCCTGTTAATCGTCCAAATATTCAATTCAGGTGTGTAGCTGAAGGGAAACACCTAAAACATGCAGGGCAGGGGGGCGAGGACTGGAATTGAGAAACACTGACTGTATTAAAGCTGCAGTATGTAACTTTTATTTTATTTTATTTACCTATTTCTTGAAACCGTCACTATGTCAAGACAGGATGAGAGACAATATGTGAAAAAAATCCAGCATCTCTGCCTTCTCCCAGTCCTAATTAGAAACAACCAATCAGAGTCAAGAGGCGGGCCTTAGCACTGTCAATCACTCTCCATGTGGTGGCGCTTGTCCTCTGTCCCACTCTCCTCCTTGCTCTGTGCTCCATTGCAGCTAGAATAGATTGTTGTGAATGCTAAGGCTAGTTAGAATAGCCACCAATAGCAGCGGATAAACGGTTTTGCTTAAGTGGTTTCTCCAACATTAGCACATTTAGCAGCGAGTACATAAGATTGATTGACAGCGCTAAGACCCTCCTCCTGGCTCTGATTGGTTGGTTTTGGTCGGGAGCTGTACGTTTTTTTAGAGGGCAATAGGAGCACAGGAAGGAGGCATGGATCGATCTTTTCACAGATTATCCATCTCACAACACAGTAGCAGTTTTAACAAATATTTAAAAACAGATTCTTTATAAAGTAAATGATCTTAAACTTTTACTCTTTTCTTACTGTGAAACCACAAACTGATTTTACTTCACAGACCAACACTGAGTCGTGCCTATCTGAAATGGAAGTAAAATTCTGTCAAAATTGTTACTAATGAAAATCTGAAAAGTGTGGCATACATTTGATTTCAACTTGCCCTGAATCAATATTTCTTGCTACGATTAGGTGCATTGGAAAGTTCTTTGGAAAGTAGCTAAACTCAGTCAGTCTAAGTTTAGCTTATCTACTCTCATCAAGAGTAGATGAGAATATACATTTCCCAGTCCTGAAAGATCTTGAATGGATTTAGCTGTGGACTTTAACTGGACCAATTTAACACTCGCATCTAAACCACTGTATGGCTCAGGCTGTACGTTTAGGACTTTTGAACTTCAGCCCCAGCATTGAGTCTTTGCAAACTCTTTGCAAGTTTTCCTGCAGGTTCGCCATGTAATAGTTCTATCCCCAGAATCCTTGTTCCTGCTGAAGACAAGCAATCCCACTGCATGATGCTGCCACCACCATGTTTCACCATGATGCATTCAGAGAGCATGTGCAGTGCTAGTTTTTTTTTTTCTCCACATAGTATGTGGACCAAAAAGTTACATTTTGGTCTCATCCAACCAGAGCACCGTTCTCTAATCAGCACATATTGTTGAAAACTGCAGTTTGTCTTTATGTGTAAAGAGTAAATAAAACAGAGTTTCCTTTTCCTGTCAGGAAAAAAGGAATATTAAATATTTAACATTTATTAACTGCTATTTACTCATTTTTACTCTTTGGCATTTAAATGATGTGTGTTCTGTTTTGTCATTGTGTTGTTGTTTTTGTGTTGTTATTTTGTGCAGCACTTTGGTGCAGTCTTGTCTGCTGTAAGGTGCTATATAAATAAATTTGACATTGACATTGACATTTACTTCACAAATAACGTGAAGTAAAAAATGTGAGGGTCAATCTTAGACAACTTCATCCAGATATTATAAAACCGTAGTAACTGGTAGGTGCCTGGCTGAATTAGTGATGGGGCCCCAAATTAAATTGTGCTCAGGGCTCTATAAAATCTTGGGCCGGCTCTGTTTGCAGTGGTAACAAAAATGTAAACAACTGAAGTACAAAACATAGCAACTCTTCACAGTGAACAACCAAGTTTCACCATCTTTCATTGTGTCTCAAACTGTACACCAATTTGATGTAAATATATGCGCCATGTTTACTGTTAAGACGTAGAAAAATATTCTATGAACAATTAACTACCAAGTTGTTTGGAGGGTCCAATAAATTAAGAAACATATGGAACCTCAACATAATGTAAGTGCTGCCCTCTAGTGGAACCAGACCCACACATTTCCACTACAATAAATAATGATTTGTAATGGCTCAGCTGCTCTGACTGTGATTCAAAATATTTTGGAAATAGTCACATAAAATACAGCTGGCTATATGTAATATTTATATAAAGTTTTCTCAGAGCAATATAATATTTCCTATTTTCTTGTGCCATCATCATAATGATGTTATGTGTAGTTTTCTTACAATACAATAAAGTATAAATACTCTAAGCGGTCACTCAGCTCAACTCATCTTATATAATTATTGTTTTCGAGGCTACAGCTGTCAAGAAGCAAACTTGGGGGTGTCTAATTTGTTTAAAATTTCTTCTGAAAAAACAGAATTTTACATTAATAATGCAATAATAACATTACGAGGCAATGTATATGATAACGTTTGACTTAAAATGCAGCAGAAGAATCTGAAACCCTGGAGTCGACTGGAAAGTATGGATTCTCGTGCAGATGCTGCCATCTAGTGGTGAATTTAGCACACAATTCACAGCCGTGACATCAGAGATTCTATTAGATACCTCAACTCTGAGATACATTCATAAACATGCTTATTTCACATTTACTGTAATTAAAATCGAGCTACAAACCGATTTAAATTCTAAACAACTAGCAGCATTAGTTATGTATATTTAGACGAACTTATTATTTATGCTTGTGATATTCTGGGTCATCCTTCCCGGCCCGGTGTTGCTCTGCCCTCTTCATTAATAAGCTAATTGGCCATTTTGTCCCGCATTAGCGTTGTGTGCTCAGCTAATCTGTTCCAATTAAATACTTGGAAAATTTCACCCCGTTATAACGAGATGGGAAAAGTAGCACGTCGCTGCGTTTGTGCCACCTGCGTGAGAAGTGGGGTCCTCCAGGAGCCACCCGCGGGCCCCCGGCTCCTCCGAATAAACAAACACCCGATTACTAACGAGAACACCGGCGAAGGAAGGTCTGAGGGGTCGGTGTCTGAAAATGTCAGCAAGCAAAGAGAAGTATACCCGCTCCGGATATGTTTTTATTTTCAAAATGATTATTTCTATAATGTTGCATTTGAATTCATCGGACCTTACCCACTTCCTGTTTTCTCACTCACTGACTCCTGCTGCTTTCCAGGAGCCACGGTGGAGATATTGAGGAGGAGCCCCTCTTGTCTTTTTTTTTTTTTTTGTTCCCTTTTGACGACCCAACAAAGAGCTGCTTCCACTTCAAACGCTGGTAATGAAAGCTAATGACTATTAGATGGAGTGAAGTGGTTCTTCACCTCTGCAAATAAAATGCAAAAAAAAAAAAAAAAAAAAAAAGAGAGAGAGAGAGCGAAGGGGGGTTTCTATTTGGAACAATCGCCTCCTTTGTCACAGTCTCCTCTCTCCCTGCTGGAGCAGCGGGTTGCTGCTCTCCGTGAGAACTTTCACACCTTCTCACAGCTGCATTACAATCTGACGGTCAAACACTGGAACCGGTTCTGTGTCTTCTGGTTACGTCTGACTGACGCAACCTCTGGAAATACTCACAGTGCTTCACCGCTTCTAGTTCCTGAACATTAAACAATTCAAACTACCGCATACAGGACGTGGTCTGCACTAAATACAAGAAATGATCTCGATATGTTCTGTTGTTGCTGTTGCAGCAGCATTGTTAGCCTGAATATGATCATTATTGTTGTTGTTCCTATAAGGGGCGCTGCTAGAGGGGGCGCCAAAGTAATGACAGAAAAATTATTTCTAGTCGGCATTTTCTGTGTTTAACAGCTGTTTGTTTGTGCATGTGTAATAACAGAGCATGATATCATGATATCCGCTCCATCATCATAATTTCACATTTCCACAACAGGAAATGTGTTGAGTGATGCTGTTACGTTTCATCATATCATTGTACAATATATAATTTGTTTTATTTGTTTTTCGCTCTCAGCCGCATCATATAAAATAATAAACGTCTTTTATTTTATAAGCAGGACTCGGAGTATAGTGCAGGGCATTCTGGGTAAATACAGTCAAAGTGTGTCTGGAGCCAGCGGGAGAAATGGCTTGTGGCCTTTTGCCAAACACAAAAGAGAAATCCTACAACCTCCAAACTCCGGCCCGACTCCATTTTTCTTTACATTTCTTGAAGGATGAAGTTGCACTCATGCCTTCTTCAGAGGTTTTTATGTCGTTTTCTTCAGTGGTTCTTGGTGCAGCGACACCACAGGCGAGGAGAGGAACAGGTTTTTCCACGCCAGCTGAAAACGTAACAAATGTCGCAACTTTGGTCCCCAATCGAACCGAGTCTGTGGGACCAGCAGGTGTGAAAACACCCTAAAATATGCGTCATAGAAATCCCTGCTCCAGTGTAACCTCTGTAGGTTCCCATCATGGAGACAGACTAATCGAAGATGATTTTCCTCATAATAACGCTGCCAACATTTTACACAAACAGACCCTCCCTCAGTATAACTACACAGTGACCCACATCCTCTCTGACTCTGCAGGATGCTAACCTGACTCCTCCGATGAGAGCAGCAGCTATAGAAACAGATGAAGACGGACCAGTTGACTCTCACAAGGAGCTTTTCCCTCAGACCCTGCAGAGAATCTTAAGGAACAGAGCCAGTCCCGGCCGTTAAGGGGCCTCGTGCTAATTGAGGCGATGACCCCCCCCTCCTGATTCCCTGCCTCGGGACGCTCTTAGTGTTTTTTCTTTTTTCCCAGGATTCTTTCTGCTTCAGTGTGCTTCTCTCAATGGGATTACGCCGGGCCGCTGAGAGGAGGGAGGGGAGCCGTTTGGTTTCCTGTTCCAGGCTGATCGCGTCAGACAAAGCTGGCCATGGGTTTTTACACAAATTCTATCCGTCTTCAGATCCACTTCACCGTTAATCAAAGTGATCAGGAGAACCAGTTGGGGAGCGAAAGACAGAGGAGATCATGTCTGTTGTTTATTAAGATTATTAAGACACGTCTTAATTCTCACCACGTTCCGCTGCAATTTTTAGTTGATTTAGCTCATTTTTCCTTTTCCCTTGAAGATTTAAACATTTTTAAAGGTTTTTCTGGCACTTTATTTGCAGTAGATCAGACAGGAAATGGACAATAGAGAGACAAGGTGGGAAAACATGTAGTGAACTTGGTCTGCATCCTGTGGTTGTGGAGCCACCTGTGGCTCTTTAGACACGTGGCTCAATGTGGCTCTTAGAAAATTGCTAAAAACTGAGCAATAATTTAAAAATGTAAATATAGTTAAAAATAATAGTTGTCTTCATACAAAGTGTGCATATTTATTTCGTTGATTATTCTTTTATGGAGTAATTTTTTTGTCATTGTGATGCAAACTATCTGCTTTCGTTTTATATAAATTTACAGAAAATAAAATACATGTCCCATTAAAGGAATTGTATTATATTTCAATTCGAATTCAATTCATATTCAAAAATACTTTATTAACCCACAAGGAAAATACAATAATATTTAAAAACAAAATGTAGTTTTTTTTTGCTTTGTAAATTAGAAATCTAACTAAATTTCCTACGGCATATGTTATAAAAACGAGCTGTTTTGTTTTGAAGAGCCGTGTTGCTCTTCTGGCTATAAGGACATTTTATTTGGTTGGACAGAAAACAAAAAGTATGAGATCAGGGCCACGCTAAGAGGACATAATAAAATTCAGAGAATAAAGTTGAGGTAATACGAGAATATTGTATTATGAAAACAAAGTGATCATTTTACGACTTTATTCTAAAGTCTAAAGAAAATGTCTGACTTCATCGTTTTGCATGCCGTCACAAAATTTGAATTAGTATTTTTGTAAATCCTGGACAATGTATTACAATGATAATATCTAAATCTGGCCAAATCATAAAAGCAAAAGATATATATTACAAAGGAGTATTAAAAAGACCTCAGGGTGTCAAAATTAAGTGCTTGTATACATTTTTAAATGACAGGGAAGATAATAATAAAAAAGACAAATAGTGGTTTCTAATCATGCTTCCATTTCCACCAATCAGAAGTGGAGCGTTACTTGACGTGGAACCCGCACAGGAAGCTACAATTCCTTCATCGTTTATTCATCCGCGGCAGCTTTCCTGTACAAACACATTTCCATGAAGCATGAAAATATATTAGAATATATTTGTTAACACAAAATAATGACGCTGTGTCCAGTGTTTGCCATCAGCCACTCTGACAAGACTCCCACATCGACATCCTTCTGTCTGCCAGAGAGCGGACACCTGCCTGTGGGAACCGTGTCCACCGACTGGCAGTGAGAACAGCCATGCTGGCGGTTTAAACAGATTAAGCAGCGAGAGCTTGGCTCTGTGGCGCTGAGACAGAGTGACCCCTACCACCCCGGGGGTTACAGATATTCCAGCTAATCCCCCCAGCTGGGTATTTATTTGCTTTGCACAGATCGGAGGGGAACCCGAGTCTGTCCCCGACCTTACGTGAGAGCAGACCCGGGAGGAAATGTCTCCATCGTCTTCACCCCGGGCGCAGAGGGAGGCGAGATGATCTACGAGCAAATGTCGGAGGTCGGCGTGATCGGACTGAAGAGGGGTTCGATTATAGCAGATGCCGAGGTAATGAGGAAGTGTAATTTATCGCATTTAGCAGCACAAACGATCAGTGCCTAAAAGGTTTTGGTCAAAAGTTCACCTGCAGTCATCACAGTCCGTTTAAAATGGACTTTTTTGAGCTTTACATCATGTTACAATGTCATTCCCTCATCATAAACATATCTAGAGTTTATGATCATCATACATGTTTTCATGCATGATGCTTTCATGCATGTTTGAGAGCCTTTGAATCTCTTATGGCAGCCATTCAGGTGTGCAAAACACCTGGGTGGACCTAGCTTCACCTTCTAGGAAGAAGGAGGAGATTCAGTTTCCAAACACTCCTTCCCTAAAGGAGCTGCTGGCTCCTTCAGACTAGCCAGCAGCAAGTAGCTAACAGTTGGTGGAACTGCAGCTCTGCTGAGCTCATTACAGGAGCTACTTCTCAGTAAAACGCTATTAAAGGGTCAATAGAGGAGCCATATTGTGATGACTTTCTGAGGGTGGAGTTTCAGAAAGAAAAGGAGTTTTTAAAGTCATTTTCAAGTTGTTAAATTTTTTAAAGTTAAATACTGGAATTTTTTTAACAACTGAGAGTAACATACTTATTAGATCGGGCCATAAAATGGCTCAATGAACTTCAGAAACAGGCTCAATGTTCACAAAACTAGTCATTTATAAATTTGCATTTGAATTTATACAACTCAACTTTAAATGTCTTTTGTAAAATATTTAACAAGCTTTGGAAATAATTTACACTGGATATTTGACCACCTCTTCTGTCAGAGATCATTTAATTTGGTGATCATAGACTCAACCTCAAAACTTCCAATCAAAGAAACCATCTAACTAATGTCAAAACGATCAATTAAAGCCAAAGCGTTTGCTCATATAACTCACAAGAATTATGCCAGAAAATTGTTGATGAATACAAAAAGCATGTGGTTTCTTAGCGAATTGTTTATTCTTGGATATATTTTATGTATAAACTTAAGCTGTGGAAACAATGAAGAGCCCAGAGCGCTGAACCCCATTGAGAACCTTGTGGTTGTTCCAGAAAATATTGATTTCTGAACTCTTCCTCAGTGAAAACATTAGTATTGTTGTTTCTAAATTAATATGAACTTGTTTCCTTTGCATTATTTGAGGTGTGAAAGCGCTGCATCTTTTTCGTGATTTTGACCATTTCTCACTTTCTGCAAATAAATACTTCATTTTCACTTGGAAGTTCGGAGACATGTTGACAGTAGTTCATAGAATAAAAGAACAATGTTCATTTTACTCAAATACCTATAAAACGTAAAATCAGAGAAACTGATTATTTTAAGCAATCTCTTAATTTTTTCCAGAGTTGTAGATTAGAGAAAAGCCACAGTATATTAACATCTATCCATACAATATTAGCTTGCAAAAATGACTAAAGCTGCATTGTAAAATTAATCCACTCCCAAAATTGAAGAGTTCAAATAAATTATTTACATTTTCAAGTTAGTATGACATTCAGACCCCTGATGAGTGCATCTAAACGAATGACTGGAGTGAATCTTTACTGAGGAGAGGCAGAATCTCAAGATGCTTTATGTGACTTTCACAAAATGTGTTATTTGAACTTTTAAATTATGTCTTTTATGTTTTCCTTTGAGAGCTTTTGATGTGAAGGGCAGAGGAGAAAGAAAGAAACACAACTGAATTGGCATTAAAGTCCTAAAATATATTTAAAAATATGTCAGATGTAAAGCCATACATGATACGTTCTCATCTCCGAGGAATAAACGTAGAAAATTAAATATATAAGAATAAATCTATTAAATAGTCATAGTCGGAGACAGCCGTCTCCTTTCTCAGCGCTATGTACAGGGAAGTCTTTGTTCTGAAACGGTCAGCAGTGGTCCACCGAGTCATCGGATACATCGATATCCACATCCGAGTCGGAGAAGTCTTCGTCGCCTTCGTCTCCGTGGCCCTGAGATCCGGGACTCTTCAGCGGAGCGGCCAGTCCCAGTTTGGCCAGTTTGGCCTGCTGCTGCTCCAGACTCTGTTTGCGCCACTTGATGCGTCTGTTCTGGAACCAGACTTTGACCTGGAGAGAGACGGAGAGAAAAATATTTGTAAGGATTTCAACATGGATTTTATTTCACACTTTGATACTTACTAGTTTCGAAATGTGATGTTCTGCTCTAGTTAAATTAGCAGATTTATCTTAGTCAAAGTAGCTAGCCGTTAGCCTCACTGGTTCCGTGTTGAGCAGAGAACCAGTGAGAATATGTTTATGAAAGTTATATTTTGAATGAATATATCAGTTTTCATAGAAGATACAAAACTGTCATAGAATTTGTGATTGAGAGTAAAATTGTAACTACTATTAACAAGCTAACAGCTTGTTTTACGTGTTTGATATTTGTCAATTAACATATGTCTGTTTTGCATAATTATGTATTCTGAGAGATAACTCTGAATTGAGAATTTTTAAACACTATGATCTTTTTTTCATGAGTTTATGCCTGTGAAAATGTTTTGTCAAATTTATTAAATGCTGCTTGAACAGCTTTTAAAACTGATTTAATTTATTTGAGGAATAAATTAGATGTTAACATAGAAATTTAAAAACCTGCTTGTTTTCTTTGTCTTTTAGCTTTTAATGATTTCTTTTAAGAAATAATAGTTAGGGTTTTTTTGTTATTGTTTTGTTTTTAAAGCTGGTTCTCTCGTTCTAGTTCTGACCTGAGCCTCTGTGAGCTGCAGAGCGGAGGCCAGGAGGAACCTCTCGGATCCCACCATGTACTGCTGCCGGGCGAACTCCTTCTCCAGCCGGGACAGCTGCTCGCTGGTGAAGCTGGTGCGCATGCGTTTCGACTTTCCGCCTTTCGTCTTGAACTGGTGCATCGCTGCGTTCGCTTTGGACACGGTTGCTGTGAAACAAAGAGAGAGGAAATGTTTACTGACTCTGTAACACGAAGACGCGATCTTCCACGTGTCCGACGTCGCTCCAGTTTTTTTGTTTTTTCTTTTACCTTGTGAGTAAAACGCTCCCCGGCAGGATGGTGCGTAGGTGAACGGCGGGTAGCAGTAGACGGAATATCCAGGCTGCGGGTGAACGCTGGGGTGCAACGCGTTGGGTGAATAGAGGTATTGTGCCGGTGGAAGCGTTAACCCGGCCAGGTGCGGAGGAGGCGCGGTTTGCGGGTATTTCTCCCCCCACTGGTTCGGTCCGCTCCGGTCTCTGGGTGCCGCCTCCTCCGGCTTGGCCAGCAGAGCCTCGATGGTGAAAGACTTCCCGCTTGGAGTCTTCGCGGCCGGAGCGCAGCGGCTCCCGTTGCTCTGAGCGCATAGTGAGGCCCGTGCGTAATTACGCACGGAGTATCCGCCAGCTTCCATTGGTCTGTTCGGTATCTGCATGTTTCAAATTTGCTCTCTGAGGGGGAAATAAAAAAATAAAATAAAAATAAAAAGTTGCTGCTCCGAGGTCCACTGTGAGAATGAATGCCTGACCCACCTGAAGAGCCTCGATTTATACCCCGGCAGCACGGGGAGGTGCGAACAACCCCCCCGCTAAGCCTTTGTCTTTCTAAGCAACAGATGAGAGAGACCCAACATCCTTACTACAACGTATCCAATTAATTGGTGGAGTTGTACAAGCTGGGATTGTCAAACATCCTAACCCTTTGAATAACAAGGCTTTTGAAGAGCGCTGGGGGTTTTAGGGGTGGGGGGGGGGGGGGGGGGGGGGGGGGGGGAGTTGGCGACTCAAGGAGATTTACTGCGCAACAAATTCTTGCATGGATCTGAAGGCCAAATGTAATCATTACCGCTGGGGAAAAGCCTTGATGTTCCTAAATCATCTTATTTGGTGGCCTTTTAAGTCCCGCCTGGCCAACAGATGCTTTAATCAGCGTAACAACTCACCGTGGGCCGTCCTCATCGTGGGCCGTCCAAATCACAGACTCTTGGTTGGTTTGTGGATTATTGTCTCGTTAACCTTTCATTCAGTCCTAACACGACCGTGTTCTGTTAGCAAAGTGTGCTTTTTAGCAGCAGCTGTGTGGCGTTTGAGACCTGCTGCCTGCTGTAACCGAGGCGTCAGATCCAGCGGGGTGTGTTGGGCTCCACTAATCCCACTTCACTACATTAATCCACAGGTTGATCCTCAAAATGCGACCGCGCGTCCACCTGGACCTGGACATTCGTTTGCTCAATTCTGAGGCATAAATTATCTTTTTAATATTAATACTTCTTATCTTTTTTGTTATTTATTATTGCTCTTGTTTTAGATGCCCCCCCCCCCCACCCTCCTTTCTTTCTTTTTGACATTTCACTGTACTGTGTATAAAGTGCACGTGACAAATAAAGCTAAGCTAACCTAGTCTAAAATATCATAAAGCAGAATATATCGGTGAATTAAGATGGTATCTTGGATGAAGTAGTAAAATCTGGCCCGTGGTTGCTTACTGACACTACCCGGAGAGTCTCCCCCTCTTTTAACTCGGGATTACTCCCAGCTCTGCAAACTTTCCAGGCTCATTTCCATCATTTGGAAAGCGACAGAAAGCGTCCGCAGCTTTAACTGGCTGTTAAAACACATTTAAACGCCGCTCGCTCCCTTTGACCTCCGCTCCTTTTTATTTATTCTGCCCACATGACACTAGAATGTCTAATGAAGAGGGCAAACACAGACGCTCTCCACCGGTAGCTCAACAATGACGTGCGTCTTCTGATGCCCCGAGTCCCGGACCACCCAGCCCCAGGACTGCTGCTTACCGAGCCGAGCCGAGCCGAGCCGAGCCGAGCCGAGCCGAGCTGCCCCCAGCCTCCAGAATGTCCCCTTTAATTCACAATGAATTTATTTCTAAATTGTATTTAATAAAAAAAAAGAAGTTTGTACGAACAACAAAGTGAAATCGTCAAACCAAAAAAAAAAAAAAAAGTGTATACTCTGTATATTATATTGATTTAGTTCACAAAATTTGCTGATTTCAAAAATGCTGATTTCAGTCAGCATTTAAGAGTAGAAATCTGTAAGTTTAACAGCTAAACGGACCTTTCACAAATTAGTGCAACTCCTGTGAGTAAACGCAACAAAATCAGAAAAGTCTGAACTGTTTTTTAAGGTCTTTTTATTCCTCTTACTATTCATATGTATGATTAACTATATTACAAAGATTGTGTTTTCTGTTGCCTGGCACTGTTAAAACTAAGCTAATGAAACTGGCTTAATCTGTTTTGATCAATAGCTCTGAACAAAAACTATAAAGTTTAATGCAGAATTTTAAAAATTTGCTTACTCAGCAAGCTGGGTAAATATATTTACATATATAAAAAAACAACCTCTTAATTATTCAAAAAGAAATCCATTAAGCTTCAGGTGTCTGCTGTTACTTTGGCCTACACTGATAAAGCAAGTTGTTGAAATTGAACAAATAAAACCGGTGTAAGGTGCAAACATTTTTTGGGGTCATTTGTAATCAGTATTTTTTTTATAAGAAATTATTAAGTTTAACCCTTAATGGATACTCCAATGCATTTCTTTAGATTCTACCCTATTTTTAAAATGCTTTACTCAGTTAAAGCCAGTTAAATTCCTTTTTTCTTTCTTATGGTACTTTCGTTAAAAAAAATATATATATATCTTACACAAATAAATGAGTGAGGTTCCAAGTATTCAGTTTTATATTGACTTTTGTTACAACAGGCAATATTTGTCATTTTATAGCTTCTTTTCTGGTAGAAAAACCATGTTTGATCTTTAATCAGTTTTTAAAATGTATTTATTTACGTATTTTGATTTAGTCAAAGTTGCAGTTTTGAGTCCTGCAATGAGAGAGTTTTCATTTAGCTGCTGTTGTTTATTGGAACCAGACAAGGAATCCACGGCGGCGCGTTGCCCCAGAAGGCCTTCCTTTCATAGTCAAGGCTGAGAGGAGAAGTGGAGCTACAGGACGCTCACTAATGGCTCAGTGGGTTGTCCTTTTTTCTTACCAAGGCTCTAGTCTTAAGCCTGAAGAATCAGCAGCAGCCATTCTGGTTCCCACATGCTAAGCTGAGACACATTCTGCCTCCTAATTGTGTTTGTTTGTTAAACAGAAAAAAATGACCGATCACGTTTATCAAAATCAATTCATGTAGAATCTCCAGCTTTAAAAATGTTCCAAAATAAAATTCGTGCTTGATTAATAGTTTTTGTATTGATTTTTACTAATGAAAATCTGAAAAGTGCGTTGTGCTTTTGGATTAACTGTGGAATCCTCCACTTCCTGGTGTTACATTGTAAACAGTCCCCATCCCAAAGCCAGTTCTTTAAATCTCATCTCTCCTCTCTTAATGATCTAAACTATATATTTGTAAGCTAAAATGACATAGACAAAGTCAGACATACGTCCAAGTTCAAGTTTGTGGCACAACTTGAATCCAGTCTGAGCTTGAGATATTTTACAAGGACGTACAAGGCGATGGCTGACGCAAAAAAAAAAAAAAAAAAAACAACTAACTTCCACAAAAGGTTGTGCAAAAATATTAACTCATGGTGTTGAAAAGAAATCCACATAACATCATCCCAATAAAATGAAAGACAAGTTGCTAAAAAAAACAAACCAAAAACCCTGAGGCCTTGTGAGTTTCTTCCTTTAAACTCTGTTGTGTATCTGAAAATAAGAATACAAACAAGTCAGGTAAGTATTTGTGTATTTTCATTCAATATTTCTACGATTTATCATTCAACAAACATGATAACAGTGGAGGATTTGAGAACGTTGTCCCTGTGGGATGACAGAGGAGTGACAGCTGTAGTGAGGAGAAGCTCGGTCGTAGTTCACAGGTGATTGAATGGAACAAAGGCATAAAGAAACGCCGTCATCATTATTATCTCTGGCCCTTTTCTCACCCGGCCGACACATTCAGCTATCACAGTGCTGAGCCTTTCCTGTCCCCTCACATCCATCACTAATGAGGTTTTTTTAAAGTCATTTACATGAATCAGGCCCAGAGCGACCGGCCTCTGGGCCTGAGTGGGTCGCTTCAGGTTCCTGCTGGGCCTCGGCCTCCACAGCCGCTCTGAGTGGGAGTCCGGCAGAAAGCCACATATCCTCCGTCTGGCTGCAGTACGCATCCAGGTACCTCAGCTGGCGCATGCTAGTGTGGTTCCCGCTTTGTCCTCAACTTGGAATCAGAACGTCTTAAAGTAAATACCAGCCTTACGTCTTTTTTTCTTTAAAGTTTTGTTAGAAACATCTGAGATTTACAACAAAGGAACTCCTCAGGATTTGTTAAAACATGTCCGAAGAGGCCAAGTCTAAATGAAAACAAGTCTTTATAGGTAATTAGCATGCCAGTGAAGAGCTATCAGATATTTTAACGCTTGCTGTTGTGATTGAAACACTGTGATGTCTTTTCATCTTCTAATTGTGAGGCTTAATTGTGGGATTGAAAAGAAATCACATTCGAATGCTTGTTTTCTTGTCAGGGCTCCTTTCTTACTGAATAGTAGAGAAGAGAAAGTTTTAGAGATCTAAGGAAAGAGCTGTTTTTAAACCGCTGGGAAATGCTTTGTGTGGGACAGATATCGATGGTTTAGCTGTTGTGATCCAGAATAAAGAGATTCCAATTTTCAGATACGTGGATTAAAAAGATAAATAAACCAACTCATTTCTTGACTGGAACCAGCCCGTTTTGCATATCGCTGAGCAGATGGAGTGCTATTTTCATTTTAATGTAAAGCCACACCCCCTCCCAACACTGTACCTGACCCTTTGGGCTACTGCGTGAGCTGGGGGCTTACAGGTGACCACTGCGTCCTCCGACTGTTTGCATTGACAACTGACCACAACGATACCAACTTAATGAGGGATTAACTTTCTCAGTGAGCGGGAGGCGGGTCTGTCCTGCTGGAGTGTATTCAAGATGTCTGACACTTGAGCCGAAGTGAAAGCACTATGCAGAAGAAAAGGTTTAGTCACAAACAGTAAGAGTGGAACAATTTTATTAGCTATTTAATGCAGGAAAAATAAATAAAGAGTGGAAAATGGGAGTCCGAAATTGAATTCTTTTAAAGAGGCGGTATTATATAAAATCGACTTCTTTGAGCTTTATATCCTGCTATAATGTCATTAATTTGTCAAAAACAGACCTTGATTGTCACCTTGATTCTTTCATGCATGTTTGAGAAAGTTTTTAATATCCCATGGCAACCGTACAGCTTTGCAAAGCGCCTGGGTGGACCTAGCTCCGCCTTCTAGGCAAAGCTTCTCCTCCAAGCTGCAGTTTCCAAGAGGTTGCAGTCCTGTAAAGCGGGCCCCTACAGGAGGGCCCTTTCCCAGGTGCTTTGAGGGCTCTGTGGAGACCCTCATATGCCCCCCTTCCATCCCGTTTTCCTCCGTTTAATGGAGGTGAGAATTGGCGGGTTGGACTTTAACACTTAACCTCTGTTTACACTTCCTGTGGGTGTCGGAGCTTTTTGTCCATAAAGCGCCGCTCGCCAGGCTCGGCCGCATTGAAAGGAGACAGAGAGAGGCGCAGCAACCCGGCGCTGAGCGCTGAATGCACCGCCGCTCCTGGCCTCTGGTTACTGGAACAGGCCATTTCCTCTCTTCACATTCTCTATTTGCTTATATTGCGGCCACACTTCCTCCACCCCCCAGGCCTTTTACTGGAGCAAACAGACCAGAGTTTCTGTTAGCTTCTGCCTGGTTTTAATTGGGCTTTAATGGATCTTATCAGCACCTCTTTTCACAAATAAAGGATCTGAGAATCTGATTTCAGAAACTTATTTTGAACTTTTTCTCTCTTTTTTTTTTACATTTGTAACATCAAGGGAGCTGCCACATTTATAATTCAAAGAGCCATTTTCTCCCTCATTCCAGCTAAATAAAACTTGTTTAGAGCTGCAAACTTTACATTTGAAAAAAATACTATTTGATAAATATCTGCTGAAGAAAATGATGTGTTATGTGTAAGGAACCAGTCATTTAATCTCTGCTTTCAGATTTTAAAATGTTAAAATTCAAAACATTAAAAAAAAAAAGAAGTGAATTCATAGGTAGGTTTTCTTTTATGTCATGTTGATATTTGTGAGAAATGCTATTAAAAAAATTCTATATTTTATTTTTAATTTAAGTTTATTTATGTTTATATTTAATGTCTGTACTGAGATAGCTCTGGAAATCAAAGTCAAAACTTTTTCCTGGACACACAATTTTGCCCTATAAAGCTGATTTCTTTTTCTGAAAATGGAAATTTTCCAACCCAATGTCAAAAACCAGAAAAAAAAAAAAATATATATATATACTACTGGTTCTTTTAGTCATTATTTTGTGGAAATTTACTATAATTATTCCACACACACAAACAACAAAAAGAAAAATGACAAAATACAGACAAGAACTTACCAGTTTTAGACTGATGGTTTACAGAGGAGTGGCCACTTCCTGGTTGATCTTGGTAGCTAATGTGTTAGCTGCAGCCTTTCCTTGGTTGCCAAGAAACCACACATTATTTTGAAATAATCTTGTTGAAAAGGTTTTTTATTTTGATTAAGAAAATGATCTGTGTTCTAGGTAGAACAGTATTCAGATAAATTGTTGTCATCCTTATCTGGAAATCATTTCCTGTTTATAAAAAGTCATGGGTACAAGAGGCAGTGGTAGTGATTATATTATTGAGTTTTTCTTTAGCTTTTTCCACTCTGTACTTATTGATGCTTCTCTTGGGAAGTACTCAAGAGAAGTACTTGAGTTAAATATATATTAATATATATCATGTCCCATATTTCAGTTGGAAATTCCTGGTTACAAAAATAGCAATGGTTTTATTTTTTTATTGCATCTCTATGATTGAGCTGTGCAGCTGCAGCCGTCTGCAGTGTCTTTCTCACAGCATAATAAAGAAGCTGCATGGAGGCATAATGAGCTGCTTCAGAGGACACAGGCTCAGGCAGAAATGTGATTCTTAGGTGACAGGGTTGCATGCTGGGACTTGCAGGCTACAGTAGGTCGTCTCTTCCCTAGTATGGAAATATACTGTATATACATATTGCGTATACTTCTGGTCATTGTAACCACCAGTCATGTTTGGACATGAGCCGAGAAAGTTCTCTTCAAGCGGCCTGTGGTCTCCATAAACCCATATGCACAGAATGTCTGATGACTTTCGAGTTGAATTTTCACAGTGAGAGAAAGAGAGAATATCAAGAAAAGTTCATAGAAAGGTATTGCTGGTAAGGTCAGACATTCTTATTTATTTTATGGTATTTTGACTTTAATTTGGAAGGACGAGATGTTAGCCAAAAATACAACAACTTAGATTCGGGCATGACATGTAAAAGTGATTTATATGTCATAAAAACAAAGGAATAGTACTTTGGATAGAAACTTTTATTGAGTCTGACCTTTCTTGATGCTAGTTATGGTGTTAGGTATTTTAATAATGAAATCTGGACCGTTCCATATTTCAGAAACTCTAGATCCCTCTGGAGTCTTGGTTGCCTCTTGGGAACTAAATCCTTGCGCTTGCCTGCAGACTTTTTGTAGGATTTTGTAGGATTAAAGTCTGAAGACAGGCTAGACCATTCCGTGACCTCAATGGGATTCAAGGTGAGTGTCTTCTTGATTGCCTTGGGTAGGAAGACATGTCCTCAACCTATCTTTAGTGTTTTGGCTAATGGAAGGAGACATTTCTCCAAAACTGACGGAACAATGAAGGGAGATGAGAATCGAGTGGAATTGAGCAGAAGGCAGATGCTGTTACCCTCCCACAAAGTTTCCTCCCAATGGTCTTGGAGCCTATTCTACCCTTCTGCCCCTGAATGTAACGTTGGTAAGACCAGGCCTCCGCTTGCTATGTGTCCAGAAAGAACTGAACGCATAGCAAGAATAAACGGGAGGAACTGTATTTATTTATTTGATTGATTGTACCCAATAGACACCCAGTCAACCCAAGACCATCAGAAAGACGCTTCTTAAGAAAGTCTCAACAATTTATGTAATTTTTTGCCTTTGTTTTGAAAATGGAAATAAGAGAAAAGAAAAGAAGAGCACACCTAAATGATTTAGTGAAGATGTTGGACTAAAACCAAATTCTTTGGCTTTGTATTTTTCCAACCTGCAGCAAAGAAGTCACAAACATTTAGAACATTTTTGCAACATTTACAAGAAATGTTTGTCAATGAAAGTCCCCTATTGTGCGTATGGCTAGGGAGTCAAATACTTTTTTACATATTGATGGATTACTCAATTTAAATTTTGCAATACGTTTTGTTTCTGGACTTTCAGGTGAGATCCTGTCTCTCTCCCTCTCTCTGTCTCCACTTTCAAACCTAAAAATCTGGGGTTTTGTTATTGTTTGTAACTGGGAAAAGGCACAAAACCAGCATTGAATCAAATGTTTAGTTCATTTAGTAATGTATTCCACTCCTGTGTTTTCTGTCTCATGGAATTACACCAAGTTTTTTGAATTTTATTTTATTGACTAAAATAAATCTGTTTCTTAATTGTCCACATTGTGCGTTCATGTTCACGCTGCTTTGAAGTCTGTGTTCCGGCCTCCATTCAGCTCCAGGACCGCCGGTTTACAGTGGCCCAGCGCGACCGTGGCGATTTGCATCTGCCCGCGTGAATCTGACACGGACGACAATGAGGGCAGATCAAAGCGGCCGTCTCCCTGGAGAAATGCCAAACAAAGACACATATGCTGACTTTGTGGGCCATGATGGACTGAGTGCAATAATTAGCGTGGGCAGCCCATCTAAAGGCACGTTACACCTCACTTTCCTGTCTTTTAAGCTATGCAAAGAGAGAAGGACACAATGGTTAATTTAGTGTGTTTACGAGAGCCCGGCTGACGATTCAAACAAGACCACACACAGGCTGGCAGGAAGACCCCAGACCAGGGGAACGACTGACCGCTGCCATCTGGTGGAAGGAACAGTTGGAGCAATTTAAAAGGGCAGTATTGTGTAAAATCGACCTTTTTGAGATTTACATTATGTTGTAATGTTATTTCCTCATCAAAAACATATCCAGAGTGTTGTCTTGATTCTCTCAAGGTTTTTTGAGAGACCCTTTAATTTCCCACGGCAACCATTCAGCTGTGTAAAACGCCTGGTTGGACCTAGCTCCACCTCCAAGATGCTAGGCGTACGCTGATAAAAAAACAAAAAAAACATTAAGGGATTATTAGAGGAGTGGTGTTATGATGACTTCCTGAAGGTGGAGTTTCAGAAATATTGGGAGTTTTTAAACAGACAGAGACTCAATTTCAAGGCGTCAAATTTCTTTTAAGTCATATTTGATATTTATAGCATTTCTAAATAGAATCCGAAGTTAACATAGTTACTTGATTATGCTCTAAAATGACACAATGTGTCTGGAAAATAAATAATACTGTCCCTTTAAGTGATAAAAATTTTAAAGGATGCCTCAGTATTTCTTAGCTCATTACTGTATCTATGGAATTTGTTCCATCCAGCATTTTAATGAGTGTACATCTTAATCATGAGTTTTCCTCAAATTATGCAGCTGCAGCAAGAAACCCAGAAATCTCTATTTGAATCAGACTTGATTTATAGAGCATTTTGAGACAGTCAACTATAAGATACATTTGTTTAGAAAGGCTTAAAAACAAAAGAACAAATACAATTATAATCACACCAAACTTGCTTCAAATAGTAATGAAATAAATATTAAGTATTTGACAGCAGGGGTCGAAACTGTCCAAGAAAGAGTAAAACTGAAGAAGAAAGAAACAACACTGGTTATTTCTGTTCCTGATAGAATCTGATCAGATTTTGTTGTGAACAATGATATTTATGCGACTACAGCACTAAATCATTTTTAGCTGTACCAGAAGTCCGCTCTAGCTCTACTGTTCTAAACACAGGTACAGACTGACCAATGTAGTTTCTTCATGAGGCTATTAAACCGTATTAATATTAATGTTGCACATAATTTTGTCAACAACTGCATTCCTAATGCCCACAACGGATGGTTTCTGGGTGGAAGCCAGAGCTTCAATGTCTCTTTTGGTTATAAGCTTATAAATCACACCAGTGCTTTCTCTGTTACGACATGCCTACAGTGGGAAGGTGTCAGTCACATCTTATATATCACTTTTTACTTTAACTCCCGCTCATGTCCTGCAGATTATTTTCAGTGGGGTTTTTTTTTATTACTTTGGACTGATATGATACAGCTGTCATGGTGGACGGGACTGACCTGCAGTTGAAGAATAGAGAAAAGAACAAAGAGAGCGAAAGTGAATCCGTCACATTGTTTAAAGGGTTTCAGTAGATCTTCTTGTCACATTGCTTAGAATGTGAGGGTTTGCCAGTACTTCTAGAAGCTTTGTTTTCAACTTTTATTCTAATATATATAATATGTAATGGTAATTTTGAAGCAATCATATTCTCATGGACCAAAAATCCAAAGTTTTGACCAGAAAAGGGGATTTCTAGAAACTTTATGAGTGCGCCTGTGTGGAATAGAGATTAATTATAAACAAGGTATTCAAGAGATGCTGTGACCCTAAACAGGCTGATCATGCTGCAAAACTTTTCTGTGTGGCTGAATATGAACAATGGGCCAAAATGTGACTATTCTGACAGAAGCACAGGACGGCAACATTTTCCATATTCTGAAGTCCAAAACCTGACAGATATGCATTTCTGTGGAGATATACTGTAGGTCTTAATTTCCATTCATAATGATCTTAAAATCTCTTTACATTTGAGTTGGTGAAAACTGCAGAAACCCAGAGTCAAGTCACCTTTGACCCGGGCATCTACATAGTGCTTAGTTTGAATCTTCTTCTTCTTCTTTGAAATTAGTTTTATTTTTAATCCCATTATCACTCCAAGGATTAGCAAAGAAAATGAAACAATAGAAACGCTCATAATGCAAGCTGAGTAGAGTGAAGCCGGGCTCCATCAGAGTCAATGCAGGAAGAAGAAGTCTCATAAAATCTAGTCTAAGGTGTAAATTAATTCTATATTCAAGGAAGAATTTGATGTAAATTGTACATTTTGTGATTCATATCCGTAAAACTGTTCTCCACTTGTTTTGGTACTGTCCTTTTGTTAATGCATGTTGCCAGAATCTGTGAGACTTTATCCACAACAACATAGAAGCACAATTTATGTGGAAATTTGTCTTCCTTGGCCTCACTGGTTAAAGCGTGCTTAACAATTCCAAGTTTCTCATAAATCCTTTATTGTTACTAGCTAAATATCATATTCATTGTTCCAGGTACTCTGAAAGGAAGCCTTGCTTTGCTGCAAGACTTAATTGCTGCAATGAAGTTAAGTTTTATATCCAGACTATCAAAGACTCGGACAATAAATAGCTATTAAAACAATTGAAATATGTACTGCTTTGAAAGTATTGCTAGGAACCCAAGTATTATTTTTCTTGAATACTATATAAATATGACTATGTACTAGATTCCACAGAGCAATTTGTTTGCTGTATCAGGTGTGATCTGAACAGCGAATAAAAGAAACATAAAATAGCTCAAAGTCAGTGCTTATATGCTGAAGAAGCTTGAAATTGCTGCACAGAAGACCTGTTCAAACCTGGAGAAAGAAAACAAGGAGCTTCAAAAGCTAGTGGAAAACCTTAGAAGGAAAATCGAGCGCCTCAACAGTAGGTAAAAGAACGACACAAAGAACTTGGGAGCAGAAAACGAGATGCTTTTGACCAAAAATGAAGAGCACAAAAACTCAGCTCAGTTTTCTCATTCACGAATGTGAGGAAGCTAAACGTACAATTCAGAAGATGCAAACTGGAGGGAATGCCACGGAGAGGCCGAATGTGTCCATAAAACAGACAATTAAGGCAAACCTAGAAAAAGCAGAGGCATTATTCAGTGAGAAATGCCTACAGCTGGACAGAGTTGAGGCAGAAAAAGAGAAGCTAAGTCAAGACCACTTGACTTTGAAGAGAAAAATTTCTCTCATTACTTACAAGTTGACAGGAATTGGGATGACAGCTTCAACAGGAAGTCCAGAAACTAAAACATACTAAGGATGCACCAAAGAAGTTGAAGCAGGACCTGTTCAAGGAGAAAGGAACTTTCTAAAATCCTGAGTGAGGTTGACATGCTCCTTAAATCAAACAAAAACGTCAAGCTCTCAGAGGAGAACCTGACGAAGGAAGAGTGAGGAGACCCGTCAACGAAGAGAGCCAGGAACAAACGATTATCCAAAGAGCGTCAGGCATATTTTTAGGGCAATGTACAAATCAGGAATGCTCAGGTGCTGGATGCCACCTCGGATGTTTTGATTTCTCTGCATGTAGACACCAGGCTAATAATGCCTGGTGTCACCAACAAGTTGAAGGAGTCAGAGACAGGGAGACAGAGACCAGTTTGATTTAAACAAACAATTTTATTCCCAGGGATAAAAAGTTCTGTTGACTTTTGTTCAAATCTGTACAATAAAATAGCTACAAAATGTCCTCAGTCACAGGTAAAAATTGTTTTCCAGTTGGAATCATGGCAGCCAGATCCCGGAGGAGGAACTGCTGTGTTCGGCTCAGTATTGTCTCCAACCTGCTGCGGTCCACTCCTTGCTCCCCGCTCGCCCCTGGGTGCCGTTATGCAGTAGCCCTGTGAACACAAACAACCGCTGGCCAGAAGAAGACTTTTATCTTTTGACAAAATGTTGTATTTGGGTGAAGATTTCATCAATTGCATCCTGCATCGGTTTTCAGCAACTTAAGGTATGTCATATCAAATATTTATTCTGAATGAGCTATGACTATATAAATATATTACTAATAAACTTCTTATAAAGTTTTGGTTCAACAAATTTGGAATGAACAAAAAAAACCAACTCACCAGCAGCCCTTTCTACAAGCTTTGGATAAATATCGGTATTAATATCTGTTACTGGCCAAATGAGTCTCTCTCTCTCTTCGAGAGACTTCGCCATCATTTTGAACTCCTTGGCAGAAGTGAGCACGCTGCCCAACGCAAATAATGATTCATAAAACATAATTGTATGAAGTTTCGAGGCAGATAAATATTTCTCGAGGAATTTTAATAATCGAGGTACTTGAATCATTCGAGAAATTGCTACAGCCCTACTAGATTAAATAGTATCAGCATTTTCATCCGTTTTTGAGGAATGAGGGGATTTTTTTGTACACAATACATTAATAAATTGTAATATTCAGTGGTGGCGCCAGGGGGGCTCTAAGAGGCGCTATAACTCCCCCTGGAAAAGTCATAGCACCCCCAGAAAATATAAAATAAATTTAGTTGTTTGTTTTTTTTTCATCTAATTTAACATTTCTTATATGGGGCTGTTGCGGCATTTTCATCAAAAGACAAAAATAAAAATAAATCATTATATACTTAGTTAAAAAACACATTAACACATTAAACACATTACACATTAAATCAATACGCAAGGCGTTGTAGTTTCAATCTGAGATGCATAAGTATCACAAAAATTGCTCAAATTTGGAGAGAGCTGACAATGATGACATGCTGATGTATGGTTCACAGAGCTGAAAAATTTGCATCAAAGCTAAAAAACTGGGCAGTCCAGTGTAAAACTTACGTTTTCTCGTTTTCTAGAAGGTTTCTGGAGTAAATTCAGTCACTGAGACTTTCTCCTTAAAGTTGCTGATCTCAGTTGTGTAGCCTTCCACAGCATTCTCCAGCTTTGTGAGGTCGACCACGGTTAGATCCGTCCGGCATTCTGCATCTACAAATATTTAGTTATTAAAAATAAAAATAAAAAGGTTCAGAAAATGTATTTAAAAAACAAATAAACTGTGTACTTCCTACCTTTGAATCGTTCTAGTCACTTACTCGAGCTAAAAATGGCGAGTTGCAATGGAATGCATTGAGTTACAACATGCTGCCACCTGCTGGTAGTCCGACTTTACTACGCATCTTCTTTCAATGAAAAAAATGGATAAAATGGCAACAAACTTACATTTATAAAAACGAACAATAGAATGTGTAAACATTAAACATGATTCAGTCTCAATTCATGACTGGAAAGAAATTCATTTAATCGGTGGTTTAATATAATAATAATAACAATAATAATAATAATAATAATAATAATAATAATAATAATAATAATAATAATAATAATAATAATAATAATAATAATAATAATAATAATAATAAATAATTTTGTTTGCCCTGGTGTGTTTTATAATGCGTTACTGTGTGTAATATTTCGTCCACATGGGGGCAGGATTGGAAAAAGATCAAATTAACCAAACAGTCAGGATTTTAGAATGTGGTAAACAAAAAACACACAACAACACTCTGGACAATAACAGTCTGGAAAAGCTGTGTTTAAACAGTTGACCCTTTCACAGCTATGCCTCAAAAGATTCCGCCTGGCATTTTGTTTTTCCCTTTTTTTTTTTTTTTTACTAGAAATTAGAAAGAAAAGGCCACTGCGGGGCCCCTCACTCCCAGCAGGACCCCCAGCATCCACTGAAACTCTGCCTCTTCCAGTTCTCCCTCTTCGAACCAGCTGCTCTTCATCAGAAAATGTTCTAAAAGTAGTAAATATATATTCAGTTGGTCTCAAATCCACACTAGGTAGTAAAAAACAAAGCCATGGTATGTATACACATACATGAAGAATGTGGCACTGCACTGAAAAGTGTATATAGTGCACAAAAGTGCACCTTTACACATCCAAAGTACAAATAGATGAATATTGTACTAACTTATAGACTTGATAAATGTTCCAAAAAAACCCCACACAAAATAAAACTCTAAATACATCCTATTATGTGTAACAAGTAAAAACTATTATCCACAAAGTAACAAGCCCTGTTCATTCAGAAATACAATTCAAAACATTATTCAATCGATCAAACAAATTCCTTTCTTCAGAAGAGGGCGCTGTTGAGAAACACTGATCTAGATGAAATAGAACGATTTGGATTTGCTTGTTTCCTCCAGAGACATAGTGAAAAACTACGGAGGGAGACTATGGTCAGTTGTAGTTCTGTTTTTTTTTTTTTATGTATTGTTTGTATTGTCTTTTTAAATTTGTAACTCGAAATGTTCTTGTAAATACAAATTTGTTACCATTATTATTGTTAATTTGTCTGTAATGCTTATTGTAAAACGTATTGTATTCATACTGTGCCTTGAGGGACTACAGATGAAAATTACATGTACAGCTAATTCTGGCGTACTATGTGACTTGCATTGTAAATTTTGAAATAAATAAACATCAGCGACATTATTGACCATTAAGAGGTGTGATAATTTTGACCTTGTCATTCTTCAGTTTTCTAGTTGCAGTTAAGAACGTCAATAAAAATCGACCAAACCAACGAAGTGGAGATTTTTGTCTTTGTACTTTTGGAAACAGTACAAGTAAAAACAGTTTTCATTATGATTAGCTCCATGGCAACACTCAGAGTTTTATGTGATTTCATCAGGAGGGCTAATAATTCAGACCACTGACTTGTACAACTCACAATTTTGAACCTGTTTGAATAATAAAATAATAACTGAAGAATTTTGAATCAATGTAAGTTACAACAACATGCAATTTCCCTTCAATAAAGTATTTTTGAATTGAATTGTTCTGATTAGAGAAAATCTAAAATGAACTCCTCTGGACCCAAATTCCTGTTTCAAGAATCCACTGAGAAACAAACAGACACGTCACTAAAAGTCCAAAATAAATATTCAATGCAATGGAGATGCGTTTTATCTTTTGACTGCAGCCGTTTTGTTCTTCATATTTAGTAGAAAAAGACACAAACAGCTAGAAGGTCCACCACGGTGGCTTTTAGAAATAATAACAGGTTCCTGGTGATAGTGATCAGAGCCTGATTCTCCAGCAATCTGCATAGATAAAGAACTGCTTATGTGAGGCTTTAAACCACTGAATGGGCTTTCAGTTTGAATGACCATCAACACATTAGCACAAACACACCAAGCCCTGCCCCGGTTGTAAACTTACTGAGACTGAAAGCGGTTTCTTTAGAGGAGATTAGATTGTGTTCACGTGTTTGAAACTGTGGCCCCTTTCAACAACAGAGACGGCAACGAAAACAACACGAAACAGCATTGCTTAATAAATTGTGTCGCATTTTATTCTATGTTTTATTGTTTTGTACAAGAAAGACTCAGACACTGGAAGGTTTGTTTCATTCTCTTTCAAAAGTTAACATTAATTTTGCCGCACATTTATTGAATCTTCATTGAAAAGTGATAAAATGCTAATTTTCCCTTCTTCCTTCACTGCGTCTTTTATAAAACACACACACGACCCTTTTTAAGATTCCTCATTTCACTCTATAAACGTTAACCTCCTCCCACTCCGGCTCCTTTTCACTAACCCCAAACAAAACTCATGCCTCCCGTCTTCGTCCCCTGCTTTTCTTTTGTCTCTTCTTCTGCAGCTTTCCTCTCCAGAGGCCGGAGCTCCTTCTCTCTCTGCTGAAACCCATCTGTCAGCCTCACCCATGAGCAGTTGTTTGGTTCTTTTTTTGTTTGTTTCTTTTCTTTTCTCGTTTAAATGTGTTCCAGAGAAAGTTCCAGAGTTGCATATTCATAAAAAATACCTCTAACACTGATGAATTAGCTCAACTGTAGCCTGGTAAAAACCAGCACCTTGTTCTAACTGACTGGATTGCTGAAGGCGTGGATTCTGTTGAAGTTTTAGACGACTGGGTCTGATTTTACCCAGTTGCTAATGTTTGGCCGTTACACATGTAATGTGCTAGCTCAATTGTGAAGGAAGCTATGCTATGAAACTAACAGGAAATTGTGTGTGCTGTTAATAACCCAACTCCTGTGTAGTGCTACGACACATTCCCAGCAAATAAATAAATGAAATAAAATGTCTTAAACATTCGTCTTACTCCTCCAACTTTAACTGCTCAATATTTGGAGGAGAGGCCAACACAAACTGAATGGCTTCATTCACTTCCTCCGTTACCATCGCTAAAACTACAACGATAAGAAGTTTATAATTCCAAAACAGCGAAGAAACTCGACATCGTTCACAATCCCAAATGGATCAGTAAAGGGAGAGGAATTACGTAGGTAAGCAATAGTCAGGCTAGCTTGGCTGCTAATCTGTCCTATAATGCTAATCGCCTAATACATCAACAACAAAAAAGGTGGATTACATGTTGGTCTTGTCATGTATTAGTTTTATAATCCATCGTAATATGAAGAAAAAGCTTGAGTTCAAGTGTAAGACCAGTCAGTAAAACTGGATATTTTTAGAGGGAAAATCAAAGTCATACTAAATGTCTTTGATTTTGGAACTTAGGTGTAGATTAAGTCCAAGGCTAAAACCAACCACAAGAACCTACAAGGCACATTTAGGAATGTTTTGTTAAAAATAATCTGCATGCATGTGTCAAATGGCTCTTTTCTTCTGAGAATTTAAGTGGGAAAGTTACCATAAACAGGTTTCTGTCTTAGTGTTTTTCTTGCTCTCTGTGCTTCAGTTCAGACTGGGAGCTTTAGAAACGAACTGAATTGAAACTGATTGAAAAGCAGCAACAGTTCCTGTGTAATCATTACAGAAATCACGTGTGGCTCCAGAGTTGTGGTTGTTGGGAGGAGCGGCTTGTTTCGCCAGAAACGTTCTTACACCTTCCTCTCTGTAAACAGACACGACCCAACGTGTTACAATAGACGTTTTCCTCCACTGCTAAATTGCTTGCGACTGACTTACATTTGCTACAAACAACTTTTTTTCTTTTTTTTTTAAAGTGAAGTTAAGGCTGTAAAATAAAAGAACTAACTCACAGAAGTAAGTATCTGTCATGTGAAGAGACTATTATTATGTCGTCTGTGTTTCTACTTTCAACTGAGAAAATCTGTAATAGTTGAACCAGTTTTGGTCTTACCAGTTTGCTACTGCGGCTACAAAAATTCAACAAGTTTGACTTGTTTTACAAAGCAAGAGGATGAAACATCTAGAAGTCTACTAGTTTCACATTTTAGTTCGTAGAAAAAAGTGCCAATGGTTGCTGAGGACAGTTAAGAAGTTTTGAACTGGCATGGGAAAATATTGAGCTAGTTAGACCAAACGCCTGTGTAGCTACAGACTAACACACAAAAATAAAGATAGAGGAATTGAATATTTACTCAAGCGGCTTGCCATACTGCCCCATACATTCTGACCCAGCTAGGACCTTTTCCTTTTAAGAGTTACACTTGGCATGGTGTCGAGCCTTTGGAGATTGACTGTGGCGTTTCTGATTTCCTTGCATGTGACGATCAGGAGCTTTGTAATGTAGTTGCTGTCTTGTTGATCAACCGATTGAGGTGGTGTCAATGTTAATGCTGCTTCGGCGCCAACACATTTCCATGTAAGCTGAGTGCAAATGGTCATTCAAGTGACCAATCAGGACCTCATTGACAGTTTATTCCTTCAGAGTTTACCAGTCAGTTGTTTCAAAAGGAAACCCAACCCTTAAAAAAAATGCTTTCTTTAAATAAAAAAACACCTCAGATTTGTATGGGTCAGGGACAGGTTTAAAAGTTGCCAAACACAAACCCTTGAGGGCTGGAGTTGGAGAAAACTGCTCTCACGGGGTTTATTGACACTTGACGTTTATACCTAAAAGTCAGATTTCCCAGGCTTAATGTGAGAACGTAACTTGAGCCAGTACAAAAAGTCAGCTGTTGACATGTGTGTGGGATAATACCGCTCCACTCCCCGTAGTCTCAAAGCTAATTACTGCTGTAAACTTCAGTGATTAAATCAGATCTTCAGTGATTAAATCAACTCCAGCAGGATTGATTCAGAAACCTCTAAATTCCTTTCACACAATAAAAGTTCTGCTGACAACTGATTTTACAAAACTGTACACAAATGGCCGTTATAACATATGAAGGCACATGAAATAATAAATTAAAATGGCAAACAGCAACAGTAAAACTGCTGGTTAGGTAGCATAACATAAATACTTTCTGATAGACGACGTAAATCTAGCAAGTAAAAGAAGCTGAGTTCTACTACCAACAGTAAACTAATTAAAGCAATATGTCTCTAACTTTATTGTTCGACCTGTGGGTGCAGGAACTTTTTTCATTTCCGATTGCTGCACATAGCCTCTTGCTTCACCAACCTGTGTATCCACGGAGACGACAGTGCAACAACAGCACAACTTTACACTGTAGATTAAAATGAGTTTAAACTGAGAAACACAGAACCCTGCTATCCAGCTCCGCCCATTTTAATACCAACTCTGATGAGCTTTTGTGTCCCTGCTAGCTGAAAGCTTCACCACAGCATGATGTCTTTCGCTTTACACTTCCTGGTAAATATTTTTAAACTGCAAAATATCTCTAAATAATGCCTGAACGGTTCATATGTGTCTGGGCGACATTTTGTTGATTTTTGTTTCAAAGTGAACGATTTTGTCAGGAGACCCACTGAGAAGGATGTAATAATAATAATGTATAGCATTCATGCATCTATCCATTGTCAATCTCTGCTTGTCCATGCAGGTTCCTGTCTGCAGCAGTCTAAACAATAGTTACATAGTCTCAAAGTGAAAGATTTTCATGTGCCTTCATATGTTAGACGGAAACATAACGTAGCTCCAGTTTTGAGGAGGTTACCTTCTCACTCCCCACCTTTTGTTTCCTTTCTTCACATGTGGGATGTGGAGCCTGAGTCCCATGCTCCTACATTGGCGTGGATCTTTATTAAACTTTATTTACATCTACCGAACCAATAACATGTTCAAGAACGAGTGTTCTAACTTACAGCCAGACGTTGGCAGAATTGATTGGGATTACTAATTCAAACAGCAATGGATTAAGGTGTTATGTTTGGAATTTTGCGTGTCGTCTCTTTTAGAATTGTAAATGCACTATAGAGGCACAAATGACAAACTTAACTTCCTGAGAAAGATTTATGGCATTAACTCATGTCAACCGTGCAAGAGAAGTTGCAGAATCACATGTAAGAGCTTCCCACAAACCTCAGGCAGAATACCCTTTGAACTAATAACCTCTGTCTGGTTTTGTTGGTTGGACAGCTTACATACTCGGGTTGAACTGGTTACACGTGAGCATTTCTGTAAATCACTTCTACAATTTTCTGTCCTTTGGACATACAGTGTGTCCATCTGAAACCCTATTTCTACAGTTATGATAAAAAAGGGGAGCTAGAGCAGAGCACAACACTAGATGCACAAATAAACTTAAAAAAAAAGCTTTATCCTGGAATAATAGAACCTTATTTTGCTGAATTATGAACTGAGCAAGTCTTAAGAAGGCAAAGACTAGACTGCGTGGTATGGCAGGATTGTGGAACAGAAGTGCTCAGACATATTTATGGAACTGGAATGGTGACAAACTGTTTTGTCTTTGCACTGGCGGCCATTTAGGACTCAGACAATGACGTCACAATGCACTAGAGATTTTCCTTGAGGACAAGCCTGTGAGTGCACACTGGCATTTTCCTTATGCATTACTGTGCTTGATGACTGTAAATTTTAAAAGACACTAACAGTGTCTTTCAATTGATGAAGCAAAAATGTCCATCTTGTTTTTTAATGCAACTTTACATTAGAAACAGAATCACTCCATTTAAAAAATGCACACATTCTTGTTTGTTTTAATGTGTCAGCAAGTTATTATTTAAAAAAAATACTTCAAAGACAGTTTAGTTCAACAGTTTCATATACCCTCACTTTCCATTTTATTTCCACAAGAGTCTAACAAAAGTTTCAGAAGAGAACATAAAAAGAATCACAAGCATTGCGTCACATCCTCCTCCGGTGAGAGAACAACAGGAAAGGGGCGTTTTGGGCTCCAATTGGCTAGCTGGATGTTACGGCGTTTCTGATTGGATGAAACTTTGCCGCTTCTGGAGTTCTATTTTGAACATAAATACGAGCAGCCACAAGCTTTCTCAGAGACCAGGGGGCTGCCAGAGAGGTAACACCGTGTCGTTCGGCTCTCTGGCACAGGTAGTAATTATGTGGCTCTAGATATTTTTTACAAGGCCGAATGAACGTTTTTGTCCACGCGGAGCCACCGGGTCACCTACCACCGGTGTTTCGGAGACGCATTTTTGGAAATGTGTTCTTAAATTCACGCTAGCTGGCTGGTTAGCTTCCGGGATAGCGTGTACTGAGTGTTTTACTCATTGGCATCGTCTGGCCTCAAAGCTCAGGCTAAATTTACCCCTAAACTGTTACCTCCGGGATTTATCCAGGTTAAGAAGCAGGGAAGATGGAGCCCCGTTTCGGCAGTGCTAGCCCGCAAAGCGTCGCTTTCAAAAGCAGGCCCAATGCGATCCCCGGGCTTTCCTCGCTTAATCTCCCCGACGTCAGCGGAAGGAGTTCTCACTGCAGGAATCTGTTCTCCCCCGGACCAGCGACCGTGTTGTCTCCGGTCACCAATTTGGCTCTGGACATGAACAATTTAGCAGGCCTTGGAAGGTACCATTTATTTATTTTTTGTATAGTTACAAAACTATTTTTAAAAAGTTTGCAGAATATAAATGTGTCTTTGTTTGACTCGCTCACTCTCTCAGCCAATCTGATACCCCGAAAAGGAGAAATCATCCCCCCCTGGAGAAGGTTCCTTCTTTCGCCTCGGACGTCTCATCTGATGCTGGTGAGCTCAAAATGAATCTATTGTAGTTTTTTATTGATGGCATTAGATCTTATGCCTCGGGATCTCATGTTAATTCATTGCTGCTAATTTCATGAACAGCAACTGTTTATGTTGCTTTTTTGAGTCTTCTGAATAAATTTGAGATTCCCATCTTCCCAGGCCTTGGCTTAGATCTTCCTAGTCCTGTGGATGGGGAAGTGGAAGACACGTGAGTTTCTTTTTTCTAATTTTTTTTCCTGTCCTCTTGTCTTTTCTAATCAGTAGTTTGTTGCTGCCCCCCCCTTACACCTCTTTAGCCCCCCACTTCTCTAACCATGTGCTTGGGTTCAGCTTAGCCAAGCTTCATTTTTAATTTATAGGATTATTGTTCCGCTAATCTGACTGCAGTTGGAATCGTGTCAGCATAGAAACTTTATGATTTCTGGCTGGTTGAATCTCTGAAAATAATCACCTAATTTTTTGTCTCTCCTTGACTGGGTTTGTCTTCAAAAAAATCTAAATTTTTCTATATAAAAACTGAGAAGGTTCTTTTTCTTTGCTTATAGTCATAACAACTAACGGCATATGTCTGAGAATGTAACTCATAAGAGTGGAAATTACTTTTTTTTTGGCAGTAGTACTTTTGAAGATTTTCATCATTAACTCAAACATCATGTCTATTTTTTTTATTATTTTCAGATTTTAATTCAACTTATGCATGATTCATAACAGTGTGAATCCTAAGTATTTGATTTTTTTTTTTTTTTTTACCAGAGAAGCTGATTTAAAAAAAAAAAAAAACGTTTTTAATCTTCTGTAGTTTTATTTTTGGTAGACAAAATGTCCTGACAGTGGTCGATTCTTATAACTCTTGGTGAGACATTGTTGGTATTTGGCAAAAAGCCATATTTGGACTGTATTATCGCTGCGTAAACCCAAACCCGGCCCTCTGTGGCGCGTGTCTGCTTCATTGTTATCTCGAGCAGTTGGCTGATCTTGGGTGGCCTCCTGACTCAGTTTGAGACATCTGCTGCTCTCTGATGGAAGTTCTTCACAGCGGCTAAGAGGCCGGGTGCTAAAGGCCTCATTGACCTCCTTTCCCAGCTGCTGGGTTGCTAGGAAACCTCCAGGATTGGGGAGGAGGATGTTCTCTGCTCTTATGTTAGAGCAGGCGTGTACCAAGTGTGATGTTGAAAGGATTTTGTTTGGCCTCTGACCGCAGGACAAGAATGATTTAGAAAATAAGTTTGGCCCACAAAATAAACAATTAAAGTGGCAGTAGGTAATGTTTATAAAAACTAAACATTTGTTAAAATTATCATTTTGTTGTGACAGTTTAAGACAAATAATCTGTGAATAAAATCAAGCTCCTCTCTGCCGTCTCCCCGCGCTCCAAGTACTAGCTTCAGAAATACAACGCTCGGTTAGAAACAATCAACCAGTTCAGGGGAGGGTCTTAATGCTGTCAATCACTCTGGTGCTCATCCCCTCCCACTTGCTCTCTGCTATGTTGCAGCTGGTTCACCATGAATGCAAAAGCTAGTTAGCATAGCCAGCACTTTTGACTGTAACGGCAAGTTTGTTTTTCCACCATTAACACATTTAGCAGCACATTCAGGAGGATGATTGACAGTGCCAAGACCCTCCTCCTGACTCTGATTGGTTGTTTTTGACTGAGCTGTGCATTTTTACAGAATGCCATAGTAGCACTGGAAATTATATTTTATTTTTTTTAAAACGTGGAAAAACGTTTTAAAGAAGTTAGACAAGGCAATTGTATTTTTTATTTTTTTTTTGTAAGGCAACAGTTTAAAGCCCTTCTTTATATTTTGGATCTTTTATAAACTGCTAAACAGTTTATAAAAATCAACACTAAAAAGCCACTTGTTTAGAGTTGCCTTTGAACCATAATAACATTGAGTAACACATCTGATGTGTATTGATGGTTTTTGATGAGACCCCTTGACAAAATATGTGTTTCTCAAATTGGTGGCTGCATGATGTTTTAACTTTTTTTGTGTGTAAAAAAAAAAACAACAACAACAACTAGGTTTAATAATATACAGATTTTAAAAAAAATTGGACATCTAGAAATGTTTATTTTTTTAAAAACTTTTGTGGCCTGGCAGTAGTTTAATTTCTCCAGTTTTGGTCGCGATACAATAGGCTTGAACATCGTTGTGTTGGAGAGACGACGCCCATCTCTGGGTTTTGGCACACTCTTCAGCCGTGGTGTTTCAATAAGTGAACAAAAGGAAAGGGGGTTTTTTGGGTTTTTTTGCGTCTGCGCTATAGAAATGAGGGCTACCCCTATAGAACAACTGCTTTCCCGTCCTCTAGAGCTGGATGAATGGGACACGCTCCCCCCATCAGCTAACAAAGAACTCCTCCAGCTACAGGCTGAGCAGCGCTGGCGGCTGCTAGATTAGCTGATCTCTGCATCACTTCTCCTGCTCCCTCCCACCCAAAACCCTCTCTTCTCTCTAAGCTGCACTCTTGGCTCTCAGCTCTGCTTGTTTAGCATACAGGTGGGCATTACTCCAACACAAAGCACCACCTCTTGCCTCTTTGATTCACCCAACTTCCTCAAATCTCCCTGGCTCTTCAGAGGCTGAGCAGGTGTGGCGGTCCTTTTGATCGGCGGCCACCAATCCAGACACAGGACTTCCTTTATAATTGCAGCGGAACATCTTGTCGAACTCCTGATGGTTTTCTTTTTGTGTTGTTGCAGGTTTGAAAAAGCCATTCAGCAGTCGCGGCGAGTTTTCAACGAGTAAGTTTTTGTGTTTGTTTGTTTTCAATCATGAAGTCAATTGTGGTTTGTTGCAATTTTGAAGGGGTGCATACAAGATCCAGTTTTTCTTTTTTTCTTCTTCTCTAAATTAAATTACAAATGACAACATATTTTCAGGAAGTGTCTTTTTTTTTTTTTTTTTTTAAATCCTCTCTGTGATTTGAACGTTGGCGTATTAGGACTTGATTATGATATTATTTTTTGTTTTGATTACAAGAATGTTGTCATATCAGCAGAATAAAAACAATTTTACCAGAATGAAAACGTTTTAATGAGGGGGAAGAAAAGCTTTTAGAATTATGGAGATCTACTGTAACTCGACCAGCTGAATTTGTTGGCACGATCATTTCAAAGTTCGGCTGCAGAAAATAATTTGAAGCTTTTGTGCTAAAAGTTTAAATATTACCTCATCTTTAAAACTGATGTCAAAGTAGCTCAACAATACACATTTTATTTTTCATGTAGTAGCTTCTACAACTGTACTCTTGTAAGATTTAAAAACATTTTTTATTTACAATCAATCAAATGTTATTTGTATAGCACATTTCAGCAGCAAGGTATTCCAAAGTGCTTTACATCATATCAAACACAAAGTCATCAAGTGGAGGGTTCTTGTTTTTGCATCCATAAAAGGTTTACCTGTTACACTCCTACTGTGTTATATGGAACAAAATACCTATTGCTATTTTTATTGCCCCTCACAATCACACAGTTTAAAACAATGTAAATGCTCCGTACACCTCTTTCACAGAGTTTCGCTCTGGGACTCCGTCATCCCTCACGGATCTTTGTGCAATTCTATGGTACCTGTTAGTGTCTAGAATTTACAGGGTTTCCGTTACTCGCAATGATCCTCAGTCATACTAGAATAAAGAATCTTAGCTGGGTCCTAATATTCTATGAAGCTTGACTTCAGAGTAAAAATAATTGGAAGCTGTTAAACATGCTTGCCAATCAAGATGGCAGCGTTGTTCATGCTGGCATTATATGGAAAATAAAATGGATTCAAGTTTCCATTTAAGGGGAAATCCAGATTTTTCCAAAAATTAAATATTCAAAAACCAACAGATTTTTTTTTTTAATGGTCCAGCCCTAGTTACAAATAGGGCTGTTCCAGAAATTATCGATGAAGTTTTTTTAATCTAAAATATGACAACCAAAAACAATAAAATGGAAATAAAAAAAACACACAACAAAAACTGTAAATTAAAATGGATTATGTCTCTAAACAAAATTCCTTCAAAAAACATTGAGAACAGAAATGGAGCTAATTTTAATGTATTCACTCTAAATGACTAGTAGTTTATTGCAAAAGCCTTGGTCACACATAACAAAGTCTTAGGATTTTTCAGGCTTGTCTCCCTGTAGAATTGTATCAATGAAGTAGCTGTTCACAGTAAATTTGGAGCTAAATGAGGTATTTACATGTAAAAGTACAGAATTTTGTGGTAGGGAATTGTTGACTAATTATGATCTTTATTAATTCAAATTCCATTTTTTGCCTTTATTTTATAGGAAGAAGCCAATTAGAAGAATCAACTCATTGCCAGTAAGTTTTTGTTCTGTTGCATCTAATTTCTGTTTCATTAAGTGAAATGTCAACATCTAAATCAACTAAGATTTTAATTGATTTATAGAAGATGAAATGAAAAAATATAGCAGCAAAGCAGAAAAAAGACTTTAATGGGGCAGTATTATGTCAAATTGACAGCATGTGTCGCGTTGCAACGTGTCCATAGAAACTACTTAGCAAAGCACTGATGAAAGCATCAAAGGATTAATAGAAGTCATGTTGTGATGACTTCCTGAAGGCGGAGTTTCAGAAAGAACAGGTGCTTCTTAAAGAGACAGTCACACTTTCAAGGCATTATACACATAATGCTGCCCATTTAAGTGGGATTTCCATCAATGGTTGGCTAACTGGTTCCCATTTCAGCCCCAGCTCCTGGGCTTCAGTCCGGCTCTGAAAGGACAGGAGACGGATTCCGATCGCTACGGAATATTTGGCCAGCAGCCTCAACAAATGAAGCCCTCCGTCTCTCAGTTTGACAACAAGGAGAACATGCCAGAGGTCAGTGGGTCATTTTCCCTCCAAAGCATCTAGAAATACTGTTACCATGGCAATAGCATTGCATCTTTCAGGTTAAGTTTGACTCCATTTCATTTAGAATCTCCGAAGTCATTGTTTAAATCTTCTCTGCTTCAAGTGGATTAATGAGGATAAAGACGATAATACCCAGGCTATTAGCTGAAACACATGGATATCGCTGTGAATAGAACTCGCTTCTCTTTTGCAGATGTCTTTGCAGATTCCTCAAATTTAAAATGTATTCTTTTCTCTCCTCTTGTTTTTTTTTTTTTTCTCTTTTTACACTTAGGAGTTCTTTGAATTCAAGAAACCATCCAAGCCCGTGTCTCGGTGTCGCGGGCGTTCCTTCAACGGAGGACATTTAAAGGACGCCTTCGCCGCCCGTCCTAGCTCCGCTCCAGCTCTCATGGTGAGAAAACGTTTGAAGAATCCGTCCATGTTTGTTCTAGAGCATGGACGCTTTTAGAAAGAAACAAATGTTGTTTTCTTTATTTTGTTTCTTATTCGCAGCTCTCTTCACCTCCGCCAGTCCAGCAGCTTGAATACGATTCAAGCCCCGTTTTCCTGAGGCGCTCCTCCCTGACCTCCTCTCTGAACGACGACGAAGACGACGGCTTTTTGGATTATGACAACATGGCGGTAAGATGCCGTACAAACGTATATGGATTTAGTTTAAAAAGAAAAAGAAATGGAAAATAATTTCATCAAGGGTTTCTTGCAGGATGATTCTGGGATGCCAACAGGAATGGCGAGCTTGCTCACTGCACCACTTGTGGCTGACAATACAGGAGAGGACTCTGTAAGTTATTAAAATATGCACCAGTGTCAACAAAGATGTGAAATGAAGACTGGTTTTTAGAAATGATCTGTTTCTCCGCAGCCCATCGTCCGGTGTCGGCCACGGAACTTGTTTCGGTCGCCCTCCATGCCCAGCCCGGTGACCCGCCCCGCCGTGAAGCGTCCTGACTGCCCTGCCGATGAAAACACTCCTGTGAGGGTGAAGAGGCGGCGGAGCGTCGCGGGAACACCTTTAACCAAGCTGGACCAAAGTCCAGAATCTCCAAGAACGGTGAGTTTCTGTGCTTAAAGGGGAGGAAATGTAAACTATCGATAATTTCCCAATGCCCAACATATGCAAGAACTTTAGTTGCTCACAAGCTATTCTGCGCTTCAGCAGGATTTGAGTGTCTAGGTGTGTAAAAATGTTTCATGTATTCTGTCCTGATGCTGTAAAGATGTTTTCCTGTGGGTTACATTTTTCAGTCTGTTTTCTATTGCCTATAAAATTATCTTAGCAAATGCTATGATGTCATATACTGTGGAGCTGTTAAACAAGGTCTTGACTTCCAGCTAATTAGTTCTGTGAATCCTCCATTTTCCTCGCAGTAATTTTTGCAGTTCAGTTATGCCGAAGTTGCAAGTGGACAAGTCAAAATGTTTGCATTAATCCACAACATCAGAGCCTCTTTATTTTTTGCTGTAATGTACCCACGTTGGAGAGGAAAGTCTGTTTGTAAGGAGAACTTAAGGACGAGTGCCTCAGCAACCTTTGCACACTAGCCAGGGATTTTTCGAAAGACTTCGTCTCATTGAGGCGTTAGTTCATCTGTGTTTTAAAGATCAGATTTGACATGTCAACATGTCTGCAGTGGGATTTTTACTTAGTAAGAATTTTAGTATTAATATTAGTAAGAATGTCATTCTTACTAATTTGCTCAGTCTGCAAATCGTCCAGTTAGTCACCAGCCAATTTGTTGAGTCTTTATCAGAGCCATTCTCTAATTGCCATGGAAATCCAGACCTACAATGTCCTAACTGAATAGCTCTGAAAACGGCATCCATCTTGGTTTGCTGATTTGTTAGAACATGCATCCTTACTTCCACAACTTCCTCCTCAATCCTTTTCTATTCTACTTCCAGAGTTGTTCGCTGCTCCAACGGTCCAAGTCCTTCTGTCACGCAGAGATCGAGAAGCTTCTGGACAAGTCGGACGGCTCCAATGAGCTGATCGGAGACTTCACTAAGGTTAGAGAGACTGAAACCCTTCGCTCTAGTTGTTGTTTAAAGAAGGAAACAACTTTTCCAATCCAATTACCTTTTTGTCTTTAAGCCTTTCGTTCTTCCAACGGTGGACGGAAAACATCAAGACCTCAAGTACATTACCTCAGAAATGGTGACTACTCTCATCCTGCCTCGTTCAACCATGAATCCATGAACTGGTTGCATGGATACATTATGTTTTCATAACTTTATCGGGCGTTCTGTCGACTTGTAGATGGTGGCAGCTCTCACCGGCCAGTTTGATCACCTCGTAGATCAGGTCATCGTCATAGACTGCCGCTACCCCTACGAGTTTGAAGGCGGACACATCAAGGTAAGTCAACCCATTGAACAGAATAAATAAATGTACTGAACTTTCTCTTCAGTTTTAACCTAATGAGGTAGAAACATGTATAAAGATGATTTCTTTGTATTCTGAGCTGTCCCTGTTCCGTCTCAGGGGGCTTTGAACCTGCACCAAGAAGACCAAGTGGAGGATTTCCTCTTCAAGACCCCCATCATCCCCTCCTCCACAGAGAAGCGAGTTGTCATTGTCTTCCACTGCGAGTTCTCGTCGGAGCGCGGCCCTCGAATGTGCCGCTTCGTCAGGGAACAGGACCGTGCCGTCAACGTGTATCCCAATCTCCACTACCCCGAGCTTTACATCCTCAAGGGCGGATACAAAGACTTCTTCCCTTTTTTCCAGGTAGTTCAGCTACAGATTCCCTTCATGCTGATGACATGGAGTTCTAGGCCTGATTCGTCATTTTTCTGGGTTTTTGCATGTCTCTGTAGTCTCAAATGAATATACTGTATTTTCCGCACTATAAGGCGCACCTTCAATGAATGGCCTATTTTAAAACTTTTTTCATATATAAGGAGCACCGCATTATAAGGCGCATAGAATAGACGCTACAGTAGAGGCTGGGGTTACGTTATGCATCCATTAGATGGAACTGCGCTAAAGGGAATGTCAACAAAACAGTCAGATAGGTCAGTAAAACTTTATTAATAATTACAAACCAGCGTTCTGAAAACTCAATTCATTCCCAAAATGAATGAACAGCTGTTTTATTATTTTCCCCAAGGTAAAGTCAGTGACGTGGTATTTTCGTGACACAGTTTATCTTTTAACTACAGCAAGGTATAACATATAGTGGAGGGGAACTTTTCCTCGATTCAACAAACACGTAAAAAACAGTCTGATACTGTTACGGTAAATCAAACGTTGGTGCAATCACAATATATATCCACTTCTGCACCATTGATTCGTTCATGTTAAATTCTCTGGCTGCTGCTCTGTTCCCGTGTTCTACTGCGTCACTGATCGCCTTGAGTTTAAACTCTGCGTCGTCAGCGTGTCTCTTAATAGGAGCCATTTTGGGGTCTTTACACAAACACACAAATGGAAATGAAACAGGATATATATCCCAGCATGCACCGCGCTTTTCTTCTTCTACGGGGGAAAATGAAGTCGGCAGCTGCTTACCGTAGTTGTGAGACCTGTTGTGGCTCAATACTGGTCAATATATAAGGCACACCGGATTATAAGGCGCACAGTTGGCTAATGAGAAAATTGAAGGTTTTTAGGTGCGCCTTATAGTGCGGAAAATACGGTATGTAAAATTAAGTTCTAACAATATTTTCATCAAAAAAAAGGTGACCTTTTAATGTTTCAAGGTCTTAAATTTTGTCGATAGGACTATTTAATCTTTACATATAGTTTTTTTTTTTTCATGAGAATTTAATGTCAGTTCTGTGACTCGAGGCTAACTTGCTGGTAATGTACCATTGCTGGTAAGCTAGCTTTTTTTGTGTGTGTCTATCATGGACAGGTGCAAGCTGGACAAAGCTACTTTTATCATAATTTACAACAGACGTATTTGTCAATTTTACTATTGCTAGGTTAAAGTTGTGGTGTGTGTGTGTTTGTCTAAATGTGTGTTCTTGTCCCGTCCAGACCCAGTGTGAGCCCCAGTCCTATCGGCCGATGCACCACGAAGACTTCAAGGACGACCTGAGGAAATTCCGCCTGAAAAGTCGCACCTGGGCCGGAGAGCGCAGCAAGCGGGACATGTACTGCCGCCTGAAGAAATGGTGACGACCAGCTCCTCTCATCCTCCTCCCTAACCTTCCTCCCCATACAAATGGACTCAGCAGGCCCTCCCCATGCAGCCCACCCACTAGAAAGGCCTTTTTGGATAACACCAACAGAAAGGGGCTTTTTTTTTTTTTTCTTCTTCTTCTTTTATTTCCCCCCCTTTTTAAAAATTTTTTTTAGCAAATCCCCCAAGTTTTGTTTACGTATTTATGCTCCATTTCCAGATGGGGAAAGACTTGAAAGGAAAGAAGCTTCCTCCTTCACAGAGGGCTGACGTTCTACAAAGTGACTGTGTTTTAAGAAAACCACTTGGACCTATTGCTCATGTTTACTTGTTTGTTTTTCTTTATATATATATATATATATATATATATATATATATATATAATTTTGATTGATCTGGAAGCACAAATCAGTGACATTGCAATAATACAACTGAACCAAATGATAAATCACGTCTTTTATTATTATTATTTTCCCTGCCATTTTAAGCACTTGATTTTAACACCATGAGGTGCTTTTTTTCCTACTCCTTTGTAATGTATATTGTTTTTACGATTTGGGCCTCAATTTTTTATTTTTTTTTTTCGATATCATTGTAGTACCTTTTTCAGGATTTCCAAAAAATGCTAATTAGATTTTGTAGTGGCATGCAAAAAAAAGATGAAGTCAGATATTTTCTCTCCTCTCCTTCCTGACCAAATGCAATACTTGTTCATTTCTCTCAGTGAAAATACCAAAGCAAACCAAACTACCTGTTAACTGCACTGTTCAAGTTTTTTCTTATGCTGCAGGTCGGCAAGAGTGAAAAGATCTTTGATTTTTATCTTTCTTTTTTTCTTTGCTGTGACTTCTTAATTTTCAAAGTTAAAACGGTCTTTGCCCTGTTTCTGAACCTGTGTGAGTGTCAGTAGGGGGGCTTCAGTATTTTGGTGCAGGCTTGTGGTGGAGCTGCTGAAATAAAGATCCTATATGAATTCAGACGGGTTTGAAGCCTTTCTGTAAAATGTGGAATCAGGTCACAGGTATTCTTGGATATCAGTTATTTTATTTTTTCTATTAATGCAAGTTATTTTTGAGGATAGACTAGTTTGTTTTTTTTTATTTCCCCCTTTTATTTTAAGCAATTAATTTGAAGGTAATTTTAATGTTTTTTTATTGCCTACGCACCCCGGCTCAGTTTGGGATTTCTCCGGTTGAATTTCAATCTGGCCAATCAGCGAACAGAAGAAGTCATGAAAGATGACGTTGTGTTTATTTATCACTTTTGTCTGCCTGTAGTTTTGGCAATGGCAACAAGGGAAATGAACGAAGTAGTTCAGTCTGTGTTTTTTTTTTTTTTTGTTTAAAAATTATTATTAGTTCAGTCCTTGTTGGCCAGGCTCCTAATAATGAATTGAGTTAGACTGGAAGGACGAGCTCCGGAAATCTTGCCTGAAAAGTCGCACCTGGGCCGGAGAGAGCAGCAGGCGGGACAAGTACTGCTGTCTGAAGAAATGGTGACGACTTCCTCTAAAACGTGGAATCAGGTGTAAACCAGTGTTAAAAATACAAGAAGGAATCAATAATAAATATTGATTTCATATCTTATTCTACAATAGGATTGCGTCAGTTACTGACAGCTATCGGTTGCTTCTGCTTATAGCCTGCAAAAATCTTGCAAAAGTAGATGGAGAAACTTAGAAATCAAACATTTCTGCTACGGATGGATTGAAACCCGCGTCATGTAGCATCAGTCAGGTGTTTTTTTGTTTTTTTTGTGGTGCCGTATCGACCCATAATAAAAAGAAAATCTAAAATTTGTGGCAAGAAGTTTGGACTCCCCTGAAATGGGGTGTATGTATGAACATTTTGAGTCTGTTTTGGATTAAAGAAAGTCACCAATAAATTCTTATTGATTAATAATTGCAGTTATATTCCACATCCTGGAAAAAGAGCATATATATATATATATATATATATATATATATATATATAAAATCATCACACTCTAAGGAGTGTATCTAAACTTCTGATCTCTGATGTAAGAAATAGGTTTGTGAATTATTTACAGTGTGAATGCTTCCCACAGAGTGTCCCAGCTAAAAGCTTTCATGATTCAGAAACTTTGAGGAAAGTGTTTCTTTAATAATAGAAACTAAATTCTTTCTATAGGATCAAAGCAGCTGCAGTCTCAGTTCAGATTTGAATTACTTTCAGATTTGTTTGTGGGGTTTTTTTCCCCACCGACGTCCGCTTATCTAGACGGCTCCATAAACCTGCAGAGCGAGCCTCCGGTAGAGAAGCTTGTTTCCATGTTTGAACTCTAAGTGTAGCACATCTGCTCTTTTGTTTGCTCCTCTGCTCTGCTTGGCGGGGCCCGCTGGTCTTCCTGCACACAGAGCTGCTCTTATTTTTTTTCAAATTCTCCCTCCAGCAGCCAGCGTGGGGCGTGGCCTCTTTGTTCCAGCACGTGTCCGCTCCCTCCTCCGACACACACGCACGCACGCACGCACACACACACACACACACATTCCTTTCTTTGGAGGCAGACCCTGGCTGCATGACGGGCCTTGACGAGAGTTTAACAGTTCTCCCGTTAAAGAAACAAAACAAATATTCAGAGCACGTGTTGTCGGAAACGTGACCCATCCTAGACGCTGCACAAACACAAAATCTTTCAAAGTAGTTTTGGTCCATTTTCTATCTTAGTACACCTGAAATGAGACAAAAGCTTTTCAGCAAGACCAGAGCTTGTTTTAAGTCAATCATTTAAAAACATGTACTAGTTCCACTGGCAGATTATTTCATCTATAACAAAGGAAAAATGTCATAAGTAAAATAATGTTCCAGTGGAATGAGTGTTTCTCATCAGCATTAAGGAATTATTGACTTAGAACAAGTTACCTGTAAGTTAGTTTTGTCTTCCTTCACGTGTACTAAGATATTTGCCCTAGAAAGTACATAAAATTTTTAAGATTTTTTTTCAGTGGAGAGCAAGTGTTAGAAAAACACATATTTGAGTCTTACAAGAACTGATCAAGAAAGCACACAGTCACTCATTACAAGGACATATAAAAATAAATTGACCCAATGTCAAACTAGGAAAGTCTTTAAAGACACGTTAAATTCCCCGATAGATGAAAATGCTTTGACCTCAGTGAAGGATTATTACTTTGAAATCAATTAATCTGAGCAAATTCTGATCAATTCTGGCATTTTTAAAGGGAAAGCAAGTGCAGTTTTGTACATAAAAACATCCCAGCGTCGTTTTCTGATCAGGTTTTGACGATATGCAGCTTGACCGCAGCCATAAAAAGCCTCAACCCAAAGCCGGACCGCTCCCTATGAAAAATGACAAAGCTTGGTTGTTTTACTGGCACTGGCTTGACTGAAAACACTTTTAACATTTTTGATAAAGTTGATAAAGTAAAGATACATTTTTTTTTTGCTGTTGTTCGCTGGATTGGAAACATGGCCGACACGAAGACGTTCAGGCCGTACTGGTGACGCGTCCAATCATTGAGCAAATAAAGTTGTAGTAAAATGCTCACAAGGTCAAGCGTTAGCGATTAGGTCAAATCAGATCCAGTCATTTAAAACCTCGACAGCGTCCACGGCTCCAGAAAGCACTCATCTCTCAGTAGCAGAGGGTCCAGACGCTCAGTGTGGGCAGAACAAGGGACTGGATTTTACTAGGTTATATAAACTGTATAAATCTCTTCTAGAAAAAAAATCATTTGATTTTTAGTTACCTGGATTTGTTATTTAATGGATATGTGAATTTTAAATATTTTGACATCAGCAGAGTATCAACATGCATGTTTGTCATGGAAATGCAGCTTATGGCCTGATGTCTGTTCTTAAATTAGCTGTGATGTGTTGGGATATATCAGCCTACTTCAAGTTGTCACAAAGGTTCTATTCAATTGATTCTGTATGTTGTCACCCTTCTGAAATAATGGCCTTAAAGATGATTTAGGCAAAAACAATTTAGGCCATTTGTATCAAAAATTACTTGGGCGATTATTTTAAGAAGGTGACGATATGTACGTAGGACAGAAGCTGCCCTTTGCATGTACTTACACAGAAAACTGAAATGATACAAGGCTGAACCTGGCACCAAAAAACCTCCAGCCTTGCTGCGACCTGTAACCACCGGGTTGCTGAGGCGTTGACAGTAAACTGACAAACCAGCCAGTAAATCAACCAGCCTTGCAACCCGTCAATCAAAGCATGCAGCCCAGGCACGGTGTGGCCCGTGGGCGTGCAGGAATGAACTTTGCTTCTGAGGGTTTTTCAGGAACCGGCGCTTTCTGCACATCGTCTCTTTTGCGATTGATGATATTGTCACATGCCGAGGATGTTTTCATTCCGCCTTGTCAAGAATGCGCACAGCAGACCAAAATAAATAAATAAATGCTGAAACGTGCAGTTTTTAAGCTTTCTCTATTTCAAACTGGCGCGCCTCGTCCTGATTGGTCCATGGAACTGGCCGGCGGCCCTTCCCTTCACCACATCCTGTTCTTCTTACTCAGCTGGTATGTTTCATCACATGGAAATGTGACTCACAGATCAAAACAATGAAACTCTGGTTAAGTGTTTTTTCTTGTGGGGAGCCAGACACGAACTGCTGCGCGGCTCTCACGCTTGTTGCCTTTGCGAGTCGATGAGACCCCGGATTGAGAAGCGGCTCGCGTTAAACAGCTGTAGCGGAGTCAGGCAGAGCGACTTGGCTTCACTTTCACATTGAATGATCACGGAAATATTTGGTTAATTATTAGCTGTAGTGGTTGACTTTTAGCTGAGGAAAATGTGCATAAGGTGTCACAGAGATGCTCTTCACCCACACATGTTCTGTTTCATGCAACATGACGATGTGGCTTCCTTAGAGTGGCCCTTGTGATTGAAGCCCTAATGGTGGTTTGCCCAAACCCATGTGTTTGCATTTTTGTCCCAAACCATGTAAGGAACAAAACAAACAAGAAGGTCGTTTTGCCACATTACAACAAAATGTAAATTTTTTTTGACGATTTGTAAAATGTCATGTTACTATTCCGCTCTGAACACACAACACATACGTTGTAACTTGGTGTAGGCAGCACATAACCTGACACATTACATTAAAGTCACATGACCCTACTTTTGTAACATGGAAAAAGTCACTTTTTAAAGACATTTCGAATTAGTTGCGGCCCTCTAAACAGTAATGGATTTTTCTGAATTGAATACATGTATCATCCTGTTCCAGTCTGGGTGAATGAGACACTCCAGGAACACAAACATCCTCATGACTTCTGCATTTCAATGGTTGTGGGTTTGTCAGGAAAGAATACGAGAAGACGACCGCAATGGAGAAATGAATGTGGTCTTTCTTTTTATCGCTGTCACAGCAGTTTAACCTCTAACACACACACACACACACACACACACATTAACTGAGCAGGGCCTCTCTGAAGAAGCAGCAGCTGCTTGATAACCAGTTGGCTCTGCTTGTCTTCTGGTGACAGTCAGCTTTCTGTAGACTTTCTTACATTTTAGAACTTCTTTTGTGTAGAAACAAAACACCTTTATATAGATGTAAATATATAAATGTTTGACTGTATGTGCATATGTACATTTTAATCCGTTTAATAAACAATAGACAAAAATGTAAAAATCTCGAGCACCCTCTGCTGGTTAAAACATCGCATTGCAACAACCCGGTCAAGTGATCACCTGACCAACGCGGAAGTTAAAGATCCCGAGGATGCAAAGTGGCTCTTTGAAATGGTTCCTAGAACCCGAGCGGCGTCTTAGAAGTTTTTGAAAGACGTTTTAGAGAAATGGTGCGGTGCTTCCTGATCCACACCGTGTGCCCAGTCGGCGCTCTGTCCGCCGGGGAGAGTCGGGTGCTTTACTCCCGGCTCTTCGGTCCAGACGAGGTGGTTCTGTCCAAACAACAACGCGAGTTCACCCCGGAGGAGAGGAGACTCCTGCAGAAGGAGAAGGTTTCCGTGGTGGCCAGGTGAGTACGCTGGGAGTAGTTATTAATTATGAATCCCAAACAAGAGTGACACCTGTCGTTTTCACCACAGGAATGTATTTGTCCTGTTTTGTGGTCACACAAACCCACATGTATAATCCAGGTGTGTAATCCTTGCATGGGTCCTTTAATGATTGGTTATTCTCCAACATATTCAGAATTCAGATTTTTTTTCTTCTGTTCATTAAATGCATCAAACACTAAAGTTATGTGGAGTGAGAAGTGACAGCTTACAATAAAGAACTTATGAAGTGATTTAAATGTCATTAATTTATTAAAACGGAAAACACTGAAATAATTTATTAGAAATATAATTAATATTTGTGCTTCATATAATGAATGTGTTGATTTCATTTCAGAATTTTAATGACTTGATCAATTATTTAATGTTCCCGTGTAGGGGCGGACATTTCTAATATCAATATCGTGATCAATTTCTTACAAGATTTTTGATTCATAGTTTGTCACGATAAATTCCAGTTAATGTTGAAATAAAATGGACCAAAAATATTTTTGTGCAGTTTTTTCCCTCAAGAGCTTCACAAGATGCAAAAATCAGATTAAATGAAGTTTCAATATGCAGGTTAGAGATATGAATCACATTTCTTTCTTTCTTTATGTGGCGTCTTGAAGAAAGAAACTTCTTTGAAGTAGCGAAGTGTTTCAATATGCAGCATATGTTAGTTGCTCCGTGAATTCTTACAAAAATTTGTAATAGTTTTGTTTTAAATGTTTTTTATTGTTACCACAACAGTACTACAAAATATTGTGATGACATTTTAAGTCCATATCGCCAACCCCTATTCATCTGCTGAAGCACTTCGTGAATTAATTTAAACTCAGTGGGCGGGATCAGGGCTGCTTCTATACAGACCGTGACGCCTGATTGGCTACTTCAAACAGCAAACCTCTTCCTTGTTTGTGGAAGAAGTCGGTCAATGTCTTTGCTGGAAAAGTGTAGAAAAACACATTGGATAAAATTGCTGTTCTCTTCGACTTGCTCCACTTGTTCCAGTTTGGCTTCAGCTTTGATTTAAAATAAATATTTGTATATATGTATTTTCCATACTGGTGTTCTCACATTTTTCTCAGTTGCCCTCTGATACATGGTCTAACCCAGGGGTGGGCACTCCTGGTCCTCGAGGGCCGGTGTCCTGCAACTCTTAGATGTCTCCCTGGTCCAACACACCTGAATCCAACAGCTGAATCTCCTCCTAAGTGCAGTCAAGTTCTCCAGAGTCCTGCTAATGACCTCATTATTTGACTCAGGTGTGTTGAAGTAGAGATACATCTAAAAGTTGCAGGACACCGGCCCTCGAGGACCAGGAGTGCCCACCCCTGGTCTAACCTATGCTTAAATCAACTCAAATTTCCTCACCTAACATAAAATTAATGCAATATAACAATTATTTTACTTGCAAATGTCTCTTACTATGGAAAAATGAACAAGATGTTCTTCAAGTCCTCAGCATTTTGGCCTAAATACTGAAATGTGGACTTGGCAAAAAAAAAAAAAACAAACAAACTGCAATGCAATGCACTGGTTAGCCAGTAGGGGGCAGTGTGTTACACTGGTTAGCCAGTAGGGGGCAGTGTTTAGGCTCCAATGATCTCCAGCTACTGTAAACGCACATATTAGAAAAAAGCTTCTTTTTTTTTGCATTTTATGTTAAAGTTTGTAAAGAAAAGTATGAGGAGAAACATTTATTTTGCTATTCTGAGCTATTTTCATTTGAAATGAACAATGTCTAAGTAACTGTGATGCCGTTTCTCCTACGAAGGCGGGTCCGAAGTGCCGTCTCCCTGTCGCGGGAGGCTAGTGGTCGGCAGCTGGTGGACGCGGTGCCAGGCGACGAGGCTCTGGTCCTGCAGGACGCAGACAGTGGGGTGGTGCGTCTGAGAGCGGGCGACCCTTTCTCTGAGGAAATGAGCGTCCTGTGGCTGGGGGTCCAGAGCCTGGGCTTCACGCTGGCCTGTGAGCCTCACGACAACCTGCTGCTGGCTGAGGACATCTTAAGAAACCTGACCAGGCACTGTCTGGACAACCTGCACATGCTGGGGCAGGGCAGCGAGGTGAGCAGGAGGCAGGGTAAAGAAACATTTGGTTAAAACTGTGGTTCAAATGTGGTCCTGGATAGAAGATGTTGAAACTTTTTTATATAGAACGTTTTCTGATCATGTCCAGGTGCATGATGCTGCTATGATAGTAAATGGCACAGTACAGTACTTCTTATGGCTTTGGATTTCTTACTGCCAGCCCAGATTCCTATTCCACGTAGTGTGTAGTTGTAACAAACTTAATGGAGATGAAACAATCTTTTATCTTCTTGTCATAAATGATGACAATCTCCAAATTTCTCTCTTTTCAGTGTTTTAAGAAACCACTTTAACTTTTAATTTCTCCTCGAAACATGTACAACCATTTTTTTAGTTGCGTCCTTTCACAAACTAATAACTGATCTATTCACCGAATGCAGTTTTCTGGCTGATCACTGATCTTTAAAAATCCCGACCCACCAAGTCCAGCTGAAAATCTTTTTTTTTTCTTCTTTTTTTGCCTGTAAAGTCACTCAATATAGCAACAATATATATTTGTATAAATCTGAAAAATGGCTAAATATAGTGGCAGAGTCGGCAACAGTGGGGCTGATTTCCAGACGTCTGTATCGGCTGATCAACCAAAAACAAGGGATTCGGTGTGAATTTTGTCTTAAATACATAAGTAAATTTTACTCAAACTTCAGTAAACCACTTAATTCAAAAGTTGAAAGAATGGTGGGAAAATTGAGCGTTTGACGGAAAAGCTTTTTTTTTTTTTTTTTTTTATCGCCCCACATGGGGTCTTTTTGTGGGCTCTAGTCTCCCTTTTTTCAAAGTAGGCTGACAGGAAAGGGGGGAAGGAAAGGGGGAAGACATGCGGTAAACGTCGTCGGGTCCAGGAGTCGAACCTGCGACAGCCGCGTTGAGGCCACGTTGCCTCTGAATGTGGGTCGCGCTAACCCCTCCGCCACGACGGCACGCCCTTTTTGTTTGTTTCTGAGATCTGTCACTCTGCGTTGAGATGAAACTCAAATAGATCTCTGACCTTTAAGGAAATCTTATCCTACTTGAGAAATCCATCCTTCCTGTAACGTCTGGCGGTGGTGGCAGCATCATTCTGTGGGCATGTTTGACATTAACGGATCCTAAACATGTTAGTTACTCTGTTTCAGAAACATAAATAAATTCTTCTCCTGTAAAAAAAAAACAAAACAAACTACCTCTCTGTTAGCAAATTGTCACCGTAGCAACCGTTCTCCTCCAGGTCCTGCTGAAGAGCAGCCGGATCGACGTTCTGCTCAGCCGCCTGCTTCCTCACGGCCAGCTCCTCTTCCTCAACCACCGCTTCGCTCAGAGTCTGGAGAAGGAGGTGGCGTCTTCCATGGCCAAATGAGGCGAACGCCAACAGCTGGAGCTCAATAACCACTAGCTTCAGCTAAGACTTAGTACCAGAGTTTACTTTTGGTAACGTGTGTGTGTGTGTGTGTGTTTGAGAAACGGGCCTGCCGTCTCTGCTGCTGCTACTGTTGGAAGACGTGTAAACACAGAGTGAGGAACGTCTCCCTCCGCCGCCTTCACTGGCTTCGCTTCCAATCCCGTTTGTCAAATTCAAGAGTGGCAAAGTTAAAAAAATAAAAATAAATAAATGGCGGCATCTTAAGGGCAGCTGAGTGAAGACTGCCATTAATCAGATTCACCGGACTCAAAGTGTCATGATGTGGCCAGTAGGGGGAGCTGATTTCCTGCTTCCTACTAAGAGAGAATAAGAAAGTTGACCCGTTGGTGTGTTTGAGTTGTATAATAATAATAATAAGTAAAGGTGTTGAGCATACTGTACTAGAATCAGTACAGAAGAGAAAATGTGCCGCTTGAGTATTTGTTGAACTGAAACTGTAGGTCTGGAAAAGCCAACTTTACAAATGAGACATTCTTTCTTCTGTTTTTATGCTAACATCATTTCAAAAGTGTAAGTGATCTCATTTTCTTGTATCTAAAATAAAATCTTGTATTTGCTGTGATGCTTGTTTTGAGTGCTTAAAGTTTTGTTGTACTCCAGAAAAACCAGAGGAAATGATCAAAAAATGCATCAAACTATTTTCTTTATTTGGTTTCTAATCTTAATTTAACCACAGGAAATAAATCTGACTGTAGCAGCAGTCATATGAAGAAAAATCCAAAATGATGATTTTAGAAAAATAGACACACTGAACATGATTTGCCTTCTGTTAACCTTAACATTGCACAATTTTCTGACATTGTCCATCTACTGAGCCTGTTGGACCATTTATGGTCCACCATCATTTTAATTTACACAACACCTACTGTAAATATTACTTTTATTGCAAGTTTCATATTGAAAATCATATTTGAAAAAGTGAATCTTTATCCTGAATGAAGTAGTAATATTGTAGTAAAAAAATACATTTTTAAAATGCCATAATATGCACATATTTTGTCTGAAGACAATTTAAAATATACATTAGCAAATATGTTTTTATTAGAGTCCTGTTTGGGAAAACTACTTTTTAATCATTATAATAATTTAATTTTATAAAATATTTAAATTTTTAGAGTATAATTTTTTTTAGACACTTTACTCCCCTTTAATTCAGAGGCAGTTTTAATTTTAGTGTCTCAGCAAATGGAAGAAACTGTAAATGAGTTAAATACTCAGTGCTGCCACTAGGGGGCAGCATCAAGCCAGTCATGACAGGTGTTGCGCCCTGTTCCCGCTCACAAAACACAGACTAACACCAGAGCAGAAATTCTTCCTTTTTGCAAATATCCCAAATCCTTCTGCCTTGAAACAATTTCAAACAAGATGGCTGACACCAAACAACCAGCATTTAAAATTACTTCTGCAGGGGTGGGCGGGTGTGTGTGTGTGTGTGTGTGTGTGTAAATATGTAATTAGTGATGCACAGAAACAGGAAGATGATCCTTGGCTTCAAGCAGCTGTTTGATAAAATTGCATGAGTTAATGTCAAGTGGAGATTAAAATGTCCGGGTCTGGCTGTAGATTTGTTCCGTGCGTTGCTCTTTCATCGCCCGTGATTGTAAATACAAGCTTGTTGGCAGGATTATTAATAAGGTTTACAAAAAAAAAAATCTGTGTATAAATAAACAAACAGGACAGGTTATTAAAAGCTGATAAGTATGAAATCCCATGGACGGTTTTACTCTATAAACATGCTAGATTAGTGTTATAAAGGGCTAAAAAAAAGATTATGTAAGTCTTTCTATTATAAAATATGCAGGAATAATTCCCTAAATTATACCTAAGGTTCCCTGAGGTTCAAGTTCTTTTTGGGGAAAAAAAGAAGCTTTTTGCATATAATGAAATGGAAACCAAACCTTGAGCTTTAGTGGCGCAGGAGGACTGCAATTAGCTGCAGTACAAAAGCAATCAGAAGCAATTGCAAACTTTGCAAATTGATTTTTTTTAATAGCCTTACACTAAAAAAAACAAACAAAAAAACCCTAACCAGATGGTGAGTTGGCTCAAGACTATCAAAGGCAGCAAAGGTTAAACCATGTGAAGCCACAAGGTCAAAGGTAAAATCTGTTTTCTGCTTGGTTCATGACTGAGGCAGAGGGAAGAGCCTCCAGAATCTCCTGAAGAGAAGAAAACAAGTGACTATGCAAACATTCGTACTTTTTTAAATCTAGTGACAATCCATGTCTTCATCAGTGGTCTTCTGTTTGTCTGAGATTGGGTCACAGAGTAACAGGTTTCCAGGTGATTCTGGGGACGCACCATGCCAGAAGGGATATTTTATATTCCAGCAAATACTGAGACTTGGACCCTGGGTCTCCCCAAAGTAGGATGTTCCTTGAAAACCTCCAAAGAGAGGAATCCTGATCAGATGTCCAAACCTCCTTGACTCACTTTGTCTCTAAAAATGAGCCTTACTACTTTCTGTAAGAATCTAATTTCAGACACTTGAATCCAGGATCTAGTACAATCCTGAACATGGACAGCTTGCTTGTCGCCTCATGTATAAATGGTGGCTTCACGGTAGAGTCGCTCTTGTTATGTTAGTTCTGATTTGTTCTTTTTGTAGACTTACTCTTACCTTTTTACTTTTGGTCAATTGTTATGATGCATACCCATGGCATCTAATGTATGTATTGTTTTTACAACCCGGAGCATCATCTTAAATCTCAAATTATACCGGACGCAGGACAAAATCCCAGAGAAGTTGAAAAGGAGGCTTCATGGATGCAGAGCTGGACCAAAGAGCAGAGAGGAGGAGGAAATTCCAACCATCTCTGCAATCGATCATTGACTCCAACGCCTTCTGACATAGAGAGATTTACAGAAAAGCAGCAAAAGCAAATGAGGGGGATTATCCCATTGGCATAAACCGCTGGCATAGAATATATTTGTATTGTCTTCATCACACACTTTGTTGAAGATGAGAATATCCAAAATAGCACTTTATCAAGGTGCAGAGGAATACAAAACGCTTCACACTACAGTTGGTCGCTTACCTATTCATCCACATATTCACACGCTTCTGGTGACAAGCTACTACATTGTAGCCACAGCTGCCTTGGGGCAGTATGTCAGAAGCAAGGCTATCATGTACCAGCGTTGCTAAGCCCTCTGATCCCTTTGACCTCACCAGGCCAGGTGGTGAAGTTTCTTGCCAGGTGACTGAAGACTCTCCCATACTCCATTCAAAGCGTAACAGTCCATGTGCAATCACATCGGCATTTGTATTCACACACACCTTTTATACAGGTGCTCACCCAAACCTATGGGTGAACAAACGGTCACAGAGATTTGTTGATCTGGAGAACCCAGCCTGTTAAATGTGACAGGTAGCCAATAAGAAAGCGCTGTGAGCATGGCGGGGAATCCCCAACAGCTGACATGGCCAACCGAGAGTCAGAGATGATATGTGGAAACAGCATTTTGTACAAGGAATGCCAACAGAAATGATAAGGAGAGAAACTGGTACAGCAGTTGATAAAGCCGGTAACTTTTCAGCTTTTATTAACGTGACATAAATAGGATACAAAGATAAGGCTATTCTTTCAGTCAGGGCTTGACCCTTAGACTAGTTTGCTTAAAATGAGTCTACAAACTGTCGCTACTGCTTCTATATCGTCATCTGTGTTTGTTTATTCTCAATTCATGTATGGTGTGTTGGGGGTTTTACGGGATTTTCTTCTGGGATCGAGATGTTCGTGACTAGAATCAGGTTGTGTGTGGTGTGTTGCTCCTGCCGTGTGGCTGGACACACGAACCGACTGAACCCGTTGTACTTTTATCGTCGTGTGTGTGGTCACAGAGGTTTGGAAAAAAGCAATTCTTTAATCGTGCCGTGTGAACCAGACCTAAAACTCACAAGCTCCACTCCTGTCCTCTTGTCTCAACCCTGCCCGAATGCTCTCAGACTCTGGTTGCTATGGTAACGTTTATACCTTCAAAATAAGATACAGATGCACAACAAAAACAAACATTTTACTTTCATGAACATTTTAACTCACAACAACGACAAATTAATGGGAGCCCTGAGGTTGTTTCTCTGCAACAATACGGTCCCATCTGGGAGTGATGAGACAATGACACCCGAAGTGTTGCTTGTGCACAGCAAGCTTGGTCTCTATGTGGCGAAGAAGTTTGAAGGCTTCGTTGCCTCATATGGCTTGGAATGTGGGAACCACCTACTGGGATAAATTCATTCTCCTGTCTCTTCTCTGGGCCATTTCCCCTTCGCAAAGAAACTTTACAAAGAATCTGATCTGTTTCTTATGCATTTTGTTGCTTGTGTCTCAATGTTGGAGCGCAAGACGTAACCGAGAGAATCCGGTAAAGGGAGTTTCAAAGTAAAAGATCCTCCAGACTCAGATAATACATAAAGGAAATATTGAATTATTTCTTGTGCGGCCCGGTGACAATTGGTCCACAGACTGGTATCGGTCCGCGGCCCGGGAGTTGGGGAGGACTTGCTTTAAAGCATCCCTTGGCATCTCACACCACCCCTCCTGAAAAAGCCACGGAGTTGTAAAACTTTTCCAGCAATAGCAAAACAAATTTGGACCAGACAAGCAAACTCCTTGAGAGTAAAGATACAGTCCACAATTCCACAGCCAGGGTGAATGCTTCTTTGGCTTTCATTGGCTATAAGCTATTTTCCTAAATAACCTGGCAAACCCATCCTTTTTTTTCTATTATAAGCTGCCCTCATATTCAGTCATCATCCACGCAAGCTGACCAGACCAAAGCTGACATTGTCACAGCCCATCTTAGTCACTCTTCCGGGCCCTTCTTCCTTTTGTCCTCTCCTTCCCACCTGCCTAAAGCTCCGTCAAAAGGTTTTCTTATTGAATTTGAAGACCGACCATTGAGAAAGCCAACTCCTGAAGACTTCCCCTCTTAATATTTTTTCTCCTGCCTCATTAGATGTCTCCCTGACTATTGTGTGGCTCATGGCGAGAGCACAGTGGAGAAAATGGGCTCAGCCCCAGTCGGTGATACAATATGAATTTTAATGCGAGATGACGACTTACTCACTTTAGCCTCTGTCAGGGCATGCAGCGTGAAAGACCTAAATGCCGCTGCTCCTATTCAAGTACATTAAGAATCATTTCTATTCCCTTTCATATGGACATTTACTAGAATTTCAAATGTTCCTCTCCTCCAAAGCTAAGGCTGAGCTGAGCGTCTGCTAGAGAGGAAGTTTAGGAATACTCACAAAGACTGCTAAATACTATTCGTATCAGGTGCCAGCAGTGGTTTCTGCATTAATGGTGCCTTGGGCAAACCAGTTCTCCTGAGCCAAACAAACACTTTTTTGCTTTTGCTGTTTTTGCCACACAGACGTGGAACCAGGAGTACAGATTTCCTCTTTGAAAAGGTTTCAGTCGGTGGTAGTCCTAAAGCCACAAAAGGAATAACTTTTAAAAAATCACTATACTTTTCATGTTATATACAAAGTTTAAAGGTTTTATACATCCTGAGCTGTGTTTTCAGCTGTTTAAAACACAAAAGCCTTTAAACACTGACAGAAAGTTAAATAGGAGTGGCAAAAGGAAATGAGGTGGATTAGCAGTGCTTTTGCCATCAATGTCTTTCCAATGTACATTTTTTATATTTTGAATGAAAGATGATCAGACTAGGACGTAGATGTAGTAGAGCCCAAAACACACAACTCTAATGCAGACTTCTTGACCTTTAACTTGCAGTGTTGCACTGCTAGGCTAGGTTTTTCTCTTAGTGCTTACTCACTAGAACGCTCACATCAATAGGTGCTGCAGCACACTTTGTGATCTATGAATTTGTTGTTTTCCTTCACTGCTTGGTAGAAGAGAGACCACACACTCTAAGTAAGGTACACTGACATTCAGAGAATAAGAGTTCAGACGTGATAAATTATAAGTTTTTCTGCAATAACTCCTGTAATTGCCGGCGTTTCCTCGCACACATAAACAAAAACAGAAGCCTGAGGAGAATTACATCTCACCGTTGTGCAGCCGAAGAGCGGGATTGTGAAATCACATTAAATTTCCAATTTCAAGGTATTTATTTGACGTTACCTCCCAAGTGGCCACGATAGCTCTCGCTCTCCGACAGGCGACGCAAAAGGCAGGCCACGTTTCGTCGGCATTAGATTATCACATCACTCCGAACATCTGTATTAATTACAACAGAAGCACATTATTCTTTAATTAAGCTCCCTCTGTGGTCGGAGCCCTCCGAAGGTTTGTTAGCTTTGCTCATTACGAAAGACAGGCGGCGGCGTCTGTAGGGAGACGCGCAACTAAAATCAACTCCATGTTGGGAAACAAACTCGAGGGGCTTCGTTTTGAGATGTTTCTTCCTTAATCTTTTTGTTGCACTCCCTAAAAGTTGATCTGTTGATCTTGACACAAGCTAAGTGATGAAGCGGCGCCGCCTGGTAAAGGCCACATGCGTCTCGTGTTGACTCTGAGGGGATTAGTAGGCGAGCGAGGAGATATTTTCGCTCTCGTATTATTTCAGTCACAATTGAAAATGCTTTTAGATTGTTGTCCCTAAAAAAAACCAAACCCAAAAAACAAACAAAATAAATCAGAAAACCCTGCAAGCCAGGGCTAAAAAACGTTTTGCGATACAAGCATTTCCTGTCAGTCGAGATCAATAATTATTTTTTGTTTTATTTATGCCTGAACCTAACCGTTGACCTTGACCTTTCACCTATGTAGGCCTTACCTGAGGTCTTACTCTAACCTTAACCCATTTGACATGCCTAACCCACTGCCTGAATTAGGCGCGGACCTCTGAGCAGTGAAGTACGCCTGTGTACGTTGAGGGATCAACAGGAAGTCGCTACTGCGCATGTTACTCAACAAGTTCTTGTTAGCTTACCAGAGTGAGTGAGTTAGCTGATGCTAGCAGCGAGAAGTGCAGCACAGAAAACAAACTCAGTGAAAATGATCGAAATTCTCCCAAGCGTATTATCTACTGATATTCATCAAGTATGTTGCAATATACATTGTTACTGTTTTATCGCCCAACCCTACTAAAATAGCTTTAACTATTTTACAAAAAACTGATATTCGTATATACAAAGCTAGTAGAGACGTCCTAAACATTTGGTTTTATTGATTCAGTGGGGCTGAATATAAATCTAGGTACCATTTTAATTTTTTATTTGTAAACAATCTGCAGAACCCCGTGTTATTTTGCTTCATATATTCTGTGTTGGTCTGGTTGCTGTAGCTCGCGAAACGAGCCTTTTATTTATTTATTTATTTTTATCAAGCTGCAGTCCATCTGGTAGTCTGTGGCTCGGCCTGTGGCGGCTGTTTTAACGGTAATTAAGATAATCGAGGAGAGGTTATGGCTCCTCTGTGACGAGAAACATAATGTGGGATCATAACTTCCAACAGCTCTGAGCAAATATTCTCAGATCCAGTGCAGAGCACCGGCTGTAAAACCTTACAGCCGCCTCAATAAATTTACATCGGGAGACTGGCGGACTCCTTTACAACAGAATTACTGTGAGGATGAGTGTCACTATATTTTCCTCACACTCACCGGCTTGGCCAGCGGCCCACGTCGTTTCCTCGTTCCTCACACTGATCTGGTTTAAGATGATATCTTTGGATTAGCTCATCAAAGTGAATGCCATACTGGTTAATATTGCATTCCACTTCAGATTCTGCTAGCGGTATCTAACAATGTTTGGGAAGTTCAGTGCAGCTGTTTGATAAAACAGAGTAGAAGACGTTATGTATTCATGTTGCGATCTCCTTCCCCCCCCCCCAATTTGAAGGCTAGAAGAATCTGTTGTGGTGTTCTTTGTGTATTTTGAAAGTAGGGTTTGCTTACTGGAGTGTTCAATGTACCAGCCAGCTACCACTGGCAGAAGAAGAAAAACAATAAAGAAATGTAATGTATGTTTCAGCAGAAAAAAATCAAATACTGTCACAACTGTCTTGAAGAAACACATCATAACAGGAATAAACGACTACAGGGCTGCAGTCAAGACATTCTTTGAGGGAGCATTCACACCAGCCACGTTTAGTCTTCTTTAATCAAATTCTAGTTTGTTTGTCTAGAAAGACCGGTTCTACGCCTTGGACGGCGTAGTAGGGCTATTGGAGATTTTAAAAAAGTAAACTAAAACAGTAAATCTTTACCGTCTTTATGGCAAAAATAACAGTTAAAAAAGTGACATTTTTTGCCAAAATAAACCCAATTTTTTTTTTTAAATGAATCTCAGAAATTTTTTAGGAAAACAATAACATTTTTGACTTTTGAAGCACAGAAATGTCCTTGTTTTTTTCTAGAAAAATTTCGAGATGAATCTCCTTATTCCTCTTTTTCTTTACTCTAACATTTCTGAGATAAATCTCAAAATTTGAGTTTTGTTTTTGCGTCTCTCTTCTGTGTACCATGGCTCCAATACGCTGTCGTACATTATGTGCGTCAGTGGTACAGTGCTGGTTTTCAGACTCCAACAGGAAAATGTTGAAGTTGGATGTGACGTCACTGCTACATCTTTGTGCAAACTTCTGATTTTTTTTAGGCAAATGCAGCAGTGTTTTCTAAATGTAACCAGGATTACTTACCTAGCTACTTTTCTATTGCTCGGCTAAAGCATCACATGTTGGCACATCTTACACATTTTGAAAATGTATTTTGCTACTTTGGCGCCTTTCATCTCTGCTTTGATTATCACCCAGAAAACATTCAGCTGGCGTTTTTCTTTCGCTGGTAAAGTTTCTCTGAACAGTTAGAGCGTCTTAGGAACCCATCACAACTCCTACGCTTGTCAGGCGGCTGTCAGGTGCTGTTTTCACTTGTTTCCTTTTTGTATGCAGCTATTTGTAAGTGCAATGTAATGTACTATTTGAAAAGGGACTTTCTTTTTGTGCTTCCATTTTGTGCAAAGCATTCAAAGACGTGGCGATTGCAGCAGCCGCATATTCAATAAAAGAAAACAAACAGAAAGGCAAACCTCAAGAAGTCCTGAGACACCCATTATGACTGTCAACCAATCAAAAAGCTACAATTTGGAGTTGTAAAAGTTGATTCAGTCCAGAAACAAAAAATATTTTGCTTTTGGACTGATGTGTATCACAAGTGCATATGTGATGTGATTGTGTCAGAGTAAAGACCAGTAGGTAGCAATCTTATTGATGATGGATGCACCAAAATGTTTTTTTATTAATATTTAATCAAATATTAAACAAAAGACTAACTAAAATATCTTGAGTTAAATATTTGCTGATCGAAGGGATGTTTGCCTCACTGTCCAGTCACTATTATCTTTGACTGGCAAAGGAAGTCTAATGGTCTTTATGGTGTATGTTAATTGGTAGTTAGAAAATATGGGGTTCCAAATATGCCAAAAAATATGTTCATAATGAAAAACTGGATAGTATAGCTTTTGCTGTTGTGTTATTTTAAACTAAAATGAAATAAACAAAATAAACCATTTAAAATAAACAACGCTTAGCCTGGTGGAGGGACAAGTAACCGCCAGACTTATAAACAATGGAACATTCTCCGATCAATCAGTTCATGACAACTGAATCTGTTGATATTTGTTGGCGCTGAATAAGAACAGAAGAAGTGGGTAAAAAAAAAGAAATCTCTGTGGCGGCCCACTGTTGAGCTTTAGAAAAAAACTTTGCGCATCCGTTTATTGCGAGGAAGAGATCGGGTCACAAAGCTACTTCTCAATTTGTCCGTTTTCTTGCTTACACAAGGTAACCGCTCTTCACAGAGAGCCGCCGGGCGGATGAGCGCGATGATCACAGGGCGAAAACGGATTTTATGCAGCGCAGTGTAAACACAATGACGGCGATTGGTTGAATCACGCAGTGAGGTAACGTGTCTCTGTCCCCGCTAAGACCGTTATTGACACAACTGTATTATCCGTTAAGATAATTACTGACATACGAAGCTTTTGCTAAGAACAGCAGAGTGAGACAGATTTCCCTACACTCTGTGTCTTTCTAAGCGTGTGACCCACATCCTTGAATGTGTGTGTTATAGCCCTGCTGCCTCACTATGGCTGCATTCACACAGCAAGATCCTCAATTCTGATTTTTTGCTGAAATCCATTTTTTAAAGGTGCCTGTTCATCCTACTGAACGATGTCACCGCAATAAGGTTTCTGTGTGAACGGTTTACAGCGGCCCGCAAGAGCAGAGGAAGAATGTTGTCACACAACAGCGTGCTGCTCATGGAAGTAATAATGAAGATCGATCTTAAAAGTTTATTCTGCAACGGGAGCCATGTTTCAAAATGATAAGACGGAGGAAGCTAATAAAGAGAAAATGCAACAGAGTTTTGTGGAGTATATTCTGTGTGAATGCGTAGCTGGAGCTAAGAGTGGTGGGACGGTGATGCGTTTCAGTAAAACACACTTCTGTCATGATTTCATAATTGTGGTTACGACCCATATATTTGACAAGAAATAGAAAGAAAAAAAAACGGTTTTCATTATGTCTAATTAATTTTCAGCTGCAGCTGAGCGTTGAACCTTCCCGTCTGCGCAGCAATGCAGTTTTAAAGAGGGAATTGCAATTAGAGGGCTGGAAGTGGGTCGCCGCTGGCACCGGGGCAGGCAGGCGGCGCCGTGGCCCTCGTCGTGTCATCTCTCACTAAGCTGCAGTCACTCAGGAGCGGTCCCCCGGGTGTCACTCGCATCAGTCTGCATGGCTGGCATCCCCTCTTAAAAGCAAGTCCGTCCAATTTCCCCCCTTACTGCCCAGTTTTGTTTCGCCGCGTTTACAACGTGTCGAAATGCAGCTGTCATGTCGCCTGTCAACCATCGACTGCATACATAGAGCTGCGTCCAAAACTTGCACCACTCCTCTGAAGACTCTGTCATAAATGATGTAGGCGTTTTAATTATTTTCCCGTGGGATGCCAGAAACCCCCATTTTCCATTTGAAATGGCGGTTTTAATAATTACCCATGAGCAACGGGGTTACAGCATTCATTCCCTCCTACCCCCAGCTGTAAATACTTCTCAACTATCTCGCTGAACAACCTCGTCTGAACACATCACTGTGTACATTTTTCTCCAGAGCCTTTTTCTTTTTTCTCTTTCCTCCACAGCTCTGGATGGAGTCCAGGCCTCCGTGATTCTCCTTCCAAACACGATGAATGGATACACAGGCGGTGTATGTAGGAGTTATGGGAGCCATAACTCCTACCAGGAAGAATCCCCGCAGACACCTTTATGTTCCCCAGCAAGGTGTGTGAATGTAGAATAACTCATACAAATGTGGAAATGTTGATTAAAGAGGAATTATTTGCCAAGCCGAGAACATGGGGAGCGAGCCGTTTTCCCCCCCTTCTCTTCGGCTAGTTAATCTTGCGCGACCCAACGCTTGCCACGGGTCCATTTTTCAACGTTATTTCACCGACCTCGGCAGTTCCTCATCTGAGCTTTTTATTTGCTTTTATTCTCCAGACTGAAACAAATTAAGAGGGAATCCAAGTAGGAGGTGGCAGATGGAAGAATGTGTTATTTATGCGTTTTTGAGTTTAATTCATGTAAAGCACTTTGAACTGCCTTGTTGCTATATTGAGTGTCATATTAATATAATTACCTAACCTTTTTCGGGGTGAAATAACACAAAGGAGATCCTGGGAACCTTAAAAGCGTACATCCACTTAGCATGAAAGTCATAGTGATGTTGCCCACATGACTGGGTGAGCGCTCTGGAATGTTCCGTTTCAGTCCAAGGTGTTGATTATTTCACAAACCGGAGCCACTAGCAACATTTCAGGCTTCTTACTTGAGACTTTCTTACGGAAGAATTTAAGTCGCCCCTGTTCTTTTCGAGTACGGCTTAATCAACGTGTAAAAAAAAAAAAAAAAAAAAAAAAGTAGCCTTGTGGTTGTGTGGTGCGAAACATAATGAAACTCATCCGTTTTGCTGTGTCGCATTTTCGTTTGACGCCTCTCTGTTAAGCAGCGGTAATAAGACTCTCTTTCTCCTCTAGCATCAATGCTACAGATTCTTGATAACAGCCTTTGGTTTGACCGAGAGCCGCAATTAACGGAAATTAAGGTAATCTCAGTCAATTCCAATCAACTTTTTTTGGGGAGGGAAGAAATTGAGAAAAGAAAGGGTTAATTATTCTTTTGAAGGATCGATTTCCCCCCCTTTCTTTCTCGCTCGCTGTTAATTAGGGTGATTTGACTCTTCGAGGTGAAGCGATAAGCTTGAGTGGCGGGCGAGTCTTTTCCTCTTTACAGCCCCTCTCCCGTTCTTACCACCAACTCTCAGTTTCTTCCTTTTGGGAATCCAGCTTCGCTCTCAGCCGGAGAACATAATGGCCACTGATTCCATCTTCCTCTCCCCTCCTATTTATGCTTGACAAAATCTCACTTGATGGGGGCTATTTTCTGCTGCTCAGATACCTGCGACTTTCCACAGCTCATATCACACCGCTGTTTACTCGTGACAGGAAGTCGGATTGTAATACATACTTTGTCTCTGATGTATTTTTCATGATGCGGCCCTCACGGAAAATAATGGCGTAAAAGCTTCTTTTTTCCTCTTCGCCGCCGAAAGACGCCGCTTCCGGCTGCCTTCGTTGTCATGTCTCGTTGATGGGCGCGTGATGGGGAATGCATAAAGTCAAATTGAAGAAATTCACACGTCTTTACGCGCGAGCTTCCTGTGAGAGGCCGCCCGCTGCCTGGCCATGCTTGACTACCCAGGTGACAGTGGGGTTTAGCCGTGAGAGAGAAGCAGAGGAAAGCTGCGAGGCGAGCCTAATTGAAATCCCCTTCTATGTGCGCGAGAGGAGATGGAGCTGTAAAAAGGTCCTGTAATTACTGGGGCCACTAATGAGAGATAATTAGGTCATATGGCAATGGCTCTACACTCTCTCTCCTCCTAGACATGTGGAGAGGAATTTAAAAAAAAAAAAAAAAAAACGGGGGAAAAAGCTATGATCTCCTGTAGCTCATCGCTATTATGTAGCACAATTACAATTGACAGTTTAGAATTAGGAAGAAGGTACTTTGCTGAAAAGCCTCACTTGAAGCGGTGTGGTTTAATTGGTAAGAGGTGGAAGAGAATAAAGTAGCTTTCTTACTTTTGTAAAGGAGCTATCAAGTAGTGTAGAAATTTCATATTGAAGCTTTAAGCTAGCCTGGCTGAAGCTTTAAGCTAGCCTGGCCAAAGCCTTGCTACGCAATTTGATTCTAATCTTGCGTATTGGAACCGGCCCAATCAGCAAACAGAAGGAAAGGTTGTGAATGATGAAGTTGATTTCTAAACTAAATTTAGTTTTAGCGATGGCAGCGGAGAGAGTGAACAAAGTTGTTCAATCCGTCTTTGCCACGCTTCCAAATATTGAGTTAGCTATAGCTGCGTTTCCTTTACAAATGTGCGTAAATCTTTGTCTACCTGGTGCTAATGTGGAAAAAGCTATTTAGCAATTTTGGTGTTTCCATTAAATAAGAAACAAATTGAAATCACATGTGAATAAAAATTATGCCTGTGATGGATGAAAACAGATGATTTATATTAATCTATCAGCCATCAGAGGAGACATATGCGTTTTATGCAGGTGTTGTAGTGAAACCCCCCCTGCTACTTGGCAGCAGCTGTGACGTTTTGGGGAAATTAGTGTGCAATTTCACAGAAGAGCCATGGATTCAACACGTTTGAATTAAACACAATTTAACGACTTTTCACGACTGGTGACACCAGAGCTCTCACAGAAGAGCCTCTGGTGGAGCCAGCTGCACATTGTCCAAAGAAAACACACCATCATCCTCCTAACACTTCCTGCCATTTTGTTCTTTTATTTTTTCCGCCAGTAGTAACATTCAGCTACTGAGCACGTTACTCGTGATGTGGAAGAAGTTTTGATATGGCTGAAAAACAACCTGACTTTTTTAAATTGGAGCAAATTTATTTTCCTACTTTCAACTTTCAATTACAGTTAAAGGAAACGCAGATACTAACAGCCGCGTCGTTCGGCTCGGCACTTATCTATTCACAGCGCAGGGAGGTTCTGGTAAGCTTCATAGCGTCAAACCGGTGCATTACATACTTTGTGGGGAAACATTAGTGATTGGATAAAATTTAATCAGAAGATTACATTTGTTAGATTCTGGAAGATGTTATAGCAAGTATAGCCTTTGTAAATGCTACAGTTTAAAAGTTTCCATGCCATAATTTGTTCTGGTAGAGCCGGACCAAAGCGCAGGCTGGAAAAAGCCAGTCTGATATTAAGCTTCTAGCGATGGTCTCAACTACAATCCTTTAGAAAATTTAAGGGCAACGTTTAAAACCAGGACACTAGAAAAAGGTAAAGTTATGCCAATTCCACCAAGATTTGTCAAATGTTCAGCTAAAAATTATGCCAAAGCTTCTTTTAGACTGCAAAATGTTTGGGTTCAAGAAACTATTTCCTAAGCGACATTTTTCCAAATATTAGAGGGTTCATATTTGAGCCCTCATAATTTTGAACCTGTGATTCTCTACACTTATAACTCCAAATTACAAAGAAATTCAACCTCACGAGCATTTGCAAACTTTTACCAGAACTGAATGTACAAATGTAGTTTTCTTCCATATTTTCTCAAAGTTTACTTTTTCTCAAAGCCTTACTTTGAGCACAATAACAGATCAACTATTTAGATTTTGCTCAGTGAGGTTATGAGTGCTCTGACTGAATGATTCCCACACTTTGTTTTGTAGAATCCAGCTGAACCGGACCAGAACCAGACTGTAACATTCTGATGCTTCTTCCTGCTGGTCGGGGAAACGCGTGTACTTTGTTCAGTTCGCCACCGCTTTTGCGGGGCTTACGTGAAAATCGATATTTCTTGGATTTACTTTGTGTGCAGAGCTCAGTTTGTGGAAAACATTGATTTATTCTTTGATGCTTTTCTTTTGGATAAGCACAGTGGAAAAGGATAAAGTTGCTCCGTGGCTTATAGTACGCGCCACAGCTTTTAGCGGAGAACGTTTGATGGTTTCGTACAGATGACCGACTGTAGACAAATACCTGCATGGCTGCGTGGCTTTTTGAGAATAATTAAATGCCTAGATGTTAACAATAAAGGTCTATAACATCTGTGGAACAGGAGCAGCCATGTGTGCAGCTGAGAAAATGTATTTGCCAAACCCTGAGGATTTGTTCTGCTTTTGAATTTTTCTGTTTGAGAGGATCAAATACATTTTAATATCAGGCAAAAATAAATACAAGAAACAGTTTTTTAATTATTTTAATTGATAGGTGAAAATAAGCTTTACAAACCAACCTAGTTCAATGCGAAAAAGTAATTGTTAAATCATGAATTAATTATATTAAAAGTAGTGCGGGCAGTATTACATAAAATCAACTTTAAAAAAAAAAAGAAAATCATGTTGTAACGTTATTCCCTCATCAAAAACACACCTGGCATGTTGCTTTGATTTTTTTTTTGCTAGTTTAAGAAATTCTTGAACCTCCTGTTCCGCCTCACAGAGCAGCTCTCCCCTGCGACTTCCTCACTCAGCTCCTTCAGACTAGCCACCAGCAATTAGCAAACACCTGGAGGAACTGAGTCTGCTGAGCTCATTATATGAGCCACTTCTCAGCCCAACGCTACTGTGATTACGTGCTGAAGGCAAAGAGTAGAAAGAGTAGAAGCTTCTTAAAGACGCAAAGGCCCAGTTTCAAGGCATCAAATTTCTTTTAAGTCATGTTTGATATTTACAGCATTTTTTATAACAACCAAACACAACATTGGTACTTGATTGAGTTAAAGGAAGGCACTATGTACCCAGTAAATACATAATACCAGGTTAGCCACGTTTCTTTGAATACTACCAGACCTGTAGAATCAAGAGCTCACTTAAGCAGAGCCTGTCTTACAGCATGATATGAGCTGTTTTGCTGATTCGGCACCAGGGTGACTCACTGTAACCCATGGAGTGGGATCTACACTTTCTATCTGAAAGTCCTAAAGGAGATTTTACAGGAAGACAATGACCCAAAATCACCACCAACTACAACTTTGATTGACTCACAAAAACAAAATCAAAGTTGTAAAGCGGCCTAGTGTTACATGCTCACACTTTGCTTCCGTCTCCTGATTGTTTATTTGGTTGTTTTTATTTTTGGCACCTTTGACGGTTCACTGGTGGTGGGGGGCGGGGCACAGCCAGCCCAGGTGCACCTGAGATTGATGAGTGATGGTGGCGTGTAAGAAGCTGCTGCAGCAGCGGAGTTCAAGGTTTAGAAAATTAATTGAAAAATACGGTGCGGGAAGGCTCTGGACCTTCACCTCGGGACGGATCCACCCAGAGGTGAGCGTCTGGAGTTTTGGCCGGGATGAAGTTTGTTTTCGTTTGCTTTGATTTGCTGGATGCTAAACAATTTTAGCACCGGGGAGTTACATGCCTGCCAAGACCAACCGCCGACGGAATCACGAATGGTGCGTTTTTAGGAAAAGAGAAAAAAAACCTATATATTATTAAGGAAGGAAAGTTATTTGGTTAGCTTAAGTTTTGGAAACAGCATGGCTCTGCTTTCCCTCCTGTTCGCCGGGTCGCGAGCGGATGTCGTCACGGCTGGCAAGGAGACGGCGAGGCACAATGACGTCACAGAAATGCAGAGTTTAATTCAATAGAAAACACCGTATGAATTTAACAAGAAAACCTCAGAGTACACAGAAGTACATTCTTTACCTGAGACAAAAGAATTAAAAGAAAAAAGAACAAAGGCGCCTTTGGAGACAGCTGATGCTTAAAAGCAAAACAGGGCAGTTGTCTGAATTCTTATTATTGAGCATTCCCTTTTCTAGTGAAGGCGTTTCTCTTTGTTAATATATGCAAATAGGGCGTACCTCTGTTTTGACCAACCAAGAGCTACCTTGGAAAAAACTTAGACCTTCCCCTGAGTTTTAATGACAAATATCAAGAGTCATTTTAGTTATTAAAATTATAAGTTATTTTCACAAAACCTATCTTGCTCCTCTGCAGTCAGCTTCTCCAAAGATTTGAATCTTTACCTTATCACAAACAATAATGAGATAGAAGTCTTTTTCATCCTGTAAAACATAACATTCAAACCATTCCCTTTTGGTTTCCGATATTGTCATAGTTAGTACATTTTCAAATACATTCCATTTAACTAGATTAGTACTTGTAACTTGGGTAATATATTTTAATCTAACACACTATTGCTATTAATATTAAGAAAGTGTATCAGAAATTAAACCTCAGTGTTTCCAAGATTCCTAAGTTGTGATCAACTCCAGATGCAACTCTGAGCTCCTGAGAAACCCCCGACCTCTGACCTGCGAGCCGGGGAAGATATTCTTTATGGCCTCCTAATTTAAAACCTTTCAAGAGCTTTGTGTTTTATGGCTGATCTAAGTTACAGCCTTGCCAGAAAAATGTTTATCTGTGAACTCCTGCTTGCATCTGCTTTTGTCCAAAGGAATGTTGGTCTACTTAAACGCACATGGCATTAGCTTAACTATATTAAACCATCAAAAATAGCCATGATTCCTTAACAATATTTAAAGACAAAGAAAACAAAAACTATTAAATGAAGCGGCTGATGGATGAGGGATCACGAGGGCTCGCCCTTCTCAATGGATGCCAGCTGGTTGAGCAACATGATCTACTGATCGGACATCTAAGGCCAGCCCCACCACACTGTGTGTTCCGTCAGGTGCCCGTTTTGTTGTCTTTACTCTGTTCCTTTTGTTTAAATCATTACTCACTTATTGTTGCGGCCCCTCTCTCCCGTAATCGGTATAAAAGAAATAAGAACGAGCCAGGGTCAGGGTAGCGGGACGTAACACTAGTTAAAGTTCATATTTAAATCTAGTTGAGAGCATTTCCTTCAGCAGGCCGGTCATGATTGCAAATTCTTGATTTGAGACTGAATGAAGACAATTCTGAGAAAAAAAAAAGTGTGCCAATCTCCATGGCGATGTAAAACACCCATTGCAAATCCTGTTAGCGTTTGATGGCAGTAGCTGTTGGTGTGAGGCCAGTTAGTTTTCACACAGGTTGTCTCCCCTCATGTATGAAATCATAACTTGCAAGTTGTGTTTTTTTGTATTTGCTCAAGTGACATTAAGATTCCCATGACGACCTGTAAGGAGTCAAAACGCTTTTCTACAGCGACAGAGTATTTATTGAAAACACACAAAAACCCAAAAGGGAGGAGTCAGGGGTCAAGCTCTTTAACGCTCTAATGTTTGGGGTTTTTTTTTTAAGTGGGCTTCAAGATAACGACCTCTTAAGCTCTCCAACCATTTGAGTGATCTTCAGTTAATTGGGCAGGAATCTCAATCATTTTGGTATTTTCCCCCCATTTGACCCTCTCTCGAATTCATTAGCATTATTTCTCCTCCAGCCTGTCTGGGAAGAGAGGAAGCAGTTCAGCTCAGAGCAGGAGAGTTTGTTTCAGTCGTATTTATTGGTTTGGGTGGCATGGTTATAAAACGTGTATAAAACGTTAACTGATAAGCTGTCATTTTCATAAAAAAATAAAATAAGTTTTCTCTCGTTTTAAGTGCTGTTCGTCTTTCCATAACACAAAAGCCAAATATTTTATAGTATGCAGATTTTTTTTTAAAAAGGCACGTTATATATTTTTTGAAAATATTCCCAGTTGTATTAAATTCTGACTGAATAAACAGGAAGTTGTGGTTTTCTCACACTATTTTGGAAGAGGATTAGGGCCACCGGAAAATAAAAACACCACAGAAATCTGACTGTAAAATCAGAATTCACAATCACTCATCCCTCATGATTTACACCTTACTCACCCTGCATCACAACAAGCGACAAGACGGAGCTGGAAGACGCTGAGCAGAAGCTAAAATTAGGAGAAGTTAAGTTACACTAACTTAAATGGTGGACTAAAAACGTAAGCAGTAAAATCTTATGATGTGGGGGTTGAGGGTCAGGCTGGGTTGTTTGTTGTTTTTTTTTAGGCCCGATCTAAACTCTTACTTCTTCCTGACCTGGTACTGGCTCTTCCTTGCCCTGTACCACCTGCCTTGATGTTCCTAATAAATGTCCGGAGAGGAATCAGCCGACTCCCGTCTCCTCAATCAGAAAAGAACACAAAGTTTTGCAGACTTTGACAAGTCCTACCAAAGTACCTTCTCCCAAATTTGCTGTGTCATCTCCATAGCTTGGGACAAACTTTAAACAAGACCGTTTTATCCTACAGTAGCTTAGTACTTGATAGTCTTTCACAAAAAGCAGATTTGTGGGGTTCTCCATGCCTGACCTGTCAGTTTAGTTTGACCATCTTGTCTTGATAAGTTTATAGACGTGCTGTACTGTATCTCCACTTTATTTACAGATTTGATCATTCTGGACTGTATCAAAGTACATAAAGCTGTCTTTGTATAATTTCACTTCCTCTTCAGAATTATCCACTACTTTGTGTTGGATAATCATAAACCACAATAAAATACATTGACGCTCTGTGCTTGTACTTAGGGACGCACCGATCCACTATTTTCACTTCCGATATCTGAGGGTTTAATACCAGCTGATGCAGATTGGTACCGGCTTAAAACGTTTCTTTTTGTTAAACAGACATAAAGTTACTGAATTACAAATGTATTTGCTAACTCGGCACCAGTACAGCACACCTAAATACACCAATCCCTTCACAAGTTTGGTCAAACGTGCAAAAACAACTTTCATTTGTTCAGTCATTGCAGTTAGGAGAATATCAGCCAATGTAAAATAAATAATAAGGAAACTGAAACTGACAAAAACACTATGTTTGACTGCCTTGGTCAAACATGAAACAATTTGCTCATAATATGTGGATTTTTCAAGATTTTGTGACATGATGTCCAGAGTTTTTTTCCAGGAGGTTATTGTTTGCTACATATTTATACCGTTTTTTTTCCTTCCTACTAAACATGATAACAGGTTTCTGTTGTTTCATTGGGCATTTTTTTCAGTGCTCCCAAATCATTTAGGATGTGGTTGTATCTACTACATGTCACGATAATGCGCATGGACGCTCTGTCTCCCATCACTCTGCCTTCCTCTGCAGAACAAAGCTTTCTATTGGTCCCATCCTGCCGGTGACAAATGGAAGGTGGCATCTGTGTTCTGGAGGCCTCAGTGGCACTGCGACTGGGGAACGTGATGAATATTCATCACTGGGTGCTTTTTCACCCCGTCCGCTCCACACCGGCTGTTCCCTGTCCTCTGGTAGAAGCTGAGAGAAAGAAGGAAGCCAAGCTGACGGCGACAAGGAAAGGAGGGAAGCGACGCGAGGGGAGGACGGCGTTTTGAAAGATGCTTTCACCAGATATGAAGGGTTGGCAGGACGGCGTGTGAGACCGTGTGGAGTAAGAATGTTCTGGAAAGCACAGAGAGGAGGCAGACAATGACGACGCAAACAAAACGGTGCCGAGGCGCAGACGTGAACAGGGTTTTTACATATTTTTTATGTGAAAATTTCAGACTTTGAAACTCAAGTTTCAGGAGTTCTCAGCCCATTTCAAAAATACGTTTATATAGTGGATATTTGTTCTGTGGTTTGGTTTTAAATGTGCAGAAATGGACGGATGGATGAACCTGCAACCTGTGGACTTAACAGAATGGCTCTTAATAACTTTGGTTAAATTCTGACACATTCTGTATTTTTATTTATTTTTAAAATATCAAACTGCACAATTATATGGTCAATGGAAACAAAGCTAACATGAAACCAAACCATGTTTGTTTTTATCGAGACCGGGAGAAAGCTTGGCTTAAGTTCCAGACTTTTCCAGATTTACCAAACTGCGCAGGAGCCCGTAGAAGACGTCCAGTGGATAAAATGCAGTGAATGTGATGTAAAATAAACTCCTTTAGAGTGAACACGCTCCAACTTACCTGCTTACTTTCCCCCTCTGGCTAACTCGAGGCATACAGTGGCTCCATGCTTACCTATGGACAAACAGCTGCAGGTCAACAGGTCGGCAAACAAAGCTGCTACACACGGATGTACGTTTGTATTGGTGCTCAAATCTATACACGCGGTGACACTAAGCCCCCATGGGAGCACGGAAAGGAAATAAATACACCCTTGTGCAACAACTGAAAGAAAAATAACTTGGGGGGGGGGCAAAATGTGTCGGTAGCTGTGGAGGAGATGATTTCCTATCCGATTCAGCATTTCCCCGAGTCAAAACCAGGTGGCAAACCTGTCCTCCATTCCTGTTGCTGTTCACTGTCTGGGAGACAGACCGCTCCTGACCGTGTGTCTCTGTTTGCTGGAGGATGAGCACCCATTAGGATCATCCATCCTTTCAGCTGGCCCATCTGCACACGGTCCTTGTCGTGTTTGCATTAGAAACCTGTAATCTTCCAGAAGTGTGGAAAGCAATCAGAAAGAGCTGGCACACGAAAAAGTTAAAAAAAAAAAAAAAGCAAAGGCTGAAAATCCTGAATGTGGAATGAAACTCAAATCAAAACAAATGTGGATATCAATAATAGGATGGTTAAAAACAACAACAAAAAAACACATGATGTATGAAAACAAAAATAATTGAATCCTCAGCAGGGATAACGAAGAAAAAGGACAGCACTTCACAAAATGTCTCTTAGATTTTATAAAAATAACATTAAAAGCTAAACACACCTAATAATTTTAGCGAAAGGCGTTTCTGCAAAGTAAGAACTAAAAGAAGCTTAAAACAAAAGCACACTCGACTTTTTAAACCTCTCATTTCTAAGATAAAAAAAGGAAAGTGTCCATCCTCTTCCTTCCACTTCACAGTCACACACTATGTTGGTCTCTCATAAGGAACTACATAAGATGAAAAAAAATGCCAAGGGTGTTACACTTCATTCAGCTTCACAGTAAAATACCGTTCTCATTTACTCGTCCTGATTTAGGACATGATTGGAATTGTTGCATGAACCAACTTCAGCAAAACCTTTAGTTGTGAAACAGACAACTTTAAAGGCGCAACACGTGTTTTCCAGACACATAGTGCCATTTTACAGCACACTCAAACTGTAACTATGTTAACCTTCAGTTGCTATAAAAATTCCCAGCAAGTTGCCCAGGTATTATTCTGTATTACATCGCATGTGACAACGAAGGTCCTCCGTGTGATAAATGTTATGAGCTGAGATCCCAATAAGAAACGGCACCAGACTCGAGACTCACTGGGCCCGATAATGAAATCCTACACAATTTAAATGCACGCACTGTGAAGTGTGCAGTGATCAAGAATAAATGTAAAAACACTTCTAACTACGTCTGAATCATAAAGAAGTGGAAATAGAAATATATATGTATATATATTTAGCCAGTAATTACATTTTTCACTCGTGTCTTTGAATCTTTGCTGATACGGCAAAGGAAATTTGTCAAAATTACCCACCCACACCCTCTATAATCTCAAGAAAAAATTGAGTTATTTGTAGCCATTACAATATTCTGATTAATATTAGACCTTTAGCTTTACATAAGGAATCAAAGTGATTGCACAGCTGGTTTGGCATTCCTCAACGGAAATCAATTTGTTAAGCTCTCCAACACGTGACATGACGTGTAAATTACAGCCCCGCTAACAGAAACAGAAGATGAAGTGAAAATGACAGTCTCGTACTGTGGGGTCATGAATTACCTTCCTACTATGCAAATCCGTGCAGCACGTCTGACTGTGGAATCGCGTTACAGACTTCTAACAGAGCGCCTACATCTGCATGTTTCTGCTCATTTACATTCGTTTTTCTTACTACTATATGCCATTTTAACTGCCCACACTTTTTTTTTATGCCTGGCACCAGATGTGAGTTAATGTTCAGAAAAATGCCTTTTTTTTCTTTCTTAGGAAACACATTAAAAACTAGTTTCTGTACACTGTAACTAAAAGAAATACAGTGCGGGTCAGAAGTCAATATCCACGTGACTGTAGTTAATTTAAGTGTGCAGCATTCAACCAATTAAATGATACAGCAAAACAATAGATTTCCTCTAAACCACTCAGGGTAAAAATTATGCACACCATCCCACCCACACAATAATCAAGACGGCATTGAGAAAAAAAAAAAAAAAAAAAAAAACCACCCTCTTAACAATACAGAAAGTCACCCATTTATGATTTCTGAATCAAAAGAGGCCAGATCCTCTGTAAAACGTGACATGCAAAAACATTTCGTGTAGCGACAAGGCAATTTGTTTTCAAATTTCACCCGTCTGCGTGCTCATTTGAAGACGAAAAAAACTTCCGCAGGACTTTGATGGTGTGTTCACACCAAAAACGTTTCGAGCATCAGGTGTGTCTGGTTGACATTTAAAGTCTATGTGGCGGCACATTTCGAGCGCCTAGAGCGGCGAGATTTGAAGCGTTTGACTAGTCAAGGATGTTCGACAAAAAGGCCGGCAATGGAAAACAACGGCTAGAGCGATTTTGAAGTATCTGACGTGCCCTCTACGCACCTCCACGTAGACTTTGAAGGTACACCAGAAGCGCCTGACGAGCGTAACTCGTTTGGTGTGAACGCATCATGATGTAGAGATCAGAAACAAAAAAAATATTAGCTTGTAAAATTTTCTTACAGATGCAATTAGACATTAGTTGTCCTCAACAAAAAACTATGGTATAAAAAGTATGCTATAGTATACTCCAACCATTTCTGCCAAGACCAGTGGTTCAGTATCCAGAAAGAATCACTCCAGAATCTTTTAGCTGCTCCAAAGAGTTTAGGATTTCTGTCCAACATGCCTGTGAAAAGCTGTTAAAATATTCCAGGTGTTGTGTGAATAATTTTGAACCTAACCTGGAAAGTAATAAATCTGCATTACATTCAAACAAATGAATTTCAGATATTTTTAATGTATTAAAATTATGTTAATAACATTTTAAGTCCATGATGAGGTTATGTCCTTTTCTGACCAGCATTGTACTGGGAACAGACAGACCACGCCGTAATCAGCTAATGTTTTAGTAGTGGGTGAAAAAAACAGTGGCCGTTTAAAAACCAATGTCAGAAGTCGACTCCTGTGGCAGAAAGTGATTCAGATCGGAGGGCTGGTGGGGGGGAACCTCGCCGGGCAAACTAAAATACGGAGAGTCTTTGAAACACAAAGCCAGACGTGTGGAGTCTCACGGCACTCAGAGCGAGTGCCTGTTGGGCCGCTTTAATTTCAAGAGCCAGGTGACGCCCTGAAGAAATGAAAGTGAGCAGCTCTGAAGGTTGAGCTCGCTGTGTAGCAGTAAGAATAAAGTTCTGGCTTTTCAGGATTCCAAATTATGTTGAAGAAAGTGATTTTTTTTTTCTCTCTAATATATATATACATTTTTTCCTCAAGAAATCTGGCCCTCTATGTATGACACAAATTATCGCTCTTTGCGCCACAAGCTTGTTTGTTCCCTTGAGATCCGTCTCTTTCTATCGCAGACCCAACAGAAAGGAAACAAACCGACTCAGACGTGGCAATCATTTCATAATGTTGCTTTTACCAAAAAGCTAAATTGTACACCTGCAACACGAGCACAGAAGACTCCAGTGTTCGAGGCAAAAGAAATGGCCTACTCCAAACACACACTATGCTATCTTTTACAATGTTTACTGACAGCATCTCTGTCGCATTATTACCGCTGTTCCCTAGACAAAACCTAATGCGTTTCTGAAAAGCATAGAAGGGAAGTGGTGTGTCTGTCTCCGGCAGCGCTCCTGTAATTAAGGTTTGATAGCCCCGTTACACATTTCTGCCAAATTAAATCCTCGGATGTTTCCTTCACAAGCAGCATCTTCGGCTCTGCATGAAAATCAAACCACCTGCGGAGCATCTGCGTCTAAAAACATTTGCTTTTCGCCCATGATAAACCTGAGCCCACTTCATGAATTTCTAATGTGTTTAGTTTGTGTTTGTCTGTATGTGGCACTTCTTACCACAATGGAGTGTGGAGTTCATATAAACATTTGCCAAGATGAATTGCCAAGGCAATAACCCAACAACTGCCCTGTCCATCTGAGCCTTTTTGTAGCGTGCAAGTGGATGTGCTTGTTGCCTTAGCTGAGACTAAACGAATATAACGCAAAATGGTGGTACAAAATCAACTAAACTGACTATACAAAGCAGAGGAATCATTATGGGATCTACATTTTTAATGGAATTAAACACTGAACAGTTGAATTGACTAAAATATTTATTACTCAGTCTATATATATGTATATTTTTTTTTAGAAATTTAGAGCAACTGTTTTTCTAATACAAGCACATTTTTAAAAGTGATGATGTGTGAAGTTAGTTAAATGGATGGAAGCTGAACTCGGTGATTGTGAGTCAACCAGGATTATTTGCAAGCAACGACAACACCTTGAAAAACTGTTCATTTACCTTAAATTCAATATAAGCTAATATTTTGGACCTGGGCTATAAAGGTGAGTGCTAAGCACACTGTGTTTGAGACTCTTGTTTTAAAGTCATTAATGAACAACATGTTGAGCTGCCCTCTATGTTTATATTGTAAAAAATACCAAGGTTGCCATGGTCAGGACATTGTCACTAGATTTAACATATAGGAACATATCATTCGTACTGATCCCCATGACCAATGCTCCAGCAGAAGGGCTGGTCTTCACGCAGCACTAATTTCCACTTACAATTAGGGGTAGCCTGACAAAATGCAACTCCTTTGCCTCGTACAGAGGTTTTGACCTCTCGGCTATCGAGAAACGATTGCTTGCTGGAGGCGTTTAAGTTTTAAACTTAATCTGTAACATTTGCCCGTGAATCCACCTCAATGGGAGGAAGCCCAGACGGAGCGCTGAAGAGAGATGAGAATCGAGCGGAACTGTGTATGAGGGCGATGGCCAGGCTAAATCACAGCAGGAGTTACATACTTTCCTGTGTCCAGACTCGTAATGAATTGTGTTTGTGAGAAGCCGCCACTGTTTATTGGCTATATTGACTTATTGAAAGCTTCCAAGTGGACCGCAAGATTGAAAACCAAACCAGACTCATGAAAATTAGGCTAAAACAAACAAGCAAAACACGACAAACAAAATTACATTCTGCCGGGCCATCATTCTCCTATCACTTCCTGTTGTCTTCATCTTTTCCGCCAGTAGTAACATCCGGTTATTGATCACATGATTCATGTGACATACAAAAGGTCTTTCCATTGTAGTTTTATGAAATAAACTCATTTTGATATAACTGAAAAACCTCCTCATCGTAGCGCAAAAGCTTTTTAATTGTCTTGTTTCTGCTAAACAAATTTATCTTCGTAATTCCACTTTGCTAAGCTACAAAGTGGCCAACAGGATGTAAAGAACCTGGCTGAAAACATGCTGACTGTCTTTAACATTCAAGCATAAATGTACTTCTGTAAGCAATTGGAGATCTGGCCATTTTCTCTTAGAGGTCCTCCAACCTTGATAAAAGACTTCAAAGGATTAACTGATTATCCAGCTTGTTGGTGATTAGATTTCCATCCAGGGACTCATTGATAATCAATAGTTATTTTGCGGCAGGGCCCTGAAGAAGGCATTCACGGTGACACGTCATGACCACAATTCACACCGTTGCACTGGAGGCTCCTCCTGTGACCTAAAATTTACCTCGGTGAATCCGTCTCACATGAAATGTCCTCCCGTCTGAAATCTTGAGGCATGACCACATTTAGGTCATGTGCAGACGGCTTTTGATCTTCATCCATCGTCTCACTGTGGCTTCTAGGCAACGGTTGGCGTTTAATGTATGTGTTCATGGATTTCTCTCCGTACAGACATTGTCTTGGATGTTCTTTGCTCTCACTGTTGAACAAATTGGACTATTAGGGTAATAAAGGCATTTTTGGCAGCAAGCACATTAGGGTGCAGTAGTGTATTTTCATGTCGCATCATCTTTTGTGTTGGGACTATTTCATTCCGTCAATGCACATTAAAGTTACAAATAAGGATACCTGTTATTTTAGTAACCAAAGCAAGCTCCTGTTGAAACGGAAACAGTTTTACTATTTTAAAAACAAGAAATTAATTACAGGATCGGCTTTCCCTGTTTTCTATTAGTAGTCAGCTTAGCTAGCACTGCAAAACTAGCACTGCGTATCTAGCATTGCAAAACTGCATTCCATAAGAATGTAGATCTTCTGCCCTACATCTGAGGTTTCTACAAAACTACCAACATTTTAGTTGTAATACATTCAGCCTTTTTCAGGACAACTTGCTTCAGAATGTGCAGAATGTTACAGACCACAGATGATAGTTTGGTTGGGGGTCAAAATTGCAACATTTGTTACATTTTCAGCTGGTGGAGTTTGTTTTGTGTCAAACCAAACCATTTGAAAAACCTGATCCCCTCCTCGCCTGTGGTGGCGCTGCGCCAAAAACCACAGAAGGAAACGAGATGAAAGCCATTGAACAAGACAAGCAACTTCTTCACAAAATACAAATATAAATGGAGAAGCATCAGATTTAGTAGATTTTGTCTTTGGCAAAAGAACACAAGCCATTTCTCCTGCCAACGCTAGACTCGCATGTTTGTTGTGTATGTATTTACCCAGAATGCCCTGCACTATATTCCACTCCCTGCTTTTGCAGCGGTTTCTGGTCCGCTTGGTGTTAACGTATCCATTCGAGCCGCGTTCACTTCAACCGAATCAACACCTGGGTTTCTAGGCGGACTAGTGTTTGCTTTTTTTTGATCCGTTCAACAATGCAACCACACCTCCCCAAATGAACCACACTTCCTTGGCAAACAAACTACACATCGAACTAAGCGCACTAAACAGGGCTGGTGTGAATGCACCCTTACACTTCACAACAAAAACTGTGTACACTGACTCAGTTTCAGGAATTGACTCAATCAACAATTCTAGCTTCTTTGCAACCAAAGCAGCCAATAAAGGAGGTTTTATGTCATGATTAGGATGATCATTTTTTCACATTTCCCTCAACATTCAAAATTTCTTCTTAAGAATAGATCAAAGACGCAGACATTTCTCTACATATACCAGAGAAATAAACATTTTCCTACAGCGGGTTCATTTCTAATGTTTCAAAAAAAGAAAAGCACACCACATCAGGTGGAATAAATCTATTCCGAAAAGTCTTTACTTCCATTTTAGAATACCTTGTGAAGATGATATCAGATGTGCTACAAACCCACTATTTGATCTAAGTAGTCTTAAAATAATTGTTCTGCTTTGTACTCCCTTGCCTTCTTCGTGGGATTTCTGACCTTTGTGTTGAGAGCGTGCCCCCGGCTCAGTTTGTGGTTAGTTATCCTTGGATTCCCGGGTGTTAAATTCCTTCTCTCCAGCGCATCATGTTGTGATGTTCCCCGGCGAAGGTTTTTTATTGGAAGAGAGCAGAATGATGGATAAGGTCTGTTCCCCGGATCCCGGGGAACGCATCATCAGTGTCAGGCTTTGCTGGCAACTCAAGGTGATGGGTGTCAAGGGCTAACGCAGCAGAGCAGGAAGAGAGGTGGGGGGGATCAGAGCAGTAATGGTGGCGCTCATCATGACTGAGTCGGCCCCGCAGCTCTTTACGACCTCGCTGCCCAGTCAGTCATCACTAAGCCTACAACTAATTACATTGTTTTTTTTAGACACTTTCTCTCTGTTTCACGTTAGCGCTGAGGTTTAGCCTTTAAAAGGCATGAGAGTTTTCATAGCAGCCGCACAATTTAATGTATTTCATGGGAATTTTATGTGAGAAAAATGTGAAGAGATGGAAGTAAAACTTTTCCTGAAAAGTATATGTCTATACGCTTTTAGCCAACTACGTTTAATATTTTTAAATAAAATCCAGTGAAATATTTGCTTTTTAAAGTCTTTTAATTTGCAGTTTAGGTCTACCTGTTTATAAATTAATCTGTATATGGAGTATTATTAATTATCAAACATCACATCTGCAATTGCGCTAAAGAAACGACTGTCAGGGATAGTCACCGTTAAGGAGAGTTCCCCGTTTGTTGACATTATAGCCACTACTACTAGCTAGCCTGCTTCACGTTAGCACCAAGGTTTAGCCTTTGAAAGACATGAGAGTTTTCATAGCAGCCACACAATTTAATGTATTTCATGAGAGCATAAAAAAGAAACATTACTGTAAGGTGGAAGTTAAAAGTTGAATGATTTAAAAAATTTTGCTAGCATACATATGCAGCGTGTTCCAAATTATTATGCAAATTGGATTTAAGTGTTGTAAAGATAACATTTTTTGTTGTGCTATTAAATTTATAGATGGTATTGTGTGTCAGGGCTCTTTCAATCACTATAATTAATTTCACAGAGCTGGTTGATTAGTTTGTCTGGTGAGCTCAATTAAAGAAAATCTACTTAAGAAGGATGTTCCACATTATTAAGCAGGCAAGCAAGAAAATCACACTACTTGTGATTTTCTTGAAATAAACGTTGCTGTTAAGAAGCGTTTCCTGTTTGTTGACATTACAGACAGGATTGCTAGTGTTAAAAAAGAGGTAATTTAACGCTAGCTTTGGACCAAACGTTTGGCTCTTTCCTCTTTAATTTGCCCCGGGATCCTCGACGAGCGACGGCGTCGTGCTAAAGTGAAACAACAACAAAGCGTGTTGACGTCACAGATCACAGAGTTTAATCTCATACAAAGCAATCGACAACAAAGCTGCAGAGGAACAGAGATATGCATTTTTCTCATAAAAATAAATACACACAAGGGGAAGACAAACAAACATAAAACAAAGACAAAAAAAGGCAAAAATTAGCGGCCGCTGTCTCTCTCTCTTGGCGTGCTCCGTGTACGTAATTTTATACCAAATAGGTGTTTCCCTATTTAATTTATGCAGCCAAGGCGTTCCTCGTGCTGACCAACTGGAAACACCCTCAGCCCTCAGAGAAACTTGGAAACTCCCCTCATTTATGGCAAAGGTGTCTGGTTTTTGTCTAAGCAAAAGGGCAGACAACTTAGTGCTCATCGCTGTCTGGTACGGGCATCCCTGGCGCCAAACGTCTTGAGATGAGATTTCACAGACACCTCTGAAGTCTCTTCCCCCAAACTTCCTTAGTTCTCCCCATTTGAATGTAAATTTTATTGCCCTGTGTGGGGGAGACCCCTGCTTTGTTTGAATGTCTGCTATTCAGCTCCCACATGCTCAACACAAAACTGTTCCAAATAAGAGTGTTGGCTATACCTTTACACATGTCGTAAGATTAACTGTATTAAGCACCAAAAATAATCATTTTTCCTTAACACTAGCTGCTAGCATTTTAACTTATATAAAACAGTATATGAAATAAATAACACTCACCATGGCGAAGCTAAACCATGTATATCGATGAGCCGTTTGGTACCGAGGTTCTAACGAAAGTGTGTCTATATGGTCATTTTAGATATTTATGTAAAAATAAGGAAGAATAAATTTGCGCCAAATCCAGGTGACATGATGGAAAATCTAAAAATAAATAAACGAATAATCAAATCCAAACTGCAGATGGAACATTTTAGTCAACTTAAATTGAAAGTTTCCAAAGTCACCTGAAATGTCTTTGAAACTCGTGGTTAATGACCAGAAAAGTAACGTGAGAATTACATTTTTAGTCGTACGTTAAAAATGTTCAAATATTTAAAAGAATTCAGTTGTGCGACTTTAAAATAAATCACAGATTGCCTATTTACAGAGATTTATCATGTCTGATGCTGTTTTTATATGCTGTCTGTCCTAATTATATCCACAGCATACACACAGGTGTTTAGCTTGCAGGTAAATTAAAAGATAAGTTTTTGCTGGAAACAGATGGTCAGTATCATTTGGACACTGAGGCTCAGAGTGGGACGCGGTCCATCGGTCACAGTCGGAACAACTTTCTTTACTTTTTTTCCTGCATACATTTTCAGAGTTAAGAATGACTCATCACACATGGTTCTGCAATTTGGTCCATATAGTGAAAAGTTTATGTTCAAATATTTACAACAGCCCTTTAGTTCATCTCCTGTCTGGGAGTGTGTACAGGTCCTGCCCAGATGTTTCGTGCTCCAGCTGAACCGTCACTGTCAGCAGAGCGACCTCTGCCTCCGATGCCTTCAGGGAATATGGAAAGCGAAGTTTTTTTCTGCCGTATCTGCTACTCCTGAGCTGGAGTGGGACTCAAAGTGTGTGTTTGTTTCTTTTCGTTGCTTTTCCAATCAAGCTGAGTGGGTAATAGATGCCTGCATGACACGGCTGAAGCTGAGTGATTGCCACTGGCAGAACTTGCATGGTGTCCAGAGCGACACACACACACACACACACACACACACACACACACACACACACACACACACACACACACACACACACACACACACACACACACACACATTCAGATACGTATCCTCTCCATTTATGGAGAGCCGTTACATTCCGAGTTAAATAAATATCAAATGAATAAATGTCCCCACTAAATAAATAATATAAGTTGGTTCATTTTATAGCACATTGGACCTGAAGCACAATGATATATGTACATATATCATACATGACTGAAAATAAATAAGACTTTGCAATTTAGAGCCTTAAAATTAGGTCTCTGTCTCTTTAAAAACTCCTGCTCTTTCTGAAACTCCGCCTTCAGGAAGTCATCACAACATGGTTCCTCTATTAACCCTTTAACAATGTTTTTCACTGAGAAGTAGTGTATATGAGCTCAGTAGATGTGCAGTTCCACCAGGTCTTTGCTAATTGCTGTTGGCTAGTCTGAAGGAGCGGAGTGGGGAGGGCTGCTCTGCAGTGTGGAAGTTTGGACACTGCAGCCGCTTCTTCTTTTCCCCTCGTTTTTTACGCCCAATTCATTCAGAACTGCAATAATCACAAGAAATTAAGTTTAATTTCTCAAGTAAATAAGTAATTCAATGCAACATGTCATGAATGAGCCAAATAATAAATGCAGTTTAGGTGCTAAAATTAAAATTTGAATATATTTAAAACACGTTTACAGGCCTAGAAAGGTAATTATTATTATCCTTTAAAAACTCTACAGTTTGTCTTTTTTTCCCTTTACTTTTTTAGATTTTGCTCTCCAGGGCAGAAAGCCATATCAAAAGCCAACACCGGTGAAACAGAACAGAACCTAAACCACAACACCATCCCTGCTCTCTAAAGCGCCAGTTTGGGAATTTGTAAGCACCGTTTTTAAATCCGTGGCCACGGACTGGAATACGCCAGACAAGGACATACCGTCCACACTCATGAATTGAACATGAAATATAAACCCGCCTGGGATTCCTCCGGCGTGTGCTCTGAGGCGCACCGGTTGCTATCCTCGCTCTCCGCTGAGAACGGCTCTGTGCTCAGATTCTGTCACACAGCCACGCCGCGCGTCCACCGGTCTACACCAAAGGAGGCAGCTGTTGGTGTCGCTGCGGTTTCATGCCGTGCTGCCATGATACACAGCTGATCCACCCCACGCAGGGAGCACATCACCTGGAGTGGAAAGCACATATGAGCTGTGGTTCAAGAATCCTAACAAGGCCACAGTCTCGCTTTGAATTCGAACCCTCAGTTGGGATGTTTTGAGGGTAATGAGAAACAAAAGGCTGATTAGTTCTGCAAACTATAATGTAACCCACAACTAATGGTGCTACACTCCGAATGCTCAGCGTACGGGTCAGGTCATGGAAGAACCCCTGCAGGATTTCATTTGGTTAGAGCTTTCCTTTGAACGTTACAACAGTGTATCAGGGCAATTGTAGATACACATATAAAAGGAGGAATGCATTTCTGGCAAAACAATCTCGAAATTTTCTAGAAAAAACTTGAAAATTTCTGTGTTTCAAAAGACTAAAATCGTCCGCTTGGATCAATACTGAAATAGAGATATTTCTGATACTAGATGCTTTAAAATTGATCATCAAGTCCAAGTATCAACATTTTCAATACCTCCGTCACTTGAGATAATGTATCTTAACTAGAGTATGTTAGAAAGTAACTAAACTATTGACAATCTGGACTAAAATAGAGAGTTGATGGGAACTGGTAGGTGTGTAAAGCCTACAGACATAATGCTCAAGCACACCTGCGGTGCCCATGTGCACAGTCGTGGCCAACACAAACTGAACTGCTACGTTCACTTCCTCCGTTGCCTCTGCTAAAGCTACAGGCAGACTGCAATTATATAAAAGACAAAAAAATCGACTGCATTATTCACGACATCTTCTGTTCGCTGGTTGGTTCAGGAGAAATTCTACCAAATGAATGGAAGGCAATGGCCAGATTAGAAAACTTACTAGATCTGAGGTCAAATTGCATTTTAAAAAGTGTACAATCCTGGCTACCTTAAAAGGAGCAAATCATAAACCTACTTTTATTTATCTAGAATTAGAGCTATCCGGTTTGGCTGCTTGCTACGTTCAGATGTATTGTCTGTTCGAGGAATTCAGAAAGAATACGAAGCTCCAGCAGGAGATTTGCAAAAATCACTGTCCATTGTGACGGAGGAGGCGCGTTTCTGTCCTTCTGAATTACCGGATTACAGTTGCTTCAAATACCGTTTCCCTTAAGTAGCAGTTCGCCAGTTTGATCAGTTAAGAGCTTCTGACAGCGGGTGTCATTGAGCAACTTCGCCGAGATGCAGCAGGTATCACTTCATTGCCCTCATTCATACTGTACTCTGTCGGCAGGATTAGCTTCAAATCCTCTCCCTCGCCAAAATCCTCTGTAGGGCGCGCTGTCAGGGAACCTGCTGTAACCGAGCTGCTTTTCTTATTTTTAGTCCCTTTTTTTCCCTCCCCTCTCTCTTCACCAGCCGCCGTGTGAAACATCAAAGAGGGTTTTTAGTTCAGCAAAAAGGAAACCTAAACCTCATTTGTGAGTGCTTCACAAGGCAAATTAATTATTCATTCGCCAACAGGAACAACAGAAAGATAGGGGCAAGACACACAAACATGGACACCAAATTCTCTCACAGAGGCTTTCAGAGAATTGAACGGTAGATAATGAGAGCAAGCGGATGCTTCTTCAGTCGCCTTTTAAATGCTCTCACCTTCTGCAAAATCGCCCCGAAAGAGTGCAGAGTTCGAGTTTTTACACCGTCTCACTCTGAGCTGTTTTTTACAGCAGATTAGTTGGTGTTTTGAGGCAGATAAGCTCACAGATTAACATCCTAACTCGGCAGTGGGGTTTGGAGTTCAGGCAATACCTGTCTCCGATGGGTAATTTTGGATGCAGGGAACACAAACAGCCTCATACATAACGGCAATCAACGAAGAGCAGAAATTCACGGAACATTTAAGCTAACGCTTTAGCGCGAATGCTTTGTTTGGGCAAGTAAGGGAAGTAACGTTTCATATTTTTTTGTATTTTCTTTATGCAGCTATACGGCAACATGTCATTTTGACTTTGCGACAGCAACAGTGTGGTCAGGGAGAGGGAATAACAGCGTCCGCCACTTTGTCTGAGGCCGCCCCAGCGAATCCGTCTCGTCACTACGGTTGGCAGGGAACAGAGAGACAGAAAAGTAAACAAGCTGCTTCTCAAACGCAAACTGGCAGAAAATGAGCAATGGTTCACTAGGTTTTCAAGTTGAAAGTGGAAAGACTTTCGCAGTGAATCAGTGGTGCCAGAGGTGTTCACAGGCATTTTGGGGGAGGGAGGCAGGGGCTCAAGTGGGGAAAAAAACTACCGGCTGCCTTGGTAGTGTGATATGCTGTCTTAGACCACAAAATACACAGACACACCCAAAAAAAGATTTCAGAATGGCACTTTTTTTGTCCGCAGGAAAAATGGCAGGTGTTTAGACGTGACCCCCTGACTGGTACAGTATACCTCTGGGAAACTATTTTTAATAAATATGAAAGCATCCATAGCATTTAGATTTGATTCATATAGATTTAAAAAAAACACAACACAAAATGAATCCATATCAAATTCAAGTATAAATCTGTAATTATGACAATATAGGAAGCAGCTTAGTTAAATTATGACTGTGAGAAGATATTCCTCGCTGTCAAATTGACCAGAATTTTGCAACCAATTCCTAATTGTCAGGCTTTTCCATTGACCTGCTTATATATCAGGAACTGTACTTCAACTCTTAAAAAAAAGGTCAACATTCCCAAATCTAGAATGTTCCATAACGCTTAAAAGCATAAAACAGAGCAACTCTGCTGGACTCCATTCAGCAGAGTTGCCCTCGTTTGCTCTCTTGTTGCACTTTAATGAGCCTTTTATTTACTTATTTTTACTTTTTTGTGTGAGTGCACTGACTTGGCATTGCAGGGAAACCATGTACCAAGGTGTTTTATGGGAATGTCTTGCAATGGTAACGTAATAGTGTGACTGACTTTATTAAAGATGACCTGTTATGCTTCCTTGAACAGGTTATGATAGGTCTATGGTATACACAAACATGTTCATGAAAATTTTTTTGCACAAAATAAATTTTAGATAATGAGATTTTAGTCCTTTCAGAATGAGCTCTTCTAGGGCGTCTTGTCATTTTAAATCTGAATAAGCAGCTGCTGGCCACGCCCCCCAAGTCGACGTTTGCACTCACACATAAAAATGGCTCTTTGAAAAGCAGAAGTGGAACCTTCTGCACAACCAACAAGAATGTAGCAAGTGGTTTCTGGTTGGCAAGTCAAAAGCAAAAGACTTTGCTTTTCCAGCAGCCATTGTAAAGTGGTAAAACCAGCTGACTGAACATGCTAGAGCTCAGCTTGCGTTGCTAGGTGACAGGCAGTGCCTGCTGCTGATTTGTGACGTTACACTCCTGAGGCTTTTGAAATGGCTCATTTTCCAAACACTATAAAACATTAACTTTTTTAAAGCGCTTGGACTGTTTTTAGAAGAAGTAGAAACCCAAAGGGAAGTACAAAAATGTGCAAAATGTGAATTTTTCTTAAAAGGTCCCTTTTAAATCCTTGGCATCAAAGTCAATAGATTGCATAATGAATGAAATTCTGGATTATGTACATTTGAAAAAAACAACAACCTGTCAAATAGCTTCTCTGTGCTTCAGACTTTATTTTAAACACCTCGCCTATAATAGAAATGGCTAATTATGCGGTAAGTCTTTAATAGCATCCAGAGTTACAGTTAGTGCAACTCAGGAGTGTGGCGCATTCACCGAATGGAAACAAAAATAGGAGGTTCCACTTGGCCAGAGAAACAGAAAATCCTCCTTTTCCCACCTTCTGATTTCTCAATCGGTCTCTAATTTTAACCTAATAGTTTAATTGTGCAGTAGATGTTAACAAATGTGTGAATACATACAGTCACAACCCTTGCTAACGTACGAGTCACTACCAAACCAAGTAGGATCCACAGAAACTGGTGTGGAAACAAATTAACCACCTCAAATTAGACTAAATTCAGCAAGGCAGGGGTCATGTTATGGATTATGATGCATACATTCAATAGATTAATATAAAAATATGCAGAATATCCCGTGCAAAGAATTGGATTTAAGAAATTATCGTCACCTCTTGGCGTCTTACAATCCTTTCTAAATGTGAACTGCAAATCAAACATGGGTAGAAAAGCTCTGAAGCTCTTTAATTAAAAATAAACCAAAACTGGAAAAGTCATTGAGAACTTTCATATTTTAATTCTCTAAACAAACTGCAAGAAGCAATTTTTGAGTTTATAACAAAAGCTGAAAAAGGCTGAATTGACTACTTATGACTAAAGTAGAACTTAGTTCTTATAAATATCAAGCGTGTACAGAGTGTCTGTCTGCACTCACCCGTTTTCTCTTACACTCTATGTCTATACATAACAAAATCAACATTGATACAGTTTAGTAATCTATGTATAATGTTTTTAAAACATCTATATAGGACTGCAACAAGCTATTATTTTAGTCGATTATTCTGACGATCAATTAAATTGGACAATCGCAATTAATCGTTTTAGCCATAAATCTATGTATTAATTTAGCAGCAGCAACGGAATAATTGTTTAAACCTATATTGTTGTCGTTTGGAACAGAAGCAGCTAAAAACATTTTACACCTTTATTTGTGTGAAAACCAGGAGGTCGTTGTCCTTTCTGGCCAGGTTCACCGCAGAGAGCATCACAAACACCACAGCCCCTTTAGGCGTCGAGTGTCCGTCTGATTCCCGTCCCAACCCTCCCACCCACAGGAAGCTAAGACCGCAGACATGGAGGAAACGCAGAATCCATCTTAAGAGCCAGCAGCTCCTCAGTAGGAGATCTTTGTAGCTTGCACATTAGGCGGCGGCGGGTTTTTGTGTCATCCAGTTAAAAGGCTCTCTCCAGGAAACATGGACATCATCCCAATCAGTCTTGTTCGACACTCCCGCTCACCTAGAGAGAGACGTGTCACCAAGTGACTTGGACTAAATTCTTTTGTAGCAGTAGAATAAACATGTTTTTCTGTATTTTTCTGCCTCCCTGCCTTCTTGGCAAAGCCGACGGCCGCGTCGCGCAGCAACACGACCACATGTGCGACGTCCAAAGTAGGGCGAAACGCGGCCGTTTGCTTTTTAAATGCATATCAGAGAAGGTGTTTTTGTTTTTTTTTGCACGGCTCAAAGACATCGTTGAATGCCCGCGGACCCCGCTTGCAGTTGGTGTCTTATCAGTAGTTTGCCAAACAATTTGTGCGCCTGACCGACAGGCAGCTAATGTGAGGACTGGACGGGAGCCACGGCCGGCTCATTCTGTGCTCCGCTGTCTGTCCGTCTCAGTCTGTCCCGGCTTTGATCATGTTTGGCTTTGGAGTGAGTCACACACGAATACGCACCAACAGCCAGCCCACGCAGGCTCTCTGTGCACACATTCACGCCACACTCATGGAAGGCTTAAGAGTCTTGCACTCCCACACCGAAGTGTTCTGCCTCCTAAAACGTGTGTCTCCACACATCTGTTGCGATCCAGGTGGGCTGCGACGTGCGCGAGAAATAGCATGTTCTTTTCCGGAGTTCGGTAATCCCGTTAGCGTTTGAAGTGTCGGTGTTTTTTCGGCAGAGTGTTTCGGTCCTTAACTTTTGAGAATCTGTGGCCGCGTCAGCGAGACACACTTGCCTTTTTTGCTCGGTGAATGAAACTCCTGATATTTTTGCTGATATTCGGATGGATTGGTAAGTCGTGGAGTCACTTAGCTCTGACCAAAATGCTTCACTTCATTTCACTCTTTGGCATCACCACAAAGCCAGGCATGGACACAGTTAGAAGCTTCTGAGAAGGAGGTGACTAGTTCTTATGACAAGAATGACAAAAAACGACAAACGGAAGCCATTATCTTTTTAAAATAATGCTCAGAAATGAGTCAAATTATTTTAAACATAAAACTCAAAGTTTCAACAGTGATCTGGGAGCTGAGTGGGGAGATTATCAGCCTCTGTAGAAACTCAAAATGCAAATGATTGCACTTATTTCTTTTTGGAGTAAAAAAGTCTTTTGGACTATAGGGAAAAGGCTTTTCTACCATGGCTCCCGGAGTTAGCCGGGGCTGTAAGCTGTTTACTACTAGCTGCTGGGGGAGCAGCTCTGCCTCACCCCGTAGTGATCGACTCCTTGCAGCTGCACAGCACCGCCATTCCCCTGCTTGGATCTCTGAGTAGCTGCCTCTCAAACTGCTCATCGTTCTCTCAGTCTCTGATACTCTTTGTCAGTTGCTAATAAGAATGATCGATCTGCCATCGTCATCATGGAAATCCTCACTGTGCCCAGACTGCGGCTGCAGGTTTCCCCTCTTCGTTTTCCAGCTCTAAACAGAGCGCCACTGCCTGCTGAGTGTTCATTCTTCAGGTAATCCTTTATATACAGGACAGAAACCACTAAGCTAAACACAAATTACAAAGTAGATGCCACTATTCGCTCCGATATCCAAACTTTACATTAATTTTGCAATCTCACTCCTTTCCGCTTCTCTTTCACGGTTACTTGCGCAACTTTACTTAGTTTCTTAGCAACGAAATACAGCTTATTGTTATTTATTGAAGATTTGAGATTTCCAAAAACAAAGGAATCTAATGTTGCGTTTTGTTTTTTACGATTGGAAGCTCATTCCCTTTCACATAACCAGAAAAGCCGGTTTTAAACATTTCTCTGACATTCGGAAAAATACGGTTTGCTTATTTTAGCATAGCTCCGGTTTTACTTGGCCTATTGACACAATTTAAAAACTGGTGTGTAGTTTATAATGTGCACTTTAAGCACAAGTTAACGTGTCGATACTCGCAGATGAAAAATCGATACCTTAAGAGGGTGGGAAGAAAATCGATAAATATCGTAGAATTAAACAGCCCTACTTCTGGCACACGTTTCCTTTTGCTGTGTGAGAATACGGCAGTTTTATGTTTAGCTGATTGCAAATTGAATGCCTCATACTACTACTGTTGATTTAACAGTAAAGTAAAGTCTTAGGTTGTAACTATTTTACGTAAAGGTTTTCAGGGTCTTTCAAGTGTGTACACACTTGTGTTAAAGGAATTGAATGATGTACTTTTTAGGTACATAGTGCCGTTTTATAGCACTATCAAGTACATATCACATCTGACTTAAAAGTTGTAATTTAATGTCTTGAAATTGGGCCTCTGTCTCTTTCTGAAGCTCCGCCTTCAGGTCGTCATCACAACATGGCTCCTCTATTAACCCTTTAACAATGTTTTTACCAGCATTTCTTTGAGAAGAAACTCGTATACAGTGAACCCTTGTTTATCGTGGGGGTTACGTTCCAAAAAGAACCTGCGATCGGCGAAATCCGTGAAGTAGTGACCTTTGGTTTTGTTTTGCAATTATTATACAATGAAATACTCCATAATACATTGAAACCAAAGAACAAAACCTTTTTACAGGCCCAAGCAATTGTTTAACAAGTAAAAGTACTGTATAAATGTTTTTTTTTTTTTTTTTTTCAAATAACTACTGTACTGTAAAATAATAATTTTAATCATCAATACGAACTGAAGGCTTCAAATTGCGGAGATCAGCCCCGCCCCACCGTGACCCGAGTCATTAGATTAGAACGGGAAAAAATGATTATGAAAAAAAATACAAAGTACAGTAGGACAAATAGTGACTCACGTGTATTTCACTGCTCTTCTGACTGAGCCGCTGCATCCTGACTTCGCTCTGTAGCGTTTTTTTCTTCTAAAGCCTGCGGTGCAGGTGGGTTTTTTTGAGAGAAGAACATAGTTATCGGTAGTTGTCGCTCTTTTTAGCATCTTCCTCTGCCTTTTGGGCCCGACCGCAAATGCCTTTGTCGGTGCAGAACGTTTTGTCGACATTATGGGTTTTAGAGAAACTTGAAATTGCAAGAGAATTTGCTAACTTAAATTTGGCAAGCTGTTTTACGTACGTGTACATATTAAACCGCAACGTTGTTGACACACAGGTAGAGAAGAAGCGGAGAGACTGTTTAGCCAATCAGAATGCAGAACACAATGCACGATGCAAATCCGTGAAGCAGCGAGACTGTGAAAGGTGAACCGTGATATAGCGAGGGTTCACTGTAATGCGCAGTTTCCCCGGGTCTTTGCTAATTGCTGCTGGCTAGTCTGAAGGGGTGGGAGGGTGTTTGGAGAGATTTGTCTGGATTTTACTTAGCATCCTTTAGGGGTGTTTACATTTGTGCTATCAGGTGGGGCATGGTTTTTATTTATTTATTTATTATTATTATTTTTTTTTTTTACATATTTCCCTCAAACGGATTTGTTTATCAGTTGAATAATACCAGGCAGATTTAACATTAAAGACAGAATTAAGCTCAATTAATTGTGTTGTTTTGTTTTTTTGTAATTCACAAAACCTGCCAGGTTAACAATGGTCTTTAGACGTTTTGTACCCACTCCAAATCCATCTTCTCTTTAATACCATTCATCTTTTTAATGAAGCTCTTTACTTTAAAACATTGAAAGATTTTTTTGGGGGGGGGTGAGGATGATGGTGGTAGTGGTGATGGATGGGATTTCTCAAGCACAGAAAATTGTGTTCTTTCAAGAGCACATCTCTGATGACTTATGACTAGAAGGAATTTAAATATATGGTCTTTGAGGGACTAGTTTTTTTGTTGTTTTTTTTGCTCCAGTGAAGACAGAAATGGCTTTGGGTAAGAAAATCCACAAAGAAGTCACCTTACAGTACAATGGAGAAGAAAGAAGGAGGGAAAATGTTCTTGAAAACTGTCTTGGTTACACAAAATGTTCTTTATCACCTTACATTTTTCCATAAATGATCCGCAGGGACAACATTCCTCTTTGGGACAAATATCACTTCCAACATCTGAACAAAATGTTTTCTTATACATGAAAAGCAATCATTTGTAATCAGTATTGATGAAAGAGAAAGCTTAATCAATAATTATAGTTGAAAAGGACATTTAAGGTTAGAAGGGTTTTCAGAACTACACAGACTTTTGGGAACTCTCGCCCGCTAGACTTTAACCCGATTCGGGCTACCAGATCGCCGGCGATCTGAGATGCATACATATTTTTCAAATGCCGGTAGAATTCGAACCACGTAAGGTAGAGCAATTTTTTTTTTTGCATATTAAACTGTAAGAATTGCGCTTCCTTTTCCGACCCTAAACATCCCCCCCGAGTTGCTGTGCGCGCGCAGACGAGTTCACAGATTTATAGTAAAAAGGATGGGTCCACAAACATGATGTGGCATCCATCCCTATATTTGTAGATCAGCTCGGGTCTGGCCAATCACTTCCTGTGTTGTTCTGACGTTGACAGAATGAAATACTACGAGATTTCATGAAATGTCACATGACTTCAGGTGAGATTTCATGAAAGTCATTTCCGTTTCCTGCACGTGCTATTTGGCTCTGCTCTTGCAAGGCAAACACCCAAAAAAAAAAAATTATGGAAAGACACGGAGTAAGAAGATTTTACTCTGCGTCCGAAGTCTTGGAGCTCGTCCAATGTGCAATGTATCTTCTGCACTTCTTTTTTCTGATTGCACTGATAAAAGCATTTTTTTTATTTTCCCTCGTTTTATTGTTTTTAGAAAATTGGCTGTAACTTTGAAACGAAGCTTTGAAAAAACTCCAAATAAATTGTGTTTGGTTTAGAAGGCTTGTGTGCAACTTTTTTGTATTGGGAACTTTGGTAAATAAAGTTAGGAAACTCTTCATATTTACAAAAATATGTCAAAAAAATTATAAACGGATGGAGTTCTTGTTATTGTTTTGCAAATTTTCTATTTTTAATCAGTTATTATTGATAAATGGCATACAAACTTGGAAAGGAGGACTTATAAGGATTTTATAGATGTAAAGAACATTGGAGTGCTCCTAATAATGACTCTGCAGCATCCAAAAATGTAAAAAGATGCTCATGCGGACTTTTATAATGGTAGTCCTAAAAGGGTTAAAGGATTGTGTTATTTTTTCTTTCCCTCTTGCTTGAAAAAAAAAAAGCGATTGTTCGAGTGTTTTGTTTTGTTCTGTGCCAACTCCATGATTTACGAAAACACAGAATCCTTGTAATTATGTTGAATTTTGGTAATAGAAATGATGACGGCAAATTACTAGCTGCATGAGATGTATGTCAAAGTCATAATTATTATTTTTCAGATAGATTTGTTTTTCATCTGTCAACCATTACAGCTGTGAAACTCAGCAAGAGGGCTCTGGGGTATAGAAATTTAAGACTACGACATCTCAGTCGAGTTAAATGTAGCACTACACAGTTTGGTTATGAAAACATGGTGAGTTGAGGACATGCTACACAACGTTACCAGTCTTTGAAAAGGTACAGATGCCTGGTTCGCACAGCAAGAGTTTGAAATTGTCGGCTGGGTTTCAAAACCTGAGAGACCACACACCACGACGTAAACCCCCCGCCCCCCAAAAAACACAACTACAGCAGGTTTGGTTGTATGCACAAGTAAAGATTTCACTCACCAACAATCAGATGTCAGATGGAAAATCTTTCAAAATCTCTCGAGATCAAACATGGCTGACGAGGAAGAAGCAAAAGTTTAGCAGAGAGAGAACAAAACAAAAAGACATCTCTGGCATCCGTAAGTCTTTCTGGTGCTAGATATCAGTTGTTTGGTCTTCTTTGTCTACAGTTTCCCTCCATGTGTCAGAAAGAAATTGTTGGGGGAACACTTCACACATTCCGACAATCCAACATGTTAAATATCCCTGACTTTAGACCGGAGCAGTCAAGACGTCCTTCCTAGCGGACCAGGTCATTCTTAACTCAACACGCACGGCAAGAACATCTCCTACGATTAACTTTATGCCGTCACAATAAACGGGGCGTACTTCAGATTGCAGGAATGGGAAATCACGTCAAAAATCAGCACAAAAATCTTGCTGCGTTAACCAGGTATAACAGTTTTCGTTTGATTTGGTTTGTTTGACTGTGACCAAAGTGTGGTTGGTTCCTCTACACCAGGAGTCCTCAAGTCCATCCTGCAATTCTCAGATGCTTCCCTGCTCCAACACACCGGATTCAAATGAATGGCTTGTTACCGGGCCTCTTCAGAACTGAACCCAGTCTGTTAGAGTAAGGATGCATCTAAAAGTTGCAGGACGGTAGCTCTCGAGGACTTGAGCACCCCTGCTCTACACACATGCAGACTCTAGTCTTCAAGGCTAGCCCAGACTGAAGCAGACTATCTCTGACTGACAATTGGTGGTAAAATCAGGTAAAACACAAACAAACAAAAAAAAACGTGCACCTTGACTTGATGCATTTGATTCATCTTGGAAGTCCGAGCTCGGATGTAGGAATTACATCCCACAATGGATGAGCACATTCTAGTTACAAGACGTCATCAGTGCACTTCTTCCTATTTTATGCATTCAAACACTTGTTCGCACTCTGTGTGACAGGAGTAAATGCACACAAACTAACAGAAGTGGTAATAAACCCCCTCAAACTTTAATTATGCGGCAGCATAATTAAAGGTGTTGAGAGACCTCCAGTTTTCCACGCATACATATTTCTTGTATTTCCGTCTTGAAACGTGAAAGTTTTGACTGGTACATATAAATAAACACACCGTTAAAGGTGGCATTGTGGATGCAAAAACATATTGTTGCAAAAACAATTTGAAAGTAAATATTTTTCACCTCACATATTTTCTTGATCAGTCTCTTTAATGCCTCCCTGCGACAAACCGTCTCATAAAGGTACGATATTACCTTCAAACTGCTCAGAGCCTTCCTGCTGGAGATAACTGTTGCTGTTTTCACTGCGCATAAATCCAGATGAGTTGCTCCTGGAGGCTAAAGCTAACAACGGTTTATGTGTGTGTTTAAAGGTCCCTCGTGTCTTGTGTGTATGTGTGTGTGTGTAGTGTGTGCGTGGCCCTGTATTTGATGTGTTTTCCCAGCACATGCCACGTTGTGGGGGCCGACTGCTCCTTGTACGGACCAAACCCGAGATAAGATAAGAAGATTTATTTGTCATTGTCATTAACAGATTACAACGAGATTGAGATTTGCTCGACTCGAGTTAAGATGCAGGTTATGTGTATATACATAATATATAAGATATAATATATAAGATGAGGTGCTGTTTTAGGGTTGCAGGTCAGGTTTGGCACTAACATGTGAATTGATTTTGCGTTATGTGTGTGTTACTCTTAATTGATGTTACTAAAATGAATGGAAGTCAATACAGTCCTAATGTGGGTAGAAATAGAAACCTGTGTGTGAGTGGTCTTGTATTTGATACATTATAAGGACCATTTTCCAAATGCATACTATGTTGTGGGGCCTGATTGCCAAAGCCTGGTCCAACCCAGTGCTGTTTATTGGTTAGGTTTTGGACTAAGGTGTGAATTGAGTTTAGGTTTAGTTTATTGTTAGGAATGTAGGGTAAAGGTTGAGCTTTAGATGCCAATGGAAGTCAATGCAAAATCCCAACACGGATAATATAATACATATGTGTGTGTGTGTGTGTTACCCTATGATTAACTGGCAGTGGATGTACCCAACCTGTCACCCACTGATAGGATTTACTTAACCAACCCCTCACATCCTATTCCATAAAACTGTCAGAAATTAAGCACATTACAATTGGTATATATTGGTCTTGCTTGCTAAGGTTTAGAGCTACGCTGACACAGTTTTTAAAAATCCCAGCATGCCGTGCAAAGCACCATCCATTCTTCTGCTCCGGGAGAGGTGCCGAAATCTCGTCTAAAGCCAAAACTCTTCTTTAAGGCGAACCTTTCAACTCTTTTGTCCCTTTGTGAAGAGTCTAATCCTGGCAGTCTGCATCCTAAAAGTTAAGAACGCAAAACCACAAAAAGGAGAAAGACTAATCCGATAACCTCAGCCAAACTTTTCCCACCTTCAGGCTGCTGGAAGCTTTGATGCATTGCATATCATCATGTTTGTTGTTGAAAAAGAAAATGGCTGAGCCTGAGTGGAGAAGTCATGAACTGTACAGCTTGTGATCGTATTGGGTTTACACATACAGTAGGTCTGCAAGCAGCTTAGAATGTGTGCGTTTTTTGGTTGAGACTTAATGAGAAATTGTAAGAATCAGGCTCAGTGTGTGTGTGTATATATATATATTAGTGCCGTCAATCAATTACAAAATCTAATCAGATTAATCACTATGTTTAACTTTGTAAGCTTCTAACATAAATATGCACGCAGTTGTGGTTCTTGCAGGAATGGTGCCGTGGATAAGCCCCTCCTTCTGCCGCACTCCAACCAATTAAAATGCAAGCAGTTCAGTTTTTGGTTTTGCTCTGGAGCAGAAAGCAGGTAATGTAGTCTTCCAGTATTCAACAGCACCTAAAGGACACTTATTCCACTACAGATGCATGCAATTAGTAGCAAACTTTGTCTTGGGTGCCCCACCCACTTCTGATATCGCCCTGGGCAAATGCCCTTGTAGCCCATATCTAAAACGGCCATATTATGCACGTTTTTACAAAAAATGTTTAAGAAAATAGTTTTTTTTTGTCTCAAACCAAACATCCTTGAAGATCCTCAGTTTTCCTAATTTTTGTTACCTGTTAGATTACATGATTACATGTTGAAATTTTCAGATTAATCACATGCGTTATCTTGATAACGTCGACTGGCCTAGTTTTTATATTCTGGAAGCTTTAAAGGAAGTAGTACGAATCTAGCCAAGCGACCTGCATAATTCGTGCCGGTGAAATTTCGAGCTCATACAAGTTTAATGTGTACACATGTGCTGGCGATGTGACACAGTAAAGTTGAAAAATGTTCCAACTTTTGGTAATGTCTGCTGTCACAGGAAACCTTCGTGTTTCACTGTGGTTAGTCGCTTCCTGCGTGTCGAGTCCTTAATGCGCTGCTGTGACATAAGTAACCCTCTGCGTGAGAAAGACAAAGTAGGTTGGTCAATTAATCTGTATTGTGTAATTGTAATTTTTGGATTAATCGCATGCGTAAACAATTTAAGTTGACAGCCCAGGGAAATATCTGAAAACGCACAGCTATCTTAATGAAGAGCAACTTAGGACGACTAACCTGGACCCGTTTTGTTCTGCCTGTGTGTGTGTGTGTGTGTGTGTGTGTGTGTGTGTGTGTGTGTGTGTGTGTGTGGGTAAATGTATCCCTCCCTGTGGAGCTTCTTGCCTTGTGATTTGTGTGATGCTTGATCCTCTTCCGATAATAAACGGCGCCCTCTCAGAAAGCCCGGCCCGCAGCTGCTGCGCCTCTCAGCCCGTCCTCCATCTTTCCACCTTTTTTTTTTTTCTCTTCTTCTTACCCCTGCAGCACTCGCCAGCGTTTATGGAGGCAATCAATAACCTTGCGCTCGTCTCCGTGTTTAACTTGGTTTTAGAGGCCAGAGGAGCAGCATCTGGCAGCGTCGCACTTCACCAAGACGGAGTTCATCCCGAGGTCATTAAAGATCCTCCGAGGCCCAGAGAACGCTTCAGAGTACATCTTCGGTATTTTGTTTGACGCCTCAGATTAGTAGGGGTCTCTTTATACGCCCCGCCTGAGGAGAACATGCAGAGAAACAGAAAACGCAGAAGCTTCTGGACTTAAAAACAGACTCAATTTAGGAGTGAAAGGGTTACACTGGAAAGACTGGAATTTTATTTTAGAATTATTCCAAGTCAAAATAACCTTAGAAAAAGAAAATAATGTTTTTATTTTCTATCCCATCCATTTTTCTGAAGTAAACGGACATCAATCTTTATCACTAAATCTTACACAATGCAAGGGTTGGATCCAAATATAAAGAAGTGATCAGCCACATTAAGGGTTCATCATTAGCAACCGAGTTATTAATTGTATTTCTGCATTGATAATTAGTTATGTTTCGTTAAATAACTTTTATTTTTATTGACCTTAAATCTCTAAAAATCCATCAATTCCTCTCATTTAACCATAAATTAACAAAGTATCCACAGAACACAAGCACTTTGAAATCTGCTTCATAAAACATTTAATGTTTTTGCTGAATAACAGCCTGCCATACTTTACAATTTATACCATTTTAAAGTTAAAATGGTAAAATATTAGAAAATAACTTGAAATAATAAAGTTTTGACAGATTTATGTGGGAGAAATTAATTTTAACAGCGCTAACTGACGCTCTTTCTGTGATGATACTAAGTCATTATTGTGAAGCTATCTTCCTATTTAATGTTAAATGACAGTAATTGTTTTTTGTTTGTTTTTTTAAATCGCAAAATTAAAGATAGGAGTCTAACTGTAAGTTTGCATTAAAGATCTGCAACACAAAACAGCTCAGCTAGTGGTGCAGTCGCTGCACACAGCTCATATACAACCATCTTAGCAACGGCCATCTCTATCTGACTCAGAATGCAATATTTCCCTGAGAACGACGTTTCTCCCTCGATCTCTTTGTCATTTTTGGAGCGATACTGACCTCTACTGGCAAATTACTGACAGTTGCCATACATGCTATATATATATTTTTTTTAATTAACAAATCACAACTAGTAAATAACAGAAAACACAAAACAACATAAATTTACATAGACTATTATGTTAGCATGGCCTATGTGCCGCACACGTGTAGTCAGAGCTAAGAGTGGTGGGATTGTGACGTGATGCACTTCAGTGACACAGATTTCTTTCATATTTCTCAACTATTGTTTACATCCAGTAGAATTATGACGCAGGTCTCACGTCAATGACATAAAATTTAGATAAAATGCAAGCGTTGATCAGTTTGTTCAAATTTAAGTAAAAAAAAAAACAATGATCCCAAAGGCTTTCCCACAATCCTGAGGATGATTATAGCCTTAAATAGCCTCTGAATTGTTTATTTGGGGCATGAAAAACAAATGTCAGTCTTATCTGGTTTATATCTGGGGAATGGAATTGACTTTGACAAAACTGCTGTTTTCCACCCCATTTGTTTGCTTATATGAAACTCTAAGGCAGACATCATGCCAACAGCCAAGTGCCAAAAACTACAATTATTTTCTTGGCCAAAGGCACTTGTGGCTTGTTCCAAAGCAAATCAGCCTCCATAAATGTCTGTGTAAAAGAGTCCAAATATTTCTTTCTTCTGACAACTGAACAGAGACGAACCTGCATATGACTTTGCTTTTGGAACTGCTATAGATTTGCTAGTGCAGTGGTTTCCAAAGATTTTCTGGGTCCCCCTATGGATTACAACAAAATCGCCCCCCCAAAAAAGAAAAAGAAAAAATCAACTGGGCACACACATCGTTCAACCAGACATAAACCTAAACACATATTTTGTTTTTAAACTCCACTGAAGTTTATTTCACACTTCAGGTTGCAACAAAACAAACTACAAACCATCTTTACAGTGAAACACTTTTGTGTAATTGTTTTTTTCATTCATCCATCCATACCGCTTCCCACGACATTAATTTTGTCCCACAGTTGCGATATCCCGGCTAAAATGGAACAATTCTAGCTTTGCCACACAACCATAAAGTATCTGCTGCACTTAAAAACATTCCTAAGCTTCTCTCAAACTCAAGAATCCTGAATGTATCACTGTACAAACAGTAATATTTAGAAGTAGTTCAAACAAAGCTAAGCTAATGAGGCTAATTACACACCACAGTGCTGCTTTGAGAGCTTTGAAACATGAGTAAATAACTTTTCTCCTCTTGTCATGAGTTGTTTTCCATAATTTTCTTATCTGCCCTTTCATTTCAGCTTTTTCACAGTGATATCCAGAGTTAGCTTTGATGTTGAAGAAAACGCCTGTAGCTTGCCAGCAGTCAGCACAATTAGCTACGTCAGACGGTGATCAAACCTATTCCAGGTGCAGACTGAACTGTTTGCGTCTTAATGAGAGGCAGAGGTAAAAGCTAAGGGCCCTGACCAACAATCGGCTTCTAAATCTTTTCGTTTGTCGCTGTGTTGGAAGTTCTTTTAATCAGTTTAAGGACTTTTAAATTATAGAAATGCAGTTGAATGATGAGTGATTGCTGCCTTTCTTCCCAGAAATTTCCGCGTATAACAACCTAAAAATTCCCTTAGGAGTCATCAAGGCAAAGCAGCTCCTCTTTACTTTTGTCGATTTTCTCAGACTGTTACTTACCTGTCTAACCCACAGGAAGACGACCAAGCTGAATTGCGGTGCAACGTGACACATATGAAACACCTAGAGCCATGAAATCATTACCAGCTCCTTGTCGTCTTCAGAACAGCAGCGCTAACGTAGGCGGCTAATTATTTTTTTTTTCCCCCCTCCCTCTTCAGGCTCATTTGATTTCATGTCTTTTAGTGGCTCCTGAAAGCAGCTGAAAGAAAAACGTGTTGTCACATTCACATCAAAAATTTTTTATTATTCTGCACACACAGACACAAGGCTGGCATTTTCTAATTAAACGTTTCCTTAAGCTGTGTACATCTCCCTGGGAAGTCTGAAAGACACAGACGCCCTCACTGCCAAGATGAAAGAACTCATTATTTTTGCTTGCCCGCTATCGTCTTCGTGTTGCCCCCCCCACCACCCTCCATCCCAACCCTCTTTTTTTTTTATCCAGATAACAGGACTATTCCATTTAATCAATGCTGGCTGCTCGAGTACAGCCGAGCGGCCGCGGTCAAGAATATGTACCTCAACAAGTAAGCATAAAATTCAATTCTGACCCCCCTTAAACAAACCCACGCTGCTCTTCGTCGCCACCACCCCAAAACAAACAAGAACAGAGCAGTGGGGCATTCATCACCACTGTTTCTGCCTTGACAAGTTGCTCTGTTTCAGTATTACAACCATAAGCCCTGAACTGGATAAGGGCAGCAGGAGAAGTTAAAAAATGGAAACACAATGGATTTGGCTTGATACCAGCAGGTGAGAGAGGGGGCGGGGAGAGGAAGCAAAATTCTTTTCAAGCTGGAAATTATAACCCAGCACAGACGTTGTAAGGAGTCTGAGATTGTATTTTCATCCTTGACTCTCACTTTAGTTATTGGCTTTTAGTGGAATCCAAAAGAACAACGTTGATATTTAAATTAGTCAAGAAAGGATAAATAGAGGAAGGGTTGTAGTCGATTCTTATCGTAAATTTTAACAGGTAGCAAAATAATGGTGCAATTACAAAAGTGTCTCTTTTCAGTATTTATAATCTTGAAACTTTTTAAAAATCATTACGTCACAACCTAGCCTGGTAAAAACCAACTCCTTGTACTATGCCTTGCTTCGTACAGAGGGTCTTTAAATGTTACCCAGTTGTTTAAGCTATGAAGCTTACCGGAAGTTGCCTGCGCTGTAAACAACCGTCCTCCACCTTAAGAGAGAAGTGCCGAGCCAATAAGATGGTTGTTGATGTTAATTCAACATTTGGAGGTGTGGCCAACATGAACTGAATGACTTTGTTCACTTCCTCTGTTGCCATTACTTCAACCAGCCAGACTACAATTATAAAGCAGAAGATCTATGTCATCGTTCACAACTTCTCTCTGTTCACTGATTAGCCTGGTTGAAATTCTACTGGAGGGAATCCAAGTTAACGGGAGAAAGTCCTGACTGTGGTGTAAGCAAGATTTGAATTGGGTCAGAGTAGGGCAGGAAGGCAACAGTCAGGCTAGTTACCACCAGAAACCTAACAGCATTTTTTTTAGTGTAATGTGAGACACCAACAAAAAAAAAAGTTAATTGGAAGGGATTAAATGAAGTCTTTTCTGAAGAAAAATCTGAAACGTGCATATGTATTCAAATTGTCAGTGAAAGCTAGCAAAAGCTTTCAAAAATTAGCTTGTGAAAGTTAATTTTGTGTTAGCTTTCACAGGCTAACTCCTTTCACAAAAGAGTTAGCTTTTCCTTTGTGAAAGCTAACTCCACAAAGGATCATAGACATCATTTGTCTTACAGTTTCAGAAAATTGGCTTTTGGTGAAACTGAATTCTTTAACATCCAGCAGCCCAGCATTGTATCCCACTGAAATGAACATTTTCATTTTTAGTTGATTTAGGTGTTTTGAATTGCTAACGTTATTTTAGTCGGTCCACAACTGACTAGCGAGTTAGCGTCCAGATTTATTTGCTTTTCAGTATGCGAGCGTGATATTTTTTTAGACTGGATCCAAAAAAATATCCAACTACCCAACCAAATAATAAAATTAAGAACCTAGATTATAACACCTACCTCAAACAAAAATAGTAGAAAAAACATTGTATTTAATATAAAATACAACTGCTAGCCGTGCATTCAACAATTCTGGCTTTTATGGAGGAGTGACAGGAAGAAAGACATTGCTAAAAAAATCATAGGAAGGCTTGTTCACAAGCAACAAATAATACGAAGTCAAAATGTCTATTTTTCTGGGATACATAGAAAATGTTATGTATAACTCAACTAATGAGAAACAAAAAAACCAGTAAGGCATATTAAATTCCTCCAACGTCCTTTTGAGTTGGCTGCAAAAACCAAAGACTGGAATGGGCCACAGGATGTAAAGGCATGTCATGCTTTGCATTATTCTGAACCAGTGTGAAGGATTCACTTTGAATTTTCATCAGATATCCAACTAGACAACAGGCAATCATCAGTCCAAAGCCGTTTGCATTAGGCTGCGTATATCTGCGCCGCAAACCGTGCAGCTTCTCCAGCTCACAGGAGGAAAGTTTCTCGGAGACAAAGCCTCGATAGATGCCACGCGCGGAATTCCAGATCAGTCGCATTTGCAGTCGGCGCTCCCAGCAGGAGCAGCGGGGTATTAAAGTTTGCCTTGGAACAGATCACAGGTATTGCAAACAGACTGGTTATTAGAGTCAAATATTATATATAAAAAAAGAGCAAGTCTTTAATCTCAGCAAGGATCTTCTCTCAAGCAAGTAGGCACCAGCCTTTTTAACACGCTTCACTTCAGATCAACATTTTTCAGTTTACCTTTGCAATTGTATTTCCAGCACACTTGCAGAGTAGTTCAAGATAATTCATAATGAAAATGTTTTGACAGCTGTAAAACAATACATCCCTTAACTTTATTGTATTGCTCTGGATCATTTTCTTGTTAATCTTAACATTTAATTAGAGAATGCTTTTGCCAAACAGATTTAAGTGTAACATCTATCACATCTGTTCCTAACTTGATATGTTAAAGAATGTTTTATATATATACAGTATATATACTTTATATATTATTCCTGGTTAGTATATATTTGACCAATTGCAGTTTCTTCTTAGAAACTATAATGTAAGAAGTATTTAAAAGGTTTTTTTTCTCATCTTTCAATATTTCTGAACTTCATTAAATATTTAGGTATTTTGTTCCATATAACACAGTAGGAGTGTAACAGGTAAAACCTTCTATGGATGCAAAATCGACTAAAAACCCACCTGTTTAGGATTGTATTTGAAACGTAATCAATTACAAATTTATTGATGGAACCTGACTTAATGTCGTGTTTTGATTGTTGATTCTATGTTGCTTTGTGTTTCTGTGTTTGTAATGATGTAAAGCACTTTGAAATGCCTTGCTGCTGAAATGTGCTATACAAATAAAATTTGATTGATTGATTGATTGATTCGTGTTAGGAACAGTGAGACCATAATACTAATTTGTGAGCAAACAGCACCTATAAAACTAAACTTTATTTTAATATGAAGAGGATCACAGAGTTTACATTTTAAGCTTGCTTTAACACAGCTAGCATGACAAAACAACAAAAAATATCGTGGAAAATGTAGATCCGTACATTAAAACTTTTAATTCCAAAATTCTACCAACATTTCCAAATCCGGCATGTTTAATGACGGACAAGGGTTGAACACTCAAAAGACTAAAACAGAGCAACTGAATTTACCCTTCTTGTTATCTCGTTAAAGTGTAACTAACAACCCAAATCAAAGTTTTTTGATGATAACCTATCTGACTAGGTTATTTAAGTTACCATCAAACACACCCATCATCCTCATAGTCCAAAGGGCATCCTGGAAATAGTATCCCCCTCAATACTCTTCAGGTTGGTGCTCAGCCAAACCAGTCATTTAACCAGGATGGCCCCTCAACTAATTAGTGATTTTCATAAATTGATGAAGATTCACTTTGTTCCGAGGTCTTTTCTAGAAAACCCAGGGGTAAGGCATGAGGCTTCATAGAATAAGAGGGAAAAGAAGACTGCCACGCTCAATTCTATTCTGGTAGACTCACATCAGCCTCCATTACAACCTGTGCCTGACCTCAGAGAAATAATAAAATGTGAGAGCTGCTTCAGGGTGCAGCAGGTGACAATCAATTTTCATCACTTGGTCAGAGACTGAGCAATGAATATCACCATGAGACTGCTTGAGAGGATAATCCTCCACCTGGGTTGAATACCAGCTTAAGCTCACATGAGGCTTTGCTGAGGTGAAGGGGGACGGCGTGGCACAGCTGAGTGCTGCAACGTTTCCACACACATCTAAACGTTATGAGTGTATTTCCACGCATTCTCCCACAACCTTACTGAAATCCAAACAATTAGTTCCCATTACTGAAGGTGTACATACGCCAGGGCTTTCCTCTGTTCGTCAACATGTTAGTTTTGGTTGTTTAGAGATTGTACACAACTCAAATCCACCTAAGGGTGCTTTAACACCAGCTCTGTTTCATCCACTTCAACCAAGCTCAATGTCGTTTGCCCTGAAAGTCCAGTTTGTTTGGGGAGGAGTGAATACGCAGTCGAACTCGAGCAAGAAACTAAACTCTGGTCCGCCTAAAATCTTAGTTTTGGTTGATTTGAATTTGGGGCGGTCTCAAGCAGATGAGATACCGCTCCAAAAGCAGGAAGCGAACTACAGTACAGAGTATTCTGGTTAAATCAACCAAAACAAACAGGCGAGTCCGGTGCTAGCGGGAAAAATGGTCTTTTGGTTAAGACAATTTATATCCTACAACCGCCAAAATCTGATGCAACTAAATTTTTCATTTTGTGATGATGGAAGTTGCGCTCATTGTCTTGTTCAAAGATTTTATCTAATTTCTGTTAGTGGTTCTTGGTGCTGCGCCATGACAGGTGAGGAGGGGAAAAGGTTTTTGGATCGTTTGACGCAGTAGAATGTAAAACTGAACCACACCAGCTGAAAACAGAACAAATGTTACAACTTTGGTCCCTAGTCAAACCGTGTAAAAAACCCCAAACCTTACCAGAATGCTGGACATCCCTCCATGCAAGAAGGCTTGAGTGACATCCTTACAATGCAACTGACCTTCATTAGAGGATTGCGTCTTCAGAGATGCTTAGGCTTTCCATACTACCAACATCCCCTCAGTGATGTTTGAGGTACGCCTAAGAATCAGTAAGTCCACATAGCAGCTGTTTCCAGATCTCTGAAGGAAAGGGGAGGTTGCTTGAATCAGCGGAGGATTAAACAGGAGTGATGTTCTGAGGAGTGGGTGAAGTTGGACGTTGTCTTTTGTAGCATGGTGACTGGTTTCCTCAAGACAACAGAACATTTCCAGGATATTTAATATCAAACTATTACAGGGGGTGGAAGTCCGAGGAACCAAGGGTCTGTGCCTCTACCTGTATCTCTGCTTTCAGCAGGGACATCAGGTCGACCATTCCCTGTAATCTCAAAGATGCTTGAGAATGCTCTTGCTTATTTGGCAGATGACTTCCCCTCGAGATCCACATGACCCTGCCTTGGTGAGGTACAGAATAAAGAGAGCAAGGCTTTGTAAGAGTGGTGCTCACTTTGTGCACGCGCCTCTCAGTGAAGCTTTGTGGGGTCGTGGGTGGTTATTAGTTTACTCATGTGTGTTTGAGGCTTAGAAGGCACATTGAAGGAATAATGCTCTCCAGAGCAGGCAGGTGTCAAGGGATCTGAATGAGTCGAAACTGCCCGACTAGGGTAATAAGTGTTTTCCGTGTTGGAATAATGCTTGAGCCTAAAAATGACTGGAATGATTCACACTTGCCATCACGGTCCGCAGGGTTCCCACTCACCACAGCGTGAAAATATAGGCTGCAGCAGCACAGTGAGGGATGTGATGGTTTCGCTCTGTTGTGACTGTGTGTGAAGAGGGGGAAGGAATGGAAAAGGCCTCACACAGAGCACAGCAGAATCTGGCTGCTGGAGTTACCCCTGGAGAAATTAGCATATAATGTTCTTAAATTATAATTCATAATGTTCCTTTAAAGGCTTGTTAGCAGCGTGCTTGTCTGTCCTAAGAACAAATGACCCCACAGAGAGCGTAGAGAGGAATGAAAGACTTAATACCGCAGACAGCCTGGTAATGATGGAGCAGAGAAATGTTCTGATTGGGGAAAGACATTGTCTTGATTTACCTCCTAAATTGTTTTTCAACAAGTGTGTTTACAGAAGTTGAGAGGATGTCAGATATTTGGGCTATGTTTCTGGGAATGTAGATCATAATACAGAAGCAACCCAACATATATTGATTGAAAGTCTTTCTATCCTAGAAGTTATGACCTGATAAAAGACACATGTGTATCAACATAAGTTGATACACATGGACTTAAATTATCCATAAAAGCTACACATACTCTCCCTGTGATCTGTCGCTTGTAATTAGTGTGTGTGTCCATCACAGGTCACCTTAACCCAATATTTCTGTCTTTGACCGGTTTTCTTAAACGATAATGGAAAAATCTGAAGGTCATCTATTCACGGGTGTGAATGTAATCTTCAAAAATGACAGACATTTTCAACTTTATGCACAGAGTACAGCCAACCTCATCTCACACCTGGACTCCGTACTCGATGTTTCTTGTGGCCGGATCTTTCTCTGGATAGAGGTTGGTTCGTTGTCTTTGTTGGCTGCCGCCATTTTGGTCATTTTAGATGACTTTTATGTTCATTTAGTCGATTCGGTCTTGGGCTGCACGATACATCGTCACTAATAAAGGTATCGGTATCAGTCATTTAACATATCAGAAGTGGTCAAATAGATAAAACTGGGCCGATTTTAGCAACCGATATTTATTTCTCTGTCACCTCTCTGACCTTTAAATGTCTAGTTGTTTATAGTAATATTAGTGTTTATGTTGTTTTGTTTGCTATTAAACTTAATCTACCCCTCATGTCAAAATCCACACAAGATTTTTTTTTACCCCTCCAGGGTTTTTTTTGTGGGCTCTAGTGTCCCTTATATGATAGTAGGCTGACCGGAAACGGGGAAGGAGAGGGGGGAGACATGCGGCAAATGTTGTCGGGTCCGGGAGTCGAACCCGCGACGGCCGCGTCGAGGACTCAAGGCCTCCAAATACGGGTCGCGCTAACCACTACGCCACCACGGCACGCCCCACATAAGATTTTGACATGATGTTTTGTGGTTGTTCTGAAAAAGTTAAAGGGTTATGACTGCTCCTGCATTCAACTGTGCGACGCATTCTGAGGTGATCTTTAGAATTTGGTTATGGTGCAAAGTCAGAAATTGTGGCTTAATTAAGGTTTTATCACATCATGTTTCTGTGCTTGTCATTGCAGTGAAAGAAAAGAACTGTTCAATAATGAATGAGTCATGAATGCATAATGGCGTAATGGGAACGCCAGAGCGCATAAAAAGATCTTGATATTATTTAAATTGACGTGTTTTAGTTCAACACAGAAAACAGAATCTGAATTTAAATGTATTTTTACTGATTTGTTTCAAAAATACGACCCCCCAAATAAACAAATAACCGATCATAAATACAAATCAGACTCTTGTAAATAAAGAAGAAATAAAACTTTATTATGCCCTTCTCATTATGTCACCTTACTTAATTATTTAAATCCCATATAAAACAGATACACTGCAATTCTAATTTTTTTATTTTCAGTGTTACACAAGTGAAGATTTGTAGGAACACCAAGCAAAGTTTAAATCCCAGGCAATAGAGGGAGTACAAAGAGTTCCCTCCTATTATTTACAAATCTTATTGCTCATTTCTAACAATATGTATTATGACTGTGGGTTTCGGAATAGGAGTTTCCCCATATATACAAAATGTTAACTTATCTATGATCCAGCCTTTTTTTTTTTTTACCCAAAACTGCAATAGTTTTTAATATTTTTATTTTTACATGTCTTATTTTAGGTTTCCAGCTGATTTTGAGGTCCAGTATTACATTACGTGTTTTTTTTTTGGTACTATCAATATTTATCTATATGTCTGTATTGTATCCACAGGTGTTCTTGAGTTTTAAAATATCCTAGATTAAATGTTGCTGCACATTTATTCATGTCATCTGCATGCAAGATTAATTTTAGCATGCTACAATGCTTTACATATGTTGTGCATACATAGTTTTGAGCCAAACACGGATCCCTGTGGAACACCACAGGTGCCATTTGTACATATTATTTTTCACTAAGTTCTACAGCTCCCATTTTTATACCAAACTATGTCAATTCACTTTTAATAGGAAATGTTATTCTTTCATACAAGTATTTTTCTGGGGTATTTTTTATCTGTGGTCTCCTGATGAACTGTTACTCTTAATTTGAATTACTTTGTCATATATTAGATATTTAGAGGAAAGTGTCATATGCAGTCTCAATGCCAGTTTCTCAATTTTGTGCCTGTTGTTTCAGTTCACAAAACATAAAAATTGTTGGGTTTTTAAAAAATTTCTTTTCGTAAATTTTTTGCGTTTTGTTCTGTTTCACAGACAGTTAAGAATAAAAAAAAACTTTCACAAGACTAACCCACTTTGTTAACTATCTTTCACATAACTTGTGAATATGTTGTTGTTAATTTACATCACACAGGGTTGTTGTTGTGCTCGGCCTGGTAATAAGTGGGTCTAGACTTGTGCTGTACTTTGTGTGTCATGATGTGTCATCTGGAAAGCAGGCAGGTAGACCCAGTAGGTAGAAAATAACACTTTATTTTCAGAACTTAGGCCACAAAGTACTCAACCAGCTGGAAGAGAGCAGAGAATCCAACAAACATTGGGGAACACAGGTGAACTAAAAAAAGGTTGGGCAGAAACAATTAGCTAAATTCAACCCAGCTGCGCTAATTAACCTCCAAGAGGTGGGAATGAGGAAAAACAACTAACACAAAAAATATAATAAAAAACACATTCTGACTTTGTGTGTGTTACATTCTCAGTTATGTGCTTTTTAGGGTTAATTAAGTCAGGTTTTTTTATCACGGATAAACATGACCTTTTGATTAATTATGCTAATTAAATTTTTTTTAATGTTTTACCCTGAGCTTCTATGTGCACAGCTCAAGATTTATTTTTCTGTTACACATTCTATCATATCATCAGATGTCCATCACATCAAATCTTATAGTTTTTACTATGTTTAATCAACAGTGCCACATCCCCTCTTTTTTGTTGTCGCAGTTAATGTTGATAAAGTTGTGACCTTTCAACTCAAACTCTGCTCCTTCCTCAGCAGGTTTCTGATAAAGCAACGGGGCTAAATGTTATTTTTTAACTGATTTGAGGAATCCTGAATGTTCATAGAGCTGGCATTTCAACTCCTATTGTTGAAGTGAACAAATGAAAGAACTTGCTCAGGATCGCTATCAGTGTCCACATTCGTAATCCTAGCCTGTAAATGCTGCTACTTTATCCTACTCGGATGCAAATTTCTGCTTTCATCACTTGTTCCACACTTTTTTGTCACCAAAATGTTATGCCTGTCATCAGTGTCCATGTTATCGTTCGTGGTGTCTTCATTGAAATAGATGTTTCATCCTTTCAGTTTCTTTGACGAGTGCATTTGTATGTTGGCGAACCAAATTTCTATTGCTGGTTTGTCTGTTTTGTTCCTAGGAGATACAGGTTTGTGTTCCTTGGTGTCACTCTAATGGATGGAGAAGCTTTGGGCCTTAGAGAAGCTCATCACCTGTTCTCTGGAGTTCAAGTCAGACTTAATGACCCCGGTGGCTGAGTTATTACAACCTAGGCTTGTTAAAAATGCACTCGGACTAGCCTGGTAATCAGCTGCTTGCTCTAAGCTTTGCTTCGTTCAGTTGGTCTGGACTTTTGGCTGTTCAGAAATGATTGCTCCCTGGAGCTGTGGACTCTGTTGAGGCTTTAAATTTTACCCAATCACTAAAGTTTGTCCATATCGAACAGCAATGCGTAAGTTTGACACTATGAAGCTTACCAGAAATTGCCTGCGGTGTAAGCAGCCATCTTCCACTACAAAGACAAAAGTGCCAAAGCGAACGAGGCGGCTGTTAAAGTTGATTCAGTATTTGGAAATATGGTCCACACAGACTGAACGGCTTTGTTCACTTCCTCTGCTGCCATTGCTAAAACTACAGGCAGGCTACAATTCTGAAACAGTGCAGAAAATCAATCGTCGTTTTCAACTTCTTCTGTTTGCTGATGGGCTCAGCTGAAATTCTATCAGAAGAATTCAAGTCTATGAGAGAAATCCCAGACTGTACTGTGAAGCGAGATTAGAATTGAGAGCAATTGTGTAGAAAGGCAATGGCCACGCTACACTCAAGACAGCAATGTCGATATTTTACTTCTACTATCCGGTTTTTGTAGCCGCAGGAGACATGAATACTATTGAGGAGCATTTGTCAGACGCCATGAGGATTTTTATGTACTGTTGAAAATAAATACATTCTGTTTTCCTTCTATCTCTTTTAACTAGTTGCTAAGCTAAACCTAAAGGAAATGACATGTTAGGAAATGCAAATGAGAGCCGGGCTTAAAGGAAGTGATACACTAGGGAACGCCCTCTTTGGGGCGTAGCTTAGATAAAGGCTAACAAAGCAGATCACAAACTGTTCTTGGTTGCCATTTTGTCTGTTAGCTCCTAAAGGTAGCATGTCAAAGTGGACCAGCTGGATTTTGGGATTAATAAATGGAATTCCTGAATTCAACTCACTGACTCTTTTTCAACCCCATTCATCAAGAACTCAGCATGGAGAACGGATAATTCTCTACAGTGCGATTCTTTACTAAATAACTGCAAAGTTTGTCAAATGTCTCCAGAAAAGTGTGGCGCTCTCTCCATCACCGTTTCGTAAAATTGAAACAGAGGATGCAAGGATGGAGTGGAACACCGGTGTGATTGAATCAGAACGTCCCGTAACCACATGATTGCATATCATGGGATGAAGTATGGGAGAGGCATTAGCCATTAAGACTTATACTATAAGTAAAGAGCGGTCCTGGCTAGAGGTGTTAGCCTGATAGGTGGTGGTGGAACCCCAAGATCTACCTTGGCTCAACTGCACCTAACCTACTTTGACTCCCCAAGTCCCCAGGTCATGTAATATATATTTGTTGAGATTTTATTTAGCTGATGCCTCATTCCCAAAACTTCTGTAAATAGTTTTTTTCCCCCTCTTGTTTCTCATTGATTTATTTTTTCTTGGTTGTTTGCTGACATAAGAAACATCATCTAAGGCATTTAATTAGCGTTTGCAAAGCTCTTTACCGATTCAGCAATACTTTCCAAGATGAATGGACTTCATTGTCCAACGTTCTTTTGTTTTGTTTGCTAGAGTCTTGGCAGCCTCTCACTAAGTAGATTCCCTTCTTCGGCACACTCAAACTTTAGTGGGAAATTTATATTACATTTCACATTCCAAAGGTTACGGCGAACACAAATGACTCGGAGTCCCAAATTTGCGCAACATTAAAACCGGCATGCATTATTGATGTAGAAGTTGTTTTGTTTAAGAGAACAAAGAAAGTTATTGGTTTCTCTCCCTGCGAGTCTTTGCTGATAAATCAAGCTGCAAACAGTTTTTTTTCCCAGTAGAAGAAAACAACCATCCAGCTCAGAATATAAGGGACATTAATTTTATTAGGACAATTGAGTTTACAGTCCTCTGAGCCCATCTGACTGTCCAGGTGGTCCATGGAGAGAGTCACTAAGAAAATAAAAAATGGTTTACTAACTCAATGGATACACATACTGCATACAGTTTGATGACAAAGACAATTTAGTGCTATATACACTCAATCTGGCGGTTTGCGGACTGCATTTTTATTTCATTCACGAGGTTTAGAATCCCTTGTAAGGCTAAGAGTTGCATGATACGTTAACCACAGAAGCTCAGACTCATTAGTCTCCCAATTAAATTAAATTAGAACAGCACCGAGTCAGCTGGAGACACATTACTGTCCAAACCGATGCACGGCTTTTCACACATCATAGATCTCATACAGTGAGAGCTTATCGGTCCTATGATCATTTTTGATTTTAATTCCACATTCCTCTGAGAGAACATGGCTCTAGTTGTTATTAACTTTCACTAAAGTTGGAGACTCTATTAGACCATGTCTGACCAGCCATGTCGCCATTCAACCCCTAGAATCTTTTACAGTTTTTATTACTTTTACAAATCAATCACAATCAACAAAATTTGGCTTTTTCTGACCAAAAGGCAAAGAAAAAAAAAGATCAACAAGCAGTATTATGTTTTCTAGCCACATATTGCCATTTCATAACACAATCAAGTAACTATGTTTGTTTCAGTTGGTATGAAAATGCAATATATATTAAATATGACTCAGAAGAAATTTGACCTCAGAATTTAACGCCTTCAAATCTGTCTCTTTAAAAACTCCTGCTCTTTCTAAAACTCCGCCTTAAGGAAGTCATCACAACATGGTTCCTCTATTAACTCTTTAAGAAAAGTAGCTCCTGCAACGAGCTCAGCAGAAGTGTTGCTCTCACCAAGTGTTAGCTAATTGCTACTGGCTAGTCTGAAGGAGCCAGAAGGGGTTCTATAAAAAAACCTAAAAAGCTTTTTATGTTACAGCAACTTGATGATAAATATCTTGTGCTACGTCATCCAGGAGACACAGAAAATAATATGGTACTAATGTCAAAATCCTACAGTGGCGTATTAGGGCCATAAAAATAAAAGATAAAGTCCTAAAATTACAAGAATAGAGTCGTGTATATATAGACATGTATTAAGACATCCTCGAGAATAGTTGTTTGAGGATGTCTAAATAATACGAGAATAAAATCGAAAAACTGTGAAAATAAAGTCAAATTTCGAGAATAAAGTCATATTACGAGAACAAAAAAATTTGATAATGTTTAAATAAGAATAAAGTTATGAGAAAATCATATTTTGACTTTATTCTTGTTGTTAACTTCATTCTTGTGTGACTTCATTCTCACAATGTTAAAACTTTCTCATACTTTTGACTTTATTCAAATCATTTTTAAAAATGATTATTCTTAGCAGAGCTCTATTACTCCGCCACTAAAGTCACTCAAACAAAAGCAGATCTCTACTCACTCTTGCGTCCTTCGATGGCGCTCTCACAAAAATGGTCCCATTCATGCCATTTGATATTAATGGTGCTTTTTAAATTATTATTGTTATTATTTTACCACTGCTGAAGGATTTTGTTAGAAACCAAAAAGGAATCATTTTACTTTCATCTTTTCATCTAATGACACTGAGCTCCTACAGTCTACATATCACACAGCCAGTATTGGTAAAGTATTCCCTTCTTAACAACTTATTGTCTGAGTGGTAAATGAAAAAAAAAAAAAGAATGGCTTTTGTAATAGTCGGTGCGCTAATATCTCGAAAGCTAACGCTTGCTTGAGCTTTTCTGTTTGACAGACCTAAATGCATTTAGTGAATTAAATTTTTATGAAGTCAGACCTCCTCCCTTTTGTGCTATTTTTCCTCAATTCCAAGTTCATCCATCTGGGCTTATTTACAGACAAAAACAAACGTGATTCTATCCTCACATATATGCATGTCTCTCTTTTAATAATACTGTTCAAAAAATGACAATAACTCAGCTCAGTTCAGGGAAAGTGGAGGATTTTCCTCCTGCCTCAGCAGAAAAAACTCCTTTAGATTTCAGCGTTATATTTGATCAGTGATGTTCCCGGGGCCTAAATAAATAAAATAACACAAAATGGAATTTAATCTCCCGGCTGCTGCTCCACACAAACAACATAATGTACTGTTTTCACACATAGTTATGCATAATTTGAAACTGGTCAAGAGGAGAAGAAGCGAGAGAAAAACATTCTGCAATTTGCTTAGCAAGCATTGACAACATAAAAATCCAGTGATCCAATTTGTGACTCTATTTGATGTCTTTTTGTCCCCGATGTTTCTTGTTGGGCTCTCAAAGCTCTTTACAAATAAAAATATGAAACGTGTAAGATGTATTTTTTTTGCCACGTGGAAGGTGAGGAAGGGGAAACGAACAGGGGAGAGGTAGGAGAAAAATGTTTCGAGGGAGATCAGAGGAGAGAGAGAATATACAAGACACCCAAGAAGTCTGCTTCTACACCTGCAGAAAGAGACAAAAAATAACAGAGAAACCATAGTGACAAACAGCATAAGCATATTTAATTATAACCACAACATCACTGAAAAGTACATGGTACAATGTACAATGCAATATATGATGCATTTAATCTAAAAACGTCTGAATCTAAACACCTATGGGTGTGTGTGTGTTGTTGCATTTCTTTAAAAAAAATTGTGTTTCTGCCTTATACTTAATAACTGCAATTTATTGTACTTTTAGACAGAAGCTGGTATGGAGTCATACGAAACAATAATTAACCTTATTTCAGGACACACTCACACCTGACAGTCCGTCAGACCCCCAGTTTGATTGGAGGCCAAAATGACAAAATTTGTCACATTTTCAGTTAGTGTGTTTCACTTTCACACCACACTGTGTGAAATGGCCCAAACTAACTGAAAAAGCTGTTCACCTCCTTGCCTATGGTGGCGCTGCAACAAGAACCAGAAGAGAACAAACAACACAAAAAACCTCAGAAGAAGACATGAGCGCAACTTCCTTCTTCACAGAATGGAAACAAAAATGGAGTAGCGTCAGATTTTAGCGGTTGTAAGGTTTCTTTTTTCGTCTTCGGTGAACGACCAGGTGTCATTGCTCCTGCTAGCGGTAGACTAGCACGTTTGTTCTGGTGTTATTTAAGTGGCTATAGTCCACTTCCATGCTTTTGGAATGGTCTCCGGTTCACATTCACATTCTACGTGAAAGCTGTTATTTTCTTTGTACATATTTCTAGATCACTATAAACTAAAATACAGACTTCTTATTACAATAAAGAACGTACAAAATTCAAATAAATTGGTCATAAGAGAGAAAAATAACAATTCTGAGTAAGACCCTTCCTTAATGACAGCTAAAACAACATAATGAATTAATCACAACACTTGCTATTTTAGTTCATTTTCCTCAAAATGGGAGCTAATGAGCCCCATTGTAAATTTATGCTGTCACTCTCTTTCAGACACCAAGCACACTGAGCGATCTTCAACACCAACACAAACATCATTAAACATTTAGCTCGGTTATTTCCAAACAGTGAGGCTCATCCGATGCTAATAAGGTATTTTTAAACTAAGTTGTCACTCACAACACATGAAGTATTAAAAACTGTTTTTGTGATCTTTCATCTGCACACATAACCTTTGTGAACGGTTTATTTAGAAGTAGCAGGTCTGACTGCTTTATTTGAAACATGTCAGTTTTAGCTCTGTTACTTTTAATGTAGACATACAATGACTTGGAAAAGCACTTGTGCACTTTCATGCAATTCATCAAGTTACAACCACAAACTTATTTTGCATTTTGTTGGGATTTATTTGTATTTTTTCTGATATAACAACAGAATGTCCTCCTGCCCACCCCTTAGGATATCCTAAGGGGTGGGCAGGAGGGGCCATGGCCTCACGTGGAAAATTGCTTCTCACCCTGCTGGCCTCCCAGAGAAGACCCCTAATAGATTTCATGTATTTATAAAGTTTCTAGGGCTGCGGCTGCACATAGTTGTGCATAATTATGAAGAAAAAGGAAAATGATGCATGGCTTCTAACATATGAACATACTTTAGTCTAAATCGCATTTGAATTCTAATTAACAACTAAAGGATGGAGGGCAATAATTTTCCGGTGAACAAATTTGATGAAAATAACAGGCCGATCAATTAATATCTTGTTTTTTTAGTAGTAATAACTGGTGTCTCACTGGAAAAATACTAAAGAATTAACAGAATATTAACAACTCCAGTTATGTTCATACAAGAAACCTAAAAAGAACATGCACAAGCAATAGCATCTGTTTGTTTATTTCACTGGACATAATTTATGTCTGTGTAATGCAGTATTGATTGTTCCATTCTCTGTAGGCATTTCGGTTATTATTATAAATTGAGTCTTATGTTTTCAATGTTTTGCTCAGGCTCTCACATAACCATAAAAGATGACGGTGAAACTGCAAAAAAAATAAAAAAATAGTAATTTGATCCCATCACAGATTGAGTTCACCCTCCCTGTATTTGAGCCAAACTAACCCGCTATACCTGAAGGTTTGGCGGACTGAAGGTTTACGCTAAGCAGGCCTGTTCCTGTACTTTATAGGGAACATTTAAAGTGAGTTTTTGCTAAATGGTTGCTAACAGTTCAGATATTGACCTTAGCCAGTAACTCTTGCCATTTTCATGTGGTGAAAATACAAATCAGCTGCCCCCAGACGGTGAAGCTAATGGCCAGTCCAACAACGGATGAGACCAAATCGGACTTCTTTTGTCTTCAAAATGTTATGAGTTTATAGATTAACACAATCTATTAGCATTTTATTAATATTTTACAAATGGTCGATTTTATAAAAGCAAATGATTACATACATTGAAAGTAGAGGTGGCAGTGGTGAGACTCAAAACGAAAAATGCAAAGCAGATTAGCTATATATATATATATATATATATATATTTACTTTAGAAAAACTAATTAGTAGAAGCTAATTCATTGTGTGATGCTAAAGCTGCCAAATTTCTACTCAGAAAAATACTTTGACCATCAGTTCATAAACATTTTATTGTCTAACGGTCAAAATAATATTTAGTGGAAAAACGTCGCTCCAAACTCTTGGCATGTTTTCATGTCTCAGTAATTTAACCCAAGAGTAAAATAATATCTGGACCTTTTTGAAGTCCATAGGCTCTGTCTATACTCGAAGGTAACATCAAGAAAACACCGTTTAACCAATCAGATTTTCATGTTGATTAGATGGAAAGCAATGGCTTCTCAATCATTCATATATACCAAAGCTTAAACAAATGCTAAACCGTTAAAACTTTGCTTGATACTCTCAAGACTCCTTAACCAGAGGCGATCTCGAATGCAACTTTAGTTAAAGCTGGTGCAACAGCTGACAAATAGTTATATTTGGATGGCCACAAAGTCATTCAATAAGTTGTTACATAAATGTTTACTCAGCTCAACTATCCGACCTCAACCCTTATCTTAAAGGGGCCACACCTGGTTTCTAGATAAGATCAAAGGCCTAGAACAACTAGTGATGTTGTGATGCAAATACTTTGAAATTGGTGAAGTTACCAGGAAAATGGCATTTTCTCCTGCAATTGTAGAGAAAAAAGTTACAGTGTTCTAATCATGGATAATTTACACGAATGTAGGGGTGTCCTTATTTACTCCTGACCAGAACTTGCTTTGTAAAAATGATTATTTACAGGTACTTTTAATAAATATTCATATGTCCACATATCTTAGACGTACACAAGGCCTGTCTGGCGTTTTTCTGAGATTCTACACCAGTGGACTGAATCTGTTCGTAACCCAACGATTCACGATGAGCATCCATCCATCCATCCATCCATCCATCCATCCATCCATCCATCCATCCATCCATCCATCCACCCACCCAACACAGCAGAGGGCAGGTTTCCAACCTCATTTTCGCTCCTGAAAGAATGACTTAATTCTTCCACCTGACTGCCTCTCCTTGCCGTAGCAAAATGAGCTTTGCCTCGACTAATTCGCCACTCCCGATCTTGTGAAACGGGAGAACGTAATTAGTGAACTTCCAAATAAGATTGATTAACAGGTCCAAGCCAGGAGACTTCCCCGCAGATTCAAAAAGAGAGAGCAAGAGAGAGCCGCGCGTAATCTCTGCTCTCATCCAGGGGAACAAAAACAGTCCCTCTTTAATTAACCGCACCTATAGCGGGAGGAGGAGGATACAATCCACTGAACTGGATTCATTCAGGTGCCGGTTTGATGAACAGTCATTTCTACTTTGATAGCATTGCGCCGCGGGCCCCGAAGGAAGCAGCTCGGTTTCTCCAGATGCCACATCAAGCCTTATGTGGAAAGCCAACATGTAGGATATAAAGATATTCATAACCCCTTTGTTGGTTCTCAAACCCACCAAAAAGACATTTAACACAACTGCTAATTGGATATTCCCCATGCCATCACCTTTAATCCTGTGGCGGTGTTTCTGCACAAGCCAACCGGGGTGCTGTGTTAAGTGAAGCAGCTTCCTCCCCGTATTGACCGATGTTTGCGCTAATGCAGCACCTGCTGTTTCGAGCGCTTCCTGAGGGGGGATACGCCGAAACCAAGTCAATATTTATGAGTCTTGCTGCAGCGGGCTCTGCCCTAATGGCGTCCGGCTTGCCGAGGTGTCCATGCGGAGCGGTGAGAGCGGGACGCCCGAGGCGGGGAGGGCCGATGAAGCCAGGCAAGAGGCAGAGAGACGCGGCGGCGGTGTGTTTTCTGAGAGAGGGAAGACAGCTTCCTTCGGTACATATTGACCCGGCTTTTTAATGGCGATGCTTCAATCTCCTGACCTGGCCCCGGGATTAGAAATCTATTCATTTTAAAGTGCAGAGGAGATTATGTGGGCTTAAACGTGTGGGCGTGTGTGTTCCTGTGTTGAAAACTCCTGTGCTTCACTGCCGTCTAGTGTAAAGTGTGTGTAGCTCGCATTGCAAAAGTATTAGCACCCCTCAATACACTGTGATCACAACTGAAGTGGACTTTATTGGGATTTTTTTGTTGTGATAATCTAAAATTCATTTTGACATTGAAGCATAATTCTATAGAGTGGTATTTATTGGGGTTAGGAACCAAATTCAAAAGTAGTTTATTTATCCCAAAGGGAATTTAATTGATGATGTAACTCACGTCATCCAACTATCTTTAAAGGGGCAGTATTGCAAAGGTGGCTTCCTGAAGGCAGAGAGTCAGAAAGAGCAAGAGCTTCTTAAAGGGACAGAGGCCCAATTTTCAAGCGTTTTTTTCGTCATGTTTTCTTATAGTAACTATGGGTAATGTAGTTACTCGATTGTACTGTAAAATGGCATCGTGTCTGGAAAATACATAATACTCTTTAAAAAAAGGTGCATCAACTATTGTCCCTTGAATGAGTTTACGTTACAAAACCAGGACTAACATCTTTACAACATCATGATTCATCGAATTCACAGGTCTCAAACTCCAGTCCTCGAGGGCCGCTGTCCTGCAGTTTTTAGATGTGCCACAGGTACAAAACGCTGAAATGAAATGGCTTAATTACCTCCTCCTTGTGTAGATCAGTTCTCCAGAGTCTTAATGACCTAATTATTGTACACAGGTGGTGCAGCAGAGGCACATCTAAAAGTTGGAGGACTGCGGCCCTCGAGGACTGGAGTTTGACACCCCTGATCTAATTATAGTGACATCAGAGCAGAAAAAGGCAAAACTGCCCAGCAGTTCTGAGACGTGATGATCCCCAGCTTGCACTGCGACGCTCCCATATGTCTCCAATAAAAGCAGCAGTCAACATATTTATGCATGATCTGCCTCCTTATGCTGGACAGGAATCTGATAAAAAAAATAAAAATAAAAAAGCAGAAAATGTTTCCTCTTCCAGCTGTGATCCATCATCACACACCGATTCTCTTCCTCTGTGATTGCACCCTTTGTGTCGTTTCAGACGCCTTTAGAACCTAATTATTCGTTGATCACTGCTGTTGTCTCACGATGCTCCTTCAGACGTCTTCCGAATGCTAATTTTCCGCCCGTATTGCTCGTTCATTAACTGGTCGACTCTCGCATCGTGAGGGTTGATGCTCGGGTTTTAATTAAAGAGGGATCATGTCGTACGGCTGAGTATTGATCGCTGTTATTTGGGGGTTTTGATTGGACCAACACGAATGGCACCTTTATCAACACGTTTGGTCTTTACCGCCGTCCGCACAAAGAACCTTTCAGAAAACTACTTTTGCTGATCAAAACTGCTGCTGTCGAGTAATTTGCTTTCTCTTTATTCTTTCGTTAGCGGCGACAGCAAAAAGTACGTTTTCCCATTTCATTGTATCTCAAACTTCCCACATAAAGCTGTCGGTAATTACTGCCTGTCGCTGGCAAAAGTCTCAGTAAAACATACAGTTTTAAGATTTAATTGTAATTGCTTTAGCTTGTCAGGTTAGGCATTTAAAAAACAATTTTTTTTTTAGAAGAAATAGGTGTTTTATTCTGATTTAGGAATTTGTTTCATTGAAATAAAAACAGCTTAGGGAGGAAATAAATAAATTAAAGCAAATAGAACGTGTCGTAAGTCAACAAGAACCCGAAATACTGGAGAAAACCACTGTCATTTTATTTGAGTTCCACATCGTAAAAATAAAATATCAATTATGAAGGAAGGACACAAGAAAGGAATGATGAAAGCAGGAACAAAGAAATGAAGGATAAACAAATGGAAGAAAGGAAAGAAGGATGGGACAATAGATAGATGAAAGGAAGGATAAACAATTGGACCAACTAATGACGTAACATATTGAATGATCAAACACAGAAACAAAGAGGGAAAGATAAAAGAAAGTGGAAATGGAAAAAAATGGAACAAAAGAAAGCATAGAAAGATGAAAATAATCATTAAAAGTGGAAAGAAGGAAAGAAACAACGTGAGGTAGCGGAAAGAAAGCCTGAAAATAAAGGAAGGATAATCAAAGAACAAAATGAAGGATGGATAACTTAAAGCACAAAGTGTAGATGAAAGTGTAAAGTAGAAATTTACAAAAAAAGACAGAAAAAATGGAGAAGACACAGATCCACACTGGCATTAAGATCCACACTCTTCAGCAGACAACGCCATGTCTGTTTATCCCGAAACACAACTTTTAAATCAGTGTTAAACATTTTACTGTTAAACATGGTGGGTCTCGAATGTTTAAGATTTAAAAAAATATACATATAAAGTTTCAGTCTGAACTAGAAGAATCGTAGAGATCCCAAAAGCCACGAGACTTTAGATTGAGCAGATAGGAGAACCTCCTGAAGACAAGCGATTCATTCCTGCCTTATCTCAGCCAGGCAGACAACACTTCACCTTTGGCTGTGGGAAAACCTTATCATCCTTTATTTGGTTCACGTGAGATTTTTTCTTTTTTTTTATTCCCCTCCTTCAAGTTTTCAAAACACATCTTTGAAAGTTTACAGGTTTCAACTTTAGAGTATGTGGATTAAACATGTCAGGGCGACAAATAGAGGCATTTTATTTTTACACTAGGCAATGAAGTAAACAGCAGGATTTTTAGCGCCACTTAAACCTAACTATAGAGCACTCAGGACTAAATGCACAGCTAACTCTCCAAGCACCTTAGAGGCGCAGCAGCATACGTCCACGTCTTCGTATGCAGGCTGAGAGGAGGCTGCAGAAAGAACAGCTGTAACAACGTACCAGAGAAACACTTTTTGTTTTGGTCATTGAACACATAAGTGCAGCCATAGTAATATAACAAGATTCCATAAATTAAGGGTATTGTGTTTTTGTCAGGCGAAGCAGCGTTTAGATAAAAACAGTGTAGCTTTTTAAAGCTGGGATCACGTATCAAGTTCAGCGGGCTTTGAAAATGGAGACATTTAACGTTAGAATGCCCTGTGTTAGCAGAGATAGGAAAATATGTGAAGAGGCTTAATGTAGTTGTAAAAGATGTGCTTTGTTTAACAGGAAGTGGTTCGGCTATTGCCGTGGATTAAATTAGCAGAGCTAATTTTTGGTTTGAAAATGTTTACCATGGTTAACCCAGCTTTCCCTAATTCTTTCCTGACATATTCTAAAGTGATGATTTACTTGGTTGTTTCATAAGCTCTCAGTTGAATAAATGTCAAAGTCTGTGTCGAAGTTTTGGGCAAGAATTGTGAGAAGTCAGATGAAGATGTGCTCAGATAAAAACAGTAGCTTTTTAAAGTTGGGATCAAATATCAAGTTCAGCGGCACAGAGATAAAATATGTGAATGAAAGTGACTTAATTGGGAATTTAGTTGTAAAAAAATTGCTTTTTGTAACAGGAAGTGGTGGGCACACTTCTACAAATGCTCAAACAGCAGAGCTAATTTTTGGTGTTGCACTTTTGCTAACTCTGAAAACTTTCAGCACTCTTAGCATAGCTTCCCATGAATAAAGTGTCAATTCACTTGGCTGTTTCAGGTGAATACACTTCGATACCTGAGAGGAAGGTTTTGGTTGAGAATTCTAAGTAGAGGATGAATTCAAATGTCCTATTTTTTAGTGCTAAGTAAATATATTTCAGAGACAAAAGAGAAATCCTACAACCACTAAAATCTGATACCACCCCATTTTTGTTTACGTTTTGAAAAGGAGGAAGTTGTGCTCAGTTTCTTCTTCAGAGGTCTTTGTGTAATTTTCTTCGATGGTTCTTGGTGCAGTGCCACCACAGGTGAGGAGGGAAACAAATTTTTCAATTTGTTTGACTTAGGCCTGTCGCGATAAACAATAAATCAATTAATCGTACGATAAATTAAAACTATCGACCTCATTTTAATTATCGGCATTATCGTCTCTTCCAGCTTTTTTCTGTTTCTGTTGATGACACCGAATGAAAAATGGCTGAACTCCGGTTCTCTCCACTGACCCTCTCTTCCTCATTTCCTTAGTGTAAAGCCCAGCGCACACGACACAATCTTAGAGCTGTCGGCCCATTTTCAAAACCTGACAGATCACACATTAGCCGACAGAAATCCTAGGTATAACGGTTCGATCAGGTTCGTTCCTGCCGTGTGGTGTCCAACAATGGGCACAAAATAATGGCTACAAGTTCAGTGAACTAATTTTAAAACCAGGTATTAATCAATGCTTTACTACAATCTACCTGCAATGCATGTGGCTAGTGTCAGTGTAAAGTCCTGACTGAATGAAAATCATTATAACCTGTTAACGTCACGTTAACGAAGAACAGCTGAAAAGTTACCGGGTTATCAACTGCGGTAGCAATTTCACTCCAACTCCTCCTCACGGACGAAGGCAGAGTCTCTTGGAGGACAACAGAAAACTCCTGAGGTGAATGACAGAACATGAGGGGCTTAAACACTGGGAGCTTGATTACTGGATGAGAAACAGGTGGCTGATTGAAAAGGAGGATGTTGTGCTCAGTTTCTTCTTCAGAGGTCTTTGTGTAATTTTCTTCGGTGGTTCTTGGTGCAGCGGATCCTTCAGCTGATTCACACCTGAAGGATCCGCCTTCAGGTGTGAAAGCAGAGGATCAGGGAGCAAAACCGACAAGCTGAGGAAAGGAAGATAATAAACCTGAGGGAGACTGTAAATAGCAACCAATGGGAGAAGGCTTAGCATAAAACTCCAATGAATAAAGAACAAAAATAACCAAGCAAAGTAAATACGAAGGGATGAACTCATCAGACAACCGAATAAACAAAGGAACAAATCAAAATACAAACAGATTAAAACCAAACTCAAACATGACAGGGTATCAGAAAGACACTAAAGGTTTTTCAAAATAAAATCACTTCCAGCTTGATTCACTCAGAAACTCAACATTATGCAAAGATAATTCATTTCTGCTATTTGGATGTTAGGAGCAACGCATATTTATCTGTAAAATGGGGTAAATATTCCACCTTGATAATATTTAAAGTAATTTAAATCAGTTTATAATTGACTTTGTGCATCCTGAATTAAGTATGAAAAATAGTTTGAGTCGTTTGACCAGAGGATAAATAAATTAGCCCTAAGGATAAAACGGTGCATGATTTAAATCCAAAATCTACAGATAGGCAGACTGGACCTGACCTGAAATATAAGTATATATTTCTCTGAAACAAGCTGATGAATAATAGCAGCATGCTTCTCCTTTTTTCGCCTTGTATTAGATCCACAGTTACTCTGACTAAAACATGTGTTGTTTCATCTGTATCGGTTGTATTAAAATAAGGTTGTGCTTTCTGGTTTTACATAACTTTTATGCGAAAATGACAGTGAAAGCACTTCATTACGGGACAACATTGGAAGCTGCGTCTAGAGGAGTCAGGCGTTTTCCATAATAAAAGCAGCGAGTCGGTTCTCCTGGGTTTGATTCAAAGTTTCAGCGCCTCCCTCATTAACACCCAGATCAGTTTGACTACACGCCGCCGCTTCACCGCGTCTAAAAGACGCCGCGCTTCGCTCTGTTGGTGCAAATATTAATCAGCATAATGTGTGAATATGCACATAATTGTTGTTCCCACGCGTTATTTTCGGCGTGCAGACCCTCATGGTTGTCTGCGGACCGACGCACACGCGGGCGTCTTCATGCCTGTGCCGTAATGTGCGTATGCCTGGAGCGTGTGTGTGTGTGTGTGTGTTTTTTTTTTTTTTTTGCTGAGAGAGATCATTAGCAGTAAAGCGCAGCGGCCCGGTTCACCACCTGGCCTCCGCACCTTCAGATGTATTAATAATTTGGAGGAGTCACCTGGTGAAACTAAAACCTCATGCAAGCGCAATCGACGCAGGAACGCGCATGCAACCTGAGCTGGAGGACCTCGTTATCAAAACGGAGGCAGGGAGATTTGCATTCAGTGTTTAACGGCGCGGGACTGTGTCTTCTGCAGGCACACATCCTGCTCTTGTCCCTTTTTAGAGACGGCTTCACTGTTGCATCTCCAGTCCAGTCCGCTGTCCAAATCATTGGAAAAAAATAAAAAGTAAAATCCTTGTTGCTATACGCATCCTAACAACTTTTCAAATATGAAAACATATGAACAAAAATCGTTCCAGCTCCAAAAGGAGAGGGGATGATTTTCCTAAAACCCGGTGAGACGCAGATCAGCTGGGTGGGACTAAGAGAGAGAGAACAGAACTAAACACAGAAGAATCTAGGAAATGGTTGTCCTGTTTGAATGCTGCCTAGCAACAGGTTTAGGGTGATTCATATTGTGTATTAACACCAGCTGGCAAAAAAACAACAAAATAAACAAAAAAAAAAAAACAACTAAAGCCCAACTTTAAAAAAAAAAAATATATATTACATCTCATCAAGTTTCTCAACTTTGAAGACTTGATTTATCCCAGAATCTGAAAGAATGCAGTCAAACCGGCCAATCATGGAAATGGAAACATCCAACAAGAGTACGGTAAGAGAAGTTGAGCCGCCCCGGGACCCGGCGCAACAAAAAGAAGAAGGTGCCGTTGGAGGAAAACAAATATCGTTTTTCTGAAAATCCTGAAAACCAAGACGACTCGGTGCTCACTGTAAAAGAATCGATTTCTAAAACTCAGGAGACAGTGGATGAGCAAGGGGACAAACGGCCGCCTAAGAGGAAGAAGAAGATGATACCATTTCGGGCCTGGTTGGAATTACACTCACCCCTTGATGAGAAGGTTTCTGATGAAAATACCGAGAAGCAAGATGCTTCACTGGTGACCGTAAAAGAGTCCACCTATAAACCTCAGGAGACGTCAGTGACAGGGGAGAAACGGCCATCTAAGTGTAAGTGTGTGAAGAAGACACCAGCAACATGGGAGGATGACAATAATGAAATTATAACATATGGAAATTGGGTGTATGATCTAGGCCCAATAGGTCAAACGATTTTTCAGAAAACGTTTTCTGAGTCAGAACCTCGATCAGATCTACATTTTTTGCTGATGACATTAAAACGCAAGCAAAAAAGGTGATCGTGCCTTAGAAAATGAGAGTTTTTCCAAGGACACTGTGACCTCTTTGCCACAACTGGTCAATGAAAAAGAGTCGGTCCCTGAAACACCGAAGGCAGTGGATCCACAATTGAAGAAACAGCCATTAAATGACGAGGAGAAAACGGTGCAATGTCTCACTTTGCCCGGACCAGACAACATCCAGGCGGAGAATTTGTTGAGGCCTCCAACAATCAAAGTTATGTCAACTTAATAAGGTGTATTTGAACTGAACTGAATGAAACTAAAGCATGTAAAGTTAGCAAAAAAAAGAAGCAAAAATAGAAGAAAAAAAAAAAAATTGGAACAATGGCAACAATATTTAGCTTTGCGCTACATGACGAAGTTGAACATGTTACTACAGTATGAACCGTGTTCAGTATGACGTATGACGGTATAATGGGGGCAATTAGGAGGCGGCGTGCAGGGTGGTTCCAGCACATTGTGGGGAACCAAGAACACAACAACATCTGTGGAGATTTGTAATCTGTGTGGCACTTCAGCATGCATATTTCATTTGTCTCTACCGCCGCGGTGCTTTTATCTTCCAGATAAACAGCCTTTCCTGGTAGAAACGGTCCTCCAGTCACAAGTGATCTTCAAAGAGATGCACGGTCCTGGCGGCTCCTCTGGCTCCGTGGCGTTTCCAGGACGCCCCCTTTGTTTGAATCCGGAACAGAAACGTTGTCACATGGCTCACGTTTTTTTTTTTTCTTTTTCAGTCAATCTTTTACATCTTTGCACCCATCTGCTGCAGACTGATTACATAAATCAACGAAACAAGAAAAAGATTGGTGATGATGATAAGATTAAATCTGACTGGCAGGTGAGCAAATACCTAGCAGACAAGTAGGGTATGAAAGAAAATACAACTTAGAAATTCGGACAACTTGTATTTTCTCCTGCTCGACTGAAGTTGAAATATCAGTTTATGATATGAATCAAATTTTTGCTTTGTAGTTGCATGAAAATTTGAGTATAATCTGCACCTTCCTTACACAAATTCAAGAGTTCTACATAAAGAAACTATACTTTAAAACATAGAGTATACTGACATCAGCGTGATTCCACTCTGATTCCACGTCTCCTCAGTTACCGTGGTTATATGTGCTTGACTTCCTCTCGAGCCGTCCCCAATATGGAAGACATACAGTAATGTGAAAACCATGTATAGCCGGAGTGAAAGAACAACATAACAAATTCACACTTAGCGGTATTTGCCGCAGAGATTGCCAAACGCGTAGGGAGCTCACATTTTTTACGCTCAGTATTCAGCTATTTATCATGGAGTCGTATTACTTTTTACACACTCACTGACTTCTAAGCAAGTACAAAAACGCAGACCGTTATATAAATACGAGGAGTATTGAGATTACATGGGTGCAAAAGGAGGAGATAAGATGGCCTTTTATTGTCATGGGGTTATATCGTAAATGTTTTGAAACGTTTGCGTTGTCTAAATTTGTGAGAAAGATAAAACCGTGGTTTTACCAAAATGAGACGGAGGGCGACGTCGAGGCGTCAAGTTGCAAAGTCAGATTTCTTTTACGTTGTTTTTGATATGTGCAGCATCTTCATAACTGAAGGTAACATTTGCTTGATAGTGGTACATAAATGGTACAAGGTGCCTGAGGAATACATAACACCGCCTCTCTAAATACTAAATACTGCATATTGAGACCAAAATGGAACCCATATCAAATTCCTTATTTGTGCGCGGCAAAGAAAGCTGATTCTGACTCAAATACGCATCTAGGCTCTAGATTTGATCCATATGTTACTCCAATGTTGGCAGTAATCACCTGATATTAACATTAACATGCTGAACTTTGACCTGCAACACCATGTCAAGTGCGTATTTGACGCAGCTCCAACTGAGTGGTTAATAGTGACTCTTTGGTTAAGCGTGCTACAAACATGCTAATACTGCACAATATACCTCATTTCTTCATTATTTAAAATCGCTCAACATATCTATAATCTCTTTAACATACAGGCAGCTTTTTATTGTTGTTCCCCAAAGTAATGTTATGACTTTTGTCTCCGACATGCAAGATACATGCTAAGTGCTAAGTACCGCACAGAGCCTCACTTCAAACCAACCTGAATGCAAGAAAAAAAGAAATAAATAAAACTACTTGAAAAGAGCTGGCAGTGCTTCTGAAAACCAGAAGCTGCAGGAACTTGTTAGCAATAACTTTCCCTTACGAAGGCAATATGTGGACTGAGACTTTCTGCTTTACCAGTGGAAGATGGAATGCCGAGGCATTTTGAGTGTTTTCCATTAGTCTATGAAATACCCGAGAGACATAATGTACCAGTTGAACACCTTCCCTTGGAGTGTATGAGACGGCAAGTGTATTGCGGTGTAAGTGTTCTGGAGAGTTGGGGAATACGAGCAAGGCAGAAAGAAAGGGAGGAAAGGGCAGGAAGGGAAGAACTAGTATGTGAAAGTGGGGGGGGGGGATGCAAAGACATCAGGAGGAAAGCAAGAAAGGAGAAGCGGAAATGAATTAAAAAGAGAGAGAGAGAGAACACTGCGGTTGAGCGAGTGAAAGAAAAATGGTATGGGGGAGCACGGAAGAGGGAAGGTGGGGAGGCCTCTGAGAGCATCTTGAAGTGAGTAGGTGTTTAAGTAACAGCAAATCAGGCTCCGCAGGGGGCCGAGGAAAATGTTCTTAGCCTCCAAAATCTTCGGCAAAAACAGCCGTTTGACTCCAAACAAAAGCTAACGGGGGTATTTAGCCCGCAGGCTAAGGCTCTGAGAGCAATCACAGAGGCCCGAGCTGAAGGTTGCTTCCCAAAAACAAATCTTTGCACAGTGTGCGGCTTCGGATGTCTGTTGTGTCTGACAAACGAGGCGTTATCTGGTGGTGTTCGCTGTGGTTCACGCCAGAGTTTGGGAGTCGCATGTAAGTCGCATAAACAGTGACTTGAGCGAAACACAACAATCAACAATCAAAACATGACATTAAGTAAAGTTCCATCATTAAATGTGTAATTGATTACGTTTCAAATACAATCCTAAACAGGTGGGTTTTTAGTCGAGATTTAAAGGAACTCAGTGTTTCAGCTGTTATGCTGTAGGTGCATAGATGCTGAAAGCTGCTTCTCCTCATTTGGTTCTGGTTCTGGGGATGCAGAGCAGAACCAAAACCAGAAGACCTGAGAGGTCTGGAAGGTTGATACAACAGCAGCAGATCTTTAATGTATTGTGGTGCTAAGCCGTTCAGTGATTTGTAAACAACAGTATTTTAAAGTCTATTCTTTGAGCTACAGGGAGCCAGTGGAGGGACTTTAAAACTGGTGTTATGTGCTCTATCTTCCTGGTTTTAGTGAGAACGCCAGCAGCAGCATTCTGGATCAGCTGCAGCTGTTTGATTGATTTGTTGGACAGACCTGTGAAGACGCTGCTGCAATATGGATCCACATATATGACTTTATGCTACTTCTTTCGAGTATTAGTAATGTTATTAGTAAAGAATTTTAAAAAACCAGACACACTCGCATTGTTACCCATTTGTAAGACAAACAGGTTTTCTTTTAATCACAAGTGAAAGCCTTTAACCTGCCGATCTCTTCGGACTCGTGAGTTGGCTGAATTGGATTCTCAGTGTGAGTGCCGGTGCTGTGATCGATGATGCTAGGCTACACCGCCAACGTTCCCTCCTCCCTCGGTGTTCCCATCCTCAGGCTCATGGGGAGAGACTTAATGGCCCTGATGGAGACGCTTTCCTGTCTCACAAGGATTTTTTTTTTTAAGTTGTGGAGGTCATTACAGTAATGGAAAAGATTTGTGAATCTTTCCTCGCTGCTGTGTTTTCCATGACAGGGAGGCAGACCTCAGACACAACAAAGGAGGAGGTTGTTCTAGGACAGGTTGAAGCAGGAAGTTTAAGGGACTTTATTTAAAACACCTCTACACATCGGTTACGTTCATCATTGGGTTCTTTATTTTACTTATTTTCTTGTCTTACCATCAGTTCCCTTTTACTTGTATATGGCTGCAATCTGAAATCCTAATAAAACTCTGAATGTTGTCCCCCATCACCCACTCATCAGCTCCGCTTATGTTTGTTTAACATATGCAGCACCTTGCTGAAGTATTCACCTTAAAATGTATTGTAGAAATTTGATATAGCTGGAAAAACAAAGTAGGGCACATTTGCGTAAAATACTGCGTATAATAATGTATTGTTAAAGACACGTGAAATATTTGTTCATAGCCAAACAAAGACTGGCTATGAACAAACAATCCCTTTCATGAAGCTTAGTGTTAGTTTTCTTTTGAAAGGGGCCGTATTATGCGTTTAGTGCCATTTCATAGCTTAATTGAGTAACTATGTTAACTTCAGTTGTTTTAAAAATGCTGTATATATCTGACATGACTTAAAAGAAATTTGATTTCATAATTTCAGTCGGGAGGTGCTGGTGTCTATCTCCAGTGAACGTTTCAGGCGAGAGGCGGTCACCCTGGACAGGTCGCCAGTCTGTTGCATGGCAACACAGAGACAGACAGGACAAACAACCATGCAGACACACACACACACACACACACACACACACACACACACACACACACACACACACACACACACACACACACACACACACACACACACACACACACCTAGGGAGAATTTAGAGAGACACAATTAACCTGACATGTTTTTGGATTGTGGAGAACCTGGAGAGAACCCACCATGCACAAACTCCATGCAGAAAGACCCCGGGCCGGGAATCGAACCTTCTTGCTGCAAGGCAACAGTGCTACCAACTGTGCCACTGTGCAGCCCACTTCATAATTCACACCTTGAAATTGGGCCTATGTCTCTTTAAGAAACTCCTGCTCTTTCTGAAACTCCACAACATGACTCCTCAATTAACCCTTTAACAACATTCTTAACACTGAAGTAGCTCCTATATTGAGCTCAACAGATGCAAAGTCTCACCAAGTTTTTGCTAATTGCTGCTGGCTAGTCTGAAGGAGCTCAGAGAGCGGCTCTGTGAGGCAGAAACTGCAGTTCCAAGGAGATGCTTCGTTCTCAAAGGTTGAACTAGGTCCACCCAATCTCCATGGTTGCCATGGATTTCTCAAACATTCACGAAAGAATCAAGGAATAGATTTATGATGATAGAATAACATTATAGCACAATATAAAGCTCAAAATAGTAAATTTTTTAATAATAACCCAAAAGGTGTGCCACATACAGGCCGTTTTAGGTGGGAGTTACATCTTGCAGTTCTTTCTGTCTGTTGATTAATATTGTTTTAAAAACTAATCTTGTTTTCATTTTACCTGAGGCCTTCATAGGAAATCTATAATTATACTGATGTCACATCACATACAAATGGACTATTTTTGCTGGATAATCAGTTAACATTCTGAATAATATTTTAACAACTGATGTAACTTGCTGGATGTAACTTTGAAATTGGTTTCAATAATGGCTTTTATTTAGGGGTATGAGAGTAACAGGGGGCTTAGTAAATCTAAATTTTCTTTTTATTAAAAAACTTATACTTTTCCTTCCACTTAACAATTACGCCCAAATTCATACAATCAATTATTTGAAATAAAAAGTACTTTGATTGTAAGGTGACAAAATGTGAAAAAGTGTAGCGTGTAAAAACAAAACTGCATCTGCATAAACATTCTTCTCACATTGCATTAAAGTTCCTGTTAGGAGCAAACAATAAATCCCAGTGAATGCCTTTGCTGGGAGCTGAAGCCCTTCTGTCTTCCTAGTTTGTATCTAATGAAATGCTACAATAAGGCAGGTATTTAAAAAAAAGAATAAAAAATAAAAAAGATCCTGGTGCGCTCGCGAAGCAATAATCCGAGTAGTATTTAGTGAGAGTTAATTGCCAAGAGTTCTCAATCTCCACACAGTGTGCTCAGGCATCTGTACTCGGCAGCTCGCTGAATCCTAATGAGCGCATTTCTACCAGTTGCAGCAAAAACAATGGCGGCCTCACTGTTCATTTGTACTTGCGACAGCAGCTCCGCTTCGCTCCTGCGATCACTTACACAGACGCATGAATATTCCTTATTGCAGATTAGCGTCTCTAATCAGCATTCAGCGCGCACCGAGACGCTGATTCATCCACATACCCACCTTTAGTAGGACTTAGATTCCTCACACTGATGCAAAAAGACCTTGAAATAAAAAGACATCAGCTCTTTCACTAATGGGTATACATGGGAAGGTGTAGCGATTGTTGCAGTGGACGTGTATGTAGTGATCAGAGTGCTAAATGTGGTTGTTATGGGAATATTTGCATGAATGTTTAATAGGAGTTTCATTACAAATTTCTTCATTTGTAGTTGCGCTTAGTTAATGTTTTCCAGACATGTCAAAGTGCTCAGTTGGTCAATGGCAGCACAGCTACTTGTCACACTGTTGAAAGGTCAGCAAATATTGATGATGATGCAATTCTACTACAAGACTCCCAAACTCTAAGACATGCTGAGGAGATTATTGGATATAGGTGTGTTGGGATCAGGGGTCCGGGATGCACAGTTTTTGCAGCACTGTTGCCTTGCAGCAAACTCCTTACATGGAGTTTGCATGTTCTCCGTGTGCATGAGTGGGTTCTCTCCGGGTACTACGGCTTCCTCCCACGGTTCAAAAACTAACCTGTTATGTTAATTAGTCTCTCTAAATTCTTCTTTGGTGTGTATGTGTGTGCTTGGTTGTTTGTCCCGTCTGTCTCTGTGTTGGACTGGCCACCTGTCCAGGGTGTATCTTGAAAGGCGAGAGGCGGGATACACAATAGTGGAGATAGTGTGTACACCATGGTGGAGATAGGCACCAGCACCCCTCCTGACCCCACTAGGGACAAGGGTGTAAGAAAATGGGTGGATGGATCAGGGATCCAACTAAGAGTTACAGGATGATTTATCCATATTCTTGGGGTTCTCCAAAAGGCTGCCAACACTTCCAAATCGTGGATGATCCATGACAGACCGAGGTTAAAAGCTCTAAACAACAGAACAATAGCAGCCTTCCTGTTCTCTGCTGGTAGCCATCTTATTTCACAGCTTGAAGGAGTAAACATGCCTCAACATGGTAAAAATAGTTTCCACCAACATTAATTTAGAAGACTTCAATGATAGATGGCTGACATTTATGGTGTTTTCCTCCCTAAGTAACAAATTCCCACCACCGGTCGATTTTTTGGTGCATCTCTAAAAACGTGAAAGCAAACGTCAGGAAGTTATGGATGTGTTTTCCCCAACATAACTTCAAAATGTGAGAGATAAAACAGAGCACAGTTTACTCAACGTTTGTTCAGTAAACCCATTGAATAGCTTTTCCACCTCTAATAAATGAAGATTTAAAGTCCTGGGACTCGCCTCCCAGAGTGCTGACTGATGCTTAGCAGAGACTTGATGTACAGTCAATACACCCTGGGGTTTTACAGCTAATTTCCATGTGCTTTAAGAAGCCAATATAATGGCAAACTATCAAGCTACAAGAGACGTTAGCAGAAGCAAGGACGTATGTTTGGTGGAGTGCGCTCTTACAGTCAGATAAAGCATCCCTGTAATGTTTTGTCTATGACAGCAATCTTTGTTTGAACGGGATTAATAAATTATTAATCTCTCCGGGTCTTTGACAGCAGTGAAGGCCAGTCATGCTGTAAACACGGCCTGGTTGTAACATGGCCCTCTTTGTCAGGCCAATGGGGATTTTTGTGTTCGGTCTGGCTGTGTCTGTTGACGCTTTTGATTTCTGATTGCAAGCACTGCGTGAGCTGCTGCAGTTATTTTGTATGCTGTATAATCCAGGTAGATGGCAGAGGAAACACATGGAGAATGAAATCAAAATGTTGGAAAAGACTGCAAGATTTTGATCAGTGGGATTGGCTTAACCTGCATCAACAACTGACCTGGGAGATAGTCGGCGTGTCATTTCTGTGACAGACAAACCAAATTATGTTTGCTTTGACTTCACCTGACACCGAGATGAACCATCACACAGATGGAATCCATTTATTTGGAGATTCATTGGCCACCATTCTAAGACAGGCAAAGACTCATTTGTTTTAAATCACAACTAAGGCTGTGTTCACACTGCAGCCTGAAGTGACCCAATTCCGATTTTTTGTCAAATTGGATTTTTTTGCCTATGCAACCTGTATGTGTTCTGCAGTGTGAATGGGCATTGACCTGAAAGTGTCCCACATGTGCAGTAGAGGGCGCAATAGCGTCAGCGTTCACAGAGTTTATAAAAAGAAGAAGTGCTCAGTAGTTGTGGAAGTAAACATGGATGCTAAAGGTGGAGCGTAGCTTACACATTTGAAGTTGTTGCCTGGCCAGAGCAGCATATTAACAACTTAATCCTCCTTATTATCTGTCATGGATGTTGTTATTCTTCCCGCTTGCGCGTATCAGGACGCAGAATAGTGAGATTTGTTGAGTATTAGTGACATTCAGTTCAGATGAATGTGACCTGAACGTTTGGTCGCTTTTGAATCAGATACATGTCAGATATGCAAGTGGCCTGGATCGCATTCGGAAAGAATCCGACCTGTGTTGTTCAGACTGTCATGAAAAGATCGGATACAGGTCACAGGTCGCGTTACGTCAGAAAAATCGGAATTGAGTCACTTCAGGCTGCAGTGTGAACGCAGCCTAATACACATTCATTTATGAACTTTTAAATGGCGGTCAGGTTTGCATTTAGTGCTTATTTTCGGAAAATTCAATGAGCCTTAAACAAGAAGTAGAACTTGGAGGTGGTGCACCACCAGTGATCTTCCTGTGTGAAGAGAGCAATAAGAACAGAACATGCAAAGCGCCATAGTAACTGATTTAAAGTAACACGATTTTAGAGGCAAATATATTACATTTAAGTGAGGTCTTACATACTGATTCTTCTGTTCTCTTTCAACTAAAGGGCTGGTTTTATCTACTTTCCAGGCACATAGTGCCATTTTATTACACAATAAAGTAACTGTTACCTTCAGTTGTAATAAAAATGCTGTATATGTCAAACATAACCTACATAAAAATTTGACAACTTGGAATTGGGCCACTGTCTCTTTAAGAAGCTCCTGTTCTTTATGACACTCCGCCTCTGTTATGCTGTTTGAAACCGTTCATAGGAGTGTTGAACTGATAAGAGCTAAAGAAAAACAATGCTCTTCTTGGCTTAAAGAGAACTGAATGCACTTATGTGAGTTTTGGTGATTTGTAGTTTATTGGGTGTTTTGCGCAATTTCACACCGCGTCTACTTTTACACTTTCCAACTTGGGCGTAAAAACGTTTGCGCATACGCACATTGAGGCCTCAGAACCTCACAAAACCATCATCTTTCCCATTTTTTTCAAAGGAACAGTCATCTTTCAAACTACGACTTCTACAAAAGCAATTTCTCATTACTCTAGAAATAAAGTTGGTCATTAAAAATTGACATAAAACAGGAAATAATTTCTCTAATTTAATAATGTCTTTTCATATGATGCCTGGTTTCAATTAAATGTACACCCCAAACATATAGATGGCCCCACATGTGCAACGTTACTGAAAGAAGGAAGAGTAAACAATCAGATTTAGACAAACTAGTGTAGACTACATACATGCTCACATACAACCCAGGGCAGGTAGGTTGGTACATAAAACACACATCAACTGTCAGTGAGAAAGCAGCTGACAGTGATGCACCAGGGCCAGTAAATTTAATAATACAGAAACCCCCCTGTGGAATGCTGCTATCTCTGGTAGTAAATATGATGAAGCCACACTGGAAACTACATTTAATTGAAATCAAAATGACAGCGACATCCCAAATTCTGGTAATGCGGCAGCAGCTGACAGCTGTGAAAGGTGACAAATGTGGCCTTCTGTCATTTTGGTAAATGTTTTACTCATGATTAATATTATTAGCTTGTTTTTATTATTAAGTTACAAATCTCAGTCCATCACACAAAGTGGAAAATGCTTGTCACTATGACATATACTGTATGTAGGATATATTAAAGGTGCCTTCAAGGAATAGATGATCATTATTGAGCTTCATTTCAAGCTTTATTTGGTCATTAACATTTTTACATAAATACATATATAAATCTACAGTACTGGTTCTATTCCTTTGAGGATTAAACCAATTTATTTGAACATTCTTTACCCTGAGACTCACTGTCTTGTTTCCATTGGCGGTTAAAATTGTGCAAATTGTAATCACGAAAACAAATTCACTGAATGGGATCCTGTCAATTTTGAAAAAACTCACGTCGTTTGATGAAAGGTTTCGACGCTCGGATGAGGAGGTTTTTCACCTGTATTGAAATTAGTATGTTTTGCAAAAATACAATGAAAACACTTTTTTCGCATCACAAGAATCACATGGTCAACGACCAGACGTTACTACTGGCCGAAATGACAAAGAAGACAACAGGAAGCGGTAGGAGGATGATGGTGCCCCATATTTTTCCAATGACTTATCGCATGTACAAACTCATTCACGTGATGTAAGGTCATTTTGTTTATACAGCACATTTCCAGCAACAAGGCAGTTCAAAGTGCTTTACATGAATTAGAAGGAAATGCAACCAAAGCAACCAAAAGAAAGACAAGATAATAGTATAGAACTATGTACTGATTCCCCATGTTTAATAAAGTAGTAATTTCTAAACTATAATTTTAATTGCGTGTCTTATTCAGTGGAAACACCCCAACTGCAAAATGTTGTTTTTTCAACATTAGCTGTATACCAAAGTTTTGTGCACATTTGTAAGGAAAACAGAGCTAGTGGCATTCAGACATTTAGCTGAGGAAATTAAAGGAATGAAATATGGTGTTAATTATTTTTTTATGTCACAATTTGTCCTGTTCCCGCCACGTGTCATCCTCTGCTCTCTGCCTGCTGATTGGCTCGTTGATTATTCTCACCTGTGCTGCTGGCCAGCGGTGACGCCGCTAATGTGGCTTTTTCCAGAAACCAGTTACTATTTCTAAACCAGTAATAAGATTGGAGCTACTTAACCGAGCCACGGAGCATTACTATGTGTCATTTTCTGTTTTTATTTAAAAAAAAGATGTGATGAACACCAATGAAAATACAGTGCAGCGTATGCCAGGCTTTACACAGGTTAGCGATAGCCTCCCAGTGTTGCACCAGGGAGAAGATTTACTCACTTTTTGCTTTGTGTAATCATAATGTGCAGCTTCAATATTGGTTCAGCTAATGGTAAAATTAATTGACATTCATTTAATGAAAGCATGTCTCTTACTTTCATGGATGAGTTGCCTCAGCTAAGTGGTGTGCATCCTAATGCCTAATGGCTTTATTAGAGCTGGTGAAATCTATGCTGAATTGAAGTTGGGCCGTCTCGGCCTTATTGCCGTTATTTTCTCACTACGTCATTTTGCTTTTCATTCAAATAAATAAATGAAATCAATGTCACTTGTCACCATAGCTTAACAAATGCCCCTTCCTTTGGCGACCGCTAACGTAGTCAGCAGAATTTGTAGAAACGCTTCGTATGAAAGGCAGAGTGTTGCTTCAGGTTGGCCCAAAAAACCCCAAATAAAAATAAATAAAAAAATCTTTGCAGCTCCACTTAGTCAACCTTTTAGTCGCAGCTGAGGTTAAAGCTGCAGTAAGTAACTTTTATTTAAAAAAAAAACAACAATTTTACATATTTGTTGAAATTGTCATTATGTTGTGAAATAATCTGTGATAGAAACTACCTTCCCTCAGTCTAAGCAACCAATCAGAGCCAGGACGAGAATCTTAGCGCTGTCAATCAGCTCATGTACGTGCTAAATATGTTAATGTCAGAGACACAACTTACCATTCCTGGAAAACTGTTTATTTGCTGTCTTTGGTAGCCGTGCTAGCATTCAAAGCAGGTTCAAAAGTCAAGGCTTTCGTATTGAAAAAGGTTTGTGAACTTAATGTTGAAAGCCCAAAGAAGTGATTTGTTTCCCTTATTGGCATAGATACATGTGCAAACAAATTTTCATATAAACTAACCACCCTAAGAAACACAGAGGCTTTTATATTAATAAATTCTAAAATTCCAGATCATTCAATGTTGATTCTTGCATTAGGTCCATTTGGTATTTAAAATATATCTTGTAATAATCCAATATGTAGTAAACTCATTTTGGAGAGAACTTGTCTGTGCTTATTTCTGGAAACGTGAAGAGCCAAGCTGTTCAAAAACTGAACTTAAAATTAATAGTTAAGCTTTATTAGACAGGTATTCATTAGCAATAACAGACAGAAAAATATATGGCTGATTTTTTCCTGATATTTGGATTGTTTGCCATCTTTGTTATTTTTAATAGAATTTCTTAAAGGGGCAGTATTATGTATTTTTCAGCCACATAGTGCCATTTTATAGCACAATCAAATAACTATGATACCTTCAGTTGTTGTTGTTATAAAAATGCCATACATATATCAAAAAAAAAATTTAATATCAATGTCTTGTAATTGTCCCTTTAAAAACTCCTTCTCTTTCTGAAGCTCCGCCTTCAGGAAGTCATCACAACATGGCTCCTCTATTAACCCTTTAACAATGTTTTTACCAGCATTGCACTGAGAAGTAGCTCGTTCAATGAGCCCAGCAGAAGCGCAGTTCCACCAGGTGTTTGCTAATTACTGCTGGCTAGTCTGAAGGAGCTGTCAGGCAGAAGCTCAGAAGCTTAGAAACTGCAGCTCCTCGATTGCGGAGCTAGGTCCACTCAGTTATTTAGTACAGCTGAATGGTTGCCATGGAGACTAAAGGTTTTCTCAAAACATGCATGAAAGTACCAAAGCGACACTCCAGGTTTGTTTGTGATGAGGGAATAACATTATAACATGATGAAGAGCTCAAAAAAGTCAATTTTACATGAAGCTGCTCCTTTAATAATTGGCACTTATTAATAGTAATTTATAGCCAAACCAATCTTAATGTTAAATGGAGGATTTTTTCAGTTACTAAGCATTTTATTTTTTATTTACTGAGAACTCTTCCTGTTTAATATCGCTTGGAAACACACTCAGTGTATTGTGCGCGTAGCTAATTACCACCAGTAGCTGATTTACATTCTCCCCTCTCCGCAACACGCCCTGAAGGTGGAAGGTAACGTCTCCGTGGGGAGGAAAGTTATTAGATTAGTTTGAGAGAAGGGTTTCACCAATGGCCCCTGTAGGGCAAAGTGATTGAGCTCTGAAGACAGATTGTGTGCAATTACTGTCCATTTGTTCCAGCCCTGCGTCCCCTTCCTGTTCCAGAGGACCTGGTAATGGAGCAGGCTCGCCGGCTTTCATCTGGCCGCTGTTGTCTTTTTCTTTAGGTCCTCGTCTCTCTCTATCCTTCACCTCGTACTTTCTATCTGAATCTCTCTTTTCCTTCACTACCTCATTAAATACAGTAAAATCTATAACACATTTCTATCTTCTATTCACCTTCTATCTGTTGCCATAGTAGAAATGTTATTCTTTCATTCTTCTTCAGACTCGTTCTCCTTTGTTTCCTCTGGGTGAGCCAGTTACATGCCTTCGAGCGTCCAGCTAAGGGCCTCTACTTCTCAGAACCATGAACCCCCTTACTCCGATTCCCTCAAGGCCTTCTCTGCAGGACCCAGTGGAACTCGTCACATGTCCAAAACCTTACTGTCTTTGACAACCACGAAAGAAGAGATGCACTAAATAGAATCGCATACAAACAACTCAATCTGGAACAAATGTATTGCGTGACCAATCCTGTTTGCCAGAAGACCTATTGACTCGTATTTTTGGTTCGTCTGTGTAGTTGGGGTAGCTAAATTGACTAAAAGATCTTTTTTTTCCCCCCAAAAAATCACTAACCCTTCGTTCCTCATTGTCTTCATTTGCTCCAGGGATACTTTATGTCTGCAAGACTGACTCAATAAGGACTGGAGTGATCAAGAGTTTTTAAAATCTTATCGTCTTCCTGAAACAGAAAAAAACTATTCATGCCAAACCAGGGATGATAATCCACTTATTTTATTCAAAGATAACATATCTCTTAAATTCCTGACACCAATCGTCAGCGACTGCGTTTCTGTTATAAATATGGGCAAAACTTTGCAGGTATTCCACTCGTGTCTAAAAAACACAATTTCGCAAGTGTGGTGTTTCCATAGAAACGCAGTTAAAATCACACATGAATAAGTCATTAGGGAACATCCAGTCATCCTCCTCCTACCACTTCCTGTCGTCTTCTTTGTCATTTCCGCTGGTAGTAACATCCGGTTATTGATCATGTGACTCCAGTGATTCAAAAAAAAAAAAAAAGAAATGTTTCCATTCAAGTTTGGTGAGATACATCTATTTTGATACAGTGTGTTTCCATTAAGTTAATATATTTTTCTCAATTCCAATTTGCTCAATTTTAAGTCTAATGGAAACACAGCTAATGACAGTATTCCCAAAGCACCTTTCAAGATTAAAACAAAGTGTTTCAATAAACAAGAGAATAAAAACCCTTAGCAAAACCAGATTTAAAAAGATGCAAGATGCAAAACAACAAACCCTAGACACTGTCTACATGCCAACCAGTTATTGAAGACTGCCAAGAAAGTCTCTCTGGTCCTGCCACCTCAAACACACATTTTCCAAACTACTGGGGGTTTATTTGGAACCATGTGCTTTAGTCAGTAAGATTTATATTTCTTCTCACAGTGTTTTGGGTGGGTTTGGGCTGAATATGTAAAACGTACCTCATGTTCACTGGTAATAGAGGATCTGCGTTGCCGCAGGCCTGTTTCTCTTCCAAAGGCCTTGGGAACCGTTGAGTCCAGACCTTAATGAACTCTTTATACTAATCTTGAAACGTGGCTTTTCATTGGATACTTCAGCGGAACAACACTAAGTCTGCATCCTCAAGAAAATGCTTCACCAGACAGCAGATGCAAAGTTACAGTACAGAAACTTTACATCTTTACTGTAACTCAACCCAAGCAAAAATCTTGGGTTGAGTCAAAGAGAATCGAGCAACCACAATTCTGGGCAATCTCTTAAAATATTCTACAGAGAGAATGATACCTCTATTTAAGTCTCCAACCTTGTGAAAATGATATAAAAAAAATGGTGAGCTATTACAAACCACTAACAGGAAGGGAGCCTGTAAGTGTGGCGCTGCTGATTTCTTAATGCCAGTTTTTTCTCCCCCCGAGTGAATATCTGTGTGCTTTCAATTAAATATTTCCACCTTTTTCAGCATGAGATTTCTACTGCAGCAGCAGATTAGCATAAAGCAGACAAATTCTGTACTTTATATGCATTTATGCACCTGGTTGCATAAATACCAACAACCGACATGAACGGACGCTCTGAAAAAAAACTCCCCTCAGACGGTAAACCAACCGAAGGTCATCTGACGTGGAAGGAACGTTCTCCTGAACGATCACAGCGTCTCCTTTATATTCATTCAGCCTTACAATACTTCACCGCCAAATGTTTGAGCCCACCATACAGTTGACACATACCAGCATGAAGGATCAGTGAAGCTTCTCATGAATATTTATGAAGAGAGAAGCAACTTCCTGGCCACAGTAAGTTATCAAAAGAAAGTTTTATCGTAGTAGAAGTCCATTAGTGAGAAAAACCTGATTCTTCCACTCTAAGCAGTCTGCCACTGCATCTCTCCTGCTGCTTTATGGACATATTTCTTGTGTTTACAGTAATCAGGTTCATTACTACAAGCCTTGCTAGACTGATGGCTTATTACTGTAATCATTACAAAATGGAATTTTGATAGGCAGAATGAATGTAATTGATTTAAGTTTGTAAACTTGCAGTTGATTAGGATTAAAGTTCATAATTGAGACTTGCAGGGCAATAACTGAGCTGAATGTGTTTACAGATGTCTGTAATTTACACACCAGAGATATCCTGAGTGGGATACCCACAGGAGTGTGTGTGTGTGTTGCAGTCACTACTCCACACTAGCCCCCTTACAAACGTATGCAAAACTTTCAGTGTTTTGAACCCCCCGCCCACAATTTTGCAATTCCATTAAAGAAGAAACGAAATTGAAATCACATTTAAATAAGTTTGTTCACACGATAAGTCATCAAAAACATTCCGCAACCCCATTCTCCAACCACTTCCTGTGGTCGTCTTCTTTGTGGTTTCTATCAGAGGCAATGTTCGGTTGTTGATCATGTGACTTGTGTGATGCAAAAAAGAAGTGTTTCCACTTTTCAACCAATTTTGATAACTTCAAATTTTGAAATCCACCTCATTTCAGCACTAAAACTTTTCACCAATAAACAAGTTTGTTTTTTTGAAATTAGCATTTTTCCAATAGGCAAATTTATTTTTGAACTGTCAAATTGCAAAATTATATGATTAGTGGAAACATAGTTTGAGTCAAAGAGCATTTGGACATTTTTATATGCATAATGTTTATATATTTTAACAAACCTAAATTATGTGTAACACGGGGAGCTTAGTCTTATTAAATGTCAAACTATTAGAGATCTTATGTCACTTTTAAATAGTGTACACAATTATCAATACATTTTTAAAACAGTTGGAACTGTTGGGCCCTTTATCACGATAACATTTAGCCATTAGCCAACCTTTGTGCTTCCTCTGTTCAGAAAGAGGTTTCCTCCATTGGTGGTCTCTCAAGTTTTGGTTTGCTTATATATACTAGTTATAAAAAGCTTTTCAACCTATAACACAAGCGAAGAAACAAGAACATCAAACAAAAACAAGTACTCTGATGTTTTCATCCGCCTCGCTGTGATGTTACCGATAGCAACCATTGTCTTTATTGACCTGTAAGTCATGACCTGTAAGTCCTAATGACTTACAGGTCATGAGGACCTGTAAGCCATGATGCAGGACTTATGGGTCCTGCATCATGAGGACCTGTAAGTACCTGTAAGTACGTTCTTGTAAGATATCAAATGGAATCCATCTGGAAGTGACGTAATCCAACGCAGCTCAAGAACGTATCCTACGACAAAGATCTCCTTTAGCAGTACCAGCACGCACTAGAGAAAATAGTAGATTGTTAAACCAGTTCACAGTAAACCCTGTCAGAGTCTCAGCTGAAGTCCATACTTCTAATCAACAGCAGGACTTTCTTTTTCTTTTCTTCTTTTAACTCTGTCTAGGTAGCCTCCTCAGCCTCCCTGACGCCTGACCTCCTGCCCGTCTCTTTGGGACCGATGGAGAGCGTCTCATGGGAGCGGCCACTGGGCGGAGCGGCGGCGGAATTACGCGGACTTTCCAGCAGATGTCAGAGATCGCGGGCGCTTCTTTGGGTTTAGGCGGACAGGCTCTGTCAGAGCGCCGCCGCCGGACGTAATTAGCTGCAGATTTCATCTCGGTCGTCTGACACTTTGTGGAAACAGAAGCATCGGATTCGCGCGCCTGTCTGGAGAATGTTGATAAAACAAGAGGACAGAGGAGTAAAATATAACCTGTCATGGATTAACGCCCACTCGCAGTGGCATGTATATTTCCAGCCTTACATTTGTAGTATTGACCATCTCATCTACCATATGAGATGGGATTTCAAGAGTAGCTCAGGAGTTTCACTGTTAACAATCGTGCACTATGGTCCGAAGTGCAAAAATCTAAGAGTTGCCGATACTTGATGCCATGTGTTTTTTCATTTAAAGAGCACCAATTTGAGGGGAAAGTGGTAATTATGCAAAATATGGTCCGCAATTTTTAATTTCTTGGTATTTTTCTGTCAATCCACATGGTCAAAGTGAGACATCCAGGTACAAATACATCTTACAAAGCCTCAAAATATTTTGAGAAATAACTTTGGAAGTGGCAATCAAACCATACAGTTGGTTTTTGGCAGAATTCTGATTTGATATTAGATCAACATTTTAAGGTGGGTTCATTCAAATTCACAGGTTTTTTGGTTTTTTTTGTACCCCTCCAGGGGGTCTTTTGTGGGCTCTAGTGTGGGCTGACAGGAAACAGGGAAGGAGAGTGGGGAAGACATGCGGCAAATGTCATCGGGTCCGGGAGTCGAACCCGCGACGGCTGCGTCGAGGACTCAATGCCTCCAAATACGGGTCGCGCTAACCACTACGCCACCACGGCACGCCCCACAGGTTTTTTTTTGACGCAATTACAGCTTCTGATCACTGCCCTTAGATTTTCAAACAGGTCAATGTCTGAGTTATTTCAGAAGCTAAATCTCAACCTGATTTATATTTTCAAAAAACTAGTTTTCATATGCAAATTGGAACATTCTCTTGTTGGAACAGTAAATTGTGTGCAGCTATCTGAACCACAATGTCATTTTCAGGCGAAAGGAAATTGATTAGGATGATTAGCGAGAATCAAGGCACTGCCATACACTGGGAGATGCAGGACGACCAGAGTCCGTCTTAATGGGTGCCAACAAAAAGAGAATTTTTTATCTAAACTGAAATGTCCAGCTGGAGAAAAGCTTTATAGGGAGGTGAAAACTCCAGCAGCACTCCAAATAACTTTATTGGACTTATTAAAGTTGTTTTCTCAGTATCTGGAGTCTTCACCTCAACAGACCTTTTCCCTCTTTATGGGAGTTAGAAGAAGATGAAGTTGTGCCAGAGACTTTAATCCTAAAGTCTGAAAGGTCTTCTAGCAATTCGGCTGTTTGCCACAGTGATGAGCGTGCTTACACTCTTTGAACCTCGTGGACTATATTTAGAAAACGGCTCCATGTCAAGAAACCAAGCGGTTTAAACGAACTCCACCGTTGCTGATGTGAGGGTTGGTCAAACATCCACCCAGAAAGATACTTCCTTCATGACTTCAGCAAACGTGTGGCTTCTCTGCAACTTGTGAATAAATAAATCCAAATTTCACTGGGATTGTATGTATAGTTTGCTTAATATGCATACTTGATTGTTTAATTTTTATTACTGAAGTGGATTGTATAGGCATGCCACTCTGAAAAAACAGTAAAGAATTCAAAATAATTTGATAATACTTCACATGATGGCTGAATGAAAACATCTCGCTCTACACACGGGCACCTTGACTTAAACTCTGATTTAGTTTTTATGACTTCCTCATCGCCTTTTCACCAATAAGGAAGTTTCAGATGCGCTTTGCACAACAGTAGCTCCGTTTCCACTACGAATGTCCACAAATCTTTGTCTATGTTGTCAAAAAAAACCCACAATTAAGCAATTGCGCGTTTCCATTAAATAAATTAAATTAAAATAACACATGAAAGAACTTGTAATTGTGATAAGTCATTAAGAATCATGGCGGCAACAGATGTAAACAGGTCCGTGAGATAGTTTCATGGTTCAGCCATGGCGCTGGCGCTCATCAAACATCGAAGGAAACGTTGGCGTCTTATCAGGCGTTGAAGCGACAGGCCTGTGATTTTACAGTAGAGCGATGGATTCAACACGTTCAAACGACACAACTTTTTATGAACTGTGTGATGCTCTGAGAGCTCTGGTGGTCCGAAACAAAAACCAAACAAAACCGTCGTCCTGCTCCCACTTCCTGTCGTCTTCTGCCAGTGGTAACATCCGGCTGCTGATCACGTGAATCACACAATGCGAAACTTTGTTTCCGTTGCAGTTTTGCAAACTACAACTATTTCGAAAGCTCATCCTAACACAAAACCTTTTAATGAAAAACATGATTTTTATTTTAGATTGGCGTATTTACATGAAGCTAGTTTACTTTCAGAATTTCAGTTTGTATAATTCCTGCTGCCGGTATGTTGCCTCAGGCAGAACCGACTTGTCATCGGGAGCACTGGGACAGGACTTGGTTTAGGTCACACTTAATTAAAAAAAATAATAATAATTTTGTTCAACCAGTGCAATCATGACTCATGTTGCTTTTCTATAGCTTGTGCTGGGTTGGGGTTGTTATTTTAAATACCCCAGATCAGGTGCAACGCAGCAGGAAAACTCCCACCATCTTTACGGTTCTTCTCTCACAAACCAGGTGATTACAGGACAATTAAAATAAATGTTAACAGCTGAGCTCCTTATGAAACACAGTTTGCTGCCCAATCCCTGCCTCCCCCTCCCCTCTCTAAGCAACACTGACCATTTATCTCTATCTGGACAGACAGACAACCCCACTGGGTATCATCCTGCCTGGCAATCGCTTCACTGTACACACGCTCATCGGTTAAAGACCATATTCAAATGCTTTTGTTTGTCCCCGAAATCATGTACATCTTAAAAATAAACTACACCACATTGTGGAGTATATTCAAGACTTCATGAAACTGATTTATCGAGAGAGTTAAATGATCGTCAATTTGAGCGTGTTGTTTGTTTCCAATGAGATGGTAGGAAGGTAGAAGCATGTTTATAACAGCGAGACACTTAAATCCCTGGTGTCCTGCAGTCTGAACAGGAGGTGAGCGATTTAATGTATTTTCTCTTAACCTTAAAGTAAATGGTTAAAGGTGTTTTTTCTTTTTAACAACTGCATAGTTATTAGAACAACAGGATACAAAACTTTGTCACCTTCCAAAAAATAATGGCCAAAGTCACATTTAGTCCAAAAGTTTCATTGGGCAAAGGATGAATGGAGATGACTTCTGAATTTCACCGCATTGAAATTACCAATCAAATCAAATCCATAAACTCAAGTTTTCATACATAAACCTTCTCTTTTCAATCCACACTAATCAAGTGTTTTAGAGGCTTTCTGTGCAAACAAAGCTGAAGATTGGAACTGTTAAGGATTTTTTTCATTTGCATCGACCTTATGGCTTTAACTGTTAAACGAACACAGAGTCAACCTAAACACATGTTTAGTATTAGTGATACATTTAGATGCTCAGCGGGTTCTGATGTAACTCCAGCTGTCCTGCTGCTGGCCAATTACTGCTAGGAACACTGTAATTTCAGCTAATGACGGCCACTTGTGGCCTGGGTGTGAATGTGCCGGCTATCTGGCATGCCTGGGTTTTACTCCATAGCTGCAAGGAATAACGGCTTCAAACCAAAACACACCCATCGGGTTTCCTTCTCCTCCACTGCAGTCTGTAACATCTGTCCCTCTAGACACAGCAGTGAATTCTGGGATACCAGAGTCCTGCGGTGGTACCTTCATGCTAGCCCTGTGACATTGTTGTGTGGACAAGTACAAGTTGACGCCTCCTCATACTCCAACATGTAAAGTTGTAGTCTGTATGTGTGTCTTCTTAAAGGGGTTGTATATGTATAATCATTTTTTTTTAGCTTCACATCATGTTTTAATGTTATTTCCTTATAAAAATATACATGGAGTGTTGCTTTCAAGAATGTTTGAGAAATCCTTTAATCTCCATGGCAACCATTCAGTTGCACAAAACACCTGGGTGGATCTAGCTCCGCCTTTGAAGATGAAGCTCCTCCTCAAAGCTGCACATTCCTCCCGCGTGACTCCCCCACTCTGCTCCTTCAGACTAGCCAACAACAATTAGCAAACATGTTACCTTATTATACGAGCTACTTCTCATCAAAACGCAGTTAAATGTTAATAGAGGAGGCTTGTAGTGATAACTTCCTGAGGGCGGAGTTCCAGAAGGAGCAGGAGTTTCTTAAAGAGACAGAGGCCCAATTTCAAGCCGTTGAATTACAACGTCAAAATTCTTTAAAGTCATATTTTATATATACAGCAGTTTTTATGAGAACTGAAGTGAAGGTAGTTACTTGACTGTGTTATAAAATGGCAATTTGTACCTAGAAAATACACGATACTGTCCCTTTAAGAGAACATTAATAGTACAAGTAAATAAATGAGATTCATTAGGATTTGAATGTTAATCCCTTTTAACTAATTAATCACAACAATGACTATAAAACAAAAATTTTATCAGGATTTTCTCATGTTGCTGAGTGATTTTTCAGTGTATTTTCAACAAATGTCAAAACGTTGCAGTATCTGGAGGAAATACTTAGAGTCAAATGTTGAGTTTCTGATTGGAGAGTCGCAGCACCGCAGCTCTCAAAGAATTATAAGAAAAAGATTTTCATGATTCCCAGCAGGGATGGAGAGTTGGAAGCCGGTCATAATCTCTCCTCCTGTTTTGCTTGTGTCCGTTTCCCAGCTGAATTTTACGGCAGAATTTCAGAGAACGTGATAAAGTTCCAGTCGTTTGACCACATACTCTTTAACAAGGTCAGCTGTATGTTTGCCAGCCTGGCCCAAACATCCACTGTCCTCTGACGTTAGCCCTCGTTCATCCCAGTCGTGTATAAAACAGTGAAAACGCCGTTCATAGATTTCTCTGGCATTAGCTGTCAGGGATCTTCTTGTTATTTCATAAAACGGCCTCTGGACAACAGAATCAGTCAAACGCTTTGGCAGGTAACAATTAAAATCTACCAAACGTCTGCTTTACACTAGCATTTTGTTCAAACACAACATGAGAGTGGGAACTGATCTGTTTCTTTTTATTTTGTATTATTATTATTTCTATCCAAGCAGCCAGCAGGAAAACAAACGGGCCGCTTGGATTCTGACAAGGACAAACAGAACGGCGTCGATCTGTATTTAACATCAGCCATTCATATGCTGATTTTAAATTGGCGGCGGCGCCGCTCCCTCCGCCAAGTGCCGCAGTATACAACATTCTGACCCGGAGGCTAGAACTCCCTCTCCAATTATGTTTCTCTTGGCCTGAGATTGAATCTATTACTGTGTAATTGCCTCTATATCTCCAACTATCACCCAGAGCAGTCCCGCAGATTTTTCACACATATGGCGTTGTAAACGTTTTGGTCGGGAGTCGGAGGTATTTTTAGGGCGTCGCGGATGTGGAGGAGGCGGCGATCTCCTGACACGGACACAATGTTACACTACAGAGTCATCAGAGGGGGAAGATTTCCTCCCAGACCGTCGGTGACGGTGACCGGGGCACGGGGCACGGGCGAGCTTGTTTTTGTTGCTATTATTATTATTATTTAACTTGTTCGATAATTTTCTTTAAATGTGAGCAGCGACTGGATGGACACATCGAGACAAATCAGACGCAGTTGGCCGAGCGCTGACACGCGGCGAAATAAACCTGGCTTCCTGTTTTTGCTCCTTCCAGCCTCCACTTGAACCGAGATCAATAATTGAAATAGTTATAATTAAAGTTAATGCGCGTCTCTGACGTCTGCCAACGAGAGTCAAACATTACATGAGCTTCATGTGAGTTTTAGATGAGCGTTTATTTAAACTCTGTGTCCTGCTGCTGCTTCTGTCCTACGAATGATAAGGTCGACTTTTAATGTAACAAGACAAAATATAGAGCTAACAGTTACTGATATAAAAGTATAACAAACAATACATTTATCTGTATATAAATGAAAACACACTTTACAGTATAATCTTTTGCAATCTTAAAAAAAACAACCTCTGAAGAAGACACGGAGTGCGACTTCCTTATTGACAAAATGTTAACAAAAATGGAGTCGCATCAGATTTCAGTGGTTGCAGGATGTCGGTAAAACACTAAGAGCCATTTCTCCGGCTAGCGCTAACGTTTGTTTTTGTTATTTACCCAGAATGCCCTGCGCTGTAGCCCACTTCGGGCTCTTGTCCACTTGGCATTCACATTCCAACCGCACCAGAGTTCACTTTGGATTTTTAACTGTAAAACAAAATTTTCTTTTAATGCACTGATTTGTGTTGATCTATCAGCTGAAACTTTGTCATAAGGCAAATCGATATTTCAAAAAGCCCAAATAAAAATGTTTTTCCTAAAAAAAAAAAGTAAAAAAAATGTTTTTGTTTTTTTTAATGATTCATTTTTCTAAAATAAATAAATAAGAAATTGAGTTTAGATTTATATTAATCTTGCTTGAATAACCTGCTGGCTGCATTTCATTTTGGATTTGTTCACATTTTCCAAACGGATCAATTTTAGTGAAAGACACTGAAACTCTTTCTTTTTTTGTTAGGTTGTAGAAACACTAACAAGCTCATTTTCTGTTCTGGAAAATGAATTTTGACCTGTGTTATTAGACAAAATAGAAAACAAGAAATTTAGAAAAACACTTTGATTTTCTCCGCGTTTGGAACGACGCATCTCAGTTTGAATCTGAACTATTTTAGAGGATTTCCATGTGAAAACTCAAATTCTTCTTTTTTTTTTAGGGATTATCTGTTCATCTGTCGCCAACACATCCAGTGGTTGTGATGGTATGTCAACACAGACAAAATGCTGCGACATATCCGTTTGTGGATAAAGTAGCTATGCGCCGTTGTCGACGCGTCAGAAGCAGCAGAGCTAACCGTCCTCTCTGTCCTCTGAGCTAAACTCTGTCACTTTGCTGGGTTTTTTTTTTTTTCCCCCAGCCGCAGCAACACTTTCTATGCAGAGAACTCGAGCCGTGAAGAAAAGTGAGAAAGAAACTGTTGAGAAAGTGGCGACAAACACAAACAGTTCAAACAGAAGCGCAGAGCAGGAATGAGGAACTGACCTTGAACCAGATTGTTTTTTTTTTTTCACGGTTTCTATTAAAAGCATCTTTTGTACTGTGGTTCTAATTTTAAAAAACTGTCCAAACAATAATTTATATAGTCTTTTGTCATAAGCAAAGTCACTTTTTTCACTCTAATCAAAACATTTATCAGCTGTGATGGTTCAGTTCAGAGTGAACCTGGCAACCCACCTGAGGAATCTGTTTTATAGCACTTTCCTGAAAGTATTCGTAACGTTTCCACTTGTTTTTTATCACCTAATGGCAACAAACTTGAATGTATATTATTAGAGTGTGTGCGATAGACTGTGTGCTATTGTGTAGCAGCAGGGAAATACACACAAAAAAATGTTATTGTACAGATAAAGAGGTGAGAATTGCAGCCTTGATGAGGATCCAGCTCTTCTGAATCCTAACAGTCTGTAGAACCAGAGTTTCAGAACGATACAATAACATCTCATTCTTTTTTAATAGAGTTTGGTATGACTTTGGCTCACTTTGCAGCTTTACATCTTCTGGGAAGTTTTAATACTTTTGGGTTTTTCCATTATAGTTTAGTTTTGTTTCACTGTGACTTTTAGTTTGACTAATTCTGTTAGGTTCAGCTAGTTTTTATTAGCTAGATATTGCTTAGTTTTAGTTCCTATTAGTTGCAGTTGTAGGGTTAGGTTTTTTTCATAATTTACTAAATTTGTTTTAGGTGCAGAATTCAAAAGGGTCAAGGTATTGTGTATTAATATTGTATAGTATTGTGGTTCTGGATTGGGTAATGAATTCTTAACAGAAGATGCCAGTTATTGGTGAACAACCGACTGGGGGGTTTTCGCCCAACGTTTGTTTTCCGACGGCTGACGGAAAAACAGCTTGTGTGGGAAGAAATGACGAAGAATTTCACACCAGTTTGAAAAGCTAATAAATAGATTCATAAACAAGAAAAGGAAGGACATTACATCTATAATTTCAGTATGTTTCAGTTAGTTTTATAAACAAGTTACAGTTTTTCCCCATTAATTGCAGTTTTTATTTATTCCAGTTATCAAAAATGTTTTCTCCATTTAGTTTTTTTTATTTTGTTAAATAATTCAGTTTGGTTACGTCACCTTGAAACTATGAACACAGCCTCCAACATTCCTTCAGTAATTCCTTAATATGGATAAAAAAGCTCCAGTTCCACTGTCAGATTATTTCACATACAACAAGACATTTTTCCCATGTTATAAGTGAAATAATCTGCCAATGGAACGAGATGTTTTTCAACAATATTAAGGAACTACTGACTTAAAACAAGGTCTTATGTCTTACTGAAAAGTTACTTGTAAGTCAGCTTTTTCTTATTTCTACTGTAGTAAGATATTTGCACTAGAAACCAGACTAAAAATACTTTTTGTGTTTTTACAGTGTATCAAATCCAATCCTCATAGAAAGCACAGAAATGTTTGGCTATAATGCGACAGAATGTGAAAGAGTTCAAGATGCGCTCAGACCGTAACCAATTCAGGTACAAGAGAAGTTCTGTTAGAAAAATGACTGTCTACGTTCTTTTTTACCCAGAAATCTTTTTTTTATAGTAATTAAAGTGCTTTTTTTTTTTTAAAGCGATCACCTACGCACAGCATTCACTCCACATACTGAGAGACAGAGTTGACCTTCACACAACTGTCTGCTGCACGCTAAAAGATACTCAGACAGATGAGTAGTGAAATATTAAAGCTGGATAGTGTGTGTGTGTGTAAACAGAGCAGCTCTTTGAGAAAACCAGCAAACATAATTATGAGCCTTTACAGCCTGAAATCCAGCGTCTTGCTGTGTGTGAGGTCACGGCGCTTGTGCTAAATAATTACTCTGATTTCAGGAGCCTGGAGGAGAGCAGACAGGAATCAGCTCACAGAGTTTGGGGAGGCTACAGGTGATGGTTTGGATTTGAATGTCTGAGAGGAAGAAGAAGAAGAAGAAAAGGAGACGGACGCATGAACAGCCTGTTAATGACGGTCCAGGAACAGCAAGTCAAACCAAAAGGATAAAGTCGGGTTTAGGAAAGAGCTGGCGAGTGGAAAAGTTGGCCTCTGTGCAGTTTGGTCTGAAAAAGACATTAAAAAATATTTATCCTTGTGAGAATGAGCTGATAATTTCTTGTCCATAGACACGTTGTGTGTCTACAGCGGGCGTGCCTTCTAGCAGGCACACCCAGTACAACACTTTCAATCTATTGGCTGAGAGGTTGCCAGGCGACTGCGCCAAAAGGCGGTTCCAAAAGCAAGCAGAGAGTCCGAGCAGAGACTAAGGCCCTGTTTACGCGACAACAATTTCTGGTGGAAATGGAAGAGTTTTGTTGTGTTTGTACTGCACCTTTACATGAAACCACCGAATGTTTTCTCTGACAACGGCACAGTTTGAGAACGGGTTCCAGAGCGCAGTGGTTCTGAAACGTACCGGTGTCCGTTGTCTTGTAAACAGAACAAATGGATCTTTTCTGTCAGGGAATCCCGAGCTCATGTATAATATAACGCTAAACATAGCTGCTTCCTGGAATCCACAGAAGAAGAAGAAACTAGTGACGGTGCTGGTGTTACTACAATTCGTGTTTCCTCATCAGATACGGTTCCCACGGCGTCTCTACAACGCTCCACACGGCCCAGGTGGTAAAATACACGGGTGCTTGTTCAGCAATCATAACAAGCACTCGCTTGTTCAGCACTTTTATCTAGAGAACTACGGACACCGTGAAAAGCTCAAACAGCGTGTTTCAGCAAAGTTATCCCACTTTTTTCCAATTGACCCAAATCCTGTTCTTACAACTGTGATTAAATTTGCCCAGTCAGGCCAATCAAGAATTAGAAATCTGGATGCCTTTCTTCCAATACAGCAAACACGCAAGATATTTGTTTTACCTTTTGGATCTATGATGTATATGCATGCAAAGCGTATAGAACTGGCAAATGTTTCTTTATTTTCATGTAAATGATTATGTGGACGGTTAAAAACGAATGGCTGCGCGCATCATCGGAGCGTTTCTCCCTGCGTTCCCCCATGGCCAGAGCTGACCTTCTGTAAGGAAATGGAGCTGGCTGCTGCACGCAGGCAGACGGGTACTGCTTTGATGTTTGTGACACCTGACTGATTTATTCATCTTGCCTGGCTTGACCTTGATCATGAAAGCGGTCTTCGTGTAGCGCGCTGACAGAGGTTGGGGCCTCGCCGTGACAAATGGACGGCTGATTTTTAGATAAGAACCTTGTTGGAAATACAACCGGGGAACTAAGAGGTTCAACTCCAGGGTTTTTATTTATATACAAAGAGAAAAGATCTGTTTAGTTACAATACAAGGAATAGAGGCAAAGGAAAGTTAGAAATAAAATGTAATTCCACCAAAAAAAAAAAGAAAATCACACAAATTCATTTGACAGCAGTACACAGCTTTAGCTTTACATCATGTTATAACGTGATTCCCTCATCACAAACTCATACTGGAGTGTTGCTTTGATTCTTTCATACATGTTTGAGAATCCTGTAGTCTCCCATGGCAACCATTCAGCTGTGAAAAACACCTGGATGGGTATAGTCCCGCCTTTGAGGACAAAGCTCCTCTTTTGAATCGGAGGTTCCACGTTTACAAGCTTCCAGAAACTCCTCCTCTCAGCTCCTTCAGACTAGCCAGCAGCAATTAGCAAACACCTGGTGGAACTGGACATTTGCTGAGTTATAGGAGTTGCTTCTCAGTGCAACGCTGGTAAAAACGTTGCTAAAGGGTTAATAGAGGAGCCATTTTGTGCTGACTTCCTGAGGGAGGAGTTTCACAAAGAGCAGGAGTTTCTTAAAGAGACAGAGGCCCAATTTCAAGGCGTTAAATTGCAAAGTCAAATTTCTTTTAAGTCACATCTGATATATATCTAGAATATTTATAACAATTACTTGATCATGCTAAAAAAGTAATATTATGCCTGGAAAACACATAATGCTGCCCCTTTATACTGACAGGAAGGATGTATTTCTGGACTTATTTTATGTTAAATTATTTTATTGTATTTTCATTTTCTACAAATAATGTCACTTTGGCATTAAAGAGTGTTTTTTTTTTCTGTCAAAGTAAAATTTTACTGATCCTGATCAATTTCTACCAATAAAAAGCATAAAACATCAAAGGAGACGAATATTTTCTAGAAGCCCTGCAGAGTAAACATTTTGGAGCTTTTTTTCAGGCAATGTGTGTAACACATAATTCATATCAGTATCAGTGTCCACAGGAATGTGCAGAACTAACGTCTGTTTCACAAAAGCACAATGAAGAATGAAGAAAAGTTACGACTGGAGCGCAGCCATTCCTTAACGGTGGGCGGAACTATTTTTACGGTGCCTTTAATGTTTACTGTAACTCACAAGCTGGACGCCGATGCCTTCTCAATGCAGACCTTCAACCTTATGTTAATGTGTGTACTAACGTCAAGTTTGGCAGAATATCCGGCCATTCTGCATCGATACACAACAAGCCTTCTTGCTTGTTGAGTCAGATCATGCTGCTGGTGTTCAAACGACCCGGTCGGCTCTGCTTTACCGCCGGCCCGGTTCCCGACACAATGGGGTCATTATCCATCGGGTTTACACACAAACTAAGAGGTTGTTGTTTACAGCTGCCGTTACGTGTTTTTGTCGTTGTTGGTTTTTTTCCCTCCACTGTTAAGGTTTGGAACGGAGGCGACTTCCAGCTGCTTTTCTGCATGATGAGGCGTGTGAGATTCTGCTGCTCGGGATCAGAGAGGCTGAGTTGTTTGGAAGTGTGAGAACAAATTGGAAAGCTTTAATGGTGCCAGCTCACAGGCTCAAGTAGAAACTACTGGATACAAAGAAGAGAAAACTGAACCTATAGGTTATTATTAAATTATTATTAGACCATTTATTTCCTAGTAGTTAACCAAAGAGGCTTGACAACGCACGCACGAATCAAGAAATTAATCAATTCACATGAGCTCAATAATCTCCAGTCTGATTATTTAATATCATTTGAAAGGTACATCATTCATAATGCATTGTACTTTGTGTCTTGGTTTTTATTTCCTTTAGATTTATTGTTTTTGCTTGATGTGTTTTATTTTGGATATTTAAAATGTCTTCCAGGTCCAGTGTGGAGCGTTGAGTACAAAGTTACATTTTGTCAAACTTGCATCATCATGCCATTATTGTTATATTACTTGAACATGATCTCACAACAATATTATCGCTTATCGCAATAATTTCTGGGACAATTTATCGACCATCAAAGTCTGTGACGTTCATAGTTAATGTCAACCATGAGTTTGGAGAATCTACTGTTTGACTTATTGACCTTTGTTGCATGCCTGTCTCCACTATCACAGCCCACTTTCTTGTTGTTTTGCTACTAAATAAAAGCCAGAAAAAAAAATCCTTCAAAAGAGAAATATTGATATTATAAGGGAGGGTAAAAAGTCAAGTTTCAAATATCAGCCAGTTTATGTCCTCAGTTGCTGTGGAGAAGAGACGCTGCTGCCATTTAGCCAGACATACTGGTCAAATATTAACAACTCAAGCAGCGGGAAACTTTTACAAAAACTTTTTTTTTTCTTTTTTTTTCACATATTTATTTAAACTGCCACCATGTCGTGACATTATGTTATGAGACAGACAATCTATGAAAAGTTCAATCTCCTCCACCTCCTCCCTGAGCTGCTATCGCCGTGTGAAGAAATGCATCAAAGCCAACCAATCAGAAGCAGGAGGCGGGGCTTAGCACCGTCAGTCAAACTCATGCACTCACTGCTAAATGTGCTAATGGTGGAGAAACAACTTAAAGTTACGGGAAAATAGTTTATCCGTCGTCATTGATAGCCATGCTAACTAGCCTTAGCATTCACAGCAGGCTATGCTACCACTAAGAAGCAGTAGCATAGAAGAGAAAAAGCGGGAAATGTGAGCAGTGTGTACACGAGAGATTGGCAGCGCTAAGACCCGCCTCCTGGCTTTGATTGGTTGCTTCTGGTTAGCATTGGGAGATAGCAGAGGAGCTCAATAGTCATGATTTTAACAAATATATAAACATTTTTCATAAAAGTTACACACTGAAGCTTTAAATATTTAACACCACATGCACCTTCAGGTTCTTTCAGCCTTTTTATATTCCCCCTATGTAACTGACCTGTTTTTATGTTTGATTGTGTATTAAATGTCTAAGTTTATTCCCATCATAAGGACAGGACATTTGAACAGAAATTCACAGACTTTTCAGATTATTTTGTATAAGGAATTTATTCCCATAATACAGTATTTTTACAAAGCGCCTTCCTTAAAATGAATGCTTTTTTCAGCTACAATTTACTGTGCATATTTTACCCTCAGGATTATGCTTCCGAAGATTCCAGTTAACTCTAGATGTATAAATATGTGGACGTACAGCTGAGTCTCTAATTAGCGCCGATTTGGAGAGAACGTAATTGTCAGAAACATTAACAAAGTGTTTGTTCGTTAACCGTTTTGTTTTTTGAGATCTGTCAGAAGTGTGTGCTTGCCAGCAGCGCGATGCTTCCGTAATGCAGCCCTGAGCTCCGACTCCGTGTCGGGTTTTCTCCCTCCGGCCATAATGCAGCAATTAGGAGTTTGTTCATACTCAACGTGGCGTGGTTAAGTACCAGCTAAATGCACAGTAAGTCAGCGCTTTTTAAAGTCGGCAGCTGGGAAATTTGCTGAAAGGTCGGCACTCGGGTAAACAGCCACAGACGCTCAATTGGTGAATTAGTTTCAATGTGAGCCACCATTAGGGTGGATTCAAGTGGATCCTCAAGAGGCCGTGACAGAAAAATGTGTTTACCCCTTTACAGATTTATTCTGTTTTTGCATTTTTTTTTAGTTTTATGTTTCAGCCTCATCAATTGATTTTAATAGCAATGAAAACCTGAATAAATGTGAGAAAACAGTCTAAATATTCTTATTGATGCTCCGATCCATTTTTTTTCCCACTTTCGATACGATACGGATACCTGAGGTTTGGTATCGCCTGATGCCGAGCCGATACAGAAAGACGGTTAATTGACTTAAAATGTTTCTTTTTTCTAAACACAGACATAAGTGAATTGAATAACACATTAATTTGCTAACTCTGCACCAGAACACCACAACAATAGCTTCACAAGCAAGTAACTAAAAACAACCCAACTTTAAATAGTTCAGTCAGTGCAATAAGATCAAGTAAGACGACTAATCTTACTTTTTTTATTTACAGACTTTTCATTAAACCAATTCAGCCTTTTTTTTAAATACGAAAAACAAACACTTTATTGCCTATACCTGCGTTTTATGACCATGAAACACAGACATAAACTGAATTACCTAATATATATATATATATATATATATATTAGGTATATATATATATTCACGGAATTTGGAGCTGGCATAGCTAAAATTATGCCACTTAAGTTTTTACTGGCAATTTAATTTAATTTTTTTTACCTTAAATGCAAAATACAGATTTCTTTGTACAGTTTCGTCTTAATTATTGCTTTATGTATGTTGCTCTTTCAGCAAATGGTCTATTTTTGAATCTGTATCTTCCAGTTAACGATTCATTGATTTCCAAATTAATTGACGATTATTAAAATAATCATCTCATCACTTTTAAACCGATCAATCGATTGAGTCCTATGCACTCAAACATACAGTTGACTAAGATGAAATAGTGTACCACACATATCTGAGTCCAAATATTGTCTGAATATGATAAAATACTGTATTTACAATCTCTTCATCCTGCATATTTGTTTTAGTTTCACTGAACAGATTGTAGAAAAAAAAAACAAACAAACCTGATGTTTGGCATAAATTAGTAGTGTCAGCAAAACAGCCGGTTTGTTAATTACGCAGCTGTCAAAACTTGAGTACTTAAGGCAATTTACTAACTGTATTGTGAAAACAAAAGTAAACATTTGTGCAGTTAAGCCCAAAATTATTCATAACCCTCTTTGTTCAGGAATGCTAAAATTTTTTAACCAAATGTAATTGTTTTTTTTATTCATGTTTTTAATTAAGACTCATTCCAAATTTATATTGGTTTATTATCTTTTAAGAAATACCTGTCAAAAACCAATAAGGTATAATTATGTACTCAACCCTAACAGAGTTAAAGCATTCACTATTACTAAAGTACAACTATTAGTAATTCAATTCAATTCAATTCAAAAATTGATTATTGATACCAGAAGGACAATAAATGTTGTTCTAACTCAAATTATTTAAGGTTAGTCAAAGAGTTGTTGTAGCACTACTTTAGTTTTAAGGCACTAAAGTAGTGCCTTAAAACGGCCACACTGAGGGTAATTGGACCCAAACCCATCTCAAACACAAAATCCATGAAATTAAAACAAAAAAAAAGAAAAAAAGGAATTTTTGGAACTTCCAACCACGCTGATGGTGTGACTAATGAGGAAGAATAAAAACGAACCAATCACAGAGGTTGGCTGGCGCCGGTGGAGCGGAGCCCAGGAAATTGTACCCCTGGGCTTTCTTTAGGCCTAAATGCCGAGTTCGTTCGGCCAACCTTCAGCAAAACAGAGAGAGAAAAGGGACATTTTGTTCAGTCGCAGAAAACCGTGATTAATAGAGTCCGATGTGGAACACGGACTGGAAAAAAATAATAAAAAGGACTTAATAGATTCAGTTTTGTATTTGTGATGAAAGATTTGTGCTGTGCGGCTGCATATTTTCGGATTAATTAGAACAAGCGACGGTGTTTGCAGCGCTTTATGAGACTTCATGATTACATGAAGGAATGCGGGCGAGATTCAGAACTGTCGTTCCGAATCTCATTGGACAAGGACAGTTGTAATGACTCTCCTGTCAACGTGCCCACTAAAGTTTGCACCATTAGCGTGTAGCACCCATCAAATCCACTGAACACTTAATAGCCTTTTCATTGTGAACTTGTACAAATTCCCTCCCTGTTCTGCCGGCACGTCAAACGAACCTCCAACAGGAGTAATGAAAGCCGAACCCTCACCAGCCCCTCGCAAGAAATGCAATTACAGCGTGTGAATTATGAACAGCCGAAGCCGGTGGTAATACCTGAGGCAGTTGAGCAATTATTGCACTTCATTTTGCAGATGCCTACATTGCAAATCTGTCACCAACGTATAGTTTCAAAAGCTAGACTTTCATTAACAGCTTCAGAGGTGAAAAGGAGGTTTAATATGTCGGGTGATTGCCAAACGTTAAATGTGAGGATTTTTAAAAATGGATTTTTATATATATATATATAAAAAAGTACTACTAAATGTCACAGCTGACCAAATTTTTCGTCCGTAACTAGAAATCATCATTTTTCCATGGGTTTACATTAGCCAAAATTCTGGTCGCCCGGGCTAAAATGTAAAATGTAGTCAAAAATATTACTAATAATATGCAAAATCACACACACAAAAACATACATTGTTATTTAGTACAAACCTAAAGCTTTATCCTTTTAATTAAACAAAGTAGTGCAATATTTTTTTTAGGAAACTGATGTGTAAGTCAGTAGATCCACAACTTAATAAATGATCTTACTGTCGGTGTTTGAAGATGATTGGACCCAAATGCAGAACAGGCTGAGACGGGACGAATAATGTCATGAAAAAAAAAACAGTAGGGCACAAACTTACAAAACAAGGAGAACACAAGGGGCAGGAAGAAATGGGAATCATAAAGTAACAGGAGAATCCAGCAAGGAGTGAATGAAGGAGAGGCGGTAAAAAGCTGGTATTAATTACAAAATGAGGTGCAGCTGTGCAGAAGGCAGAGAGAGAGAGAGAAATGGCACTGGAGAGTGAGGAGAAGAAACACTAACAAATTACTGAACTCAAGAAATACGTAAACATGATCAAACTAAAGTAGCCAATAATGATCTCTTCTAAAGACAAACACAGGGAACAAATGAACAAACTAAAAATCCAGAAAAAAAACTCAAACACTTATAAAGTTTTCCATTATTACAAGAAAAGAATCCAGTATACTAAATCTACAGTTGCAATTTTTTTTGTCCAGTTTCAGGAATAAACGCAGCTTCTGTGTAACTGTTGTTCTGGAAACATGTGCTGGATTTCGCCAAGAAATAAATCAGGAGCAGGTTTTGCTATTAATTATGGAGATCTCATTTTTTTCCTTTACGTCACATAAACCGACATTCTCCCAGGGCTGAGCGTGCCTTTCATAGCCACTGTGGCGTGAACTGAACAGGAGAATTCAAAGCACTAATTGAATAACGACACGTCATGCGGTTCCATTTACTCACATGTCGAGATGCAGAAATGTTATAGTAATCAATAGGTTGTTGGGTTTTTGCAGGAAATGTTAAAGTGTTGGCAGAGAATGTCTGACGCCTGTCATCATGCTGCAGCTGCTGCTGCTGCAGCTGCTCAACATAATGTTCTCCAGGTTGATGTTCAGTTTCCATTGCGTTCAGAAATCTTATAAGTAGAAGTAGAATAAACACTTGAAGACATTTACAGTAGCGTATTTGTTTTCAAATAAAATTAGGCTCAGCTTAAAAAAAAAAAAAGATCAATTGTGGAAGCCATTTCCTGAAACCTCCAAATATTTAAGCGGTTTTCTGCTAAAGTGACTCCAGTGATAACAAATAAAATTTCAATCTCACTCCCCTGACAAAGGCTGTTATTTTGAAAAACTGAGAATTTATTTTATTAAAATCTTTTTTTAACAAGGCAAAACCCTGAGTGAACCTTAGTATTTGCTCGGGGCAGTTGCTCTTCTCACCCAAGACGACAAAATCTGTTTTATTTTTCGGACATCTGCCTCGCCTGACTCTTGTCCAGCTTTTGTTGCTCGTGTTCAACGCAGCGGTCAAAGGTCAAACGATAAGCGGGAGAATTATTTGAACCCAGATTGTCGAGCGCAAACGCTCGGAACCGTCGGAAGCCGAAATTTTAATTGCAAATGTGCACACTTTTTGTTGTCAGGATGTGTTTTTAAATCAGAAGAAGACGCGGCGCAGCGTCTGGAGGACCAGAGGGGAAACGGCGGCTGCAGTTCTTCCTTCTTGCTCTTGACCTCGCACCGTCTCCGTTAAGCTTCGCTGCTTTATTTTCTCGCACATTTGCATAACTTATGAAATGCCCTGAGGAAATTCCCAGTCATTCCGAAGCGGATTATTTCAGTTTATTATTAGGCAGCGTCAGAGTCTTTGTGCTGCAGGACGCCGTGTTTCACAGAGAACAAAGTGCATCAGTGCTCCGATGCTGCGATCTCAAACTCTTGACCGTCTTCACAGCGCCTTGTAGAGGTTGAGCGTTTGCATCTCGCCGGGTTACAGTCGTGCTTCGGGTGGTACGTGCACACATGGTGCAAACTTGTGAAGTTGGAGGAAAATGTTGCGTAGTTTCCTCAGTGTTTATGCTAATAAATGTCTGAAAAGTGTGACGGCTTTAATCCTCTGTACTTTGATGCCCCTAAATAAAATCCAGTGCAAGTGATTTCCTTCAGATTTAATCTTACTGCCAATTGAAGTCAACTTGTGTTTCATTTATCTCGATTATTAGAAGGCCTTAAAGATCAGCTGTTCTAGGAAGACTTCACTTGTTTGTAAGAGAACTTTAATGAACAAGAAACTGAAGGTTTTACCATAAAAAAACAATAAGTTGTGCATTAAACTAAACCTCTATGAACACTCACTGCACAAGACTCCACTGCTGAAAGTAACGCCGAAGCTTGCTTTCATTTATTGCTGCGTAAAATCTGTTCAAGCCAGAAAAATACAACCTGCCACTTTTAAAAGATCAATCTTGCTGAAAAGTTAGTTGTGTCTTATTTCAAGTGTGCTAAGATTTTTTGCGCTGGAAACTGGACCACAGATAACTTGGTAAGAGTTTGAGTTTCCGCAGCTCAGTCATCACTCATGTATCCAATTGAAAATCTATGGAGAGAACTGAACCCGAGAGAGGATAAAAAATGACCCAAAAACCTGGTTCCATGTGGAAAAAATGGGTCAAAATCCCAACAAGATACACTGAGGTTTGTGGATGAAATGCGGCAAAATGTAAAAAAAAAAGTTTAAATGATGTGAAAACCTTTGCGTAACACTCTACGTTTTGCTACATCTCTGTTTTCTCTTTCCACAGCTCCGCTCGCATTTCTAAGAACTCCTCTCTTGACTTCACAGTTTAACCTGTGATGATTTCCTGCTCCTCAGAGAAACGCTCTTATTGTTTCCTCTTTGCTGATTTATTTATTTATTTATTTTTTTGACTGACTCTCCCTGGGTGAAAATGCCAAAACACATCTTCATTTGTTTCGTTCTGCTGGGGTTACGCCTCGCCGCCGCCGCCGCTGTTATTTACACGAGCTAACAAGGTTAGGACGGGATTTTAGACTCCTGAATGTCACGGCGGTTTTAAAGATCTGAAATTTAATAAGCTCTCCCCCCTGTCAGCTTGGAATTAGTATGCATGAATACGTATTAGCATCTCCTCACTTTTCAAGGATTAACGGCTGAGTCAGTTACCTGTTTTAGAATCGCCGGAGGAGAAACATTCAAGGGGGGGAAATTATTTATCATCATTACTATCTTGTGCTGAGGGGGCTGGGGGGGAAAAGCTACACTAAGCTAAAGTAGGTACTTGAAGCAAAAACCTCTACAGCCTGTCATATTTACTTAACTCCCCTTTTTGCGTTTTGGAATATTTTCCAAGCCATGCGGTGTGTGTTTTCCTTCTGTTTTCCTTCCTTTTCTGAGGGCACAGAGTGTGTCGCAGGTGGAGCTGCGGCTTCTTGGAATCTGCATCGCCGCCGGTGCGTTGAGCTGAGTCAGGTCTGCCCTCCTCACACCGTCCTAACTCACCGTCCCCTTTGTACGCCCTTATCATCCGCAGGCCAATATACTCCCATTTGCTGTGGCCGCCGGTGCGTAGGAACACCACTATAAATGCCAAGAAGTAGTTTAAAAAAAAAACTAAACAAAACAACAAAATAAAACGGGGTTTGGGAGCGGGATGGGGGCTGAAGGTGAGGACAGTCAGCTCGCCTCCGAAAGTTCCTGCGTTTACAATCTGTGCAAAGAACTCACCGTTACCTTAATCAACCTGCAGCATTTCATCCACAGAGTTTATTTCTGCTCCTCTGGATTGGCGGCAGGCGTTGGTGATGAGGCGAGGTTATCTCAGAGATCAAACGAGCGTCGAGAAAACTAAACACATGCAGTTGTTGATGTATAATGCCAAGTTAACGAAACATGAGTGTAGAACCATAAGGGGGAGTAAAAAAAGTACAAATCCTCAGTCCGGGCTGGTTATGTCTCCAAGTTCAAGCAAAAGAAAAAAAATCCCAATCTCATTTACGTTTTTTATACTTGACCAAGAACCACTGAAGGAAACGACACAAAGAACTCTGACGATATGAAGGCAGCGTCCAAATGGAAACAAAGCTGGATTAGAATCAGACTTTATTAAAGGATTTCTCTTTTGTCTTTGGTAAAACACCACCAGCCATTTCTAACGCTGGTGCCAGACTTGCACGTTTGTTTTGGTTGTATTTACCCAGGATGCCCTGTGTTGTAGTCCACTTCCTGCTTTTAGAGGGGCCTCCGACTGCAGCATCCAAACCGCATCGGAGTTCGCTTCAACTCGGACCAGAGTTTGCTATTTGTGGTTAGCATCAGAGTCTGATTGCACGTTCACAACTCCACAAAAACGAACCAGGCTTTCTAGAAAAACAAACTACAGTTTGGTTAAAGCTAATTAGAGCGGGACAATCAAGACTTCACTTAAATAGAGGCTGTATTGCAACATGAAGCAGAGAAGGACTAGTTAGGTTTAGTGGGTGACATAAGGTAAGGTTTGTTTGGGTTTACTTTTACCATTAATAAGTAAATCAATCACTCTAGTATTCAGGCAGAAATCTGATCTGAAGCATTAAAGTGTGAAGGTCTGAATCCAACTGGCAACCCGGGATGCGATTCCGAGTTTCAGCGCAAACAGGGCTCTCTGCTCCACACTTTTCAGATTTTTCATTTGCACAGGTTTTGAAAATTCGTCAGGAATTTACTTCCTCTTCGAGATGACAACCAAAATCGCGCGAAACCCAAACACACTGAGGTTTGTGGCTGTAGTAGCAAAGCAGGTAGGAAAACGTTTTGCTGCACCGCTGTGAGCGAATGCAGGTGCAGGAAATACCCCAAGGCTACGTCCGAATACGAGTCACTGCTTTGTTTTTTCCACCATACTTTATAAAAAGCAGAGTTCTGAAAGAGATTTAACCAAAAAAAAAAAAAAAAAATAGAGAAGGTGTCTCAGCTGGATTTAAGTGTCCCTGTGAGTTTAGAGACGTCTCATCTCTCCAAACGTCGTCCACCTGCTGTGGTCGGCCAAAGTTTCCGTTTTTGCTGATGGTCAAGAGCCTTTGATCAGTGGAGATGATTCCAAGTCCTCCAACGCCTCGGTGACTCAGCTGATGAGGCAGAGATTAAGCTGAGTCAGCTGAAAACGAAAGCCCAACTGTCAAAACAGAATGAGTGGGATAGTAAATGAAGCGTTTCTGCTGACCAAACATGTGGAGTAGAAGAAGAAGAAGAAGAAGACGGGAGCAGTCATGTGACCTGAATCAAAAGCTCTTTGCTTTCAGGACACAGAGCTTATTTCCCACTTTGCCTCATATAGAACATATATTGAGTTATGTGTGAGAAAATTAGATCCCATCTGAAAGGTAAACACACAGTTATTGCGGGGCAAACAAAAAAAGCCTGAGGGATTTGCCCTCGTGTCTTTACCGGCGCTGCCTAGTAATGACACGTCTCCGAACCATTCGACAAGCCGCGCATTGCGAGCGGACGTTCACGGAAAACGTCAGAGAGAGAGAGATTCGCGGCGCAGGCCCGAAGGCGACGGCGGAGGGGAACGGAGGGAGAAACGGAGGAAGAACGGGAAGCCTGTTGGAGAGCGAGGGCTGGCGGAGAAGCACCCGGAGGTCAACTACAAACGCCGCACAAGCAAGAAATAGACAGCCGTGCCTCAGGATATCGGCTAATGAGCGCGGAACGACTCTTTCCTAGGAACGGAGAGCAACACTGGACGAGGTGAGGAGGCAGCGGGAGTGGGCGAAGCCATCTTTTACTGTAAGAAAGAAAAACAAAACAAGATGAAAAATGTATTCGTGGTAAAGGAGGTTCACAACACAGGTTGGGTTGTGTGTTGTGGATTCCCATGAAAAATAATGTTTACCACAATCATTAAAAGGACAGTTTATTAAAAAGTCGACTTATTTTGAGCTTTACATCATGTTATAATGTTATTCCTTCATTGAAAACGTACTTGTAATGTTGCTCTGATTCTCTCATGTGCGTTTGAGAAATCCTTTAATGTTCCATGGCTCCTTCAGACTAGCCAGCAGCAATTAGCAAACACCTGGTGGAGCGGCGCATCAGCTGAGCTCATTATAGGAGCTACATCTCAGTGCAACGCTGGTAAAAACGTCTCTAAAGGGTTAACAATAATAGAGGAGCCATGTTGTGATGACTTCCTGAAGGCGGAGTTTCAGAATGAGCTGGAGTTTCTTAAAGAGACAAAGGCCCAATTTCAAGGCGTTAAATTACAAAGTCAAATTTCTTTGACGTCAGGTTTGATATATACAGAATTTTTATAACGACTCAGGGAAAGTTACTTGATTGTGCTATAATATGACTTTATGTCTCTGGAAAACAGACAATACTGGCCCTATAAGATTCTTTAAAGTACAGTATTCTCTTGATTTAGCCTGAATCCTGATTGGTTCTGGAGACTGAGGCTAATCAGAGACGGGCCGAGGATAAAGCAGACATCTGCCTGCTTAAAATTTGAAGGGAAAAAAAAACTAAAACATTTTCAAAATGATTTAATACCGACAAACTTTGAACTTTTCCAAACATCACAATGAGAACCATTCTTTTTCTTTGTCGCCAGGCAGAAGCAATCCAGAGCCCTGTGGAGCATTTAAAGGCGGCTGGTGGCTCTTCCTCCATGACGCCTTCATCACCTCATCTCCAGCAGATGTGTCTCACTAAACGGCATGATCTAAAAATAATTAAACCTGCTCTTCCGCAGACAGATTTCACAGGTTGGAAGCTGTCATCATGGAGCTATTTCTTCATTAGAATGAGCAGGGGTGAAAATGTGAAGGATTATTTTTGAGGTTTAAAGGATGTGGTGCTTAATAATGCTTAGTAATGCTTTCCTGATGTATAACATTATAATAATTTTGTTTTATTTTGGGAACAGAGCGGAGTCACCATGACAGAAACCACAACTTAAAGGTTAAACACACTTTCCTTACAAAGGTGTGACTGAAGCTGGAGCAGAACTGTGTTGTGACCAGGTTTGGATTCAGGGTCACGTTTTATCAACTTGGACTCCTGCTGGCACACAGCGGTACTGCAGTTTGACTGAGAAACGCTGACTCTTCTGCTTTTCGCTCACATGATTCGCTGCTTCTTTCTGTCTCTTTTGCGCCAAATTTGCTTCAAGAAACTCTTAAGACTGACTGAACTCGTATCATTTAGTGATTATAAATCTAAACTAGAAGTTGTAAAGGCTGATTCTACAACATGTACTTTTTTTTTTTAAATAGCTTGACATTTTCTTGTGTTTATTCTTCGGTGTTGTGTTTGTTGCTGCCTCTTGGCCAGGACTCCCTTGAAGTAGATGTTTTTAATCTCTCTGGGCTTTTTTCATCTTAGTAAAAATAAAGGTTTAAAATAAAAAGTGTTGAACAGATACACTCCGTACTGTTATTATAGACTACATTTTTCTTCTCTTTCTGCAGGCAGACTGTTGACTTGTGTTCTCTCTATGCTCATTTCTCTCCTCTGTTTTCTTTTCAGAAATGTTCTCCTTTTTTCATTTGTGTCCTTTATATTTGAAATGAACCCAATTACTATTTAGTTTTCTTCTTTAGAATAGAATAAAATATACTTTATCGATCCCCAAGGGGAAAATTGCTTATCTGTTGAAAGCTACTGCATCTTAGGTAATAAACACAAAGTTTGTAAAATACATATATACCTAAGAGTGGTAGTTCAAAATGACTAGATATGCAAATAAATAAATAACAAGTAATCGCATGCAATATACTAATCAATAAATGACCTATAAATGAGCGCAGAAAAAAATTGAATCAATTAGCACGGACTTGGGCGTTGGAACGCCTGATGGCCACAGTGTCACTTTCATGGTTTCAAAGTAATCGGTCCAGTGTTTTTAAATAACTGTATGCTGTATTTGCAAGTTATTTTATATAATGGCCATAATTTTTTTTTTACACTATATTCATATATATGTTTAACGCCAACACTAATCCTCATTTTTAAAGTGTTAACAGAATGATCTACAGCAAATGAAGAGCGATTAATTCAATTTTTTACTCAAATAAATAAAAATAAACCCGAATGCCGTTTAGATTTATACATCTGAATGGCATTTCTTTTCTTTTTTTCTTCTTTTCCTATTCAACAGAAATGAAATGAACAGGCGCGGTGCGCTCGGCGCATCGCATCGTGACCCGGGTTCGGTGAAAAACCGCGCACACACACACACACACGCACACACACGCACACACATGCGACGCCACGAGTTCCCATAAATTCCCGCGGCGGGCGTGAAAGTGAGCACCGATATGGTCTGAGCTTTTATCTGGGAATGATAAATCCCAGCGCCGTCACCTCGCCGCCTGACACAGAGAGGATCACTGAGGAACCTTGGCTTGATTTATGGAGCTCAGAAAACAGGGAGAGTGAAGAAGCTGTCCTCTAGCTGGATATCGCCGCCATTCTTCATTTGGGTGACGTTTCACTCAAGCCTGACAGACCCTGGGAAGCTTACTCTCTATTTAAGACAGTATTTTTTTTTTACAATTTGTCTAGTTTTAGGCCTAAAAGGAGACATTTTTATGGAGCCTAAAACACTCTTTTTCTTTTGTTGTTATTTTAGCGCATGTATTCAAGGTGTCTGCAGTAATATTCCACTTGAAATTTGTGCCAAAACGACTCTGTCACTTTCATAGGTCCTTCCAAGCTGTCAGCATTGATCAGTGGGCTGCTGACATCAGAGCAAAAGCTCAGAGTCCAAATAATCATCCTCCCCGTTCCAAGTGTGGAATCAGAACTCTGCTCTGCAAAAGAGTTCTCATATTTATTGACTTTTGTACAATTTCTTTACATAACATCCACAAATTTAGGCATTTTATCTACGACCCAGAGTGTAAATCTAAACTGGAAGGGAATACAACAAAAAAAGATTTTTCCCTTTTACTTTAATATCCCTAAATAAAAGCCAGCGATGCGAGCAGCATGGAGACTAAGCAGACAGCTCGGGGAGAAAGCTGTGGAGACGTTTTGAAGCAGAGTCACAGCGAGTTAGAAAAAAATGTCCAAAGTTTTGAACGTCTCTGATGTAAATAGATGAATTTTCAGTGTGCAGACTGCTAACTCTACATTCCAGAGGACTAGATTTGCAGGGAAAAGATCTTCTACAAGTCTCACCGCAGACAGATGCAGACGGATTCAAAACAAAGTAAATATCCACCAAGAAATTTTGAGATCAATCTCAGAAAACATCTAACAATGACTTTTCTGAGTTTGAAAAGGTTCAAATTTGCTAGAAAGAAAAATCACATTTGGAAATGAATCTGAGAAATTTTCTAGAAAAAACCCGAGAAGTCTGAGAAATTTTTAACTTTCGAAATTCAAATTTATATGTTTTTATAGAACATTTCTCAGATTAATCACAAAGTTTCTGAGTTTTTTTCTTTTCAAACTCTAAAATGTTCTGGTTTTTCTATGAAATTCCCAGGATTGTCAAGATTTTTAATTTCCCCTTCCCTCATTTTTTCATCTACAGTGGGCTTAGTGTACCGTCGTAGAATACAACTTTATCCCACAGTTTTCATATTTTTATCTATGAAAACGTTTTAAAAGTCATATTGTCTTTTTACTCGCACTTCATATTTCTGCTCCACTGCGTGTTGTTGGACAGGCAGATGTGACAAAACTCCGAATTCACCGAAAATCAACTGTAAAACCGAAGTAATTTCTTCAAAGTACGGTTTAAAGGATGTGGCGGCGGCCAACTTTTATTCAGCCACAAACCGGCTTTCGTTTCACAAGAGCCAGAACGAGATTACAACTTTTCTACAAAACGCTGAATTTTGCATAAGCTTCTCAACCTCAGGAAACGGTTCTAAAACTGTGAGGAGCAATTTAAAATCCGGCCTGAAAGTAGATTTTAATGGTAGCTGTTAAAAAATAAAAAATGAAAATAAAACATTCAACACAAGATGGCTGATTTAAAGTTGTAATTTGAGGCATTACAAAGGAGAGGATCTAATTCAAGTGGTTAAACCCTTACTTCATGCCCCGCGTGACGGGGTTGTCTTCGTGTACTTCCTGTAAAGACGCCGGCTCCTTTCAGATTGTTGTTCCACTTATTTGCTCGAATGCTTCCAGTCGGTTGTTGTCTTCGTCTTTTTCGCCGCTCTCAGACAGCTGCTGAGCGCCAACGGAGCCAGACTGGTGAGTTACAGCTTTATTAGGCCAAGTCAGTCCATTACTCACCCAAACACTTGAGTTTCTCCTCCCACATGTCGTCCATATTTATCTTATGACAATAAAGCTGGCAGACAGTTTCTTGGCCGTTATTTTTAAAGCTTAAAATTATGTTAAAAGAACATGAAATAGATTTGAGATAATATACCACCAAAGCTCATGAAATCCAATACACAGTTCAAAATGAGAAATTACATAAAAATAAAAATAAACGGTTTTGTTGTACAAGGCCAGGGATCCAGAGTAACTCTTTGGCTTCATAGTAGCATATAAAAATGAAATATGAAAGGTTTGTTTTAGAAGTTCTTCAATGTGTAAAGTACTACATTGGCCCCAATCTATCAAAGAAAATGTTAGTTTCTTCATATCTCCATATATGTATCTATTTTAAAACCATGAGTTAGGGATTAATTATTGGCAGTGCTCTAACTTCAGAAAACAAAAATAGAAAATTTATCACATTTCTCCCCTCCAGTTAGGTTGAATTTTCAGCTTTACACTGTAAAAATGTCTCTCTATTGTAAAGGACATGGAGTGTCCCGTCAGACCGTCAGTTCCTGAAACCACAAAAGAGAGAGAGATGGAAATAACCCCTCAGAAAAGCACATGTGGGGTCAAGTGGACCACTCCGGGACGTCGCAGGGTCTAAGAAAATGTTCGTGATTCCCAAAAACGAAGAAACGTGTTCCCTACTCTGCATGACAAGAACAGCAACAGAGTTCTGTCTGGACAAGAAGTGTCACACTTTCTAACAACTGAGGAGCAGGACTACTGGGAACTCCTCTTACATGTCTCCCACTCCAGATTCCTGACCAATCGCAGAAACGTTCGTCCCAAAATACGTCTGCTGTTAAGAACCAGGAATTTAAGAACAGGATGGTTAGAATCTTGAGCCTGAAGCCAATAGAGAAACAACCAGTTTGGTTTTTCAATGTATGAATGAGTCATATGTTTAGACGGAAGTTACTTATGACAATATTAATAAATCGAAAGGAACGCAATTTGAAAAAAAAAAAAAACATCTGAAGTTGTACAGAACAGGTGTGTTGGCTTTGTTTGTATTTTCAGACGTTTTCATTATTACTGTCTGCAGCCTCTTACATACAGTCAGGGAGCATCAGTATGCACCAAAGGCATTCCCACCGCCGCCCTTTTGCTAGTTCGGTTAGAATCCATTTTATTTTCTTTTATTTTTTTTAACCCGCCTTATTTTCAAGAAAAGCAATCGTCGACTGGCGAATGTGCCAAACTTTCTCCTTTAGCTTTTGAAGTGAAAATGCCATTAGTTCCATGTAATTTGGTGAAATGAAAATGTCATGTGGAGTGAATATTTTTATGTGACAGCCTAAGTTACGGTCAGGCTGTGATTGATTGCTCTTAGAGAAACTCATAAAAAAAAATAAAAAAAAAAGCTGAAGGATGACTGTCAAAGGGTTGAGCTGTTGTTATGACCTTGATGTCTGCTGAATCTAATTTAATTTGCTCTTTTCAGTTTCATTTACTGCTTGTGGCACACATGCTCATGATGCACTGGTGGTGAGAGGAGGCGCAGGGGGGCGTTAAGATTGAACCGATTCTTTAGTTGGATCTCAATCAAGGCCAAGATAATTACACAAATTACTGACTATAAAGAAAATATGCAGCGGCTACAGGCATGAACGTAGCAGGTGTTGGAACATTCTAGAATTGTTCATGATTTCTAAGATGATCTTAAAGGGACAGTTTGCATTCTTTGAAGTGAGGTTTTGTGATGGTAATAGTTTGGTTACCTGAGCTATAAAGACGTAATTTTGCTGCGATTTTCTCTTTAAGAAGTGAAAACGGCAACAAATGACAAAATACTTGCTTGTATCTACTGTTATACAATTAATATTAGCATTTTAACCCAAGTTCTCACCACCATGATAATAGATTCAACTTGATTCTGTAGATATAATCACACGATTAAAGTAATTGGTCAGCACTATTTTAAACAGATTTAACTTTTACAGGAGATAGCATGGCGTTTTAGCGCTGTGAGATTTACCTACAGACCTCTCGTCAATTTAAAAATGTTTTAATGGTTTTTGTCGTTAAGGCCATCTTAGAGTCAGACAAATATGAAAATATCAATATGTAGGTCAAACAGTGGTGATTCCAGAGTCTCTAAAACCTGGTTTGTGAAGCATTTAGTCTATTTTCTTTGTGTGGAAACAAATACACAAACAAAAAGAAGATGTCTTAGTTTCCCCCCCAACATATTGTTAAAATATCATCTTGTCTTGTGGTGAGTACAGTACTATGCATCATGTCACTGGTATAACCACACTAATGTAGTGTATATGCAGGCCCTGAAGAGATGGTAGCATGAAATGTTGTAAAAAGGCACAAAATGACTGGATATAAAATGTCTCATTTCAACACCTTCAAGCAGACTTCATTTAGGAAAATACTTTAGAATATGTAGGTTGTTTTCCCCATTTGCTCACAGAGTTTACTAAACTCATGGTATTCATGCTAAGTGTTTTTGGACCAAAAAAAAAAAAGTCTAAAATCTATGTAATCCACACAAACAAAATAAAGGTAAATTATTCCACAAGTTTAGTGGAATTGTACTGTGAGTAGATATTAAACACATACAAAAATCCAGACAATGCCATGTAAGCTGGAATTAATGGGTCTGTATTATGTCTTTTCCAGACACATAGTGCCATTTTATAGAAGAATCTAGTAACTATGTTACCTTCAGGTTTTATAAAAATGCTACATATAGAAAATATCACTTAAAGGAAATTTGACTTCAGATTTCAACGCCTTCAAATTGGGCCTCTGTCTCTTTAAAAACTCCTGCTTTTTCTGAAACTCCACCGTCAGGAAGTGATGGCTCCTCTATTAACCCTTTAACAAATTTTTTACCAGCGTTACACTGAGAAGTAGCTCGTGTTATGAGCTCAGACTCACATTTCCACCAGGTCTTTACTAATTGGTGCTGGCTAGTCTGTAGGAGCTGAAGGGGGAAGTCGAGGGGGAGAATCAAAACACTCCAGGTATGTTTTTGATAAGGGAATAACGTTACAACATGATGTAAAGCTGAAAAAAAATCAGATTTTACATAATATGATCCCTTTACCAGAAAGCCGATTAGAAAGGTTTCTCATTACCAAAGTTTTGCACAAGGTGGTTTGTAGTAATTAGCTAAAACACACTAGTGGTGTTGGCTACAGCCACAGTTAGAAACTACCCAAATTTCCAGAATCTTTGGACAAGCAAGGTATAAATTGGAGAACACAGTCTGGTCAGATGAGGCTGACCAGAACATGCCAAAAAAGGAAAACAAGAAAAAACATGACAAAAGTGAAGTTTGCCGGGGGGAACATCAGGCGGGTGAGCTGTCTTCCAGCGTATGGTGCTGGCAGAGTTTGTGATTAAGAGATGGATGAATAAAAAAATGGACTGGGATTTTTTTTTTTAAATGAGAATCTGAGGTTGAAACATGTGTGGACTTCCCAGCAAAACAGGAGTCCCAACACATAGCCAACGGAAAGTCTTAATTGGTTTCAGAGAGACGCGATAGAAAAGAACAGAATTATCCTTTATTGCCCTTTAGGGGGGAAATGCAGGTGCAAAGTGACAAACAATAACAATAAAAATAGAAATGAGATAGAGACTGCAAAATAAGGTCAAATATACATAACCATAAAAACAATACATCTACAAACAATAGATTAATGCAGAATTGAAGAAATGTGCAAGTGAATATGATCATTTATTGATAATAAAACAGAACATGTAGTAATATGTAAATAATGGAAAAAGATGTAAACTATGTATTGTGTTTGTTGGAGGAAGTGAACCCGACTGATAAGGTAAGAAAAACTTCTTTTGTGGCTCAGCCAATCATCTGGCCTGTTTCAAACTAAATATCAATGGAAAGAAATTCAGATTGGAGTTATTTTCATATCAAGATCATGAATTTCAAAGAGCCTGTTGTGACAGAGCATATTGATAAAACTCAAACTGTTAAAATAATTAATAAATAGCTGTCTCTGCACTCCATAAGTTCTTAAAAATAAATAAATACTGAACATTTATTTCAAATTAATCAGTCACTCCATGATTGTTTTTGTAATTTTTTTGCTATCAAAATAATTCATGTTAGAAATATTTGCAAGGAATTTTGCAATACTTGTGCTTATGTCATAACTTTTTCTTACTGTCCGTATCGATAACGCATTAAAACTTGACATCAAGTAAAGCTGAGGCACCAACGAAGTAGAAGCTGGAAATACCGCCACCTACAGGTGGGAGGAGGACTCGACAATAAATCAATAATAACGTCACGGTAGACATGTAATCAATACCAATAGGAAATACATCTGATAGAATTTTCAATCATTTAAAATAATGCCGATCCAGAAAGCACAGCATTATGGGGGATGTAGGCAGATGAATGACTTTAGCTGCTCAACCTCTCACGGCTAGCTAAGCTAGGTGGATGGTATCAACTAGCAACACCTACCTGTTACCTAGCAACAACCTGTTCAGTAACATGCGCAGCAGCAGTTTTATTGTGTTATTGACTAAAATAAAAATAAAAAAACATGGAGTAAAAACCGGGTAAAACAGGAAATTAATGTCAGGAATTTGGCAGCATTTCAGATATTTAAAATGAATAAATAAATAATATAGCTATCAATATCGAACAGTATGAAATGCTTATATCGTGACACGTTTTCCAGTTTTATCGACCAGCCTCAGGTGGGTGTTAGCGTCACTGCAATCCAATGTTTTAGACTATTTTTGCAGACACTGGCACCAAAAAGGTGCGAGAAATCTGTCGACTTTGCACAAATTTATTTGTGAAATCACACAAAACCTATAGGGACTGATTAATGTAATTTGCCAGTGTACAGATAAAAACCGCCTTGACTTTATTGGTAATAGTAATAGTTGAGCACACAACTGCAGACTACGCTTGTATAAAAGGACTTCCATTTATTTTCATGTCCTTGCTGTTTTCTCTTACCATTACAACATCCGTTAAAATTCTTGTTGCTGCTTTAATTGTTTTGAATTGAACCAATCGTGCCTGGCCTGATGATTTGAACCCAACCTTCTTCCTCGGTGGGTGTAGATCAGTATCAGCAGTGTTACTTGTGTCTTTCTCTGTCATGTAGCTGCAGTTTCCAAGCAGCTCCATCTGGCATGATTCATGGAGTGTCACTAAATGAGCAGACGTCAAGTCGCAGTGAGCACGCCAGATATTTGCTCCAAGCGCTGCGTTGGAAACCAATTCAGCGGCCGTTTAATTTTGTGCAGGCTCAGATTCATTTGGAATGTACCGTTGCCTTTAGGAGAGAGCAACGCGGATGAGTGGCTCTCGCTGTATTTCCACGTTGGGCCGGAAAAAAATAAACAGAAAACGTCTGGTTTAACATTTATTTAAAGTTAATGGCATGTAAAATAAAAACTTGTGAAAACGGGGGGCGGGGGGGACAACTCAAGAAATGTCTTCTGAAAGGAACCAGGCACCCTGAAAATTTGTGGAACAACATAATTGCGAAGTGGAACCAAAATTATATGCATGCGAGTAATCATATTTTACATACCGTGTCCTTTTTTTAAAAGGTTTATTTCACGTGATTAAAAATTGTCAGCGATGGATGCACACACTTGTGTGATGCGAACAAAAAGTTTCTGTTGCAGTTTTTCGAAGCACAAAAATGTTGACATGACCAAAATACCAACTCATCCTACGGCAAAACCTAGTTGTTGTTTGTTTTCATAATTGGCGCATTTCCATTAAGCAAATGTATTTCCGTAACTAGAATTTGCACAATTTTACAGTCAATGGAAACCCGAGTTTCCAATAACCATAGAAGTGCGCAAATTGGAATTGCAGAAATAAATTTGTTCAATGGAAACATGACAGTTCAGAAAAATCTTATGTTTTTTGATACATTTTTGAGCTAGAATAAGGTGTTTCGTCAGCTGTATCAAAATGAGAATATTCTGCAAAACTGCAATGGAAAACCTTCCTTCACATCACATGAGTCACATGACCAACAACCGGATGTTGCTACTGGTGGAAAAGATGAAAAAGACGAGAGGAAGTAGGAGGAGGATGACCTGGCATGTTTTTCAATGACATGTTAAAAATCTTATTCACTTCTGGTTTTAATTGCGCTTCTTATTTAAAGGAAACACCACAATTACAAAATTGCTATTTCTGGACATTAGTAGAATATCAACAAAGTTTTGCCCACACTTGTAATGGAAACAAAGCTATACACACATTAAGGTTTGAGCCTAAAATATGACACAAACTAATCCTAGCTCTGGGTTTAGTTTTCATACCCAAATCTTATTGGGTATGAAAACTTTGGCCACAGCAGACAAAGTATACTTCATTAAAAGCTTAGTGCTTTCAGTGGCAGCACTAAGCTCTTGGAAAAAAAAGCGTACACAAAAATATTTTTTTCTCTCCTAAAGACAAAATAAATCTTTAATTTCCCTGCAGTTGATCTACATCACGTCTTCCCTTCTCATGATGATTCACATTCAATCTCAGGCCATAAGCCGGTTATGCAGCGCTGCCTGCTGAGCGCCTCGATTAATTTTGGCATCGTTGGCAGAATCACATCACTAAAATTAAATATGCTCGGATATGCAACAAAACCAGTCAACACAGCACAGAGAAGAGCGCTTCCATTTCCTTCGTCGCGACGCCACAACTCCCCTTGCGAAAAGTGGAATTCAGCACAAAGGATTACCTGCAGTGTCATTTTCCCTGCACGATCACACAGATTTCCCTATCGCGGGCTCTCTCGGAGAAAATGTATCCTCTTATCTATGATGTGTCGCGGAAGTTCTTCGCAGGTGACGCAGTTGTCAGCGATGGAAACAAACACAAAAAGCTGATTACGGGGCAGAATTATCTCGATTGCCTGTCTCTCTCTCTTTCTTTTTCTTTCCCCAGCATCTAGAGATATCTCTGTCCCACAGAACAAAGAAAGGTACTTGCATCGCACACACTTGTTTATAAGATAATATCGTTTTGCGATAAGTCCCCGTTCCCGAGCCCCGCCCCAAACAATATAAATGTATATGAGGGGAAAAACTAGGGCAAGCCGGAGTCGGCATTTCAATAGACCGCATTTTGTTTAGACTTGCAATTTTGGCAGTCGGCGCCGGCACACTCAGAATATCAATCACAAGCTCTTATTCTTAATGTCTCCATGACATGTTTTCATAGTTTGCTCACTGGAAATGGTTCGGTGGAAATATCTACAGAAATCACTACGAGAAGCAAATGTCACAGGCTGTGTGGGTTTTTTTTTCTTTCTGCCCCCCAGAACATAAATTATTCCTCTGATATGAAGTGCTGGAGACTCTTTCACCTCCCTCTCCCCCGCACCGCGATGAACACCTCGACATTTCCGAGACCTCTGTGACCCTTCGATGCATTAAACAGAAACATTAACTGCAGTTCTGCTTGCTGATTCACTTTCACAGTTTTATTGGAACGATGCTCCGAGATAGCTGGCAGAACGGGCCGAGGGAGGGAAGGAAGGAAAAGGAAAAAAGAAAAAAGGAAATGATGGATCATAAAGTATTTGGTTCATTGGACGTAATGGTGCCGTGTTTATGGGCAAAAGAGTGAAGAGCTGGAATCGGAGTGTCAGCCATGTGTTGCAGGCGCTGCAAAGCTCTGGGCTTCCTTCAGAGAGCTGCGTGCGTTCAGACAGGAAGCTTTGCTCGCCACGTGTTGGAGAAGAATAAAAAGAGAGGTCAGCCCTGTGATGAGTTCAATTAAACCCAGTCTGACTGTTCAAAGTCTGGACTCAGCTTCCTATAGAGAGGCAGCCCAATGTCGGTAAAGAGTGCAGAAATTTTACCTTAAGAAAAGAAAAAGAAAGACATGTAGATATTGTTGGAGTTTTATAGGGGACTTACAGTTAACCTTATGTCACAAAATGAGTCGTATGTGATTTTTGGAGGGCGGGGCTGAGCTGGTTCCTGCCGCAAACCTGCTCTGCATCAGGCCTCATCGATGGCTAGATAATGCTGCGTTCAGACCAAATGCGTTTCATGAGTCAAAAATGCATCCAACGCTTCAAGTTGGACGCTTCTGTACTTTGAAGTCAGACACTTGATATCGGGGGTCAAAATAAATCCAGACCCAGGTTGCATACATGTCAAGTTTTGGATTTTACAGGAGATTTTTTTCCCGTCCGGTGCTACCATGGGCAGGTACGGTGGGGTGGGACAACCCTCTTGCCTTTTGTTCTTCTCCTGGTCTCTTTGTACAATGGTGGATGAAGTATTAATTGAGGGTCTTGGCTTCACCTATGGAGAGGAAGTGAATGTCGTCATGATGTGAGTTTGGTGAGTTTCACAACCTAGCTGTATGCTAACAAGAGTTGCTTTCAGCGTTATTGTTGTCTCACCTGAGCCCAGTTTGACGACCTACTGAGCCACATCAGTGGAGTCGAAATTCTTCAAACTCTGCAGACGAGACTTCGACGTGCTCTAGACACACATCCGCATAGCCAGGTACTCAAATCACGTTCACTCTGAACGCCCCATGAAAGGAGTTGGCAGTTGATCCATCGACGCCCGAGTGTTATCTTCTGCAGAAGTAATAGCAAACGACATTAACATTTTCTATTCAGCCACCATCATTCGCCGTTCGTCGTCACCCGTGGGGGCTGGGTCCTTTCTAGCCTCTAAAAACGGTGGTGCCCATGCATTGATGGCCGTGGACGTAAGTTGGATAAACATTCAAAGTATCCTCTTCTACTCGTCTTATTTGAACTCTTCTTTGGTGACACTATTTCCTGGTTCTGACAAGAGATAACAGGATCCTGCGATAAAGTATGTCTAACTTTAAAAAATATATGTATACAATATGAAATACCCAGAACATGTAGGCCACAATTTGGGGTTGTCTTACACTTTACATACTACAAAAATAGTAAAAAAAATAAATAAATAAAATTGCTTTCAGCAAGTAAAGAAACCATCACAAGATTATGTTGTAAAGAGGAACCACCAACTGTGCATTGTGGAGGAGATTTCTGTGATGGAAAAATTCACATACACTGATAGCATAAGGGTCAATTTGTTATAAAATTGGAAAAATGAAAGGATTATAGAAACAAGACACCAATCTCACAACAGGACAACATGGACATTAATAATGAACAATTGTGTAAGTATGTAAACTTGTTGATACCTCTCCACTGGAACTGTTCCCAGAAAAGATAAGTAAAAAATCATTCTAAAAAATTGTCAACCTTGCGGAGTAGCTTCTGTTGGTTTCTTTGCCTTTTGACAGGTATTTGACATAACCAGCTTTTCTAGCTACTCTTGTACTTCTTACCCTCATAACCAGACTCCTCCAAATGTATGGACTGTGGGCCATTTTAGTTTACCTTCTAAGCTACAAACTACACCGGAGCAAAATGTCTCATTTCCCACTAAGGATTTTAAAAACGTGAAGTGATAGAAATGTAGATTCATCAACTTGAAGTGAATTACAGACTGGAACGCTGCATCCAGTAATGAGAAACCATTACAGATGATTCAAAATGACAAAGGGACTGACAGGCAACTTGTGCCCAATACCAAATTTTGCGAAAACTCGATTCTTGCACCACATTGCAAAGAGTCAGAGACTGAGCCATCGCTTTTGTGGCAAGGGAACAATTGTTTCCTAATTGTGCGAGGCTTGTGGGTGTCCAGACATTTAAAGTGCGGGAATGACAGGCCGCCGTGGTTTGGCCTGAAAAGTCTGGGAAGCACATTGTCGCCCTCACAGTTGATTGAATCCCAGCTCAGCCCCATTAGTGAGTTTGGAGAGGGAAGTTTTTGTGCAGGTGGAGAGGGGAGGGAGCCTCCTAGAGCATGAAGGCCAAACGCCCCGCATCGCACGACAACACCAAGGACACTGTTCCACCGACTGCAGAGCCCTTGGCTCATATAAAATGCTGTTTCTCATAATGGGAGCGAGGCGAAAAGTAATAAACCAACCTGATAATGAGGCTTTCCCTCAATTCCTGTGACGTTTTTTCCAATAAGAGTCATCTGTGCATTTAATAGACAACAAACATCTGTGCTGTTCAAGTCTAATTTGTTTGGTAATTGCTCGGGGAGGGCAGAGTAAGTGAATCAGGAATTTTTGTCAATAGCCATTAACGTTTTTAGAGAGGTAATAAGATAGTTATTCATTACACTATGCATTACTCTCATATTTCAGCCGCTGATATTAAAGGGCATTTCCAGAACCGAGGAATGGGTGTCTACACAGCAGAAATGCTAAGTTGCTTCACAGTGAAACGTGTGCTGCAGTTTTACTGCGGGAAGAACAAATGGAACATTAGTTTCTTTTCTCATAAAATACAGAATAAAGATTATTTCACTTTAAAAATAAGCAGTTCCTTTGCTACAACTTAAAACACAGGTGTCAAACTCCAGGCCTCGAGGGCCGCAGTCCTGCAGTTTTTAGATGTGCCACAGCTACAAAACACTGAAATGAAATGTCTTAATTACCTCCTCCTTGTGTAGATCAGTTCTCCCAGCCTTGCTAATGACCTAATTATTCTATTCAGGTGTGGTGCAGCAGAGGCACATCTAAAAGTTGCAGGACAGTGGCCCTCGAGGACTGGACACCCCTGACTTAAAAGAACTAAAACACGTCATTAAACGTGTAGGTTCTTCGAAATAAATCCACACATGCAGATGTATTAATGTTTAATTTTAACAAAAAAAATGTAAAAGAAAATGTGTGTGCTAGCTGAGAAAGCTAGCAGAGGACCAGGAATGAGTGAACTAAGAAATGTGCAACTAAGTGTGTTACTTTAGCCCATTATTTCTTCTAAATCACTCAAAGTGTATTAAAGTCCCAGCCCTCTTTTATTGAAACAACTTAAATTTCGCAGTATTATTCTTGGTACGAGTTATACTCACATCTATGACAACGTGTCATGAAAAACAGAGTAGCAGTGACAATAACAAGGAACTGTTACTTCAATAGATTTGTAAAAAAAAAAAAAAAAAAGTAAGTAATTGCTAACCAAAAAAATAAAGTAATAAAACTCGATAAAACAATTGATGAAGCAAAATCCAAGTGTTGTAGCTAATTGCTTTTTTTGTACGTAGACTCTTGACTTTTTGACTCTGTTGAGAGCTTTTTGAGCTAGCTTTCCAAAACCCAGAACTTGTTCTAGGCTTCACTTCGTACAAAGGATCTGGGTTAGTGAGAAACGTTTGCTTCCTGGAAGCGTAAACTCTAAGTTTGAAATTTTATTGCTAACGTTTGCTTGTAATGTATGTATTATTACCCTAGTTGGACGCAGTGAAACTTACCAGAAATTGCCTGCGCTGTAAACAACCGTACTCCACTGCGAAGAGAGACGCACTGAGCCCAACAAAATGGCCATTAATGCTAAATAAACATTTGGAGGCGTGGCTAATAGGGACTGAACGGCTTCCTCCGCATCCATACAGGCAGACTACAATTACACAGTTCTGTTTGCTGATTGGCCCCGTAGAAAATCTACTGGAAAGAATCCGAGTGGAGGGGAGAAAGGCCAGACTGTGCTGTAAGTGAGGATTTTTTTTATCGTGGGAAGTTGCACAGGAAGACAATGGGCAGGCTATTTTTGAGCTGAAGAGAATAAAAAGTGAGAGGTATATTTGACATTTATATAACTACAGAGGTTAACCTTCATTCATCAGGACATAATGGGCTGCCAAGGCACAGTGTGAAACTGCAGCTTCACAACAGTGCAGTTCCAAACAGTCATACAAGTAGCGTTTCATGCGACGTTAATCATAGGAGCACCAAGACCCAAACCATGATTGGCAGAATTTACAGAGCTGGCAGCTACGAACATCATCGAAACGTAATAAGTTAGGACGCCAAGTTGAGGAATTAGTTTCAGTATGGGAAACGAGATAAGGCAGGAATAATTTGCACCATGACTGGATCCAATGTGCATGTTCACTGAAAAGCGTTTACATTCAGCCAGTGTTTATTCCATATTTCTGCCTCATTCTTCCATCACTGTGTACATCAAGACCAAGCATTTTAACAGATCTGATTTTTCTCTAAAAATCTTCTGCTAAAAAATAAAAGCACATCTGAGTCATTGCTATGACGCTACTTTAGGATTGTAAATAGTGTTGGGTTTTTCATTATAGTCTAGTTTTATTTCGTTGTGACGTTTTTGTTTGTCTAATTCAGTTCGTTTGTAGAGTGTGTTTGTTAGTTATTAGTTATAGTAGCAGTTTGATCTGTTTTCATACTTTGTGTAATTTTTAGGTGCAGAATTCAAAAAGATCAAAGTATTGTAACGTGATTACGTGTGCGTTGGGTCATGAATATTCAACCTAAGATACTATTTTCAAAAAAACGGGTTCAATTATCATTAAACAACCAACAAACTTCCTGTCGCCATTTTGCTGACTAGCATAAGCGCCACCAGGAGGAGCACAGAGCGCCGTAATTCACCTGCAGTTGGCAGAAACTGCGTGTGTGTGGGAGGAAGGGGGATTCATTTCACATCAATTTTAAAGACCAATAGATTCATAAATATGAAAATGAAGGAGATTATATGTATAATTCCAGTACGTTTAAAATTTATAAAGCCACAATATACTTCTAGTTGCTTATAGCTTTTACCATTTATTATCTTTTTCTTCATTTCAGTTAGCGAAAATGTTTTCTCAAATTTCACTTAACGTTTCATTAACTATAACTACCTTAATCCACCGACTGATTTTAAACACAGATTATACACAAAGCCATCCATTTTTGTGAACTCTTTGTGTTTATGGCACACAACATGCATTTGACGCCCAAACCCTCAGAGATTGCCTTCCTACGCCACAGGACAGGCGAGGAAAACCTTCTAGAGGTTTCTAAATGAATAAATGTGACATGTATACTTTGAAAGAAATTTTAATAAAGCCTGCAGCAGGACTTGAAATAATTCTCATAAAACCTAAGCAATGAAGTAAGTTGGAGCTCAAAGAATACCTTGGAATTCATAGCTTTTAATGTTCGCTTTAAGATGGCAATTTTCTGAAAACTGCAAATGTAACTTTTGTAAAGAATGTTTTTTTTTACATGAATGTGTTTAAACTGTCACCATGTTGACAGTTTGTTATGAAACGGATAATCTGTGAACAAAATCGATCTCTTCCACCTCCACCCAGAGCTACTACTGCAGTCTGCAGAAATGTACCACTCCCAACCAATCAGAGCCAGGAGGAGGGTCTTACCACTGCCAATCAAATACATGTACATGCTGCTAAATTGCGGCGAAACAACTTACTCTTATAAGAAAACCATTTGTCATCATGGCTATGTTAACTAGCTTTAGCTCTAGTTAGCATTTTCTAACTTTGGTACTCGGCAGTGTAGCAGGGAGTTAGCAAATGCCAACTACTGCAGAAAAACGAAAAGAAAATTTCCACATATTGTCGATGTCACGGTAAACGTTTTAACAAATGTGCAAAAAAAAAAAAAAAGAATCCTTATAAAAGTTACATACTGCAGCTTTACAGATAAAATAGCTTTAAACAATAGTTGCGATCCTGTGACCAGTTTTATATGTACTCCACTTGGCATCACCCCAGCAACACAGAGGTTTATTTAATTAGCTCTGATTTAAATGCTTTGCTAATTAGTGAGGAAAAATAATTACATTCATTCACCATCCTTTGGGGCACCTTTCCACTTGGCTTGATTGCAGATGTGCAAATTAAAATAGATAGACCCCGAGTGCATATGAAAAGAACCTCAATCATCTTCCGTGGCAAGAAACAGGTGGACACGGGCAAATTACGTTCAATTTTACCGCCGTTAGTCAAAACACAGCGACATTTCACCTAGACTTGGCTTGCATGAATTTTAGAGCCCTCTCCTCTGTGGGGGTAGCGTTTCTCCATCACTATAATCGAGAGCGAAATGAGAGAAAATTGGGCTTTTTGCGGGGTTGTAAACGATGACCTCCAATGACAAGCCGTTTTTAAACGAACAAATCTTTTGACTTGTACTTAGACTGTGACGGACTTTCCAGATGATTTACTACTTCTTTTTGTCTTTATTACAAGAAATGATCAGATAGGAGGTTCTGCAGGGAGGAAAAAAATGGCGATTTTTGCTGCTGGAAACACATTTATAGGACTTACGCAGATCACTCAGAAAACACGAGAGTAAATGAAGTAGAAGAAGCTTCCAAATGAGGCATGAGCATTTTTATGCGATAGTGACTTATGATGTGGTTAGATTATTGTTAAATTTGTAATGTGCTGTGCAGAATTTGGAATAGCTTCTGTATTAGATAATATATTATAATAAAAGTCATCACTTTTATTATAATAAAAGTGATCAGAAAAGTGATCACTTCCATCTTTAATCACATCTTTTCTGCCAGGAGAAAATGCTCCATTGGAGAAACTTTTTCATAATTTCTCACATTATGACCACTGAACTCAATGTATTTAATTGGGATTTTACATCATTTTAGCCAGAAAACAGCACATATTTCCAAAGTGAAACGTGAAGTACAGGGTTGTCAACATATTTACAAGTAAGGACTGAAAATATGAAAAATGAAAAAGATATACTTTTAGCTTCACTAAATAAAATGAAATGGTAAACAGATTCTATGGAACACAAAGCCTGGAAAAATCCGAGAACTTTTTGATTTGAAAATTAAAGGAGTACAACACAAATGCAAGCATACTCAAATTTTTGTCATGATTTCGCTAGTTGAGAAGAATGCCACCACTCAGACAACCGGTAGAGGTTAGTCAACTCAGCATCTTTAATTACTTTGAGTGGAATCTCGAACAGACACAGGCTGGAGAACTGGTAGCTCTGGTCACTCCAATGACTCAACTCAGGATAAGGAAATACCTACGGGACATAATCAGAGAACGAGTCACAGCCAGTTCCATGAAGAAGACTATGGCGTAATCAATTAACCAATAAATGGGCAAACACTACACACAATAGAGCTAAAAGTAACATACAAGCAAAACAAAATCCAAATCCCCACACAGTTAACAGGACATTTTTTAGTTTTGGGTCTCTGTGTGAAGATTGGTGAGAAGAAAGCCACTGTTTAAAGAAAGACGTAATGTCTGAGGTCACATTTAGAGTTTGCCACAAGCCGTATGGTAAATATGGAGAAGAAGGTTCTCTTGCAAAATGAGACCAAAATTTAACCCTATGCCCAAACTCAAAAAAGTCTCAGACTAAAACATCACATTTTTCCCTTAACACATAAACCCTACTTTGAAGCATATTGGTGGAGGCATGAAGCTGTTTAGATTCGACCTCAACAGCAAGAGGGATGGAGGGCATATCATTTGATAAACCTCTACTCCACCCTGTCTGTGGTGGCGCTACACAAAGAACCACTGAAGAAAATGACATGAAAACCTCAGAAGAAGAAAGAGAACTTCCTTCTTCACGAAATGTTTACAAAAATGGAGTGGAGTCAGATTTTAGCCGGGTTTAGGATTTCTCCTTTGTCTTTGGTAAAACACCAAGAGCCATTTTTACTGCTATCGCTAGACTAGCGTGTTTCATTTGGTTGTATTTACCCAGAATGCCCTGCGCCATAGCCCACTTCCTGCTTTTGGAGTCTCAAGTCCCTAAAAAGAGCTTTATAACTTTTTCCAAACTGATGGATGTCAATGACGTTTGTTTGTTTTTTTTTCTCAAATCTGTTCTTAAATTCTTCAATTTCAGGGCATCATATTTGACTTTTAGGTATCATGTAGCCTACTTCATGTCAACATTTCTATTATTAATTTAGGTTTTTGATTTAAGTGATTAATAGATCTTTCAGGTCATACAGACGCGCAACCCAGGCTAGCAGAAGTCAGCGTAAAAGCGTAATGACTATTAAATTCTATCATTTAAAAACTATTTTCTAAATGAACTCAGGTTAACTTTCTGCTATCAAAATTAGAAAGAAATTAGAACGAAAACTTCAGACCGATTTTAAACGTGTGCCATAATGCTAACTTGATGAGCAGGCGGCTAATTCCTTTTTGAAGACCCATAAAGCAAATCGATTCTTTTTTGTTTTCTTTTGCTATAAATACATTTTTTTTCTGAGCTCTAACGTTCACTGTGCCTGACTCTATCTCCTGTCCGACTGCAGAACCGTTTCTGTGAAGTGTTTGCTCCACAACATCAAACCAGGATTCCAGTGTCTGAGCTTAATGAACTACATTGAAATGTAAATGGGACTCACTTGAAGGTAGCTGTTTAAGGCCGAGCTTGTTTGTTCTTCTGCTCTAACAAGGACATTCAACAACCTCGTTTGAAGGTAGCACATTGGAACACAACATTTTCTTCAGCACTGCTAAATTTACATTGTAATATTTCAATTTAAATCCTTCAAAAAAAAACATCAAAACGTTTACCTCCGTGGCATTTGAGTCTGCCAAACTCAGGGAGCAGACCAGACAGATGTTAAATGCGTTAAAGAGCAGTTCCTTTAAACATTTTTTTTTAAAACAACCCCACACTCAGGCGCAGACGCCAAACCTTTTCCTGAACCAATTTTCTGAGCAGGACTTTTATCAGCGGCTCTGAAGTCATAATTCCATGATGGAGTGGAGGTGGAATCTAATCCGACCCCACCTTGAACAATGTAATGTTATATAAAGGCCTTTCACAGTACATTAGTCTAGAACTGTGGATTTGATAACCACCCACCTAACAGCATAGCTTTTTATGGAAATGAATTTGGGTCCACATGCAAAATTTAGCAGAAGATCTCAGATGTAGAGGAGTGATTGATGACCAAAGCTAAAAAAAAACCAAACACAGCACAGTAGATGACTCGGGAAATGAAATAAAAAAGGCCTAGTTAATAATCTTGTAGTGAAAATTCCTACGCATTTTCGCTTGATTCTCATCTCCATTCAGTGCTATGCTTTGGCTTTCTCCCATTGAGGCAGATTCCCTTCAGTAGAGTTTCGACCGGGCCAATCGGCAAACAAAATCAGTTGTGAACGGTGACGTCAATTTTCTGCGCTGTTTTAGAATGTAGTCTGCTTCTAGTTTTGGCAACAGCAGCGGAGGAAGTCAACCAAGCCGTTCAGTCCATGTTGGCTCCAAATGTTGAATTAACATCAACATCTGTCTCGCTCCAATCTGCACTTCTCTCATCGCAGAGGAGGATGGTTGTTTACAGGTCAGGTCATTTCTGGTAATGCTCCATAGCGTCCAGCTGGCAAATTACATACTTCACAGGCAAACGTTAGCGATTGGGTAACATTTAAAAACTCAACAGAGTCTACAACTCTCAACAGCTAAGAGTCCAGACCCTCTGGGCGAAGCAAAGCGTACAACACGGTGCTGGTTTTTACCAGGCTAGGTGTTCTGGTAAAATCTCGCATGGAACGCCGGCTAAGTGGGAACTAAACAAGGACCTGGTACCAAGTAACCATTACCAATTCTTAATGAAAAGCCCTAGCAACCAAATATAGCCCAATGAATCGATAAAAGGGAATTAGTTAAGCTGTTTTGTTCTCTTTTCATCTTTATTTTTTTACAATTTTCTTTAAAAGCGTGTTATGTAAAAAAAAAAAAGAAGACTTTTTTTTTTAGCTTTTTGTCAAGTTATAATGTTACTTGGGAGCCACTCAACACCTGTTCACAGAGAGCACCGCCTATTTACTCCTCCTTGAAGATGCCTCTCGTCCATTCAGCTCCTCCAGACTAGTGGCAGTAGCATTTAGCAAACACCTTGAGGAACTGGGCATCTGCTGAGCTCATCATTCAAGCTACCTCTCAGCCCAACAATTGTAAACGGCGTAATGAGAAGCATTGTTGTGATGACTTCCTGAAGTGTCAAAAAGAGTAGGTGCTTCTTAAAGAGGCAGAGGCCTAGTTTCAAAGCGTCAAAGTTATGTTTGATATATGCAGCACTGAAGGTAACAGTTTCTTATCGTGCTGGAAAATACATAACACATCTTGGGAAAAAAAATTTCTACCACAAGATCTTATTACACCACTGCTGATTCATGTTAAATTTTTTTTAACTTTTTGTTACGGAAACTGTTTAGACAAAAGTACTCTGAGCTAGTTTTAACAATATAATTGGCCACAGCTTTTGTTATACCGTTGCAGCGTACTAATGACAAAAGATAAAGTAACAAATTTAAATGCAAACATCTATCTTGCATGACTAACTAGCAGCTTTTTCATACGCCTTATATTTTTTCCCCCCTCCACTTTACGGTTGTAAAATTGTGCCACATCACACTTTGATTCATTGCGACAAACTAATTGCCCTGTGTTTGTTCCTGGTTTACCCCCCGACATTAACACGTTTGCCATCACGAGGCGAAATGCAACGCCGTCAATAATGTAAACGAATCCACAACAGAGAGGAGCGTTTTATTCCAGCTAGAAAAGGCAATCTTGAAGGTTGCCCTCTGTGAAAATAAAAGAGAAAAATCGTGGGCTGTTTGTCTCACTAATGTCACTCATTTTACTTTTAAAACAGGCGCATTTTGGAAAATGTGCTCTTGAACCGAACCTGCCTCGCATTAATGGAAGCCGGGGCTGTTGGGAGTTGGAGGGCAGCAGCCCTCCAGGGATCTTTGATAAAAAGCCATTAGTCTCCAGTGGGCAGAACCTGCTACTTTACTGTACGTAATGGACTTAACATGGCGATTGTGCGGCTTTGTGTTCTGGATTTTATTCACTGCGCAGGGATTAATCCCTAAAGGCTGATAGACGCTAAATGAATATTTATTTCCCTAAAAAATTGAGGTGAATTCCGTAGTGGTGCACTCTCCCCCCACAGTCTGCTGTTTTATCACCGGTGTGTTTTAGTGTGATGAAGAGCCTTCCAACAAGTCAACATTATCGAACCCTTACATCACCAGAGTGTCTCCACACAACAAGTGTTTATGGATTTTTTTCCAAGTGGTGCAATGACCTCCACACAAGGCCACATTTACAAAGTGAACTGCTTTGATCACTTGGTTGTGTTCTGAGCCACTCCCCAACGTTACGTTTATGTCGCTCATTTATGCATTTCGTCCATTTTCAGAAGTTACAGGATTCTAGAATTCCTTCAAATGTTCTGATATCACCAAGTTTACCAAATATGTTTTGTTCCTGATGTTTTATTGAATCAAGGAATGCCCAAAAAAACAAAACAACGTCTAACACAGCGTTGTTGCTAACAAAAGGTTTAGCGTTGCCTAAAGCGAGCCTGTGATTCCTGAACACAGCTACCTGGAGTGTCTAATAGTCATTTATTTAACAGCTTCACGATGGTTAGTCAACAGAGACTAGTGCTCTCATCGTCTGATAAGATTCTCTGATAAGACGAGCACACTCAGTTGGCATTCAGATGTCATTTCAAATGTTTGACTTGCATGCCAATAGTTCAGTGCTTCAAAGAAAAGGAGAAGCAGCCAATTTTCCTCAGGAACAAGACACCCAATTATTTAAAGTCAATGACCATGAATCTGCTCAACAATCAGAGGCATATTATTAGCAGATGAGGTGTGAGTCACTGAACATCACCTCTCTGTGGTTAAGAATTTTGATGCAAAATAAAAGTTTTTAATTTTGACAAAAAAAAAAAAACATATTGTAGATCCACCAAAATTCTAAACCAATATTTACCATATAAATATGCAGGACAGTAGTATACTTAGAAAAATATGAATGAATACCCCAAAGTGTGGTATGGAAATGCACTATGGCCAAGCAGACAAAAAAATTTAACTCTTTGACCTACATGTATGTCGAAACATGGTGGTGGCAGCATCATGCCATGCAAATGTTTCTTCAGCATCGACAGAGAAGTTCAGAGTTGATTAGGAAACTAGATGCAGGATAATCCCAGATGAAAACTTGTTGGCGGCGGCAAAAATGTTTTCTAACATGTTCATGTGCTAAAATGGTCAGTTAAGAGTCCAGATGTGAAAATTGATGTTCATAGCAGCGCCATGGCAACCCAACCTGACCGAGTGTGAGTTATTTTACACAGAACTGGCAAAAATTGTGGTGAAATTTGGATCTGCGTCGTACTCTGAGTGGCTGAATTGTATGCCGGTATGTTAGGATAATTATAAATAGATAAAAAAATATTTTATTTTAAAGATGATTTCCACCAAAAAACTCAGAAATTTCTATTTTGATTTTTGAAACTCAAAAGATTTCCATCACTTTCATCTGTTGAAACTCAGAAATGTCCACGTTTTTCCTAGAAAATTTCTGAGATTCATTTCAAAATTTCTGAGTCCCTTTTCACAAAATTTGGACTTCTTAAGCTCAGAAATTGAAAAGATTTTTTTCTAGAAAATGTTGGAGTTTTTTGGCTAAAGTCTAATGTTTTACTTCCTACAATGGCCCTAATACGTCATCGTAGAATTGATGAGCACTGCAGCTTGTAGACCGATATTTGAAAAAAAGAAGAAGCAGTTGTAGCGCCAGAAAACACACACAGCTGCAAGGTGTATAAATAACTGCTAGGCTACAGAAAAGATGTAAAATATTGATTTAAAATGCTCATAGAAACCATTTTACAATATTTCAATCCCTATGTCAGCAGTGGGCAACAGTTTGAAAAGAGCAAAAACAACTATTTAAACCTTTGCCTGTAGCACGCATGATTCGCCTGGGCAAAGAGCCCCCGTCTCTCTCTCTCTCTTTTAAAATCCTCTCAGTGAGGGAAGAACTCCAAACAAAGATATGAAAAGGCCACCTCTGACAGGAAAGAGTATCTGCTCTCTGTCAGTCTGCCGCTGTTTTCAGTTGTCGAGTCGTCTTGTGGAAAACAAAGCCAACAGAGAGGTAACTGCTCCTTTCTTCACCGTTTGGTCCAACGCAGTGGCTCCCAGACAGGTTGACCCAGACAGAGCAATTTATTTCAATTTTATTGTGTCGCAACTTTTTCTGTTTTTTTTTTTCTAAACTTGAGGCACAGCAAGAAAGATGACTCTCCCAGTTTTAGATTGGAGGTGTAATTTCTTTCTTTCTTCTTACTTCTTTACTGGGCGGTTCCAGTAAATTGTAGTCAGAATCAGTGGAATGGAAGCAAAAAATGTTTTCTTATTATTTCTAAGCACATTTTGAGGAAAAATGAAATCCTGCCATGTCTATGAAAAGCATGTCACTTCTGGTGCAGCATCTCTGAATAGAGCATGTGCATTGGGACAAAGACTATAAAATTCAGTGTGGTACAGTGTCAGTATCTCAGTTTATCTTGTTCTCCATATTTAAGGATATACTAACCATCTGGTGATGGTTAAGTTTAACAAATTTACTTCCTGTTTTTAAATCTTGAAACAGGGAGTTTTAAGATTTAAAACTTCCTGTCATATTGGCTTTTGCCTCTGCTTGAGATGTTGGTTTTAATATTTTATTTGTTGCTTTTAGTGCACAGCACTTTGGCCAGTAGTGTCGTTTTAAAGTGCTTCATACATAAAGTATTGTCAACAAGGCATTTGGGGAAAACCCAAGGCGAACAAAACTTCACCAGCATAGACAGAACATCTGCATATTGTATCCCTGGACGGTTTAGGTGGCGGGAAAAAATTTTGATTACCTCATTAAATGTCCAGTTCCTCCCATGGAAGTGAAACTTTTTTGTCTTTTTCTGATTATACGACTATGGTGAAGACAGAAACTGGGTGCGTTCACTGCAGCCCTGTTTAGTGCGTTTTCATCAAACTCTAGAAAGTCCAGTTTGTTCGGGCAGGTGGGAATGCGCAATCGCTCAAAAAAAAAATAAAAAGCTAACACTGGTCTGCCTGAAAACCTGGCTTTGAAATAAACTGTCGTTCCATAAATATGTGGATCCAAATGGACTAGAAACGGCTCCGAAAGCAGGAAGTGGACAACAGCGCATGGCATTCTGGGTAAACAGAACCAAAATAAACGAGCGTACCTAGCGCTAGCGGAAGAAATGGCTCGTGGTCTTTCGCTGACAAAAAAAGAAATCCTGCAACTGTTCCAGTCTGACGCTACTGTATTTCTGTTCACATTTCATGACGAAGGAAGTGGCACTCTTCTTTGGAGGTTTTCGTGTTGTTTCTTTCAGCAGTTCTTGGTGCAGCGCCACCACTGGAGAGAGGGGAGAACAGGCTGAAGCAAATGTTGCAGTTCTGGTCCCCAATTGAATGAACCGACTTTGAAATGTTGGTCTGGCCTCTGCCACAAAAACGTTTTGTCATCACAAAAAGTATGCCTAGAGAAAAAACAAGAAAGGCGGTTTTGCTAGCGGATGGAGCAACTGGTATTTACAGCCGAGTAAAAGGAGCTCTGTTGACATCCAATAACATATTGTAATGAGCCAACTGTTGTCCTAGTTGCAACAAGCTCGTTCTGCATCTTTTTCTTTACTGTCACTTAATTCGGAAGTCCCCACAGAGGGAATACATTCCAGTCGCTTGATTATTGAAGCACCTACAGTGTCAACACGGAGTTTTCAAACACTTTCACTCTCCCGCCTGCCGAGCGGCTCGAAGAATTCAGCTTTTTACCCGAGAAAAAGTGTCAGTGTCACGCTCTGCCCACCGAGACGTGCACCACCACAGAGTAACCTGACAGCGCCTCAGATTTGCATTAAAGTCTTTCTGATGTCATTTTAAGAATCTGAAATGGCTTTCATGCAAATGGTGAAACTCTCCCTCGTGACTGCCTGTCTGGTGATTTAGGGCATTTCTTAAAATGATTTTTTTTCCCCTTTTTTTTTTTTTTTTTTTTTTGCTGCAGTGCAGTTCAAACCGCAGAGCTAACTCGCTCTTTATAACATCAACCCTGCTAGAGTTGCACGAAATTGCAAATCAGTGGCTGGTGACAGTCTCTGTCATGTTTGCCGTGACAAAGAGAGAGAGAGAGAGATACAGAGGGAGAGGTAGAGGAGAGGGGAAAAAAGGGAGGCAGCCAAGCCGGTATCTAACACCTGCAAATAGAAACTGTCACAGGTTGATAACACACCTAGAGGACGCTAAGCAGAATAAACACTTGCGCCCTGCAGTGCTGCTGTTTAATGAGGTTTTTTTTCCTATGATGCATTTGAGTCGGGAGGAAGGAAGAGTGACTTGTGTTTCCCAGGGAAAGCCAGCAAAAAGAGAAATGTTTTTGTCCTGGTCGGCGCACGATTTGACCAAAGAGGGAAAAAAAAAAAGCAGAGATGGAGTCACGGCCATGGCCGGGCGCTTGGCTGCATCTCTGATTTAGTGCAGGGAGACGCATGGCAACGGGGAAATGAAATGGGAAGGCCCCTCCCCACCCCCCTCATTTCCTCAACAGCAGCTGAGGTAGAGCAAAGGGAGGCTAGTTTATTAAAGCTAACAGTCGCATCCACTAACTTAATTAAGTTTAACTCAAAACATTTTTTTTACATATTTGTTGAAGCTGTCACCATGTTGTGACGATATGAGACAGATAATGTGTAAAAAAAAAAATTCAAAAATTCACTGTCTTTTCCCAGTGCAAACTAGAAACAACCAATCAGAGGCAGGAGGCGGGTCTTAGTGCTGTCAATCACCCGCCTCCTTCACCCCCTTGATCTCTGCTACTCTGCAGAGAGTAGGATGCACAGTAGTATGACAGCACATCCTGTCATAAATGCTAAGGCTAGTTAGCATGGCCATTGATGACGGCAGAGAACGGAAAGTTGATTCTCCGCCATTAGCACATTTAGCAGTGTGTTCTCAAGTTGATGGACAGCATTTGGATCCTCCTCCTGCCTCTGATTGGTTGTTTTTGGTCGGTGCATTTCTTCAGACGTCAATAGAAGAGGTGGATGAGATCAAACTATTCACGGATTATCCGTCTCAATCTGTCAGGACACGGCGACCGTTTTAACAAACATGTAGAAAACATTTACTAGAGCAGAATGTTTGTTTTTAATCGACCATAAAAAAAGTAGCAGAATTACTCTCTGGTGTTCACACAACATGGTTTGATTTACTGCAGTGGGGTTGTGGTAAACACAGTGGTTGTTGCTGTAGTTGGAGCATGCGGCTCTACGTCTATCGTGATAAATGATTGAACTATACACCCACAAGCCTTCACAGCAGCCTAAACATCACATTTAGGCTGGAAGATTTTCCTCAAGTCCATGCTAAAAAGAGGCATAAAGTGTGTTGCAGTTGCATCCACGTGTCTTTAAGTATTTCACACTAATATTTCAGGAACATATTTTTATGTATATTAAAGCATTTTATGCAGTAGGCCAAAACAGTGGTGTATTCATCTGTAGTGGAAGGAAAATGAAAGGGAAATTGAACTTTTACAGTGTTTTTATAGACACACCAGCCACTCAGTGGTTTTTTTTTAATACCTGAGTGCAAAACATTTTTAGAAATAGAAACGTAAAGAGTCAGGCATTCATTTTAATTTCAAGATTTGGTAGAGACGCATTTACAGAATGAATCTTTTTCCCCTTCTGTGCAAAGCAGCTCCGGCTCAGTGGGATCGGAGGGAGAGCATCCGTTAATGGCAAACATCAAGTCAGATTCAGATTTGGGTCTGGGCTTTGACTGGAACATATTTTTCCAAAACATATTTAAGAAATAATAAAAAGAAATATATATATTTTTTTTAGGTTGTTTTCCTTTTGGTCTCCAGTCAAGTGGCAGCCATTCAGGGGTGCCTAAAACCTTGCTCAAACACTGCACTGCCCCACACCTCCCTCCCTCACACAGCTCCTCCAGACTAGCCAGCAGCAATTAGCAAACACCTGGTGGACCTGCACGTCTGCAGAGCTCATCATACAAACTACTTCTCAGTCCAGCGCTCCTAAGAACACTTCTAAACGGCAACATGTGGAGCATTGTTGTGATGACATTCTGAAGGGGGAGTGTCAGAAAGACCAGGAGCTCCTTAAAGAGACAGAGGCCCAATGTCAAGGTGTTAAATTGCGTAGTCAAATTTCATTTAAGTCATGTTTCATATATACAGCAGTTTTCTAACAACTGAAGGTAACAGTTATGTGATTGTGCTACAAAATGACGCCATGTGCCTAGAAAACACGTAACACCGCTACTTTAGAAGGCAGTTTGCAGCAATGTCCAGTTTTCCAAATACTGGACATTGTGCATGCATTGTGTGCATGCTATAATATGATGATGCAGTTGTGGGAATGGACAACAGGGAAGAAACTATAGGTGAAGGCTGGCTTCTTGGTAAGTCCATGAAAACCTAATATGTGAAATTCTAACTATTCAACCCAAAGTACTATTCTGCTATGACCTTCACAGGACCCTTGGTCCCCATTTCTCCCTCGCCCAGACTCTACTCAGTCGTACCCTTCATACCACCTGTCAATTCAAGATATGAGGACAACATACTATCCCAATGTGCTTTTATGTTTGATTAACAGATTAAATAATAGAACTTTAATTTGCTTTACTTGCTCGTCTGGATCCTTCCAAATCCGTGTCTCCCTCCTTTCCTGACACAACACCTACACATGTTCGTCTCCCTCAGTGTGGAGGGCATTCGTCTATCTAAGGGTATCGGTTCATTTTTACCCGTAACCCGACCCGTGGCTGATACGTCCTAGAGGGGCCTGTCAGTCTTTTTTTCGCCTCCATCTTCAAATCTGACCACTTGTTCACCTCAGCCGTGGTCGTCTGTGTGCCACTCAGTGAACTGACAGCGGTAACAACGTGTTGCCGCTCGATGAACCGACGTTTGTCAGGCCACGACAAGCAGGATGCGGTTCCGATTCTCCATCTCACTCACCAACACATTCCTGCCTCGCTGATATTGCATTTGCATTTCTCGGTTGTCCGCTGTTACCATTGATAATCATCAAAGGACACTGATCAGCAGGGCAATTTCAGTACACTGTCACATTCCTAACATGGCTTCCATTGACCCTGACAGTTTATTGTTGGTGTTCAGATGGCAGAACTTTTAGGTAGCTGTGATTAATAAAGGAAAATTACAGGTGTGCGCACACCAGCATGCTGAATTATTCTTGTACATAATTTTTTACCTTTCGGGCGTACGAACACTTGAGACGATCTAACTGTGGAGATCATTGGAGTTCAGTGATTTCCATGTCATGTTTTGGAATCTAGGTTGAGACGATCCCTCACGGCGTTTAACCTCAACCTGTAGCCTTAAATGCTAACATACAGCAGGATGAATCTGTGCTTTCAAGTCATTTACACCAAACTATAACCCTACTAGCTATACAAGCTATTGTACAGTGGAGTATTAGGGCCACGCTAAGTAAATTGAAAAAATAAAATTGAAAGAAGAAAGCCTTAAAATTTTGAAAAGCCATGATATTACAAGATCATGGTAGAAATAACACAAGAATATCAGGATAACGTCACCAGAATAAAGAACTTTGAATTGCCTTGTTGCTGAAAATGTGCTATATAAATAAAATGACCTGACCTTACCTAACCTAACGGCATTACATTATTCTCGAAATAGAACTTTATTCCCAAAATGCTACTACTTTATCACATTGCTTCATCTTTGTCAAACAACTTTATTTTCGTAACATGTCTATTCTGAATTTTATGACTTTATTCTCGCAAGTTTATGTTTCTATGTTTTTCTTAATATGGCCCCAATATTGTGTTATGCTATTGAATATGCATTCTAAAACATTGGCCAGTGAGTGTAGGAATAAACAAAAAAAATAAAACAAATCTGCTGAAATAATTAGAATTTTGCAAAAAGTCTTAATTATGCACCCTTAGAGGAAAGGGCAAAGTTAGTAAACTGACATGAAGTAGCTCATACAATTTTTTTTTGGATGTATTTTTAGGGATTTAAATTGTGACACTTCAACCATTTAAGAGATTTTTATGAGCACTTACCCATTGTGCCGCCTTTAACTCTTTGTGCTGCTCATGTTCTCAAGTCTTCAATCTATCAAGGCGTAAGACGCACCGGCTTCATTACAAATGAAATGGTCTGTGCACACAGAGGAGAGAGTGGAGAGACTTATTAAAAAGGGATTTACATATTACTTGCTGTCACATCGCTCAAGTTCTTGTACTTTGGCATAAAAACCAATGCCGCCCTGTAATATGAGGCAGCGACACTTGACTCACATCACACTAAAAAGCACAGAAAAAGTATCAGTGTGTCACGGTGACAAAGTACTATTATTGCAGAGCATTGTTGGCCCCTCAGAAACCTCAACTCAAGGTTGTCTGCAGTCACTTTGAACATACAGTACCTTGCAGAAGCATTCGAACACCTGGATTCTTTTACATTCAATGACGTTACAATAGACGTGGATATATTTTACTGGGATTTGAATGGGATACAACATAAAGTTGCACATTGTTTGGACATGGAAGCTAAATCATGCAAGTACTGAAATAAAGCTGAAAGCAAAAGTGCCAAAAAAGTGGCTAGCTAAGATAGCTAGCCCAAAGCTGAAAAAAAACCCAAAACAACAAAACTGGCTGTCGGAAGGAAGCATTTTTCTTTTCTATTTTCACAGAAATTAAAAATATAGGGGAGTTAAGGAACCAGGTAGCTAGCTATGTAAATAACTAGTTTTTAGTTTTTTTCAGCTTTGAGCTAGCTAAGTAGCCCAGCTTAGGGCTAGCAAGCAAGCGAAGTAATTTGCTAGCCCAAAGCTGAAAAAAAAACTAGTTAGCAGTTATGTAGATAGCTACGTATCTAGCTAGGTACTTAGCTACTTTCTTAGCTGGCTAGCTGGACTTAACTACCCAAAATTTCCCATATCTACAAAGAGAAAAATGTTTCCCTCCCATAAAGAAAGAAATAATTCCACGCTAAACAACAGCACCTCTTGGGAATCGTATCTTCTTGTTGCTGAATAAGAAATAAAGCAACAATCTGATGCCGACAGCAAATTAACTGTTCACACCCACAATGCTGTGTTTGAAATGTTTGAGATGTAGGCTACTGGGTGTAGCGGCATGCAAATTTCACTCTGCTTTAGTCTAACATAGTCTGATGTATCCAGGAATGTGGGGGAACTCTGCTTTTCACAGTTGGGCAATTTAAATGATGATAATAGAGAGTAGGTGGGACACAGTGCTGTATAAAAAGTATTTGCCCGCCTCATAGATTCCTTCTATTCTCGCTTTTTCTTTTTTTTCTTGTCAGACCATAATTTTTAGAGCATCAAACTAATTTCAAAATAAAAGGTAACACCAAACAAAATGCTTTCCAAACTGACTCTTTTTTAGCTTTACATCATATTAGAATGTTTGAGAAAGTCTTTAATCTTCTACAGCAGGGGTCCCCAAACTTTGTCCTGTGAGGGCCACATAACTTGTCCCTTCTCTGATGGGGGGCCGGGGTCAGTTTGTAACAGAAAAAGTGTGACGATTGTAAGAGTGCTAAACATAAAAATGTATTGTTTTTCAGAAAGCACAATCAAATAACCTTTTCTGGATTCTTCAGAGAACAAAAGTCAGGAAATAACACTATTTATGAAATAAATAATAACCAAATAACACTGGGTTCTCCACATAAAAAAAAGGGTTAGGGTCAATTATATGCATGTATAAAATATTTACTAACTAGTAGTTAATAATAAATAAAGTTCATTACTAAGGAACATTTATTTTATTGCAAAAGTCCAACTTATCAAATAAAAATGCACATATATGAAAATACTCCGGTATTGTTCAGGGGGCCGGACCAAATGTGGAGGCGGGCCGCATCTGGCCCGCGGGCCGTAGTTTGGGGACCACTGTTCTACAGCAACTACTGAGCATCTATACCGCCCCTTTAAAACTTATTACTACCATTAGGCAGGCAACTATGGTCGTCCATATGTTGTCAGACACAATCCAAATGTAGCTGAAGGTCATTAAAGGTGCCTGAGGATTTCCTGGTAGAGAGCAGAATTCCCGGTCACATTAACAAGTAGTCCAGGTCCTGAAGCTGCCCTGCCCAGGGTGTGATGTTCTCGTTTTGAAATGCGGTGTTGGTTATACATGAGATGTAAAGACACACACCGTCCACAACGTTTCACTTTCGGCCAACGGAATATTTCCCTAAAATGTTGCTCAGAAAGGATCTGTAAGATATTTCTTGGCAAACACGGGTCACGAGTCATGTTTTCTGAAGAGCTGTGCTTTTCCCTTTGGAACTTCATTTTATATGCAAGTGTCGGATTCCAGCTGTGTGGCACTGAAAGTCAAGTTAATTCACACTATGTACTTTTTGAAATAATGCCAGATTGTTGTGGATTACTTTTTTCCCGTCAATTGAATTGGTATTTGATAACGATTGATTTACTCAACTTTTCTTTGTCTGATATAAAAATTTGTTTGACAATCTGAAATATTTACGGATGACAAACGAAACACTGAAAGCTGTTTTTCCACTGCGTTCTCAGGTGGAAAGAAAAAATATGTCCTCATTTTTCTTCGTAGTGCTTAGACTTTAGTCTCTTTCCTTTAAGGTGTTGAGAACAAGTTTAAGGTCTGCTGGAGAAATATGAAACAAATGTTCACAGAACACGAACCCCAGAAACAAATAAAAATAATGACTTTTTTCTCATTTAAGGACCGCTCTAATCTATGATCCATTTACTGCTGTGAGATGAACAAACGGCGGGCCTCTTGCCACGCTGCCATTAACCTATAACGCCACACACCTAAGGAAAATAAACATGTTTTAATTTTGCAGCGCAATCATTTTTTTTTCTTCGTCCTCCTAATCTGGTTTCGGTTTCTCGAAGCACACTCTTTATTCTGTACGATGATTGTCAAAAGTTCATTATTGAAACAAATAGGTGGGATCGGCGTGGCGACTCCGATAACAAGGTTCTTTTCCCCAGCTCTGTAATGAATGGAATAATCAGCTCAGTGAGCCTGCTGTCGAATGAATGTCAGCACTAAACCATTTCTCATCCACGCCGTTTCTCCCTCAGTGAGCTCATTAGTGTGCTGTTGAACGCAGCTCACCACTGCTATGCAACACACTCATTATTGAACAATTTCTTCATTTACTTTTTTGGGGGGCCATTGGGAGGATATTTACTCTTTTCTTCTATCATGGTCAGAACACTACATTAGCCCTCTGATGAACTTCAAACATGGAATTTAAAATTTAAAGGAGTATTCTTTTTACAAAATTTTGTTTTAAAAAAAACGTACTTGTGGTAGCTAGCTCTGTCCTCGGTTAGCATAAATCCAGATTAGTCGTTGGCGGAGGCTAAAGCTAACAGTCGTTAGCCGTGTTTCCATCAACGTATCGCAACAGAAAAGGTTGATGAAAACAGCAAAATTTGAAAAAGCTTCACAGAAAAGTTTTTACGCTCACTTGAGGTGGTTTTCGTTTTCATGCAAAAATTTGTCAAATAAGTAGCTAACATTGACCTAGCTGACCGGTTGGCTGTTTGGCTAAAATCGCATTGCTTTCTCTACAACTCCAGACAGCATGTAGCATCGTCAGGTCAATACTAGTTGACATGATAGAACAATTACAAGTTGCACATGCTAGTTTGAAACCTTTACTTCCTGTTCATTACGACCATGTGTCGACATCTGATGAATCATAGTTTGCGCAGCCTGGTTGACTCACTCTAAACCAGCGGATCGAAATGCATTTTTTCTCTCTTTTTTCTCTCAGTTTAAAATTGGCAGGACAATTGGATGATGGAAAGGCCATTCAAGTCGAGGGACCACAACACTGTATTATGTACCGTTACCCCATCAACCACGCCACATTGGGCAGTTATTCACACGGAAATTGAAAAATATTTTGTATGTCAGATTTCTAACCAAAGAAAATCTATTACAGTGATTCAGAAACTCTTAATTAACTGACTCACTTAATATCGAAACTCGAAAACTCTTGGTGCTTTAAAGCAAGTGAGACCAACTTGTTATCCGTCTTCTGATACAAAATCATCTTGATTAGGTAAAAGGGGTCAGATGGAGCTTTCCAAAAAAAAAAAAGTAACTTCCAGTTCTAAGCGGGCGGGGCTTAGATGACGTCAAAATATGATTCGCTGCTCAGGCCGAGTTATTACGAATATTGGAGAGGTTTCTGGTCCACCTTTATTCACATATAAATTCAAGCCGCACCAGACTTCACGTCAACCAACGCAAGACCTGGGTTTTGTAGGCGGACCAGAGTTTGCCTCTTTTGGTCCGCATCGGAGTTCGATTACGCATTCACACCCCAGACTTTAAAAATGTGACCTACTGTCTCGTACATTTTAAGTACGCATTGCTCTGTCGACGCCAAACAACACAAACACCAAGTCTTTGTGACTAGGGCTCATTCAAACCCTTCCTACCCAGCTGTATGACATTCAGTCTGACTAAAAAAAATATATACAAAAGTACAATGGAGTCACTAATACTGCCCCATGCTGTCAAAAGTTTAAGTTGCATTATTGACAGGTAGCATTCTGTACGTTCTACAACCTGTTGTGATGTTAGCAGACAAGAAGAGCTATGATGGCGGAACGCTGTCCGTGTCAAAAGACACACCTCACATTGAACAAAGTTTGGGTGTCTCACTCCGGAAAGCGAGGAGCTATAAAGTCTGAGTGGTGAAGATAACAGTGATTCAATAATCCTGCTGCATTTTGAGCAAAACATGTCGCAGACATGTCATTAAAGACCTCGGGGAAATCACGTCCTCTGGTGAAACGATTGTGCCACCTTCAAAAAGGCTCGCGTTGACGCTCCTGTTGAGATTTTTTTCTCTTCCCCCGGTCAACATCTTTTTCATCTTGAGGAAAAGCACCCAGCTTTTAGTGCTGATAGCACTGTCAGACCCAGGACCCTTGTTTGTCTGCGGTTGGGGGCTGTGTGTGTGTACGAGGCGAGCCGGCCTGTGATCCCTGTCAAAACGCAGCAAACACTGAAGCCTACTTTCATTTTCCTGCCTTAGAACTGAAGTTGTCGCTTGGCGTTGAGGAGTCCCAATAATAAGAAGAGATGAATAACTATGGCGACAAGGGCCTGTGCTGTTCCTATTAATCGCTGGATAATCATCACATTTTACAGCCACTTGCAAAATATTCCTAAGCCTTGAACTTTTTCACACTTTGCCATGTTACAACCACAAACGTTCACATGTTTTATCGGGATTTTATGTGATACACAATTGTTAGGGGGTAATGATATGTAGCTTTTAATAGTCTTCACACAAAGAAATGATATGAAGTCTGTGGCATTAATTTATATTCATCCCCTTTAATTTATATCCACCGCCCTTCTTTTGGAAGTTAGGATAAAGGAAGTCAGCATATAGGTGAAGGTTTTAGGCAAGATCTTAAAATTGTCGGCCTATTTTCAAGAACAAACAGCAAGCATGGTGATAAAAAAACAAAACCTTTAGGGTTGGTGGTACAGTGTACGGCACGGCCTTACAGCAGCTAACTTTGATGGTAAAACAGATGGAAGGTCTGTGGGGAAAAAGGTTGAACCTGATATGGCTGCACCACCGCCTCACAAGGTCAATTAGAAATTACAATTATCGATCTGTCATGTTTATTTTCGAATAACAAAAAGTGGACTATAGCGCAGGGAATTCTGGGTAAAAACAGCCAAAACAAACTCTTGTGTCAAGTGCATGTGGGAGAAACAGCTCATGGTCTTTGACCAAAGACAAAAGAGAAATCCTACAACCGCTAAAATCTGACGCCACTCCATTTTTGTTTACATGTCATGAAGAAGAATGTTTCACTCAGGTTTTTTCCTTCAGTGGTTGTTGGTGCAGCGCCTCCACAGACAAGGAGGTGAACAGGTTATTTCAAAAGTTTGATTTGTTTGACAGAGCAGTGTAAAACCGAACTGGATCAGCTGAAAATGAACCAAATCTACCAGACTATCAGGTGTGAAGACACCTGATAGTCTGGTGTCAAATTTGTACATAAAATATAATGTACCACTAATTATAATTCTGGGAATATTTAAACTTGTGGATTTAGCACATTTATGGCATAGGAAATCTGAATATGTATCAACTCTTCTCACATGTTCTTGGTGTTACGCAGCTTTAGAGCAGCTGCTGGGCATTCCTCAGTATGACTCTTCATGGCTAAACTGTGGAGTTTCCATCTGTAAAGGAAATGCTAAGCTAAGACAGAGCGTGCACGTCCAGTCTGGTTACCCAATATAAAGAGATCATTACCAACAGAGGCTACATTTGTGTTGCATTATTCAAAAGTTGTTCTCCTTATGCGTTTAATCACCATTTAGTAAATTTCAGCTTTTAATAAATGCTGAAATTACTAATATCAAAATAAATCAGAAGTCAAATTTTGTGTTTAAGTGTTTTATTCATTCAACAGACCTTAACATTTGTATTTGTGTGTCTTTTGTCAAACAAATATACAGATGTATGTTCTTGACTTGGCTTGTTTGACCACAACAGTTGTGACCCTTTGGAGCACAGACGTTCATCCTCTGAGGGGGTTCTGTGATGTTGGACTCTGACATATTGGCAGTGGGACTTTTGGGGGTCCTGTGGGTTGTTGGCTTGCTTCCTTCGTGGACTGGGTTTGGTCCGCTGGATTCTCCAGATGAGTGACCGGGCTGAGATCTCGGGAGCTTAACGTCCAGTGGCCTTGTCGCATTTGTTGACAAAAACCTAAAGGAGCTTTGTTGTTGAGCAGTTTTCTCCGCCGGGAGAGGCCACCGGTTCCGGGGTGCGCTCGGGACACAGTCGGATGGTCAAAATCATTAACTCTAATGGGTTTTTCCTGCCCATTCTTCCTGACCTCATTGGGAAATGTCACGAGGCCAATGAGAGATTGTAAGAGACGTTTGTACGGACTTATGAGCAACACGCTATGACGGAGCAAAAATATCACAATTACAAGCAACTCCACTCGTTTTACTTGGTCAGCCCTGAGTAGCTTGAAGGTTCTGTACACTATGTGAGCTGACTCTTACTAGAACTATAGATTGTTGTGAAAAACAATTAACTCTCTTGAAAAATTCTGGAGTTTTTGCTTGTTTGGACAATCTAATTTTAAAGGTATTATATATTTTCCAGACATGTAGCACAATTAAGGAAATATTTGCCCTCAGTTGTTATGACAATGCTTTATGTATCAAATATCACTGAAAAGAGATTTCGCTTCCTGATTTAACACCTTGGAATTGGTTCTCTGTCTCTTGAAGAAACTCCTGCCCTCATGAAATCAACACAAAATGGCTCCTATATTAACCTTTTGACAATGTTTTTACCAGCGTTGCTCTAAGAATGAGCTCTTATAACCACCTCAGCAGATGCACAGTTCATCCAGATGTTTGCTAATTGCTGCTGGCTAGTCTGAAATAGCTAAAAAGCTTGAAAACTGCAGCTCTGAGGAGGAGCTGCGTCTTGAAGGCGGAGATAGACCCACCCAGATGTTTTTCACAGCTGAATGGTTGCCATGAGAGATTTCTCCAACATGCATGAAAGACTCAAAGCAACACTCCAGGTATGGTTTTTAGTTGATTTGGTTGATTTTTACAAAATAATGCCCTTTTTATGTCAAACAAAAAAAACTTGGAAAATACAAAATGAAATTTTTTGAATTGGGTTTTAATTTGTTATGGGAACAAAAACTTCAAAATGCTATAGATCACTTGCTCTTTTTCATCTCGACCAAAAAGTTCCCTTCTGAAATCAAATGATCTTTTTTTTCTTCCTCATAGTGCATTTAAGAATTTAAAAGGCAATATTACCAGGGCCACATTTTTGTAATTTGGTCCAATAGGGTGTCTGCAGGGTGTCTGATCAGGGTGTCTGTCAGACAGAAACCAGTCATGGAAGGCAGGTCTGACTACAGTACCATGAAAAACAATCTACAATGATCCAGTTGGGATATAATAAACGTGTGAATGACCGGCACCAAGTCTTTTTAGAAGATAAAAATGATATCACTTCTGATCCGAGCCTTAATTTTAAAAAAATGACACTGTTCGACTGAAAACATCTAGTTTTCAAAATTGAAATCAAATATCATCCTCAAGTCTTTCCTCTGTGACTTTACAAACGGCCCAAGGCTTCCCGGTTCTATGGAAGCAGCAGTACAATTAACTCCAGGTCCCAAAAAAATATCACTTCCTGTTCTTCCTCCTCATTGATGTTGGGAACATCCGAAGCCAACCAATCACGTTTTGAACAGACGCTTTAATGAAAAGGGATGGATGCAGTGTGTGTGTGTTCAGATTATGAATGAAAAGAGCAACACATGGATGGAAAATAAAATTGGGGACACAGGGAGGGGTCAACTTTATTTTCCATCTACACTCTGACCCGTTAGAAATATCTCACCCAGGGCGAACAGAAGTATTTATTTCGATTCTGAGAGTTTTATTGCTAAGTTGTACACCACTGCCAAGTAAAAAACTGGGAGACTGAAATTCCTGACAAACGGTGGGACGGAAAAATTTTGGGCTTCCTTGCTGGAATTTTCCAGATTTTTCTTGCAGAAAACTGGATGCCAAGGAGTGTTTGGTGAAATTTAGGGAAAAGCTAGGGGGAAGAATGATGTATTTTCAAGGCATACAATGCCATTTTATAGAAGAATCAAGTTATCTTCAGTTGTTATAAAAATGCTGCATGTATGTAATACGACTTATAAAAAATCTAACTTCATATTGTAACAACTTGAAATTGGGTCTCTGTCTCTTTAAAAACTTCTGCTCCTGCTCTGAAGCTCCGCCTTCAGGAAGTCATTAAAACATGGCTCCTCTGTTAACCCTGTAGCTACGTTTTTACCAGCATTTCATTGAGAAGTAGCTCCTGTGATGACTGTCTGCCAATTGCTGCTGGCTAGTCTGAAGGAGCGGAGTGGGGGAGGGCTGCTCTGTGAGGGGGAAGCTTGGAAACTGCTCCTCCTCCGAGGCGGAGCTGTGCCTTAAAGGTGAGGCTAGGTCCAACCAGGTAATTTGTTGCCGTGGAGATTAAGGGATTTCTCAGACATATATAAAAAAATGAAGGCACCACTCCAGGTATGCTTTTGATGAGGGAATAACATTATATCATGATGTAAAGCTAAAAAAAAGTTGATTTCACATAACACTGCCCCTTCAGCACATAATGTAATTGGCTATTTAATTTTTTTGGGTGTTTATAGAATTTGTGGAAAGCAAACATGCCTGACTTTCCCCCCCCTATTGTCAATAAATCATACTTAGACTTTGCAGAAAATTATTGTAGAGAATCGGTTTATATAAATAGAAAGAACTGACGTAAGTGAATCGGCCCACAAGTTTTCTACAGCACTGAGGTCAGGGCTCATCGTCCTTCGGTCACTCTGTAACTAATCAGGCATCATGTTTAGGGTCACCGTCTACTTAGGAGACTGCGTGTGCCCAAGCTGTGGCTGCCTTGGCTGATGTCGTTGAGATCTTGCTTCGATATTTTCACATGATGTTCTTTCGTCTTCGTCATAATGCTATTTAGTCCCTGCAGCAAAACATTTGGATCAACTGATTTTAAAAAATACTTTATTTACTCCAAAGGGAAATGAAATGTCACAACTCATATCATCCAAGTATCTTCCGAGTGTCGCTGTGGATAAATCTTGTGTGGTTAGACATCTGGTAGTCAGGGATTCAGACCTGCTTAAGCTTAAAGGGGCGGCGCCATGTATTATCCGGCCACATGGTATCATTTTACAGCACAATCAAGTAACTTCAGTTATAAAAATGCTATATTTATTAAAGGAAATTTGACTTCCTGATTTAAAGCCTTAAAATTGGGCTTCTGTCTCTTTAAGAAACTCCTGCTCTTTCTGAAACTCAGGAAGTCATCACAACATTTCAGCTTCCAACTGGCCTCATTTCTTTCTTCTTCAGTAACAAAAATTACCATCATCATCATCATCATCCTCTAAAACTGTCTTGATTCTCATAAGGACTGAAGAAAATTTTTATTTCGTCCTTTTTCTTCTGGCTGCAGCCTCTTCTTCGGCCCGGTGGGCCAAACACTAAAAGCCGTAGTCCAATTAGAATGGAAAGACATGTTTTTTTAAAAATTACACCACATCTGCCTGTTTAAAAATGCAACGCGTTGTGTTGCTTTAGGGACGCACACACGTCTCTTTTTGCACAGGCTACCTTAGGGGAAAAACTCTCACAGGTTGATGTCTAGCCAGGCACTTTTCTTGCCTTTTCCTCCTCCCTCTCCCTCCATCCCACCCACTCAAGTTTATGAGAGATAATGTTGCCAGTAAGTAATTATTGATAGCATGAGCAGGAGGGAAAAGCGTTATCTCCTGAAATGGCATCGGGTCCCCCGGCGTCACGTTTAGAGGTCGAATGCATCTCAAGTGTTTTTGAAAGCTGGATGCTGAAAAAGTACAAGAAAAAAAAAAAAAACAGTTCCGACACGCTGGCTGCTTTGGGGCTTGATAATCATGTTCCAGATGTCGGTGCTCTCCAAGTATCTGCTCCCCCTAATTCAGTGGAGCATCGGAGCTATTTATATATACATTTCAGGAATTAATAGTCAAGTTGTGTAAAGACGGCTGTTCGTAAAACGTACATGAAACTATCACTAATTTGAAAAGTTTAATATTTTAATACGTCCCATAAAGTATTGAAGCTACACACATCATATGCCAATGTGTGCTGCCACACATCGTATGGCGACGCAAAACGTGTTGCCTTGGGATGCCGACATAAAGTCACACGTCGTCTTAACCTGGAAATTTTTCATTTTTCTTTTCTGCGACACAAAAGAAAAAAAAAAAAAACTACATACGTTTAGATGATGGTAGCTAGGCGCTATGCAGCCGCTTATCTCGAATATGCCTTGGGCCGGCTCTTTCAGTTCAATGCAAGGCAGGCCACTTTTTATACGAATATGTAAGACTGTAGTTAGATTGTGAAAAGCACATCGTTTTTTTTTGTGTGATTTCAACTTGAGGTTGAAGGTTTGAATTTTTTAGCAGCTTTGCCTTCACAGCTTATACACACAACGTGAAAGAAACGATCTCGTTTCAGGTGAAAATGTACTGCTGCTTTAACACGTGCGCTCCATTACCTCTGCTCTGAAGCTGAGGGAGTCAGAAATGAAGGCTTTGCCAAGACATTATTTGTAACAAAGAAGACAAATAATAGCTAACATATTTGTGTTCCATTGAACTTGAAACTTAGAATAAGATTGGTGTTTACTATAAGATCAACAGCATCTTCATGGCAACAAAAATGTCAGCATGGACATTCACAAATTTCTCTACTGTGCATAATTACCTGTTAAAACATTTCAGTTTAATTTATTGATTTATATTAAGACAGCCCAGCTGCCTTGGAATATTTGTTTACATCTTCATAAAAACATGTATTTGTGTATCTTTTGTCTTTAGGGTCGACCCCGAATATCAAAATTGGCAACAGAATTTTGATCTCATTATTTTCCTACGGTTTTTGTTTTGTCTTTTTTTTTTTTTTCTTTATCTGCATGTGAAAGTCGTCTCTTAAAAGCTCGCCTTGTCTTTTTATTCAAAAATATTCTGAAGCAAACAAAGCCTGATCTGGAGCCACTCTTCAAAGAAAGTTTGCTAATTTTTTTTGCTAGGTTTATAAAAAAAAAACAGAACATGACCTATAACTTCCAAAAGGGACTTTAAAAGGGAATTTCCTTTCATATTTGTGTGTTGGAACAAAACAAGACCTCTCTCTTCTTTTTGCGTCATGCTAATGAACGGAATAATTAGGTCTCTCAGGCTGCTGCTGAAAGAACATTAAACCATTTCCCCATTTTTGCTTCCCCTCTCAGGAAGGCCTCGTAGACTTTGCACATTTCTACTTGTCCTTGCTGTGGATTTGAAATATACCACTGCTAAAACATGACGAGCAGCTGAAGGTGTGTCTAATCTGTCAGATTACCCTTAATCCACAACAAACACACTTCATCAAAACGAGAGTTAAATCTGCCTTGTTGCATCTCAAGCCTCTGGTGCTTTTACATCGACTCTTGGGCTGCTGTGGTGGCACAACACACATGAGCACAACCCAACCGGCCGTCGCAGGTTCGACTCCCGGCCTGGTGACCTTTGCCCCTCGTCTTCCTTTCCTGTCCTAGGACTTTCAAATAAAGGCCACTATAGCCAAAAAAAATCTTTAAAAATAAATAACCAAGACCTCCAAATAGCCTTGTTTCCATTACAAATGTGCGCAAATTTTTGTTAATATTCAGCTACTATTGGAGTTTCCATTAAATAAAACATCAAATCAACAGTCACTAAAACATGGCAGCGGCGGACGTAAACAGTTACATCAGACAAATTCATAATTCAGCTAGAGGTCATCATCAGCCAATCAGAGGAGACGTCGGCGTCCTAATCAGGTGTTGGAGAGACAAGCCCCGCCTACATGGGAGCAGAAACATGTTGCTCATCACAGAACCGTGAAAGCAACCCGGCGATGAAGAGCAGACGGTGTCTAAAAAGGACTGCTGTGGTGGAAACGTAAAATGTACCCAAATAAAAGTCTAGCACCGAGAGGAACCTTGAGGTTTCAAAAAACACAAATGTGTGTCATCATTTGAGTCTTTTAGAAGGTAAATGAATTCATCTAGGTTGTGTCTGTGTGGCGGATTTGTTCTGCAGGTGGTACTAAACCTTGGTTCATAAGCAAACGTTGTGCAACACTGTTCAGAAAGACAGCTCCATTGTCGGTGAGGAGAAGTTCATAAACTCTACGCTGCATATCATCCACGTATTTTTGGTCTGGCTCTGCTGCTGGAAGCAGCTACACTATTTCTGGAGGGATAAGCAACTTTAACAAATACTTGCATTAATGTCTAAACTGTTTTCTTTCTCCATATGTCATTGTGGGTCAAAAACTTTTCACGAATATAAATATTTTCTCTGTTCAAAGTCAAGAAGATTTTTTATTTTTTTTCCCAGTAAAGTTTCTCGGTCAGGAAGAAACCGTGTCTCGTTCTGACAGCGTCAGATTCTGCCGTACTGCTACAGCGGCAGCTTCGTGTTTTACCATCCCAGGTTAAAAAGCCTGAAAATACATTCAGGAGCAGCATAATGCCACATGTACATTTTTAGAAAATCATACCTTTAATTTGAATTGATATTCTATTCTGTGAGGCAAAAAAAATCCAGTGTTAGCTGCACCGGTTCTCCCTAGGGCTGCGTCTTCTTCCCACTGCTCTGTTCCCTCCCAACTATTGATACCGCCGCACATATCTGTTAAGCTCCTAAAGCTTGAAGAAGACACGATGGTCATCGATCTGACCCAGGATGGAGAAGCGTCTGGATGTAGTTGGCCACACGATCCTTAACCAACTGCTTGGAGCTTAAACGGGGACGTCGTTTTCAAAACTTGCATTTTGAACATTTTTGTACTTCATTTTGGGTTTCTACTGCTTCTAAAAACAGCTCAAGAGTTTAAAAAAGAAAACTTCCCAACCGGTTATTGGCAATAAGTTCATATGTTTTGGTGTCTAGAAAATGACCCGTAACCCCAGTGAAGCTCTGCCCGTTGCCTAGCAACCAAAGCTGAGCTACAGAACGTTTGGTCAGCTGGGTTTTCAAATCAGACCACGTTTTGCTGGATGATAAATTATACCAGGAACAATATTATATAAATGATAATATTGTTGTCTTGAGACCATCTTCAAGTAATGTAACGATTATGACATGATATTGTAAGTTTAGCCTCTCAAAGACCAATAAAATTTGATTTTGTAAAAGAAAAACAAAACACTCCACGCTGAAACTTGAAGATCTTTTAAATATTGAAAATAAAGCACAACAACCAAAAATAACAGAAATAAAAACGACTTACAAAAGAAACCAAAGATAAAATGAATTATTAAGTCTCTGTAAAACAAATTGCCTTTTAAAAAAGTATTAATCATAAGAATGCAAATTATTGAGCTCATTTTTAATTTATCATGTGATTAATTGCTTAATTGCTTATTGCGACAGGTCTCGTGTATGCACTGTACAATGGCTGCTGGAAAAGTCCAGTTTTTTGTTGTTAACTTACCGTGCTTTTTAAAGATGTACAGTTATAATTGCACATGTGCTAGTGTAAGCGTTGAGTTGTGGGGCGTGGCCAGAAGCAGCTTATTTGGATTTAAAGTGACAGTGACAGATTAAAATCTCATTATCTAAGATTTTGTTCAAAAAATATAATAAGCCTGTTTTGTGTAGCCAATAGATCTTGGTCACCTTTAACACCAAGGACACTGTGAAAATAATAGTAAAGTTCTGGAAATCATCACTTATACACACCACCCCTGATGATTTTGTCTTATCTCACTAAACCTGAAGTGGATGGCTAACAGGAAGTCACTTGGTAAAAAGGCCCAATACAGACAGCATTCGCTAGCTCACTAAAATGCAAAACAGTGAGGATGTCTCACTGTTTTGAGAAGACCCTGATGCAGTTCTATTCGCGTGTCATTGAGTTTGTTCTGTGCTCTTCTATCGCCGTTTGATTTGCTTCGGTGAGTAAATCTGACATCAAAATGCTGCAGCAAGCAGCTGAGTCGAGGCCCACTGACCCCCATCCAGGAGACGACAGAATGCTGTCTGCTCACGAGCGCCTCGGCAAAGCAAAGCATCAAAGAGGGCTACATGGACGATCAACCAACACGCAAGTAATATGAACCACAGCAGAAGCTCTAATTTAAGCACAGTACTTAGATTACAGAAACAATTAATTTCACATTGTATTATTTTCCATATTGGCGCATGTGTCCAGTATCTCCTTACACACCATCTTGTAAGCGTTTTTTTACAGCTAGACTCGAGTGTTACATTTTCAGCTGGTGTGGTTCGCTTTCACACTGCACCGTGTCAAACTGTCCAAAAAAACATGTTCCTTCCCTCACCTGTGGTGGCGCTGCACCAAATACCGCTTTAGGAAATGACATGAAAACCCCTGAAGAAGGCATGAGCGCAACTTCCTTCCTTACAAACATGGAGTCGCTTCAGATTTTAGTGGTTGTAGGATTTCTTGTTTGTCGTTGGTAAAAGACCGCGAGCCATTTCTCGTTTTGCCGCAGAACTCACATACTAGTTTTGGTCGTATTTACCCAGAATGCTATGCGTAATAGTTCGCTTCAAGCTTTTGAAGCGGTCTTGTAATTCGAACTGCGCCGGAGTTCCCTTCAACCAAACTTTTATTTTAATCAGTCCACTGTGTTCCATTTTTTGTTTGTAATTCTGAGTCTGTGCAAGAAGGTTAGATATAAAAAAAAAGCCTTCAGATTCAGTTCACACGTCACTAATAAACTGGAAAAGTGCGTCTTCCAAAGTTCCTCTCAGCGCCATTCTTCTAGGATGCCACACAACTAGCTGAGGTAACAAAGGCAGAATAAGACATTAGCAAATGGTGAGTATCCATGGAAACTAATCAAATGTAAAGAACATAAAACATTTTAATTTGAAGATTTGACATTACACTAAAATGCTCTGAAATTCTTCTGTCCAATTACTGTGTTCCAGACTGTGCTTTTAGGATGATCCAAATAGACAAAATTGTCATAAAAGAAGCTTCAAAATCTACATTAGACTCTATCCTCATGAAGTTAATAAATGTTAATAATAATTGCCCCTTATAACAACTTTAATGGCTCAACAGAACTTTTTAATTTTTCATTTCTCTTCATAAACTTAATATGTTTTGTAAGACCCCTACAAAGGAAAGTTCTTTACCCGACTGTGTTTCTATTATCACTGTAAAATTGTTAAGGCTGAGCAATCAAATTTTCACATTGACCCAACCTTGACTCAGTAAAATAAGTAAGAAGCTTGTCAGTATTTTTCTATCAGGGTTATTGATATGAATCACTCCAGTCCCGCTGGTCATTTTTTAGAATCTTTTTTAAAATCTTTAAATGGACAATCGTAACTTTTTGAATACAGGAATATTTTTTTTAACCTTAATATAAATAACTGGTTCATGATTTAGAAATAAATAACGCCTCACCAAAGCAAGGGCTGGCACCATAATCAGTAAATATTGAAGAAACTTTATGATAGAAATCCTGTAGTCTACTGTGAAGAATGATGTAAAACACTGAATACCCGTAGCACTCAGCTTTTTCTATTACTGTGAAATATAAACAGCGCTTACAGATCAGGAGAGTTCTCATAAAGGAGACGAGGTAAGCCATTATGATATCCCTTCATAAATACAGCGTAAATGGAAGAGTTTATGTAGTTACTACTAAAAATGTAATTAAAGTATAGCTTGATCTCTTGCGATGTGTCCTTTAGGAAATAAACTAATTACAAGTTCCATACAAGTTCTGTATATTCACCAGTGTTGTCCTGCTGTTGAACTCTGTGTTTGTTTTGTTCAGTCCATTTCAATCCACTGAATCTCTACAGACGGTAAAAATGTTGCGTCACGATCCAGACGCTAGGTTTTGTAACCACGGTGATCGGAGTCGGTCACGCCGACGCTTTTTGAAACCAGGTCTGAGGGTGAAACCTTTCGGTGGTGACGGACCGCAGAACCAATACGTCGGCGCAAAGCAAAGATCAGACCGAGGGTCCCGACCTCGACGTCATTCTCAGAACTACGCCTTAAAAATTTTGACCATGAATATTACAGATAGGATTGGTGAAAATGGGGAATCTCAAGCGCAGTTCAACTTGCACCGCTAACAAGCTCGACACTGAGCCATCAAGTCCAGTTTATTTATGAGGGAATTTCTCTGCCATCATTTGAGAGCACACATTTTCAGTCTGAAAGCAGGATTTCATGCCTTTGGTTCTCAAAACTTGTAATACTTGTGCTTACATTTCAAGTTGTAACACGGTTGGTTTTGTGGATCCATTTTCTTTGGTTGGGTGAACAAACTCCTGCCTAAGATCAGTAGCTATTAGCGATCAGTAGCTGTTAGCGATCAGTAGCATACTGCTGGCAGTAACACAGAGTGGGAAGCTGACGTTGTCGTTTCTCCCTACATCCAAGGGATGGCGCAGGAAACAAATGCACCCATTACAACACTTTCGGTCTATTGGTTGCCAGGTGACGGTATTTTTTTGTCCCAAGATTCACAAGTGAGCAGAGAGGTTTGCAAGCGGAGATTTGCTCCGAGCAGAGACAGGTTTTGAGCGCGAGGAGCAACGTTTGAGAAAGGACAGTGAATATTTTTGAAAGAGAGCAGAAGTTTTGAGCACAAGCATTATAAGTTTTGAGAACAAAGACATGAAGTCCTGCTTTCAAACTGAAAATGTGTGCTCTCGAATTAAGGCAGAAAAATCCTCCCCATTTTTATTAGCATCTTTTGCTACAGCAGCACCCTTCTCAAACAAAAAAGCTAACTGGAAATCTGAACTCCCACTAACTCCTCAGGAGTTCTACTGGAGTAAAGATCTATTTCACTGTTCCACAGCTAGCATGAAATTCACGCCACACTTTGAGAAAAAACATTGCATAGCTGACCTGTTCAATTTAGACATCTAATTTTAATGTAGTCAAACTCACTTAGGGATATTTTATTAGTAGGTTGGACCCATATTTCCATTCAGAATTGCCTTATTTCTTCACAGAATGAATTCAACAAGGTGTAAGAGACGTTACTCAGAGGTTTCGGTACACACTGGCATGTAGCAGCTCCAGGATTGTCGGCTTCACATCGGCTATATGAATCAACCATATCTAAAAGATGCTCCACTAGAATGAGATCTGACTGTGAATGTTATCACACTGCAGTGAACTTATTGTCATATTCAAGAAATTAGTGTGAGATAGTTGACATTATCAAGCTGGGAGCAGCCGTCAGATCATACAGGAAATGCAGTGACATGATTATTAATATTCAGGTGCTGTGACATTTAAATATTCCTAATTGTTGCCCACGCCAACGCTGACACAAAGCAGGGTGGAACCACGCTTCTGTCGTCTACAACCCAATCCGACCCAATCTGACTCATTAGGCCGGGCAACACTTTTCCAATCTGTAATCACAACGGTCTGATTCTGATCTGCCTGTAACGAGCGGGAAGGAGCAGCTGTCTGTGTGGTCTTCAGCTGCCGTACCCCATCTGCTAAATGGTTTGATGATGTGTTGTGCATTGAGATTGTATTCAGCACTAAAAAAGAGTAATCATAGCTCATGCGCCTCCTCTAAATGCGTGAAGTGACTCAGGGTGCGTTCACTCCAGCCCTGTTCAGTCCGCTTTCATCCAACTCTAGTTCGTTTGCCTACAATGTCCGGTGCGTTTGAGGAGGTGTGAATGCGCAATCGAAGCAGCGGACCACAACAAAGCAAACTCTGGGTTTTGTGGAAACCTCAACCTCGGCTCAGTCGAAGTGAATTCTGGAGCAGTTCGAACACATATGCGAATGCCAAGCGGACCGGAGACCGCTCGAAAAGCAGGAAGTGGACTACAGTGCAGGGCATTCTGGCTAAATACAACCAAAACAAACATGTGTCTAGCGTTAGCAGGAAAAATGGTTCAACTTTTGCCAGAGACAAAGAAGAAATTCTACAACCGCTAAAATCTGACACCACTCCATTTTGGTTTACATTTTGTGAAGAAGGAAGTTGTGGTCAGTGTCTTCTTCAGAGGTGTGTGGTGAGCAGGTTTTTCATAGGGTTTGGTTCGTTTAACACACTGCAGTGTAAAAGCGAAAAGCAGAAGCTGAAAATGTTACAAATGTTGCAACTTTGGCCCCCAATCAAACTGCTGCCCCCAGACCATCAGGTGAGGGGGCATCGTTCTGATTCTCGGTTTGAGAATCATTTTCTTTCTTCACATCTAGACCCCTACATGCGTCGAGTTGCTGCCACGTCATTCTCTGGTTCACTATTTATGCTAAACTATAGAACAGCTGCAGCTAATAAAATGTTGAGCGAGAGCATTTGTCCTTACAAATAAGACTAAGAGTTTAGCCTAGGGCTCCTGCTCAGGAAACAGCCACTAAACACAGCATAACCGACGTTAAACTCATAATTGAATTACGGAAAAAGCTGTTTTGTGAGAAACATAACAAGAGAACGTCAAAAATTGCAAGACAGACAGAGAGAGAGAGAGACTGGCAGACTGAGACATGTTAAGAGTGAAAAGAATGGCAGCAAACAGAAGAGCTGCACTGCAGTCAGCCTTGGGTTATTATCCTGTAACTGTAACTCCGTTGCCCAGCCAGACTTTGTTTGTGCAGAACGGCCTTGGAAGCAGTTCCAGCATCTGATTCGGCTCCATCCTCGCTCAATAGCAGGACTACAAAGTGACTCCATTGCGAACGTCGCGTCACACTGAATTGGCTGGATTGTGTAGGTGGTGTAGCGCCAATTCTCTCACATTTCCCCCCTCTCTCCCTCCGCCCCCCCACGGCTCTTCTTCACCCTCTAAATTCTCTCCGTGTGTCTCTGTGAGACTGCGACTCTGTAGAGATATGCTGAAAATTCTAATGAAAAGAAACAAGGCAGGGGATGGTGTTAAACTGAATACATTAGATAAATTAACACCTCATGGGGAGCGAAAGCCTCTTCAAGGCTGGCGCGCAAGATACGTGTCCCATATTGTCTCCCGGGTTGTGACATCAGAGTGGCAAATGCTTTAAAAGGAAAAGAAAGGAGAGGCATGGATGCAGGAGCTATTTCTCCCTGAACAAGAAAGAGACTCAAATATGGCAATCGATGTGGTGGTGGGGGGAATTTGGCACACGATGTACATTTGAAGTAGCTCGCAGGAAGGTAGGGTTGAGGTGAGATGAACGCCGGCGTACAATGTTCTGAAATCCCCAGTAAGGATTGTATCGTCCTTTCCTTGCCCAACAGCAAGGCGGTGAGGTTCGTTGTTGCTGCAGGAGGTTCTCAGGTTATCTGATTCTGGACCACCGCCAAGGAGTCCAAACCTTGGACTCTGTTGCTATTTTTTCCTCTTTTTGAGTCTACACAGTGCAAGAAGTTCCAAAAATGTGCCTAAAAGTCTCCACACACACACACACACATCGGTTGCCTTGCCAAGCACAGCTATTTGATAGATTGAGACAAAGTTGTACACAGTCCTGAAATGGAAAAGAAAATTAGACGAGTCTAAATTGCCCGTTTGTATTTGCGAAAGACGTCGTATTGCTAAAGACATTGATTTATCCATGCAAATCATTACATTCAGGTGTTTCACTCTCTTTAGTGGCCAAAGATGCAGAACGCTCCAGCCTTAAATGTTTATTTAGACGATTAGATATGCATGCCACTTTTGACGTTTCTAGACGCTGAAAGTGGTCTAGACCATCTTGTGCTGGTCTATGCTTGTCTGTGTTGGCATCTGAAAGACCTGGAAGAGTGTTTAAATATTATGCTGGCTTTAGAGACTGTGTTTGTAACCCTAAAGTAACTGAATGCATCCTCAGGGCCGCAGAGAAAACTCCACGGACATAAAGACGGTGAAAGACACAGTTTGGCTTTTTAGTGGAGAAATCGACTACAAAGGCTGCGGCAGGCTGTGAGGAATTCTCGCAGTGGGCATTGGAGGACAAATCCACCCAGATACGTCTCGCCCCCTGCAGACTCTCCACTCTCAGCCCTCCCACCATCTCAGCAACCAGATTCTCAGAGTCGTAGTGTCCCCACGTTCCTTTTGAAAAGACCAGATAGCTTAAAAGAGGTCTGTGGTGTCTGGCGCTTTTATTTTCTTTTACAAAAAACAGGCGTCAATTTTCTTATATTTCCATTAGTGGAATTTTTTATTTCTTCTTTTCACCAACTGCACAAGCAAGCGTTCAGATGAAAGTGTCAACGAGAAGCTGTAAAACCTCCAAGAATAGGCTGGAGAAGGGAAAACAAGTCCCAACGGAGCAACTGCTCAAAATTTAATTTGTCAGCTGCGAGGGCTTTAACGGCTTGAAAGAAAATTCAGACTCTGACCGAAACATAAAAAGCAATGTCAGAACCGAACACGCAGAGCAGCTGTCGGCGCACGCCACTCCAAACATATGCGCCTCGACGGATTCTCCTGGATCTTAACCGGGATGTTCCGGGCGCGCGGAGCAGAAGATGAGGAAAAAGTGGGTTACATCTCAAAATAATCACAGTAAAGATTGCCTAATGCGTCAATCACTGCTGCTGTCCCAAAAACCCAGATGAAAATAGATTACTCTTGGTTTTGTTTCGAAAGGAGAGCGTGAGGACGCTGTGTAGACGGCGTGGGCTTTGGGTTTACATCCCTGCAGAATTGGCGTGACGTTAGTTTTGGGCGACTGAAGAGGCATACGAGTTGCATTTTTGCGTTTGAGGTGGAATTCGATGCACGACACAAACAGGAACTCAAATCAATGAATTCACATTGAATTCATTGATTTGAGTTCAATGTGAATTTCCTTTAATCTATTCAGACACAAACCCAAATACACCTAAAGTATAAACATACGTGGTGTAACCTTTCTGGACGTGGAGGTATTACGTATTTTCTGGGCATACATGGTATCATTTTGCAGCAAAATTAAGCAACTATGTTACCTCCAATTGTTATAAAAATGTTATATATCAAATATGACTTACGAGAAACTTCACCTTGTAATTTAACACCTTGAAATTGGGCCTCCGTCTCTTTAAAAACTCCTGCTCTTTCTGAAGCTCCACCTTCAGAAAGTCATCACTACGTGGCTCCTCTGTTGACCCTCTAACAACATCTTTACCAGTGTTGCATTGAGAAGAACCTGTATAATGAGCTCAGCAGACGCATCGTTCCATAAGGTGTTTGCTAATTGCTGCTGGCTAGTCTGAAGGAGCTGAGAGTGGGAGGACTGGTGGTGAGCTACTCTGCGAGGCAGAAGCGCAGAAGCTACAGAGGAGGAGCTGCGTCTCACAGGCGGGGCTCCTCCTTTGAGGGGGTGTTTTTTCACCTGAATGGTTGCCATTCATGCATTTCTCAAACATGCATGAAAGAATGAGGCATTACTCCATGTATGTTTCTGATGCCAGATATGTCACCTTTTACGTATCTGGCAAGGCTTTCCGCAGCATTTAGAGTCATGAGTGAGGTCAGACACCGGTGTTGGACAAGAATGCCTGGCTCAAGAGTTTCTGCTCCAATCAATCAGCTTGATGTCAGGACTCGATGCAGTACTGGCTGAATGCTTAGGGTTAGTGTCAATTTGGAAGACCCAGTTGGAGCTAAACGTTATGGCTGATGTCATAAGATGTTGCTTCAATATTTCCACCTAACGGTTTTCCCTCATGATGCCATCTACTTTAAAAAGTACGCCACTTTCCTCTGAGACCTCTAAACACGCTCATCTCTGGGACACAGACCCAGAGATGAGGGTCTCATCCAGCCCTCACACCTGAGCGGTGTGACGGCTGGACACTCCCATCATGTTTACACTCACATATAACTGATTGAACAGAATCGCGGAACTTTCAAGAATCTGGAAATTGTTCCTGCGGATGAGTCGAACTCATTCTCTTCCTCATATCTTTTTATTTATTTTGACTTTCAAAACAAGAAAGCAGTGGCCATAGAATACATCCACAGATGAGCCTCCAATTAACTCAAACGTGTCAGTTAACCTATCAGAAGTTCATTGTCATCTGGCCTTCGATTTTGAAGACCTTAATAAATAAATCTTTGACAGATTCTCACATCACTCTGACATTTAGCAAATTGATATAATTTTGGTCGTTCAAACGGACCTAAAACAAGATTAGTTTAGTCTGTCTTCATTCCAGACAGTGAGAATTTTGTTTGGTGTGTGTGTGCGTGTGTGTGTGTGTGTGTGTGTGTGTGTGTGTGTCTGTTTATAGGTGTATGTAAACTTCTGGTTTCAACTGTACATATCAAGTCAACGGCCAATGAGGTTCCAGAAAAAACTGCCTAAAATTCAAGACTTGAGGACAAATTTCTTATTTGTTTTTTTTTTTCTTTTTTCAAAACTCATTGATGTTAAGTGTTGCACAATCCACGTGGAGGAAAAAAAAAGGTCAAAATGCATTATGAAGTTATTAAAAAACAATTCAGATTCAGGACAATGACGCTGTAGCGCCTGGAACAGGTCATGAGGCTCTTTATGGCGACCCAGACATGATGTCTGCTGCCTCAAACATCAATACAAATCACAAATTCTTCCATTTTACTACAAGTTTCTTTAAAAAAAAAAACAAACAAAACTGAACAACACAAAACAACAACTCCACTCTGAGGTGAAAGAGCAGATGAACTGTACCCACACTCTCCTGTACAGGCTATGCACCATTTTCCAGTTTTGTTATTTCCATTTTATGGCTGTGTGAAATAGGCTATCGATTTCACTTGCCCTATTTCAACTCTTTGGCCAGGATTGGATTTTTTTTTCCCACTCAGTTTTTTTTTTTTATTATTATTTATTTTTTTATTCTTATTATTTTAAAGGTGCTGGGCACCCCATCAACCCTCCTTCCCCCAAACCCCCACACCCAGCAGCCAAGGATCACACGGGCTGCCTCTCAGGTCGGAAAGCGCAAAAGAAGAAGCAGAAGAAGAAGCAGAAGAAGAAGCAGAAGAAGAAGAAGAGGGGGAGAATCGGAGAAAGAAACCGACGCGCCAGTGATTCAGTGATTCATCCGCAGTTTCCAGGCTGCGCGCAGGTGGAGGCGAAGAGGAGAGCAAACAGCCGCTCGGGACGGATCTGATGAAGCAGTCAGGGATGTTCAATAGGCGCAAGATTTGAAACAAAATATCATTTTTAAACCACATATATATATATATATATATATATATATTAATTTTTATATATATATAAAATTTCCAGCATCTCTATTGAGAATTTCGGAGCTACAATCGCCTTCCAGACAGGAAATAAAAGAAAAAACGAGCAAAAAAAAAAAAAAAAAAAAAAGTTTGACTCCTTTAAAGAAAAAGGAAAAAAAGAAAAGATGCTGCTCAGCTCCGCTGCTGTTTTTTCACGCACTGCTGTGGATTTCAGCGTCAGCGTAAGTGGCCAGTCATCACTTGAGAAATAGCTCCGATTCTTTCGCTCTTTAACTCCGGTGCCAATTACAGCAGAAGGAGGGGAGCCCTGCTTTTTTTAAAATTATTATTCCAATTATTCATTTTTTTTTTTTTTTTTTTTTATAAATATTGTTATTATTATTATCCTCATCGCGGCGCAACGCCTGTCTCCTTGGCCGGGATTTGCATCCATCTGAATTACTCCGTTATGGACTTCCTCGGACTGTACTTTCTTCATCTGGCTCTCATCGGTAAGTTGTGCGCGAAAGCGGCCGAACTTGTGCGGGATGAATGCGGGGAGCTGCGGGGGACGCTCGCTGCAGAGCGGCGGGCTGTCTGACCTGTTTTTCGGTCTCGTCTTCGCGCTCATTACGGAGCTTTTGGCGGCGTCCTTATATACCCGGGCGCATAAAGTTGGATGCAGGATTTCCCTGCAGAATCACTCGCCAGTGAAGGTATTTAACAGGGGGAAGAAAAACAGACAAACACAAAAATATATATATTCTGAACATAACCTGCTGGGTGTCCGACTGAAGCGCAGTTTGAGAGGCTTTATTTCCCCGCTAGGTTGCATTCAGGACACGATTCTCTGCGCGAATTAGGAGGAAAATTGCTTTTCTTTTTTCATTTTTGTGTTGGATTTTGACATGCAAGTGGAGATAAGTGTGTGTCAAAGTGTCGCTGTGTGTGTGTGTGTGTGTGTGCGCGCGCGCGCGCATGTATGTTGGAAAAGCGCGTGATGTGAGGTGTGCACCTGCCTCTGCAGGTGAGTTTGGTTTCCTGAGCAGAGCTGTGCGCAGCAGAGAGAGAGAGAGAGAGGGGAGAAAAGCGCTGCCGGAGCCAGGGGCGGCTCCAGAAAGTTTGAAAATGGGCGGTCTTGGTGGCGGGCCCCACTGACCGTTTTGGCAGTGGGGGAGTTGGAAAATTCATCTCAACTACAGGTGCATCTAAATAAAGCAGAATGTCATGAAAACGTTTGTTGTTGCTTCAGTAATCACAGATTTTTCTTTTCTTTTTGTTTATAAAGAAACCTACCATAACTATAAGTTGATCCCCTAAACATATGAAAATATATTAGAAAAGGTTTTTTTCCATTATGTAATCTTACATTTTTCTTTATTTGAAAATGTGAATATAACAATCAAAAAATGATCCAAAAAGTTACTTTTGGTACAAAAGTGCAGCAGCTGCTATATGCCTACACAATCACTAGGTGGACGGATGATTGAGGCCATCTGATCACTCTGAAAGCAGCAGGCTGCATATAGGAAGAACAAGGGAAAGTCAAGTGGAAGGAAGAAAATGTGGGAGAAAAGTCAAAAAGTTCAGCGAATAGCCTGGGCCGCCTCTGAGCCAGAGAAAACCTTAAGAAGAACTGGACGGTAGCCCAGTAAACAAAATTTATTTATTTATTTATTTTTTTGTCAAATTCAGTTAAAATTTTGTCCCTCGTTTGAAAATCAAGATCCCAAAATGTGAAGGAAAAGTGGAGAGGCACCAAATACGAGTTTCAGAGATCCAGACGGTAATGAGTCAAATCCCGTCCACCTCCACACCCTGACGGTGCCCTCTGCTGACCAGCTGGACCAACCATGGAGTCACTGAGCTTAGCCGCTGGGCACAGTGTCCCGACTGGGAATTACTGGACGTTTGTCAAGCAGGAGATGAGAGACACCTGAGCCAACAATGCAGATGAGCTGAAGTCCTCCATTAAGGAAACCAAGGCAACGAGCCGAGCCCCTCCGCCTAATGGATTCAAAAGGAACCCAAGCCAAGTTTGCAGGTGCATGTTCTACCCAGAACAGGGGCGTATTGTTTTTGTAAGGCGCATATTTTTGAGGTGAAGTTTTACGCTTTGGTCGTTTTATTTAAATATTCTAAATGTGTGAGAAACTGAACTCAGGGTTTCGATCAGCTGCGATAAAGATGATACTTTTATTAACGATTTGATGGAAAATGTATTTTTGTATAATATTCAACAATTATTATTGTAGGTGTTGCTGTAAGCAAGGGCCCAGGTGTCCTACAGTCAAACTAAAATGTGTTTTCCAGGCACATAGTGCCATGTTATAGCACTATGCTGTTTATATCAAATATGGCTTAAAAGAAACTTGACTTTGTAATTTGACGTCTTGAAATTGGGGCTCTGTCTCTTTAAGAAGCTCCTGCTCTTTCTGAAGCTCCGCCTTCAAGAAGTCATCACAACACGGCTCCTTTGTTATCCCTTTAACAATGTTTTCATGAGCGTTGCACTGGGAAGTGGCTCCTATAATGCGCCGTTGCGCTGTTCCAGCAGATGCGCTGTTTGCTAATTGCTGCTGGCTAGTCTGAAGGAGCTGAGTGGGGGAGAGCTGCTCTGTGAGGAGGAACCTCTGAAGCTTGAAAACTGCAGACCAGAGGAGCAGTTTCGTCCTCGAAGCTCCTCCTCTGGTCTAGGGTGGCTGGGTCCAACCAGGCGTTCTGCACAGATGAATGGTTGCCATGGGAAATTAAAGAGCTTCTCAAACATTCATGAAAGAATCAACGTAATGCTCCAGGTATGATTTTGATGAGGAAACATTATAACATGAAGTAAAGCTCAAAAAAAGTACATTTTACATAGCGCTGCCCCGTTAGCCGGAGAATGAATAAGCAAACGCCGCAACTCACCGACTTGTCCTCCCATGTCCTAATTTTACGTTCCTAAATAAAAGAGGTTGGGTATGAAAACATGAAGGCCAGCTCTGCCCCCCTCTAGCCGCCCCTCCCTCGGCTGGCGCCGCTGGCATCTGCACACACGCTCCATGTTTGTGTCCACACAAGAGGCTTTAGAGAACACACCACTGAAAGTTGTGTCCACAAGCAAATCAAACACCGAGTTCATTAGCAGTGACCACAGGCGAACACACACACACACACGCACGCACACACACACGCACACACACACACACACACACACACACACACGCCAGCACACCCCCGTAGACACGCGCACACACTTGTCGTTACACCTCACTCTGCCCTATTTCCGACGCCCGCGTTGTTCCCGGCTTGTCAAATTAATACGTGCTATGAGCTCTGATTTATTTCCCCACCCGACTTTCCCTGCTCCGAAATCTGCAAACGTTCTCCTCGGGAGAAATAAACCTTCCTGCAGAGCGGCGGCTTCTGCAGCCCGGATGTACAGATGGGTGATGGAGGGGTGGGGGTGGGAGTGCAGTGGGGGTTGGATTTGAAAGATTTATAGCCTAAACGATGACAGCTCTGCATCTCAGACTCCATTTCCCTCTGGCGCGGCTGTGATTTGATTTGAGCGTCGCTGTTAAGACAACACCAGGGTGCTCTGAAGAGATGCACCTTCCTGTACATGTAGGGAGGGGGGGAGGGGTCAAATGTGACCCTAACCACCCCCCATAATCCCAGTCCTCCCCCTCTTTCACATTGCATGTAAGACACAGTCCCCCCCATGCTCAGCTGTCAGTCAGAGCACAAGTGGAAGCAGTCACTTCCTGTCTCTTCTTTGCAGATTTTCTCACCTTGTCAGTGGGCTGGGGGGGGGGGGGGGGGGGTTGTGTGTTGAAAACGTCGAGGGCGTACCTGCCGGGGCGCCATGATCCCGTCCATCAGAGATCAAAGCACTTACAGGAAATCTTAGCCTGAAGGTTGGCAGAAGAAATGGTCAGACTGAGAGCAGAGATGTTCTGCAGATAGAGAGGCGCGGCTCCACAAGTCGGTGCGGTTAACCGAGCATTAAACGGCGCCCGCCGTAATGACCGTCCCGTCTAATGAATGTCTTTCTCCGGTGGTTCGTCGAGTTGATGTATGCGAGATCGGCGCGATGCAGCCGCGCGTCATTAGCTCGTACTGCTCGACTCTTACTGAGGGAATGCGTACGCGCATGTGCCTTCTTCGGATTTCATTTAGCATGTTTAGGCCTCGGCGAGCGTCCGCCCGCCGGCCGGCCCGCACGGCCCTCGCTGCGCCACATTCATTGCCGCAATTAGTTCTGCCGTTTCCTCTTTTTGTGACGCGTCGAGAGATTCGGGCCTTTAGCCGTTTTGGAAATGGCAGCGATGCGAGTGGATGATCGGAGGGGACGCATCAGGACTTGGCAGACTTTAGGGGCGGTGATGGAAGAAATGCGAGGATGAGGATGCATCTTTTCTTCTTCTGCATCAGGTGTGTGAGGGAGGGAATTGCAGAGAAAACGGTTGGAGTTACAGTGAGACCCAAAGTGTCAAGTCAAGTTTATTGGTGTAGCACATCAGCAACAAGGCAGATCAAAGCGATTTACCCCATAACAATGTCCAACAGGAAGTACCAGACAAGCAGTAAATGTTACATTTTGTCAAATGCCATCATCAATGTGATCAACATCAAATATGTTGATCAATGTTCACTTACTACTAATCAAAGGCAGCTGTAAACAGATGGGGTTTAGCTTTCATTTATAGGAATTCAGTGTTTTGGTTGTTTTGCAGTTTTCTGGAAGTTTGCTCTGGAAGCTGAAAGCTGCTTGTCCGTGTTTGGTTCCGGTTCTGGGTGATGCAGAGCAGAACCAGAACCAGAACCAGAATCTGAGCGGTCTGGAAGGTTGAAACAGCAGCAGCAGATCTCTTAACGTATTCGGGTGCGAAGGCGTTCAGTGTCATCAACGTCACAGTTTGAGATTTATGAAGCCGTTGATTTTTGTCGTGACACATTAAAATGGAGCAACTTGGAATTAGACGAGTATAAAAATGTTCAAAAAAGCGGCTTGTCAAAAGTTGACTCAAGGTTTGTAAGCATTTACATAATTACAAAGTAGAAAGTTTGAGACAATAGTCTTAAATAAATTGATCTGGGGAACACAACACCATAGTTTTTTCCATCTCCTCAGGCGGATTTATCCTTCCAAAATTTAGTGTTTTGGTGCTAAGCTGTTCAGTGATTTATAAACTAACAGAATAAGTTTAAAGTTTATTCTCTGAGCTGCAGGGAAGCAGTGGAAGGCTTTAACAACTGGATGCTCTATCTTCCTGGTTTTAGTAGGAACACCAGCAGCAGGTGTCACATTGTAGCCTCACATTTCACTGCATTTTATTGTCATTTACTGCGACAGATCAAAACAAAGCAGTGCATAGTTGAGAAGTGAAATGTAAAAGCAAAAATCTCAGAAACTTGTGCTTCTCTTTCCTCAGATAACGTTTAAAAAAATACAGGGTTATTTACAGTGAATAACTGTCAGTAATCAACAACATAAATCTGGCATTTATGGAAATAAAGACGTCTGTGGATGTTAGCTTAGCAGTTTCTGTCTTATTCATGTCTCCTGTTTCCATTACAAATACTCACTCACCCCTTAAGCAGAAATGGTTGAGAAAATATGTTAAACGCTATTATTTAACATTTGCCAAGAGAAATCTGCTAAAATCAGGAGCAAACCGAAAGTTAGCCACAAATCTCTGATCTTCAGTTTTACGTTTTTATTTTTATTTTTTATATTCATACATCTCGGTGTTTTGGCTGCGTAACTAAGTTTTCACAAATTCCATTCTGGCTTCATATTTATTGCATTAATACTTTGACGTCACTGGTGTTGTGTGGTTTTATTCACTTGAGGTTAAACTGAAATCATTTAAAAGCTCCATAAATGCCAGACCCTCTCGAATGTGAAACCCTGGAACTGACAGCGAGGAGACTCCTCCACCGGCAGCACTCCTCCGTCAACGATGCAGAACAGATATGCTCCTGGTTACTGCATTGTGGTAATCGTGCAAACAAAATCCAGCAGAAAGAGGAATTAGAGCATGTTTAATAAACGTCACTGGTTAAGTGATTCATGCCTCAGGAATAGCTCTCAGCGGTTTTTGTTGGTGAGTGGCATGAAATGAGATTAAACGTTTCTGATAGCGCAACATCCGAGAACATCTTCTGCCCGGGACTGCACAGTTTGAGCTCAGGTGATGGATCGGATTTACTCTGCGTGCCTCGTTTCGTCTCCGTGCCTCTGCAGTTTGATAAAAGTGAATTTCCAATAAAGCTCCTTTTTTTCTTTTGTTGTTCTTTTTTTTTTTTTTTTTTTTTTTACCAGTTTTTGTTATCAGGAACTATACCGCTGTCACTTTGAAGGAGTTGTCATTTTGCGCATATGCTCTGCAAAAAAATAAATAAATAAATTGTCTACTTGGCCAAAATGGCCTGTTTTGCATATTATGTTTTTCATTAAGTGGTTAAAAAAAAAAGAATTTCCGTCAGCCAAAACTGCTGTTTAGAGTCGATGCCAAGCAAAACTAAACGGCGTCCAACTCCAGGAACCTGCCAAGTGGTTGGAACATCCCAGAATATTATGTGTGCTATTAATAGCAAGAACCACTCTGAACAAAAAAAAAAAAAAAAGAAAAGCTAGAACGGCATTAAGCCCATGGTCAGGTGAACTTACAGTAATCTCAGCACCAAGACATCAGCATTTACAGTTAAAAGTTTAAAATTGTAAACTTAAGTCTTGTCATGGTTTGACATTAAACTGTCTTAGAATGTTGAAATTGTATTTTCTATAAAAAAAAAATCATTTGGGAAATAATTTCTTAATATTAATGAGTTGAAAATGCAATCAAATTCACTTGAATAGTTAATACCAAATTAAACTGAATAATCTATAAGTTCTGTAATAGGAACTGATTCAAACTGCATCAGTTTGCTTCATATTTAACCTTCTTTCTCTATTTATTTCTGTTTTTGCTTTATTTTGTCCTGCTTACATTTAGCCAATTGATTGGTGGCACAGAATGAGTCAAAGGTCAAAGTTCATTTACACTGTCTTCTCTCTGGCCTTAGTGCATCAAAAACCCATTTTATGCGATTAAATTAGTGAAGCATATGTTACAAAGCATTAACTCCTGTCACGTGTGAAGTATGTGTTGATATTGATGAACATGGTTTTGTATGTATTGGGCTGAAGGGAGTTCAATTTACTCTTCTGCTTCAGGAGGGAATTTGTTACTTTACCTATAATAATATTGTCTCATTTTTCTCCTCTGAATCTGAGGATCATCTGACCGTCTGGGTCTTCACTGCTCTGAAGATGTTGATGTTTTTTGAGATCCCCATTAGCATCAGCAGCCTGCTGCGTCTGCTGTTCTTCCTGGGGTCAGCTTACATGGAGGCTGCTTACATTTACAAAAAAAAAAAATCATGTTACAGATGAAGTTTAATGGCTCGGTTTTCGAGTCCTTCCCATATCGGCTCAACAGGGCCAAAAGGCCGGAGTCCACCCTGACGACTCTGATGGCTCAAATTAGCATCCCTTCTTCAATTGTAAATGTGGTCGTTGACCGTCAGGCCAGAAGGTAGGAATGTGAATAGTCCATGTTGGGGGTGGGTATCTATGATACCTGCAGGAGATCAGGTCTCCTGTAGGTAGTGCTCTTCAGTTTAGTTTTGAAGCATACATGAAGTGTTTTTGGAGAGATGTGACCTTTTGCAGCTGATCCATGATGTTGTGCTGCATTATCCAGGTCATTTTGCCAAATGTACATAGAGTTTGCAAAACAGAATCTGTTTCAAAAAATATGCAAAGGTTTTTCTAAAAGAAATTAGTAATGTTTCTCTTTGAAATAAAGCTAAGAGGGTATAACATGACAGTTTAGAAATAAACTAACCAAATTAATTGTGTTGATCCACCTCAAAAAAATCATGCAAAAAGTGTAAGCAAAAGAAATCTGGGAGACTTAGCACATGCAAATTTGCATGCAGCCTTTTGTGCTGTGGAGGATAAATAGGTGACTGCTTCACCTATTTAGTTCACAAGAACTAATGGCATTTATTTCAGTCATGATCTTGCGGGGGGTGACCAAGGTTCCATCACTATGTGACAGCTGGTCAGCAAACCTGGCAAACATGATTGACATGGCAGCACTGAATGCACATGTGCTTTATCAGGCATGCATTGGGGTGCAGGAGAGACGGGTGGACTTCCTGGTTGAGCTTGCAAAAGAGTTCGGTAACTCTCATGTGAGTGAGAAGAAGGCACACAAGGAGAAACTGCTTCGGCAACAACCTTCCACACCCAGCTCAGGCAAAAGGGCGAAGTGTCAGGTCAACCATCGATGCAGGATGCGTGTCCTGAGGCCGAAACATCATCAGTGACCCCTCACACCCCCACCATGGACTGTTCTCCCTGCTGCCCTCTGGAAAGAGGTTCTGCAGCATCCGGTGCAGGCCCACCTGGTTCCGAAACAGCTTTTTCCTACTTGCCATCAGACTGCTGAACTCTTAACTGGACTTTATATTTTATATTTAGATTTATATTCATATTTTATACTGTTGAAAATGACAACAAAGTCAGTCGAAGTCGAAGTCGAAGGCTAAGGAACAATTGTGCAACTGTGAGATGCGTTGAGGCCATTACCAGGGTACTGATAAGGTAATGGCCCTATTTACAGAACAAAAGCACCTGCTAGATAAAATCCTTCAGGCCAGTTGGACTATCGAAGCCGATATAGGTATACGTCAAAGTGGACTAACTCAAGCCATTCTAGTGTTATAGCTCCAGATGGGGAGATACTTTAGATTTCTTTTACATAAAAACAAAATAAACGTTCATTTAATGACCAGAAACATTAAAAAGGTTTCTGACTGTTGGCTTTTTGGAAGGAAAAACAGAAAATGTGCACATGTTTGGGGTCGTCTGTTTTCCATTTATTGGACAAATTAGATTATTGATCTTGTCTTGTGGCGAGGGGGCTGATCGAAATCATGGCCAGGGCCACACATGGCCCCCGGGCCACACTTTGCACACCTCTGTCTTTTACTATTGTACTCTCATATGTATAGCTCATGCATGTACAATAACATCTCTACTTTCATAAATACACAAATATGCATGTACAGCACACCTATTATTTTTATAGCGCATTATTAATTGCTTCATGAAACTGTAAGCACGACTTTCTTTAATGTCTTGTGTTAGTGCGTTTCATTCATGTGTCGCTCTGAACATCAGAGTGAAGCAGAGTCCAACTGCATGGTGTAAGAATGTCTCCAAGTGGTCAAGCTACTGAATTAATCAGAATTTAGGTCAAGCTGCCTTCAGGTGGAGCCACTTTAAGCACTCTGAATGGCTTTCGCTGATTAGGGAATTTTTGTTATCGCAGACAAAGCGTCCGCATAGAGTAAACTGGTGTATATGCAGGGATGTAAGATGACTTGGTCGTGATGTTTATACTGCAAAGATTTTCAACATTGTCAAAAATTGTGGCAGCCAGGCTTAACTGGGCAGAATATTGTGTACAGTATCATAGGTGATAACTTGGGCTCCGTTAGGTTCTGTGAGAAAATGATCACTTTGACACATAAGCAGTTTGGCTACATCATCTGGAATTGGAAAATGGATCTTTGTCATCCAGATTTCAGTCCAACCTCATACCTGTAGAAAATGAAAACTAAGCGGACCAAATGACATTCTTCTACACAGCGCACTTAAATCAGGGCTAAAATGGTTTGGCTAGCAAATTGGCCAAATAGAAATATAGCTAATTTTCAGCTCAGGAGATTTTTTTTGTTTCCCCTCTAAGATCTGAAGGGCTTCACATGGCAAGTTTAAGCAAAAAAAAAAAACAAAAAAAACAAACAAACTTCCAAATCACAGAAGCAGAGGATACTATATATTGACAGAAAATATCTGCTTGTTAAATCTTTTGCCTAATTGGTCTCCCAGAAACAATAAGTAAAGCCGTTATGCACATTCAAAAAAAGGGCGATCTGATTTGGCCTTGAAGCAAATCATTTTCAATCATTTCCCGGCATATTTTCATGTTGTACTTGGATGGAAAAGTACATGACAGCGTTTAATCAAAGCTGGGGGGGGGGGTTTGTGCAAGTTTCTCACTCAAAGAGTTTATTAAAGCAAAAGGAAATATAATGTAATTAAATGAAAACACTTTATCTACATCGCTCCAACCAGTGGTATTGAAGGGTTATAATTAGAGACGTTCCGACGCCTATTTTTCTTTTTAAAGCTCCAGAATAAAAAAATATTATAACAGCACTTAGTACGGCTTTTATAGCCTTTCTGACGTGAGTGGTCATTACTTATTTATATTAGGAGCAGAAGAGACCCTGTTTTAGAGCAGTTGCTCTACAACAGGGTTTTGATAGAGGCTGAGCCTACACTTAAAGCCGCAAAGGTACTGAATGAGTCGGCTCCTTGTTTACTCCACTTGGTAAACAAATATTTTTGTCCTAAAAGAGTCCAAAATGACATTTCTGATAAGGAACGAATGCGTTACATGAGGACTTCGCTCATGGGAGATGGAGACGGATTACCATTTACAATGAGGTGGAAGCTAAGGGTCAAAAGCTCACACGTGTTCGATGGCATGCTAAAATCACAGTGCCACCCAGTGGCCTGGCATGACAACTACAGCTGACATCTGAAAATACCTAGACAGCGGTCTTGTGTAAATATATACAAAGGCTTTGTGACAAGACTGCTTACATTTATCATGGCAGGACTGTTTTAATGTAGATTTTTTTTTCTCAGTGGACTTTTCTGCCAGTTTCTGTGACTAGAGGCAGTTGAGGCTACGGGTAACTAGCTGCTAATATATTCTTGCTAGCTAGCTAGGTCGCTTTTTCCTCCATCCTGAGTAAGTCCAAATTTATTGGCAGCAGGCTGGACATCGCTCTTTCTCGCCACTGGCTCACTTCTATTGCCAATCCATACAAGGTTAAGGCTGTAGAGAGACACTTTCTTAAGTCTTAAATTTTATTCAGAGCGACATAAGAGAAGGCTTAAAACGTCCTAAATTTGACTTGCTGAAACCTGCAGATACGGAGCTGAAAGAACAGTAGACACGTCTTGACGTCATCGAAAACAAATACATCACTAGCTGCACTTTTCCATTAATCATAATTGCGCAACTTGACATTTGGAAAATACATTTACTCAATGGAAACAGGACAATTTTGGAAAAATTAAATTTTTCAATATAAAGTTTGGCGCTGGTATGAGGTGGTTTATTTGGCCTAAATTTTTTTCCGCAAAACTGCAATGGAAACACTTTTATACGAGTCACATGACCAACAACCAAATGTTGGCGCAAACCACGAAGAAGAAAACAGGAAGCAGTCTGAGAATGACGGCGTGGCGCGTTTTTAATGACTTATGTGAACAAACCTAGTCACATATGATTTTAATTGCGTTTCTTATTCAATAGCAACATCACAATTGAGAAATTGTTCTTTTTTGTTATTAGCAGAACATTGACAAAGTCTTGTGTACATCTGTAATGGAAACGCAGCTACTGAAAATGGCTAACGTACAGACTCTGCTTACCTTAGAAACTAGCCAGCTAGATTAGCGTCGCCAGGACAACCTGGCATTGCATAGAACTGCTGCGTTTACCAACAGGAGGGAAAGATTAGACCTTGGTCACCGACTGATGTCTCTGTGCATTTCCAGTTATAAATAATGCAGCCTTAATTATGTTTAAATGCGGACAGCTTCAAACTGTGAAAGCCATTTTACATTGGGCAGGTAATGGGGAAAGTGAGAGAAAATCCTCAGACCACAAAGTTTAGCCCCACAGCTAATTAACTCTCGCACACCGTCGGCCAGCTTAACCCGCTCTCCCTCTCGCGTTCAGGCGAGCCGAGTGGCCTGCAGCACAGCCGAACCCGCTCCTTCTGCTGCCGTCAGCAGTTATTTAGCCTAATCACCAGGCGTTACACGAAAAGGCATAATTTCGCTTCTTGCACATTTGGTAACCTTGAATTTTGACAGGTAATATTAGGGGCTTTCGCAAGCGTGCACTTTATGCATGTATTCGAGCAAATAAGACGCCTCCTTCACACTCCCTCGGAAAATGTTTAATTCATGCTCATCCCTCTCTTACATCAGCTCCCCAGTAGCAGGTGCGGCATCGCATTGCTTCGTGATACTTACCCCCGCGCCTTTGCGCTCTTCAGACAGAGCGAATATTGTCAGAGAATTAGAGGAGCAAACATGGAAGAGAGGGGAGGGGTGGGTGCAGAGAAGCTGTGTGACAGTTTGAGGTGCTTTTCTTTTTCGATGCGACACTGAAGGCGTCATGGGCTTCAAAGTTGGAGGAGATGTATATCCTCTGCAGAGTGGCACACCCCGACTCGACTGCTCTTTGGATCACGCTTGTGTCGGCTTAATTTTAAGCCTGAAATTTACTGTCAGCCCTTTTAGAATCCACTTTAGTGTTTGTGATTGTTGTCGGTGTGGGAAATATATGTTGCTCCTAAAAAAAAGGAGATAATAGGATATTTGTCACGAGTCTGCTCCCTGGATCTTCACTTTACCTGATAGATTTGCTCCACTGAATCTACAGCGCGGGTCAAAAGTTTACATACGGCATGGTGAAGAAGGTAATGTTAATACTCTGAAGTGTAATTTAAACCAGTCTCTTACTAGAATTGAGTGATAATATAGTATACAACTTTAGAAAGTTTTAACACTGGTGGAAAAAAATTGGTTTTAATGTTAATTTTCATTTCTCAAAATTCAACATACAGGCTAAAAAAAATGTACCTACACACCTCAGATTTCGATGAATGCCATGTTTGCATATTTGACCAGTTTTCCTGTGAGAACTGGGAGAGTTATTCCAAACTGGCTACTTTTCTGACACAAACCCAGTTCAGGTTTTGTCTTTATCGGGTAAATGTTGGTGTTTGTTCTGGAAGTCTTTTCACATTTAAACACCCAGCTGCAAGCTAAAGTTTCAGTCGTCTGACTCCAAATTGCCAGGAAAGTGGTCAGGGTGGTTCTGGTCCGATACCAAACAAGAGAACCGAAGGACTTCCCTGGTGTGAATACACAAGAAAGTAAGTTTTGTAGTGTGCAGACCCAGAAATAAGGCAGTGACTCTGAAACCAACAGCTTTAAGCAATACTGGACTGTACAGCTGCCCAAAGCCAAATGGCAAGATAAAACCTTTCACCTTCATCACTAATCAATACCTAACTGGTTGATAGTTGGTGACAACAGTATATCAGATGGACAATGATCCCTTACATACGTACAACTTGGTGTTTAGAGTTTAAAGCACGTTTTTAAAGGATAAAATTACATTTCTGGAACGTATCCAACCTTTCCTGGCCATTGTCAAGAGAACCCTGACATTGATTTCCTGTTTTAGAATTGTAGTCCGCATGTAGGAAATGAGCGAAGCAATTCAGTCCATTTTTCAAATACAGAGCAAGTGAAGTCGGGCCAAGAGAAATGTTTAATACTTCTTATGTCGGTGCTTGGCACTTCTCTCTTCGCAGTAGGGGTTGGTTGTTTTAAAGCACACGAAATTATCTGTATGCTTTCATAACGTAGCTTCCTTCAGGGACGAGCTGGCATACTCCAAAAGTCTCAGCTAAACGTTAGCGATTGAGTAAAATCAGATACAATCATTTAAAATGTCAAGAGATCCCACGACTCAAACAAATAATCGTTTCTCACTAGCCAACAGTCCAGACGCTCTGTACGAAGCCAAGAGTGGAACAAGACACTGGTTATTACCAAGCTAGACCCAACCTGTTGAAAACTGCTTGAAAGGAGAGTTTCACCGTTTCTGATTGGAAGAGTTGTCAAACATTCATAGAATCATACCATGTTCTTGCTTTTTTCCAAATAGGAGTCAGATGCATGAATATATTTGGGTGTGTATGTAAAGTTTTGACCCTATTTGTATCACAGACCATTCGCAAAAAATTTTAATTCATTAATCGAATTCTTGTATTTTTAGGTGTACCATCATTCCAACCTGTAAACAGGTCAAAATGAATTATTAAAAGCCTAATATTAATATCACATTATAACAATGTCAGACAGGGATTGTATTTGTTCCTTTATATTCATTTCATCTGTCAACTGTCTGCTCCCTAAGACAATGCTTAGAACAAACAGGGTGACGTTGAAGCCATCACCACTCAGATAAGTGAAGCACAAATTTCAACTGCTTCTGGTGAATTTCATTGGCGTTTGGTTGACATTTATAGCCGGCTGTACTGCTGCTTTTGCCCACTGCCAGGACAAGTAACAGTGTATGCAAAAAAAAAAAAAGAAAGAAAGAAAGAAAGAGCAGAAGGGTGTAATTACAGGCCATTGGCAGTGAAGAAAAGAATAAAATTGAGGCTCTAAGATGGAGATAAACATGCCCTGTGACAGAGGGAAGCAAACTAATGCTGGCAGGGAGGATTTTGTGGAGAGGGGGAGGACTAAAATGACAGTGCTCCTTATTATGTTAAAACCCAGTCATTTTCACCGGCTTTTGTTGAGGGACGATTATGCCACAGAGACAATTACCCTACCCTTGCCACGCTGAAAGGATATGGCATTTACCGCCACTGTATTCCATCGCAAGACATTTAACTTTGTAATAATAAAAAAAAAAGGCTGCAAAATGGTCCGGGCCTGATTGTGAGAGAGCCTAAAAGGCTTGCAATTAATCAGAGAAAGAAAAAGTTTTGTGAGTGGCAGGGATGGTTGTGTCAAGTTGACTTGACAAAGGGAGCGAGAGGCGGTGATGAAACGAGCCGGGAGAAACTTCAAGACCCTTCATCGAGTACCGCGGCTGCTTGAAGCCACAAGTGTGTCTGCCGTGGAGAATAAGGGACTTTCAGGGGACCTTCGGCATCTTGTCGCGACTGCTGCAAGCCATTACTCAGGCCCATACATTAAAGGCTCTTATTATTCCACCATTTTGTTGAGAGTGGTGCTCTACATCATTTGACATGATCCTGTGCATTAATCACACATGGCTCCTGTGCCGGTCTGAGTAACGAAGATTATTTCTTTCTCACTTAGTATCTATTTGAAGCCATATTAAACTCTAAACCACCTTAGGACTTATGCTGGGTATTGATTAAGGGTGTAACAGTAGATATGTCATGGTTCAGTGGGGCCTCATAAACTGAAACACAAAAACACCTTTGTTTCCAAGGAGACGCTAAAGTATGCAACAAACTGTATATTACAGAATCCGTAGCTTGCTTAGAACATTCCAGTCCAGCTTTGACTGATTTATTGCAGTTTTCTATGGTTGTCTTTGTGTGCATTCACCCCAGCCGGTTACCTTGTGGCCGCCTGCCACTTCAGAGGTCCTTAACAAATGTTGGTTCTCAGTCTATTTAAGGTTCGCAGGCTTTTATATTCACGCAAATTTCACGATAACGTAGTTCTTTGTGACGAAATAAAATACATTCATTTTATACAAAACTTTAAATTATTTCAGTCACGCTTACACAAAGTCTGATGCAGACCACAAAAACTGCGGTTCGCCTACAAAACCTCTGTGTTTCTTTGAGTCCAGTGAACTCTGGTGCGGTTCAAATGCATTGTGTGGACTCACGCAGACCGGAGACCGCTCTAAAAGCTGACTATTGCGCAGGGCATTCTGGGTAAATAGGACCAAAACAAACAAGAGAGTGTAGTGCTATAGCAGGAGAAATGGCTCGTGGTCGTTTACCAAAGACAAAACGGAAATCCTACAACCGCTGAAGTCTGATGCTACTCCATTTTTGTTTACATTTGGTGAAGAAAGAAGTTGTGCTCAGTGTCTTCTTCAAAAGCCTTTGTGGCGTTTCCTTCAGTGGTTCTATGTGCAGCGCCACCACAGGTGAGGAGGTGAACAAGTCTCTTCAATTAGTTTGGACCGTTGGACACAAAGCAGTGGGAAAGTGAAATGCACCGAATGAAAATAGAGCAAATGTTGCAATTTCTGTCCCCAATACACTATTAGTCCAGACCTGGGCATTTTTTAGTCCACCAGTCACATTTTATGTGCTGACCATCTTTGACTAGCCCACATAGGTTTGTAGTAAAAGGGTAACTCCCCTTACTTTGCAATATATTGACGCATAATGCAGAGTTCTTTAGCACAGTGTGGACTAATGAATGTTTCTTTGCTGAAATCATCAGCAAAGCGGGGTTAGTGTGGTGAACATGAAGCGGTAGCTAAACTGCGAAAGCAACAGGATTTTATTTTACAAAGCCCCACTCTTCCAGGCACGCAGCAGCCAGGACTAGTCTTGTAATTACGCATTAAATTACTAGATGTAGTAACCCATTCTCAGATGTGGAGCTTATCAGAGACTGTTTGGTCTTGTCTCCAGTGCTAAAATGACACTTTGTTCCAAGGCAAGTTTGTCTTGTCTTCTTTTTGTAAGAATCGAGCAAAGTTTAGCGAGAGGAAAGACAAGGACATCCCAGAGCTCTCGGGTGCAGGGCGGATAGCAGACATGGCCTTTCCTGTCGAGGCGACTGCACTAATGAATGAATTAAATGCTGAGCTGGCAGGAAAGGGCCTCTTTGCACCCGACATATACAGCCTGATGATGGCCTTCATGAGAAAGTTAAAGCTTCTTTCAAGTCAATTAGAGGGCAAAATTCTCACTCATGCCAACACAGCAGGAAGTCACACTATTAGATATGTTTGCCTCACTGTTGGTTATCAGTGTGAATTACTGCTGCCGTGCTACGTGAAGTCGATGAAACGTTGCCAAAACTGAGATCTCTAAACATTTGTGAATTAAATACAATCTGTAAAGACTACATCTCTATAGCCAGCTAGCTAGGATAGATAGATAAAGGCACTGATTTTGATGAATTAATTATATGGATTTTAACACGATTAATTTTTTCAGCTGGAACCTTTGTATTTGCACGTTTCTGGTACGCCCGTAAATCTGAGGCACGTCCTGACACAGACAACAGCGACGGACGCCAAAGCCGCTCCTCTCGGCCTGCTGGTTGTTAATATTTGCTGAGACTATTGTTGTGTTCAAGTTGTGCTAAAAGGAGCTAGCCTGTCAGCCAACCTATTCAAACCTGAAGTAGCATCTCAAAGCTAATGCTAACGTCAGCGTCCACGGTACACATTTGTGAAGCAGTGTTCTTTTTTTAAAGACGCTCCACGGACAACCAGAACTTCCTCAAACACTTGAGAGCTGAATGGGTTCAAATGAGCCTGACCCAATAAGCAATAAATCAATTTATTGCATGATAACTTAAAATGACCTGCATACTTTCCATTGTGATTGATCATTTTTGAAGGCCAGTTTTGTTTACAGAGAGATCACAACCCAGTCTATTCATTGTTTCTGCTGTGTGTGGTTTTCATTTTCGTTTTAGTTATTGTTTTTTAACGTGTCTGGTTTTATTTTCTTGTTTTGTAATTGTGTGTCAAAAGCTCTCAACATTTTATTGAGAGCTTGAGAGAGCAAACTTGCATTATTATGCTGTTGTCAATATATTACTTGAAAACAATCTCAAAACAACAATATAGTCATTCATCGCAATTATTTTAGCAACAACTTATCATCCAGGAAAATTTATCGTGGCAAGCCTCGGTGTAATAGCACTTCACACCAATCTGATGAGTCAATAACAGATTAAAAACAAAAAATATTGTTGTTGCTGAGCTGATATATCCATCTATTCAAAAATGTAGTGACAGAAAAGGGGTTTTTCAATTGAAAATGTTGCTTATTTTGCAAATAATTGCAATTAATTGATTACGGCTGCCACAATTAGCTAAAAAACATTTTAATCAAGTACAACCACCTGTCTATCTTCCGTGTTTTTGAGACTGAAGTTGCCAGCCTGGGATTTGAGATTTTATAGTAAAAGGAAAACACTAGAGGGAATCTACTGAAGATAAGCTATAAATCAGAATTCAAAAATACCATATCATAGAACACTGGGACCCATTTGGGTCAGGTCATTTTAAAGGACTAGTTCTTCCACTTGTCTAATTTTTCCCTATGAACTCCCAGAAAATGAGAACAGAGCGTACCGTCTGGAGCTGGGCTCAGAAGCGAGACGACATGCCTCCTTTTCGCAGGAGCCCTGGAACAGGGCAGCTAATTGGGCTCTAATCAGTCGCCGCGGCTCCTCGAGAGGTGCCGTTCCGCTCAGTCTGTTAGGATAGAAATAGAAGAGAGTGGTGTGAAATCAAGAATCAGGAATGGGGTTCAGGGCCAGGCTGTCAGCTGACTGGAGCAACGGGAGGCAGAGGAAGCCTGGGGATGTGTACGAGCGGGCCAAAGCGCCGCGGGCGATCCGTCCAGACGCTCTCAGATATGCGCCAAGTAGCATTTACATGAGCTAATGAAAGATTTCTCAGCTCAGTGCTTTTAAACTGTTTCCACTTTGTATTCTGTTGTGGCTACGTTTTTTTTGTTTTGTTTTTTTTTTTACTTTTGCTTTTTGTTAACATGTCACCCATAAACAGCAAGGAACAAGCTAAAAAGGAGCCGGCTAGAAAGTGTCTGTCGAACATTTTCCTGCTTACTTTACGAGAACATATGATTCCATATCTGCTGAATCTACTTGGATACATCGTGTTGTGGAGTTTTTCCATTTAAAATGCATGTCGTATTTAGTGCCACAGGTGGTTATGCGTTCTCTGTGACCCCTGTTTGTTCTCAACCATATCATTACATCTTGTGAATAACAGCGTTTCCCTAACATGCGGGGCATTCGGAGCTATACACTCGAGTGGGAGGACGTGTTTCAGAGAAAGCGGGGTTTTATGCATCATCTGTGGGTTGTTTCTCCGTATACCTACAATTGAAAGCATGGCTGCAGTAAAGGTCATTGTCTCGGAGAGGTTTGTGGAAATGAAAACCCGGGAGTGAAGTTTGTGGCGCTTAAGGTTGACGACGCGGTTTTTTTCTGTGTCCGCACTTTAGCCTCAAAGCGGAGGATGCAAACATCGTCATTGTAGTCGTTTACTCCTGACTGAAAAATGTTGATACACCTGTGAAAATGCTGAAAAAATTAAACAGGCCACATATATTTAAAAAAAAACAAACAATCATATAGAGCAGGGTTTCCCAATTCCGGTCCTCAGGCCTCCCTGCTCTGCATGTTTTAGATGTGCCTCTATTCCAGAGCAGCTGATTCAAATGATTGCATGACCATCAAGTGCTGCAGAAACCTGTTGATCACCCATGTATTCAATCCAGGTGTGTAGCAGAAGGGAAACACCTAAAACATGCAGGGCAGGGAGGCCTGAGGACCGGAATTGGGAAACGCCGATATAGAGGCATAAAAATTTATAGGGTGAAGAGTAAACTGTTTGCTAGTGATTAGGTATGAGGAACAAAAAAAAATTGCTCAACCCCTTAAACAGAAGTATAATTACTGAAATAACTACGTGATGAAATGTTTTCTCTCACTGTATAGAGCAGGCTGACAGCTTCTACAATTTTTTTTCCTTCCTTGCAGGAAAAACAATCTTGGTTGTTTGGAAAGTTGCAGTATGGAAACTAAAGGAGCTCTCTTTAGGTGGCACTCTTTTTTTTTTCCTTTTTTTTCTCCGAAGAGTTTTTGCGGCACTAGTGGCTCGTATTTTTTCGACAGTAGGCAGACAGGAAGGAGGGTGAGGAGAGGGGGAAAGACATGCGGCAAAGGTCGTCGGGACCGGGAGTCGAACCCGCGACGTCCGCGTCGAGGACTAAGGCCTCCAAACGTGGGGCGTGCTAACCCCCTGCGCCACCGCGGCACGCCCCAAGGTGGCGCTCTTTTAACGCTAGAGTTAGCAAACAGCAAACTGCTAACAGCAGAAAATCTGATCATCTCATTAGATAATCTTCTGTAGTGGCAGAAAACTATTATGTCTTAAAAACAACATAATATGTAGGAGAAAACATTATTTGGCCGAACAGGCAGCGAGATCGTTTGACGGAATCAGCCGGCGTCCCCCTCAAAGATAACCTCACGTATTGACACCGACGTTGCTCATGTTTGATCCAAGCCACATGTTGAACCGCAAATCATCGTTTCATAATCGACAGGGGCGAATTCATGATCGCAAGAGATTCGTCAGGTGCCACGCACTGAAACGCAGCTTCCTGGAATAATGTTTGTCCAGCAGGATGGACTTTCAGTGTACTTTAATCCAAAAAGGATCCGAGAACAGTAAGAGTGGTAACACTATGGGAAAAAGAAAACTTACAAACTCAATGCTATATACAATAAAAAAATATATATATTTGTGGGTGGAATAAAACGTCATGGGACAGTTTTGTGTTGATTGGACACTACAGAGAGAAAAACATGTATAAAGATTCACAATGAATCCTGGCTAGTTTTTTAAATTGTATTGTTATACAGTTCTCGATAAAATTAAGAGACCACATAAAATGATCAGTTTCTCTGATTTTACTCTTTATAGGTACATGTTTGAGTCAGAAAATGTAGTATTTATTTGCAGAAAGTGAGAAATTGTCAAAATCAGACCTCAAATAGTGCAAAGAAAACCAGTTCATATTCGTTTAGATACAACAATACTAATGTTTTAACTCAGGAAGAGTTCAGAAATCAATATTTGGTGGAACAATCAGGAGGTTCTCAATGGGGTTCAGTGCTCTGGGCTTTTCATTTTATCCAGAGCTGTACATTAAAATTACATACCTCAGTGTCATATAACATCATGTCCAGTATTAACGCGTCAAGCTGCGTTAAAACGTAAGTTTAAATCCAATATAATAATCATCGGTTTAGAGTTTTGATTGTGAACTGGAAGGGACAGAAAGTAAACTGCAGATTTGATTTATGGAAAGTCAACAGTTAAATAGTGAGATGAAAGAAAAGAAAAAACTAAAAATCTCGACTCCCGCAGCTAAAAAGTGGCAATGCTTAATCCCAACGTCAACATGTGACAGAACTAAAGAAGTTTGATAACATGTGCAATGTAAGCATTACCGTACATAACACTCTGCGCTCAGTGTCTTCTTCAAAAGCTTTTGTGGCGTTTCCTTCAGTGGTTCTTGATGCAGCGCCACCACAGGTGAGGAAGTGAACAAGTCTCTTCAATTAGTTTGGACCGTTGGACACAAAGCAGTGGGAAAGTGAGATGCACCGAATGAGAATGTTGCAATTTCTGTCCCCAATACATCATCTTTAAGCAGGGAATACATGTATGTTCAGGAGGCGTTGAGTTGGGTTTTCATCACAGCCTTTTGCTGGCCTCCACATAAGCTGAAAATAAAACGGGGGGCAACCCGGTCCCTACTGTCACAGTGGAGCGTCTTCCTTTGGCTAAGCTGATGAATCCTGCCTCCAGGATCATGTTAATCCAGCAAATCTTAAAGCAGATTTTAAATGCAGGACATTTTTACAGCGATTTGGCAGACCGGTTGCTTGACTATTGTTAAAACGGGACAGCAAAATGAACGTGTTAGATGTTGATCGTGTGTTAGAATGCTCCCCTGAAGTCTTAAACGTTTTGTCAGGCTACAACCACAAACTTCAATGTATTTCATTATGTGATAGGCCAACAGAGAGCAGTGCATAATTGGTCTTTTCTTGTCCTGCTAGGAGGCAAACGTTCACTCCGCTCTGAAGCGTCCAACGGGTTTTCTTCCCGGGGTTGCCCTGTTTTTAGTTTCATCCATCAACTCTGACTGGCTTCCCTTTATCTGCTAATGAAAACACAGCGCAACCAGGCTTCTTCTGCTGTGGGCATGATGTGTTCAGGGGCACGCGCACGTTAAGTTCTAAGCCACACACAGCGATTATGAACTTAGTCTTACATTTGAGTCGGACCTGAACAGGCTTGTGGCAAACTAATGGCAACATTTCTGAAACATGGATCTCCATCGCCAGCTTGATATTCTTGTAGTTGTGCCATATTTTCAGATGATGGATTGAACAATGTTCTGATACTCTGCTTTAAACTCCTCCACAACCTGTCTGCTGCTCTCCCCAGTCTTTTTGATGCTGCACACAGACCCGTTGCCTTAGCAACTGACTGACAACAGCTTCACTAATGTATCAGGTTTCAACACCAACAAAACACGCAAACTTCTTCCACACAAAGAACAGAGCGTTCAGTCCGTTAGAGTATTGTTTCAGGCTTGATGTTTATTTTGTGATTATTGATAAATGATTGCCTGAACACGGCGGTGGTTGATTAGCTAATTTAAACACCCGCTCTGCTGATGACCTCCGGTTCGCTTTTTGTTTTGTTTCCTGAACCACAGCACAACGAATTCTGCAGCACATGTACATGTTAAGATTGTCAGAGTCAAGCTAGCGTAACTGACCCACTAACCTGTATTTCTCTCTCTCTTTCGCTAATTTCTTTTTTATTAAACCATTTCCTAACCTGTGACATGTAATGTAGTACTTTGGTATCTAGTACTAGTGTTGACAATTATCATTAAAGCACTGTGTCCCTTTTTTTATATATCACACATATATTTAAGATTTAGGATGTTATGTTGACTACTTGACAGCTAAAAACAATGGCAGTCATCATTGGGTGAGCAGTTTTTGTGCGTGTGATGTCTCATTGCAGCGTGTCTATATTTCAAAACCACGTCCATTTCTTTCCTTTTCACAGTTTTGCGCTACTTCGTGTTGGTCTATCACATAAAATCCAAAGCCAACGCATCGAAGTGTGCGGCTGTAATCCGACGCAACATAGAAACGTTCGAGGGATGTGAAAACTTTTGCGAGCCAGTGTGTTACTGCATATTGGGGGAAAAAAAAGATGAAAACAAAGACCAAGAATAAAAACCCAAACCTAATCTTACAGCATTCAACTTTTCACATGCACCATCCCTTTCTCTTTAGAGACAGACTTTAGAATTAATCGCACAATTATGTGTAAGGCAGGGAAGCTAAGTAACACGGGAAAGAATGTAAATAGGATTCTGTGGCAGTGAAAGATACAAAGTGGTCTAATTAAATCCCTCTCGATGTGAATTTAATTTCCCCAGGCCTCATGGCATCCTGTCAGTGACAGGAGAGCCTCCTCTCTTTGTCTCCTTCTCAGCAAATTGCAATTAGGGAGTGGGTGTATCTTGGCATGCCAGTCAATCACGGTTAAAGCTTGCATTTAAGAGATGAAAGTGGCAGTATATTGACTTCAGTCCTTTCAATGGGTCTTATTTGAAAGCAATGGACAGTTAACAGTGATATCGATTCTTGCTTTATATGCTTGTTTTGTGTTTAGAAAAGGGCCATGGAGTTTCTTAAATATTGATATCCTCCACCAGCTCTTTGCACTCGAGCAAACTCTCCGATCGGTCAACCTGTTGCTATGGTTTTCGTGTCATTTGACGACACGAAGACTGTTCCTTTTCCTATCACTGATCATTGTGCTACGAGAAACTGCTAACTAGGCGCTTTCAGGGTTTCATCTAGTTTATTAAGCAGCTTTAAGATTAGAAATGGCAGCAGCAGCAAAAGTAAATGCTCCTGTGGAAGAGGAGCGAAAACACCAACAACTTTCTCATGTGGAACCCTGAAAATAAGTTAGACAACCACAAAGTCTTTAACAAGCCAATTACAGGGTTCCTACACATCTTTTATGTTGGATTTTTACGTCCCCCCCCAAAAAAAATCATAAATCATATTTGGTTATTTTGCACAGGAGTGTTTAACCGCTGGAGGTAGGTAATGAATATGGGAGCAGAATCTCGTTAAAACGTCAAACTTTGTCGATATGGTGAGATATAAAACTTGCAGAAAGGAAAAAAGTTCCTCTTGTTAACAAAATTTATATCCAAAATAAACATATATTACCCAAATCTATTCTTGTTTAATTAAAAGGATCGTAACAGTAAGACGGCAACGACTCCTGGGATGTTTTGAGTGTCGTCCAGAAGAAACAGACTGAAAAGTTGGAGAATCAGACGGAGCAACTTCTAGTTTCTCTACATCTTTCCAAACAAAAGAAACCGAAGTGTCTTGTTAAAACGGGAATGTTCTTGTTTCAACGGGTTTTGTGCGTCGTTAGCGTTTTCGTTTCAGCAAGTTTTGTATCTCGTTCGATGGTAAGTGAGATACTGCTTCTGAATTTATTTCCTAGCTCTGGCAGTTAAAGCTCTTCTGTAAAGGGCAACGTTTTTCAACTGTGGTAAATTTTAGGAGTTTCAAAAGTTGGAAATTTAGGACTTTTGAAACTCAGAAATTTCCATGTTTTTTTCTAGAAAATTTGAGATTTTTCTAACAAATTTGCGACTTTTCAAACCCAGAAATGTCCTTTCCTTGATTTCTTTTTAGCGGAGTTGACTCCTCATTTTGTTCCATCTACAATGGCCCTAATATGCCATTGTAGTGGACTGTAGTTTTAATTTTTTTAATCTGATTTTACCCAATCGCTAACATTTAGCATGACGTACATAATGCACCCACTCTATGAAGCTTACCAGAAATTGCACGTGTGTAAACAACCCGGTTTGGAGTAGGGGCATAACATCTTTGCTAGCAACAAAACATCTTAAACATTCCTCTTGCTCTGAGGAATATGTTTAGAGGCGCGGCCAATGCAGACTGAGTGACCTTGTTCCTTTTTCCTGCTGCTTTTGCCAAACTACAAACTTATCTAGGCAGACTACTGTTATAAAAAAAAACGTACAAAGTTGACATTGTTCACATTTTGACTGGGTTAGTTGAAATTCAGCTGAAGAAATCAAGCACAAAGAAAGAAATCAGTGAAAATCAATGAAGGGAGTTGAGAATTGAGCAGAACTGCATAGGAAAGGAACGGGAAAATTACTTTGAATTTACTGCAGATATTTCTGCAGAGGCAAAGCTGTAAAGATGGAAACTAAAAAAAAAAAAATCACATGGATGTGTCAGCAATAAATGGGTGCAAAATTTAGATGGAATGAATAGGAATACAACATACTTCCCCAAACTCTTTTCTTTGTCAGAAGAGCCAAACCTGAAACTGGAACCCCTCTTCTTCAGACTAATGAGCATCCCTCAAACCAAGAACAAGAAGCCAACAGACAGAACGTCAGAACAAAATTACAAGACCTTCCATGCGTTCGCTGAGTTGCCTTCGTCTTGCAGTCGCGTTACCTTTTTTGGTCTAATTGGCTGCTTTCAACGTTGGTCCGTTGCCCCCGGCGTACATGTTGCCATGTGATCCTGGGTGGTGGCTACGCTTGGCTTCAGGGTTTGCTAATGAAGTGTGACCCGACCGTACAGCCACTGATCTGAGGTCAATCACTATCACACCGGCACAGATTTCATTTATTTGATAATCCACCACATCATTTCTCCACCAGCTCCAGTAGCAACAACACTCTGGTTAGAAAAATCCCGACTGTTCCGTCGTCAAACCTAACGTTTTTTTCCCCTTTTTATTAAGCTGCTCCTTAATTGTGCTGCTATTTTGCAATAAAGGGATTATGAATCAATAGCTTCTAAAGGCTACAACTCCTGCTATGATACAAATCTGAGTGGGTTTCTGGGGGGAAAAAAAAAAAAAGCCCAAAAAGAAAAATTGAGCTTGTAAGGCACTCCAGCAGATTGCCTATCATTGCCTCACTTCACAGAGCCAGCAAATAAACTCAGTGCCCCTCCTCACATGTCAAGTGTCATGGCTTCTTGTCTGATAAGCAACCCGAACAAACCCAAGGTTACATGCTCACGGCACAGAACAAAATGATGTCCAATCCTGATAACAACCAGATTGGATCAAATCCACAGAGCTAAAGAAGAATACACTTCAATGTAACAGCCTTCAGAGGGTTCACGAGGTTTCAGCTCCCATCAATACTGTTTAAAGTCTCAGGCTCTGTTACTTTGCTCCGTTGCCTGGGAGTCATGTTGCGGCACGTTCTATAGTGGACGAGGGTTGACCTTAGAGGGTTGAAACGGACAGACGTATACATCTGAAACCAGATATTGGCATGAATATTAAGGAATACATTAGAATATGTTCTCACAGTCTGGCAGTATTTTAGAGTAAATGTTCTTTTTTTCAGGGTATGTTGGGCCTTTTGAAGAAAAAGACAGATTTACATACACAAATTAACAAGGAATAGTAACTGTTTAAATTGGGCCGAGCAGTTTGGACATCCTTTCAGAAGCTTCTCAGTAGTTTGCTGGATTTTTGAACCCTTCCTGCTGACAGAACCTCAGGTTCCAACCCGCTGTCCTCCTACAAAACCTTTTCAACTTCGCTCACAAGGTTTTGGTGATGGCGGCTCCAAAACATTGACTTTGTTGGGCCGAACCCACATTGTAACTAACTAATTAACTAACTACCTAACATACCATGTGCTTAGATTTATGGCGGACTCCGGTTCAGTATTTGAGAATTCACTATCCGTCTATTCACAGCTGTTTTTTGTTTTTTTTAGTAAAGCAAGTCTCAAATATTTCAATGAAAATGCATCTTGGGAAGCTGAAATACCAAGACACAATACTGCTTGACGTACTATCGGCTGGTGTTTGACAGCAGGTCAATCTGGAAGCGTCATTCATTTTTCTTGCCGCTGATTGGCTATACCCTCCCACTATTTAGTTTCATCTTCCTACTGATTGGCTGCATCTTCCCGCTTCAGAATTATACAGTATACCCATTTATTTATCTTTAGATAACTTTCGTCTGAATTTTGTGGCTAATTGAATTTGATCTATCTGCGTTTAGATCAGATCGATTTGATATGAGTGAGATGCCTGGTCTGGTCTGGTCTGACGCATAACTAAATAAAATACACTCAAGTTCATTCTTGAAGGTGTGAAAAAGTCTTTGGGGTTTGAATACTTCTGCACTGATATAAGACACCTTTGGCAGTCGCATAAATCTTTGTAATTTCCTCGATTTTGGACGTTTCAGTCCATCATAGATCAGGCACAGGCTGCGGCTGCTCAGAGAGCCGGGAATCTGCCACGGCCACTTCCATGATGGATGATGAGGTGCAACAAAGACTTTATTGAAGCTTCACTGTTCCTGGGTGTGACAGCGAAAATGAATGAGATCCCTGGCATCTGTGGGCAGTGTTCTCCCTCCCTCTTCCTCGGGTCCCATTTTTACTATTTTTATTCACTTATTCACACTGAGCAATAATGTTGGTTCAATTCCCACCTCTATCAATTTGGCAACTTCACTGTTAAGCTGTGAATTATGCAACACTTGGGGAAAAAAAAGAAAAGATGACAGAGGGAGAGAGAGAGAGAATCAGCTCCACTGTGCTGAGGACATGCAAACCTTTCCCTGGCTCCCGACACTTACAGAGGGGAAGCCTACTGGAATAGGGTGAACACGTATAACAGCAGCAATCAATAACTGTGCCTCATCACTAACAAATGATAAATCTATCTTCCAGCTACTAACATTTTGATGACATCTGCATACGGTTATTACAGTTTGATTGCCCACATTCATCAGGTGTTGATGCAGCAGCTTAAGCAGAGACTTCCCTGGCTACTTGGGCCAGCTCCTCCGGGGGAATCCCTAGGCCAGCCGCGAAACATAGTTTTGGGTCTTCCTCTGGCTCTCCCCCAGGTGGGATGAGCCTGGACCACCTCACCAGGGAGGCGTCCCAACCAGATGCCTCAACCACCTCAACCGGTTCCTCTCGACAAAGAGGAGTGGCCTCTCTCAGATGACCCTCTCTCTAAGTGGGGACACACAGACGCCCTGGGGAGGAAACTCATTTGGCAATGTCGTTCTTTTGGTCACGACCCGAAGCTCTTTACCTTAGATAAGGGCAGGAACGTAGACTGACCGGTAGATCTTTACCGCTACAGACTAGCACAGCGCACACATCACTTCAAACAACGCACCAATCCGTCTATCAATCTCTTACTGAGTTTTTCCTTCAGTTGTGAACAAGACTGAGAGATAGTCAACTCCTTCACTAGAGGCACGACCTTATCCCCGGCCCGGAGAAGGCACTCTACTCTATTCCAAACTCAAGGCCATTTTTTCATGTTTAAACACTAACTTGTAAATATCTTCTACCCATTTAGCTGTCACATTACATTTAGAAACTTCAGGGTACTAAATTTGGTCTATCATATACTTTATGTGGTATCAATGGTCTATCGCATGTCATATGATAGGCCGTTAGGACCAAATTTTGAAATTCAATTGTACTTTATTGTGCTCATATTGATGCCCCTAAATAAAACCTCAGAGTAAGCCACTGGCCTCACAGGCCACTTGATTAGTAAATAGAGTGTGTATGTTAAGTGTAAACATACTAACACAACTGTGAAAGTCAGTGGAGGAGCATCATGGGTAACAAGTTTTTGATTTTTAAGAAACCATCCAACAAACATCTCAGCTAATGAATGCCCCCTTCCTACAACGCAACAACCTGCTCACAAAAAAATCCTTCTTGAGTCGCGGTTCTTTACCGAAAAGGAAACACTTAAGCTAACAGCCGGCACCCTAACACGGGAACTATTAAACAAGTGGATTTCACAGGTCTTGCACCACCTCCATGCGATCTCTACCGTGTAGAGCATGTTCACCTGCAGCGTGAGACGGATGAACAATCAGCTCTGCTGCAGCTGTTGGAGCTGTTCTAATTACCGGGGTGGAGTGAGAAGCGACAGCCTGAAGGTACTTCTTCCAAGCATGTTTTATGGTGCAAATATCACCTCGCCAGTCAGAAAAGCCAAAGTTTTCTTGCAAATTCAATCTGTGTGTTCGTCTAAGGGCACAACTGATACAACTAAGACTAAGAACGGACCGAAACCGTTCTGCTTTGGTTGAGCAGAGACTAGCATAGTCAATAGCAGACGTTGTGTTTGTCTCTGAAGCGAGGACACCATGCGTGATGCATCTGCAGTGTGTAAATGAAAAAGCTTTTTCTCGTATTTCTTTAGCCAGCGTCGCATCATTACTCTTGTTGGCAGCTATTTAAAAGTGTTCCTGTGTGATTCATTGTGTACGAGTCGGACTTGTACAGTAGGAAGTATCGTACGCACACGTCTGCTGTGTGAACGTGGGAGTGAGGAGGTGAGAATATGTGCATTTTTGCACCTTGAGCGCTCTGGACCTTTTGCTTAGGTGTGCAGTGCACATGTGTGGACCATGCAGACGCAGCATGAAGAATGTTTGCCCCACTGCAGATTTAGTCTGTTTTGCTTTTGGTCTAAACACATTATAATTATGATGATCAAATGTTTCTTGTTGATTTGCTTTAATTATGAATCAATTGTTGTGGTCAAATTCCTCTGACCACATACAGGCCTGAGAACTGCCACACTTGTAGAAACAAATCCTTTTTTTAATTAGAACCTGTGTGATAACATGGAGTCGGCCAAAAGAACTTTAACAACAGATGAGAAATAAAGTCGTTGACATCATCAATTTGAAAAACAAATTTGCATTCATGGAAGAGATCCAAGGGGAAAAAATCTGCTGACAAAAACAAACCAAAATACATAATATGTACCATAAATATATTGATGACCTGAATAAGTCAATATTCTCTGGACTGATGAGACAAAACAAAACAAAGACAGCACTTCAGAGAAAGAGCCAAATAAATCAAATGATTTGAGAACCACAATTTTCAAAATTCTTCAGGTCAAACTACCTGCCTCCAGGCCGTGTTAAATTACGTTTTACTATTTAGCAAGCTGTGTTCTGGTTGGATGATTATTTTTGTTGCGCCAATAAACTCCTGACGAACGCCAACGGTCACTTTTAGCAGCGAGGGACCGAAAGAAGTACCAACAACAGAGAGACAAAAAAAGTGTAAAACGTGTGCAATCACTTTACATAGAGGAGATAACAGCTCAGTGCATGAACTGCAAAACGGAGTTACTATTTGACATTAGCACGTCGTCGATGCTGCAACCTCTCAGCAGGAAACGTCCTCTACATGCATCGAGCCTGTTAGCGGCTGCTAACAAGGGATGGTTAAGTTCCCTGTGCGAAAGGGGGACATCTGTCTGTAATCTCTAGAACAGAATCTCTGCAAACAATCAAGGAAAATACAAGGGAATACTTTTTAGCCAACATTACATGTACTTGCTGATCAAATAGTGTAAAAAAATAGATCAGAAATATATATTTTGTTTTTTGACTCAGATTTTCTCTCTCATATGTTTCTTGCTGGCTTAAGTAGCTACTAGAAAATGGGACAATTTTTATTAGATTACTCGATTAATCGTCACATCAATCAATAGATTGCTTGATTAGTAAAATCTACAACAGTGTTAGTGTGACGGTCTGGGTCTGATTAACGTTTTCACACAGTTATAGGAACCTGACACTGAACAGGTTGAATTAAAACAGTTTTCCAAACAGTGAGGCAATATTCTACCACAATGAAAACTTATCTAATTCGCAGATGTTGCCACTAAAGGTGATACAACCCGTTAAGTTCACGAAGCAGTTACTTTTAATCACATGAGACCAAGTTGGTCTGAGTGGCTTTTTCCCTTCATAAAGGGATTAATTATTGAAAAACTGCATTTTGTATTTTTATTGATGTTATCATTGTCTAATATTAAAATTAGTTTGGTGATGGAAAAAATGTAACATTAAAACAAAAGCCGTAAGATAGCAAATATTATTTTATGGCACTGTATATGTACATGATCCATGCAGTTTTGGTAGTCTTTATATTAGAGCTCAAATCATAAGCTACAGAAATGTTTTATTTTACTTTACAAAACTGCACATGTAGTCTTTATTGCTTGGTTGGGTTTATATGGTAAGAAGTAATCAGTATAAGAACAAAAAGAAACTAGAATACTTCGGCAAACACACAGTAATGCAGTTTCTATGAAAGCAGCAGCCAATTTGCTTTCATTTATGGACTCCGCTTCTTATTTGGTTCCATTTAATGAGATATCATTCACCACACAAAATGTGGCTCACAATGACATGGGAGGGCGATTGGGCCGATTTATTTTTTAATTATGTGTTTGAACTCCAGTAATTATGAGAGTAGGAAAATAATATTACGGTCCCACGTATCGTTTTTGCAGTTGGCTGTCTGCGTTTCCCATCCCCTGACCGACGGCATCCATCCTGCACGTCCTCATGACGCCGTCAGCCGACTCGCTCCGGGGAAACCCCCGACGTCAGTTCAGAAATATTTATTTTCAGTACGTCGTATTCTAACGAGGCCAATAAATGGAGACGTACTAAAATAAATTTGGTTTTAGTAAACAAAAACCAAGATTACTATGTTTACGAGTCACTCATCACAACATGTGTTTTTAGATTTTTCTTTGGACTTTCTTAGAACTTTCTCTTTAATAACAATATGCAATGTAACGTGATTTGTGCTTTGACTTATGAACTATAGTTGCCAACAAATAATCTCCACCATAAAACTAAGTTCTATTGTAAATGTATTAATAAAAGCAAAGTATCGTCACGTAGTAGACAAATTCCCAAATGTAAAAAGATGTAAAAAAAAAAAAAAGAAGTGCTTGGTTTATCAGAATCGGCTGCATTCAATTTTGTCGTGTCGGATCTTTACAAAAACCTGAGAAAAGCAAATCCGTCACGGGTATCGTGATCGGTCCATCTCCAGTTTCCGTCAAACCGAAACTCGGATTGTTAGCCTCGTCTAGTTAAGAGGCAGAGGCTAAATGCCAGGTGTTGGAGACATTACATCACTAAAAAGAGCACTCTAGATGAGCAAAACGAGAGGGAAGGAATTGAATTGCATCCATTTTCGAGAGGAATACCTGGAAATCTCAACTGATTTTTAACAAATTTGTCTGAGGAGCAATTTTCCTGTTAAGTGCTTTGATTAAAGGCACCTTCACAGTGTTTAATGGAAGGCAGAGAGCTCTTCATTTAGACACCGTGTCCCTGCCTGCCTGCAGAGTTCAACCTGAAAAGCCCAACAATCCCATAAGGAGAAATGAAGTGATGTGAAACATTATTCGCACCCTTATAGAATTCCTTTTTTTCTTGCTGTGTGCGCACTTAACTATTTCGAATCAAGCTATTATTTTTTTTATCTCAAGAAAAGATAACCTGAAGAAATACAAAATGCAGTTTTCAGAAGGCTATTTTATGTATTAGGGAAGAAATCAGGGCTAAAACGATGAATCACATTAATCGGTTACTGAGATAATCGTCAATAATAAGTAATTTAGTAATTGATTAATCACTGACTGGAGTGTATACATTTCTTTAAAAAAAAGGTTTAATTTCCTTTTTTTTAAAGATTTTGTTGGCTCTAGCAGCCTTTATTTGAAAGTAGTTTGACAGGAAACAGGGTAATCAGAGAGGGGGAAGACATGCGGCAAATGTCGCCAGGCTGGGAATCGAACCTACGACCACCGCTACAAGAACTAAGGCCTCAACGTGGGTCATGCTTTGCCTCTGCGCCACCACAGCACCCCAAGGTTTAATTTCTGAAAAGAAAAAATTACATTTAGAGCAGTACTGCGATGGACCGATGACCTGTCCAGGGTGACCCCGCCTCTCGCCCGCTGGAGGTCAGCAGCCATGGTGACCTCATAAGGGACAAGCGTGTTGGATAATGGATGGATTCAGAACAGTAACGAAGCCAAAACCGTGCAAAGCATATATGAATGTTTTGAATGCTCACATGAATGTTACGAATGAACGAATGTTTTAAGATAAAAACATATTTGTCTGTAAATATGTTTTACCCCCAAACTACTAGAGTGGCGTAGTTCTAGCGTCACCCGGTTCAAATTCACAAAACGAATGCCACGTTACTACACTTGGGGTGAACAAAATGTTTATTTTCAAATCTAAAGAAGGAGATAATTTATGTGTTGAAATATTTTATATAAAAATCTTGAAAAGGTGTCTAAATACGATTCTCCAAGGCAAAGTGGAGAAAATTTCTGCACAGTAAAAAGAAAAAAAGTGATCAAACTTTGGCCATTTTTGCTAACGCACTACACTGAGAAAAGAAAGTAGTTGAACCAACTTAATTGAATTGCTTCGATTGATAAGTAATTCATTTAAGTTTATTCAACGTAATTTATTAAGTTGGTTTCAACTTGACAAATTTCAGTCAGTTTTACAGGTACAGGATCTGACCCTGCAGTGCCCCCCCCCTCCCCTCCATGCTGTAACCTTGTTCTTCTGATATGCTGTATGAAAGTTTGAGAAATACATTTTTACATATTTTTTTTTATAAACACCTAAAGATGGGGAACCACATGGTAGACCAGATGCAACATATACAGAGGCTACAGTCCTCAACGCATTAGTCCTCGGTTCGATTCCCGACTCTTATGCCAAATGTTTCCTTTAATAGTCTGTATATTTTCAACCTGTAAAACCGAGTCGACTGGGGGACCAATTAAGTGAAACCCTCACATGCCATCTTCCTCATCATTCCGAGAGATGAACAATGACTCGCTCTCTTTTTAAGTGTCAGTAAGGCTTTGTTGTCATGCCATCAAACCTCTGGTGTTTTTTCCCCCCTTCTAATCGAGCGGCAGCATGGTGGGGATGGAGACAGATAAAAAGATAAAATGCTGCCGCTGTAAATATGATGGAAGGTGAAGGTTAACACCCAGAGGCGGGTTTTTTTGTCGTCGTGTTTGATGATGCTGACAGACTTAATAGAGTTCTACAAGTGTTTAAAAAAGCCTCAGTGGAGAAGCAGAGAGGAGGAGAGGGGGGATAACCACTTAACGTAATATTCCACGGGGAGCGAGAAAGGCAGCAGGGAAGGATTGGAGGTGATATTCCAAAGAAAAGACGGTGGGAAAGAATGGCTGTCTTCCGTTTTTTATTTTTTTAAATAACCCTCCCGCAACCGGTGCGGTCCTCGAACTAACTCCGGGTTCGCTTTGATGAGCTTCTTTCCCCCGTAACTAACGGGACACTCATCACCGTTATCCACCTGCCTCATGCTGCCCGTCGGGCGTCGAGCTTAGACAGCAGGAGGGTTTTAAAAGAGCTGCTTTATCGGAGAAAACTGAGTATATATATATAAAAAAAAAGGACGAACAGTGTGCGGTGCGGGCAGTGTTGTGCTGAGGAGGTAAGAAGTTGAGGAAGAGGTCTCTCTCCCTCCCTCAGAAGTGAGATCTCACCTTGAAAAGGCAACAGCCTGCTTGATCAATCTTTCATTGCCGTCTCCCAGCGGCCGCCCTCTCGCCCCGCGCGCCACCTTTCCCCTCCGTCCTCCTCTCTGCCGTTACAGACCTGGAGAAATGCCTGCTGCACTGAATCACTCAGACGCTGTGCTTACAGGCCCACCTGCCATTTCGCTATGTGCTGCTTCATAATTGCATAGCAACAGACAGCTGACCACAGGAAAACGCGCGCACACGCCAACACAAGGCCCTCGTCTTCTCTGTGTACATATCTTTATGGAACTTAAACACACAAGGCCGGGAAGCAAAGCTGCTCGCGTTCGCTTTGGGTTGGAGCGAGGCGCCGGGTCGCTGAGTGAGCCTGACAGCGGCTTTAATGGGATCTGCTGTTTTGAAATAAGTTAATTAATCTTGTCTACTTTCTCTCATTTTCCTCCTTCTCCGTCTCGCCGTCACTCTGTCTGCTCTTCACCTTTTAATCTAGCTTCCAGTCGGCTCTTTCATTTCATCCCTTCTCAAGATGTCTGCCCTACTGTAGTCTTTTTTTTGTTTGTTTTTCCCACAGACGAGGGCCTTAGCAATTAAATCCAGGGGGAATATTTCTCAGGGGTCCTCCCATCCCTCAAGACAAGAAGCTCAATATGCCTATAGAGCTACCTTGATACTCCTTTGAACTATTCCACACTTCGTCTTTTTATAGTTACACTTGTAATGTATTTTATTGCTATGGAATATTATAAACCTAAGCAAAGGGAGGTATGGTTGTTCTTTTTTTCCTTGAGGGATGACTATCATATTGTTCTTCATTATCAGGTAAAGAAAAGAAGTGAGATTAATTTGGCTTCACTGTCATAATAATTATTTGCAAAACCAGAAACACGTCTCCTCGAGTTATTTGAGTTCCTGTTTCTGAAAGTGTGGATTCTTGAAACGTATTGGCCAAGAGCAACAACAAAAGTGTGTAAAAGTTCATCAGTTGCAAAACAGGTCAGATTTACTCTGTAAATGCAAACACAGTGAATACAATTTTTAAACCTCCAAATCCGCTATTTAAAGCATGGGCTGGTCCCTTCATAACTTCAATTAACATATTTAGCACACAAAAAAAAATCCCTATCTTCTCAGAAACTAGTGCTTATTGTTTTTCTCTGTTTCTGCTCTGGTGACTTGTTTCTACTTTTCTCAAGGCAGGTTACATTTTCTTATCCTTCCCTAGTTAAAGGGGCAGCATTAGGCATTTTCTAGGCATATTTGGGCATTTTTTTAACACAATCAAGTAGCTATGTTACCTTCAGTTGTTATATTAATGCTATATATGTCAAGTCTGACTTGAAATCATTTTGACTTCGTAATACAACGGTTTGAAATTGGGCCTCTGTCTTTTTAAAAACACCTGCTTTTTCTGAAGCTCCGCCTCCAGGAAGTCGTCACAACATGGATGCTCTATAAACCCTTTAAAAACGTTTTTAGCAGCGTTGCACTGAGAGGTAGCTCATATGATGACCTCAGGGGATGCAAAGTCCCACCAGATGTTTGCTAATTGCTGCTGGCTAGTTTATAGGAGCTTAGAGGAGACATTGCAGGGGAGGGCTGCTCTGTGGACACTTGGAAATTACAGCTCTGAGGAGGAGCTTTGTCCTCGAAGGCGGAGCTAGGTCCACCCAGGCGTTTTGAACAGCTGTATGGTTGCTATGGGAGATTAAAGAATTTCTCAAACATGCATGAAAGATTCAAGGCAACACTCCATGTCTGTTTTTGATGAGGGAATAACTTTTTAACATGATGTAAAGCTATAAAATGTTGATTATACATAATACCCTCATACCATGATGCTTACCATGTTTTATGGTTCAGATTGCTACATGTTACATTTTTCGTGTTCATCTGTAGTTGTAGTTGCACAACATCATGTCCATCACGTAGAATCATAATGAAAAACATTGCAATTGTTTGTTTTGCATTTCTTTTCTTTTTTTTTTAACCCCTCCAGGGGGTCTTTTTGTGGGCTCTAGTGTCCCTTATATGACAGTAGGCTGATAGGAAACAGGGGAAGACATGCGGCAAATGTCGTCGGGTCCGGGAGTCGAACCCGCGACGGCCGCGTCGAGGACTGAAGGCCTCCAAATACGGGTCGCGCTAACCGCTACGCCACCACGGCACGCCCTGTTTTGCATTTCTTCTCCGCTTTCATCATTTCTTTGTGTACCAAGCACAAGGCCTTAAAGTCACGTGACGCAGCTTTTACACCGGGCTATTTACGGACCAGGCGTGGAGGACGGGTTCGCTTTCGGCTCAGCAGGTCACCGGGGAGCGGGGCAGGCCGGCGGGAAGTAAACACAGGAAGCTGCTGCCGTGTTCACAAACAGAGCTAGCTGTTAATGAAAGCCTCTGAGCAAAGACAGATAAAAACCGAGCCGGCCACAGGTAGCATCTATTTGATGAAGTGTGCGGTGAGGGGAGGCTAATTAATCACACCCCAGTTGTTAAATAGAAACATCCAGACGGGGGTCTGTCAAAGCGAAAGCAAATAATGGGAATTAGTGAGAGAGATGATTATGAATAAATAGGAAAAAAAAAATCTTCTTTTAATTCCCCTCCACCGCCTCCACCTTCAGCTGGTGATTAAATATTAAACGCACTTACTGACCTCACACATGGAAATCACCCATTAGCAATTAATTAAGGTGTTGATCTTGTACGGATTTCCCATCGGGTCGGCTACGTCTTCCTCTCCTCGGGTCGGTTTGTTTTGCTCGTGTTTTGTCTAGTAAACATTGACACCGAAAAAAAGAAAAGAAAGAAAAAGGAAAACCGATTCCAGGAGGGGTAATTACAGCAACCGCGAGAAAGAAATCAGCACAGCCTAGCAGTGAACCGCTCGGACTCGACAAACACGGCAGCATATTGGAGCTGGAAGACCTGGACGCAATAAAGCGGCGCTGCAGGATGCTGGGAGATTACGGGCCTGAGAAGTGTTACCGGTTCGCTGCTTTTTATTGAACAACGCAACACGTAGGCCGTTTACTTTGAGCTCATTAAACTAAACGATTCAGACGTAATCCGATACCGTCGACGGACGTCGATCGGGTCGGCTGCTCGCGACGTCACTATCGCAAGTTTGACCAAAAACACACACACAAAAAAAAGGCAGACGCAAGCAAAAAGGAAATGCCTGTTTAATGATGAATTTCCCATTTGGCTTTCGGTGCCAGCGTCGCTACATGAACAGAGGGAGGAACGCTGGGCTCGGGGCCACCCGTCCAGCAGCTGTGCAAAGCCCGGGGCCCCCGCTTAATACCGCTCCCGCCTTTGCACAGGTTTATGGCCATGGATCAGCGGGCGCCGTAACAAGGCTGACAGAGGCCTCTAACATGACTGCAGACGGACGAAGCTGGCAGCTCCCCGTCTTCAAAGAGGACGACGAAGGGAGTGTGTGTGGGGGGCGAGAGGGAGTGTGGGGCGGGATAAATGAGAATCATCCACTCAAGCGTGGCTGAACATGCCGGACTAACTTGATGGAACGTAATGACTCGGTAGGGGATCGGTGTGATGTTACCGCGGTCAGAGGATTAAATAACCAAACGGAGAACTTTTGTAGCCGTCCGGCTAAAGGTGAGAAGGAAAACCGGCAGACAGCAGAAACTGTGTGAACTACTCGGCCGGCAACTTTATAGTATTATTGTTGTGAGCCAAGGAAGTTTTTTATTTTTTCTTTACAATTTCACAACAACGGCAAATGTCGATGTACTTTTCTAGGATGAAAAGCACCAAACACAAAGTAGTGAATAACTGACGTAGAAGATGGTCTGTCAAGATTTTCTACGAGCAAAAGTCTGAGAAAAAAAATATTTTCGATAAGGATTCAGCTACGCCAGATCAACACCCATTCTTCTTTGTCAATTAAATCGACCCTTTCCAATTGGATTTAGGTCTGTACTTTGATTAAGAAATTCTAACACCAAAACATGCTTAATATAAAATTTGGTTATAGCTCTGGTTCTATATTTAGGGTCGTTGTTTGTTGTCGCTAGGCTCAAGTCTTTTCATGGATTCTTACGTATTTCCTTACAAGTCCAACCATCCCCCACTGCATAGACAGAATTGCAGAGAAAATTTCATCTTTTCCAGCAACAAAATGTCTGAAATATTCCAACTTTGTCCAATATTTACAGCGTGCCCAACACGGACTTTACGGCTCTGTTCACTTCCTCCGCTGACATGGCCAAACTATAATCACACGGATGAACACAAATTGCTAAAACAATGTAGAACATAGACGTTATCGTTCACAACTTTTACTTCTGTTTGCCGATTGGCCCGGTTGAAGTTCAACCGGAGTAATTGAGCTCAAAGGGAGAAATCCTGGACAGAGCAGTGAAGGTAGAGGAGAATCGGGTGGAATTTAACTAGAAAGTAACGGCCAGGCTAAAAGAGACGCTTTCTCCACCATGCATTGGTCAAAAACATGGTGACCTAGCATCTGCCACCGTGTTCCAGACTTCTACTTACAGAAAAACACATGACAAGATGTGGGAAGTTTGAAGGAGTGTAGATGTGTGTGACACTTCCGAGTATTATTTACATTTGCTTGGATAAGTGATGTCAGGTTTTCTACTTCCAGCTCCAGCCCTGCTAACCAACGTGCTAACAGAACCGAACTGACTGTTCAGTCTTCTCATGCAGTTCTGTGTAGGTGGTAGAAAATGGCGAAATAAAAACCTTTGAAATCCATCCTGCAAGTTGTCTCAGCGATCCGAACGCCGTTAACTCGAGCTTTTTCTTTTTGTCAAAGCACAAAAGCGCAAAGAACTTGTTTTATTTTTTATGAGCCGGTTAGTTTGCTGCTGAAGATAGAAAAAATGTTGGTTAGCACGTCTACCTAAACTCAGCTTTTATTTGGGGGTAACTGCATGGAAAAAATGAAAAGCAGCTGCACTGTTTTCCTGTCATGTTTGCCTCCCCTCCCATCAAGCCAAATGTGTAAAATTGTACATTTAAATCCTTTGTGACTTATTTCTGTTTATAAATGAAAACAGATTTTTTTTATTGAATTTACTTAACTGTTTATCAGCATAACCTGACATTTAGTGAAATCAACAGATTAATATTTGAAAGAACTGCCCAACCACCTGAATAAATTCTTGTTTATAGAAATCAGGAAGAGTTTTTTTTCTTAATTCACAGAGCTTATGACAAAATATGTTACCCGTATAAATAGGTAAGCTCACATTAAGACAAATTTTACAAATTCTGCAGCTTGTGAAAAAAAGGTATTGATTTCTAAACCAGCCCTGGGAATAATATTTCAAGTACCATAATGATTTTATGAATGGATACTGGCAAGGGACAAAGAATCACTGTGGTTAGTCAGCAAAAACACAATAAAACAGTATTTTAGACAATGATCTAGTATCTGCAACTATCCACAGTATCAAGTACATGAAGAGTAACAAAACATACGCTCATGAGGCAATACGAGAAACGGGGTTTATGAAAATGAGACGAGATCAAATTTAGCAATATTTTGGAGAAAATCAATGAGTCCAAATGTTTGCTAAACAAATACATAAAATGTTACAAAAATCACAAACTGTTTCAAAAAGTTCATTTTATATTTGACTGGTTCACACGTCTCCTTGTGTATTTTTTCGGTGTAATCTTCATACCAAAAAAGCAGGCTGTTTTATGCTTTCACAAGTGGAATAGTCGTAGTTTTTAGTCTATAGCTGTGTAGTTAGAGCTGAACAGTCAATGTATCTATGTGCTGAACAGCTTCGTTCACTTCCTCCACTGGCATTGCTAAAACTACAGCCAGGCTACGATTCTAAAACACGGCAGAAAATGAACATCAACATTCACAAATTCCTCTGTTCGCTGACTGGAACGGTTGAAATTCTGCCAGAGGAATCCAAGTAAATGGGAGAAAGTCCAGGTTGAGCCCCAAAGAGAGATGAGAATCAAGTGGAATTGAGTAGAAAGGCAATGGCTAAGCTAACCACATAGCTAACTGTCATAGATTCTAAGTAGTTGTTTAGCATGTCTGCTGTTTACTGGTGCCTGCTGGGAGTTGTAGTTCGTAGCACTTTGCTACAAATCGTAAGGTTGCAAAACGACCTCAGAAAGAATATATTAACTAAAGAATGGCTAAAAAAAACTTTGTTTTTTTCAAAGAAAAGAAAAAAGAGTCTTATGTACGTGGCTCTGGTATTTGTCCAGTAGTTTATTTTATTTTTTTTTGTCATAGCATTTTATGTTTTTTTATTTAACCTTTATTTAACCAGATTAAGGGATTAAAAATATCTCAAGAGATGTAAATCCTTCAAGTCAGGAAAGTCACGGATCTGATGGTGTGAGGCTTTACGCCGTTGTCAGATTGCAAAAACAGGAGTCATCCAAAGGACAACTGCTAGAGGAAGGTTTGTTTAGGTTTTTTTTTTTTGCTTTATTTTTTGAAAGTGCCTTCAGAGAAAATAGCCTGCAGTGTGTTATATGATTTAGAGCACTCCTACTGTGTAGAGGACTGCATGACCAGAGCATATATGCGTAGGAAAAAAAGAGAAAAAATCCAACATTCCTTTTGTACATTGTACGGTTTTTCTCTGTATTCGTCAATATAACCATGGTTACATGCAAGACAGCTCCTTTTCATCTTTTGCCGTGTGTGTTGCTGCAACACGACGGAGGTTCCTTACACTTTTTATTTCCTTCCCTGTGAAGTAACCGTCCCTCTTCAGCCGTAAAGTGTCCCAGGACCACAGCACAAGACATCAGCTCCGCCTTATTTCCTCCTCAATAAGTCTCTCGCGGATTTTCGCCAAGCGACCGAGAAAAAGGAGCAACACATCTTCTCTCCGCTTCCTGTTAGAAGTGTAAATGTGTGGAGAGGTAAATCTTCAGGAGGGTTTAAGGAGGATGAAGGCAGATGAGTCAGGGTTAAAGGGATGGCTTTGAGTCTGAGCCATCTGATTGGTGCGGCTGTGCGGCTGCCGCGTCGATGTGCTCCGTGGGTGTCGCTGATATTTTTTGATCTGCTCGGCGCTCAAGTGGCCTTACGGCGACGCAAGAGCGTTTGAGAAAATCTGCTCGTCTTCACAGAACTGGTCCTATATTAAGCTTTGTACTATTTATCTGTGTGGGGATAAAATGGTTCTGTAATGTGAGTAGGAGAAAGTAGATGATTTAACCTGTTAAGGAAATAAAGAAAGTAAGTCGGGTGCAGAAGTCAGTCAGACTGTAACGAGGGCACTGCATGCGCAGCTCGACAGGATCCTATCAATCACACAGAGGATTTGTGGTCTCAACCAGTTTTTTGTTTTCAGCAACTTCATAATTGTCTCAGAAATGTCTTTTTTATGTCAAATCATCATAAATCTTTTATTAAGACCCACGTTGGAGAGGCTTTCGCCAGCAAGAACACATGGCAAAATTGAAGATTTTATTTACAAAACTGCTAAAAGCAGATATAATTTCCTTTCCAGCTAATCTTATTGCTCTACTTTGTATTGGTTTACCAGGTAAAATGATAGTGAAACACATACAGTGACCACAGTCTGACCAAAAGGATAATAAATAAATTCTGCAAGGTTAGGTATCTCTCCACACCTTTCATAACAATCCTCAGTTTTTCCTCAATACTGTCATATTTCCCTCAACCTGTCTTTAGAGAGGCCAACATAAAGACAACACAGAGGTTTCTTTATCTGTTCTGTACCAGCAAACCACTTCATTTACAAGGCTGACCACTGAATTAAAGGCTCGGTCCTTCAAAGCTTCAGCACTGGCAGTCGGCTGCGTGTTGGACCGTGTGGCAGTGACCTCTGTGGCGCAACGTGACATTTTCGCTTGTTGATATTGTCAGTGAATAATTCAGTCAAGTCAAGCTGTAAAGGTTAAAAGACTTCCCGGTGTCCCTGGACGTTACATTAAGGAACAAAAGGGCAGGATCGGCTAACGACAAGCTTAGAAAGAAATAGGAAGACGGCGGCCCGCTCTCAGTCCAGCCTCCCAGTTTCCAGGTCACGGCTCAGCAGAACGGGTTTCAACGCGCCAACAAAAAAAAATCTGGGTTTCTTTAACTGCTTTGACATAATCTGAAGGAAAACCACACTTAAGAATAACTTTATTACAACCATTTTCTGTCCTTCAGACCAATGGTTGAATAAAGACTTTAAACTACAATTATATTTTTAGATGAAAATACTTGAAAACAGAAACTAAAAAAAAATAAAATGAAAGTCAAACCTTCAGCATTCATCAGGGTACAACGGTGTGTGAACACCAGCGGATAAAGTAACTAGAGAGAGTTACTACAATCATTAGTGTTCCTCTGGGATTTCCACTTGGGATAGACATTTTAGAAACATTTGAAATTTGATCATTAAGATCTCACAGTAACAAAGTGATACTTTTTTGTACTTAAATAGAGCTAGCAAGTCATGAGTTTCAGTAGAACAAGATTACTTACCAATTCATTGCACTGGTTTGGTGTGGACTGCTTTGAAATCGTATTTTCATCTACTAATTTTCTGTTGTGATGCTATGATATATATATATATATATATATATCTATATATATATAGATATAGATATATATATCTATATATCTTCCCCCCTCTCCATCCCCCTTTCCTGTCAGCCTACTTTCATATATATATATATATATCTATATATCTATCTATCTATATATATATATATATATATATATAGATATATATATATATATATATATATACTGTATATATATGTGTGTGTGTGCGTGAAATAGATTTTTCAAGAACTGTTATAGGATTTAAAAAATACATATTTAAATTAATATGGCAAAATGTAGCATGGCTGTAGAGCAGCTAGCCATTAGCTTAACACTCTGGGTAAAAACACGATCAGCCTGTCCAGATGGAAGTGAGTCAGAGAGATAATTTAATGCAACATGTTACTGCCCTGAGCAACATTCAGCTCGTAATATTCATTTATGTTTTCTTCTCACCTATTGAGGGAATGACAGTCTCACACTCCTTGAGCCAAAAAAGAAAGCGTCTTTAAAAAAACAAGAGCAAATATTTTCACGTCAAATTAACCAATCACAGATTTTAGCTGCTCGCTAAAAGTAGAAACAATGCTTGCTCTAGGTTTTCCTTCCTTTCGACCTCTTCGCCTTGTTTCTTTTTCTCCCTCTGTTTCTGCTCAATAACAATATTATCCACAGTTGTTTGACTTTATATCTTTGACCCACCCGGCTGTGACAAGGTTATGAACTTGTCTTAGTTGCAGATGACTGGTTTCCCTTTGATACACACACACACGCACACTGTCAATGGTGATTTGGAAAATCTTCCTCCTGATTTTTGTGATCTCGGTCTGGATATTTTTCCCTAAACTCTTCAAAAAAATTTAAATGTCTTTGCATTATGCAGGACATTTATTTTCTTTGGACTCTCATGAAGCAGAGTTTTCTTGGCCCTGACTGACGTGTTCAGGCTAATTCGGTTTGCAGTGATGTAATTGAAAAGTTGGTTGCCATGTGATGCTGTCATTACTCTGAGCAGTGTGCAGGAAATTTAGATTGGAGTTGATTTGCTACATTTTCAGCTGGTGCGGTTCGCTTTCACAACGCATTATGTCAAACAAAGCAAACCCTTGGAGCGGCCTGTTCCACCCCCTTGCCAGTGGTGGCGCTGCACCACAAACCGCTGAAGAAAACGACATGAATCATCAGAAGAAGACACTGAGCGCAACTTTCTTCTTCACAAAGTGTTAACAAAAATGGAGTTGGGGGCGTGCCGTGGTGGCGTAGCGGTTAGCGCGACCCATGTTTGGAGGCCTTGCGTCCTCAACGCGGCCGTCGTGGGTTCGACTCCCGGATCCGACGACATTTGCCGCATGTCTTCCCCCCTCTCCATCCCCCTTTCCTGTCAGCCTACTTTCATATAAGGGACACTAGAGCCCACAAGAGACCCCCTGGAGGGGTAAAAAAAAAAATGTTTTAAATGGTGTAGAGTGAAATTTTAGCAGTTGTAGGTTTTCACTTGTCCTTGGTAAAAAAGACCACAAGCCATTTCTCTAGCTAGCGATAGACAGTGTTTGATTTGGTTGTATTTACCCAGAAAAACCCAGCGCTATTCTGGATATCCACATAGCCATTTGAACCACATTAGGTTTCACTTCAACTGAACTGTGCTCTAGAGTTCGCCTTTTTAGGTCTGCATGAGAGTTCGATTGCCCAAACAAGCCCGATTTTCTAGACAAACCAACTAGAGCTGGATTAAAGCGGACTGAACAGGTGTTGGTGTGAACGCACCGTAACATACTGAAGATAACAATAAAAATATGAACTCTGTAATGCATTTGCCATTGCTTTCAATTCCTGTTTGACACCAACAGTCCCACACAGCAGTAAACTCATGAATGATGTTTTTATGGTCCTTAGAAAAATAAAATCTGCCTAAATCAAGGCTCTGAAAAACACAAAAAATTCTACTTTTAAACTCTAATCAATGCCTCTCCAACTGAACATCTTTAAGAAAAAGATGTCCGATGATTTGTTTCTGTTATTCCTACTTCACTGTCCATCCTGCATCCTCTCACTCTCGGCTGTGGCCGGTCTCATCCTTGACCTCGACTGTCCTCAGCTCTCGCCTGCAAGCTGCCGCGGTCGATACCCACACGTTGCTCGCACAGTTTGTCACAGTTTGTCCTTGTGTTAACATCGGCAGAGAGTTCACGGACCATGTCCTTGTGTGCTTTAGGATCAGCAGAACGGTCCGACCCAGACGGGAGCTCAACCGCACTCACAATGAACCGCTTCCAAGAACAGGGCTGCAGCCAAACATTATGTTTCAGGAAATTCATCATTCTACCAGTTTTTCTGACAGCTAATTGGAGAAAGAAAATTTCGACACATTTTTCATTTAAGGACTTATAAATAAGGTAGAAGCTCCCTGCAGCCATCGCTAACCTACAGTCTGTTTGTAGGTGGATGACTTGGGAGGGGTGTGTGTGTGTGTGTGTGTGTGTGTGTGTGTGTGTGTGTGTGTGTGTGTGTGTCTGCGTGCGGGTTGCTCACTACCATACTGACATGAGAAATTTAGAACCACAACTTCACACATTAAACTGCTCTGTGTCTCAATTGCACCTAGAAAGCAGTTAACACTAAAGCGTAAAAAAAAAGACTGCCAGAGCAGAGGCTTCACGTTGCATGCACACACACGCACACACACACACACACACACATCCCCAAAACACACCCAGACTCTTTCTCACTCGTATTCACATTAAAGTTCTCAAGTGCGCCGTTTGATAAATCTTCCCCCCTTAAGTCTATTATCCACAGAATACTCCGGTGATGAAAAAGCCTCTTTGAAGTCTTCTACCGAAGCCTTGCTTAGTCTTCGCTGCGAAAACACGGCTGACACTCTGTAGGGCGGCTGCCTTCCTCACAGACGTACGAAATTATGCTTGAAAAGTTGTTTCCTCCAAGTGCTTTTTATGGATTTTACAAATTATTCAAAAGCATATTTACCTGTTTAGAGGAATAAAGATCATGTGTTTTGCTGGGAGCAGCCTAACAATACTAATAGCTCATATTATCAGTAATAAAAAGTGGCCTGACAAATTAATTGAGAAAGATGTACAAGTTAAAATGTGTTTTTAAGCGGGCCACCCAGTGGACTCAGTGGTCACAGGTTCTGTCCCATCGCTGTCACATGAAGGTCAGTAGAGCTGAAAAAACTCGCAAAAACAAAACTAATTTAAAAAAATGACACTGAAAAGTAATATTATGAATTCCACACTATTGATGAGGATGAAAAATTACACAAAACCTCACAGGTTCCACAAAATGTTCTTCATTTACATTTAGACTAAATTAAATGCGAGTTTAGCTTAGTCTTTAGTAAGTTAAATGTAGCTTTTAGTCACACTTAGACTAAGCTAAAAGTGACTAAAAGCTAACTTTTTTTCCCGATCCACTACCATACAAGACAGTGAATGGTAGCCTTCTCGGAGCAAAGTACACAGTTCCAATCAAATTCCCTTCAGCAAACGCCAAAGATATACATTTGTGTACATTTACGTTAATCATGTTTTTGCGCAAAATGACATTTCAAAAATAAATTAGCTTAATGGAAACACACCAATTAAAAAAAAAAAAAAGCCTCGATAAAACGTTTTGTGCTAGTGTGAGAAGGTTTTTCGGTCACATCAAAATCGGTTTATTCAGAAAAACTATAACGGAAATTTTTTTTAGGTATCACACAAGTCACATGATCAAGAACCGGATGTTGCCATCGGCGCAAACCACGAAGAAGACGACAGGAAGTGGTTGGAGGATCACGGCGTGGCACGTTTTTTTTAAACGACTCATCAGGTGAACAAACTTGTTCACATGCGACTTAAATGGCGTTTCTTAAAAAAAAAACGCAACTGCAAAAGTTGTGTGTTTTCAACACTAGTGGAGTATCGACAAAGTTTTGTGCACACCCGTAACGCAAACGTAGCTACTTTGCTCTCCTAAATAAGCGTCTGTCTGGCAGCCGTTCAGAAACGTCCGTCCCTCACCCAGTCCCTTCCTCCTGCGGATCGCCATGACGGCTCTGGAAAACGAGCGGCTCAGCACATCGTGGGACCTGAAAGGTCCCACGGGTTCTGGTTCTCCCACCAGAACCCGCTCTGGTGGGAGAATCCATCCATGCGCCAAACTGTGCGGAGGATAACGATGACGGTCGTCGCCAGCTGCTGTCATTGAGTCACACCGATAAGAGCCTCGTTTGAGACGGTGGAGACGAGCTTGTTAGCAGCGACTACAACTTCAGCCAGTCACGTCTGTGACAGAGGAGGCGCGGCTCACACGCCACATTGTTAAGACTGAAGACTTTGCACCAGCTTGTACGATGACTTTAAAATATCACAATTCGGTTTTAAACATTTTGTCATTAATGAGTACTGCCTATTTGATGACTCTGGTCGCAGATGGTTTCAGTGAAATATGGAATAAGAATGAATTTTAATTGGTGGCGGCTCTTTTCAAGACAGTAGATACGACATGAGCCGCTGCTCAGAGACATATGCTTCTTCCTGTGGTGGAAATGATAGATTACCTCTTCTACGTGCAGCAGACATAAAGATGTCTGCTGCATCTTTATGGGACGCTCACTAACCAAAGACGGACCATTAAAATTCCTGTTCATATTTAATCAAGTTTTCACCTGCCAACACTAATAGTCGCTGATTTTTTATTTTTGTTTGTTTTAGGAGCTTTATTTCAAACTACATCTCCTCACCAGGGCAAAGTGACAGTGAACAGTTCGAAATCAAATAAAAGTTACAACGAACACAGATGAGCAAAAAAGAATAATTGATTTTTTTTTACATTGCATGTTCAAAATTTGGATGAAAGTGAATCCCTTCAAAAAAAAAAAAAAAAGACGTTACAGAAACATGACAAACCAATTCGGAAAAAAACCAACAATTTTTGCTGCTATTTTAAAATCTCCGAATAATACTGAATACTGTTCTTGCCGAAATTTGTTGTTTTTTTATTATTATTTAGCTGTTTGAGTGAAATTGCAAATGTCCGTTTTTTAATACAATGTACAAAGTTAATTTCTGGAGGTGAATATAGAATATGGTCAAAAATAACAAGTAAAGCAGCCAGTAAGTAGTGAATAAATATTAATTAAGTCTGTCATATTTATACTCCTGTGTTTCCTCAAAGTGCTTTTGATGGATAATTTGTGTTATTCCATTAAAATGTTGCCCAAATGCTTGTTGGATAAGAGTTTATTTTTCTACTAGTGGAATACAACTTCACATTTATCACTACTCTCTCAAATTTACCACCAAAATAACCCAAAACAGGTGAATTCAAATCAAATACTAATGTCACTGCGACCTCACTGATCAGGAAAGGGTTGGGTTTTTCAGTTTGACCTTTAGTGTAATTATCAAGGTTTGCAGCCGACCTCTCAGCTCCGTCTGTTTAGTACTTTAGTATTTATGCTTGGTTATCAACACTTAAACAACAATTTCTGAGGTTGTCGTCTGACGTCCATAGAAACCACATGTGAGGTTGTGAGCAGACGATCTATAAGGCTGTATTAACTGAATAACCTGCAATTACTGATCATTAAATCTGACCAGCTTGTCACCAGTCTGCGCCTTCCTGTATATTTACAGCGCAAACTGTCAATTAAAGATACTAACTGCAAATACACAAATAATTAATTTAGTGCTTTTTGTTTAGCTTTCGTGTTTTTGCGGAAGAGTAAAACACTTTACTCAGGCAATTAAATATGAAATAACATCTTTTACTAGTTTAATTGCTTCTGTACATATTAGGATTTTAAAAGCACTTTGCAATAATATATATTAGATGGGTCTTTTTGAAGTTTACTATTTAGCCTAGCTTTTTATTGCGCCTATTTCTCGATAGTCTGCATTTCCCCCACCCCCATCTCGTCACACACACACACACACACACACCCTGTCACACAACAACGAGCGCATCTAGTGAGGCAACGCAAGATTTAGCAACTTGCTCAAGGCTCGCGACTGGTGAAGCGTGTTCAATCAAGCATTTCTCAGCATCTCAGTAATTAGATCCACATTTAAAACAATATTAGGGGAATAAAAGTTAGACGTTCCCTTTGAAAAGAGAGCAAGAGAGGAGAAGCTGTCCAGTTCTAGACTGTGGATCATGGGATACTCCAAAGTCTTGGAGACGTGGGGAAAAAAATATCTAAAATCGTGGCAAAAACAGTAAATCTAGGCTGCAACTTACTTTGGGAACAACTTGTTAAATTCGTGGGAACAACTTACCATCTTGTGGGAACGGGTTTATTTTAAACAAGATGTCTCGAGGGAACGACTTGTTTAATCTGTGACCATGACATCTTGTGGTTATAACTTGTTTCTTTTAAACGAGATTTAACACCTCGTGAGAACCACTTGTTTAATTCACGGGAACGATGCAACACCTCGTGGGAACGGCTGGTTTAAGTTGGGTTTTTTGTCCCATGTCATCAGACGGGATCCGTAGAAAACTGTTTGTGAAGACTAGATATTTATCCCTGGTACGCTGGGTGGACTTCTGATTGACATCTAGTCGGAGTAGAGCGCGTTGTATCTCTCTGTCTTTATTATAAAGTATTTTGTATCAAAGCTTAGTCTTGGACCTCTCAAGAGAAACCTCTTTGCTGTAGTGGAATAAAAGAGCTTTGAGTGGATTTTCCCACACGGACAAAAGAAAGAGTACACCAACCGGCAGGGTGGGCTCGGCTTTCTGTATGAGCAAACATTAGGACGAAGAGAGAGACACGGGAATAGTGAAAGTTTTTATTTCAGAATTTTGTTTTTTAAACGTTTCTTACGGCTCCGCATAAAACGACAAGGGCGTCTGTCACGTTGCAGCTCAAGTTAAATGACGTGTTGGCGCGAGCAGGGATGTCGGGCCACCAATGAACTCTTATTATTGGTCGCGTTTTAATAACTGAACACAGAATCTCGTAAAGGAAGGAACCCTTTGTTGTCTCGTAACCGACTCCGAGTCAATCCGACTCTCAGGCGTCCCGGCGGCACCGAGTGCATTACGCAGCCGCTCTCCTCCGGCTGAACAGTCCAACGAGTCGTCCATGCATGATGATGATGATGATGATGTCTTCACGCGGAGTTCAGCGTGGGGTCTAATGGGAGAAAATAATAAACAGATTCTCAGTGCTAATATTTCAATAATTCTGTGTTAACTGGTTCCAGCGGTGTTAGAGTGCCCTGTTTACCACAAGTTATTTGGAACATGTATTTTGTTCCCCTGAATGTCGAGGGAGTTGAATCTTGTTAGTTGTTACTGGTTAAAGGCACGGCCGTGTTATGAATCAGCATTAATAAAATAAAGAGATCCGTTCACTTATTAGATATTATAGCCAAATGAATGAGATTCATATTATCTGGTTTCAGGGTCGTCTTTCATGGACACCCACAAAAATACTAGATAATATTTTTAACTGGGCAAAGAAAAAGATTTTTTCTTTGCCCAGGTTTTATTTAATAAATGTTCAAGAAAATATAAAAGTATAGAACATAAAGGTAACAGAATCTAAATACTTTCATTTCATTAAATGATGCTAAACCAATCAGATAACATAGCAGCTGCGTTTCCATCACTAATGTGCACAAAGTTTTGTCAGTGTTCCGTTAATGTCAAAAGAACATTGTTTCACATTTGCGCCGTTTCAGGTAAGAAGTAAAATTTTAAAAACACATGAATAAGCCGTTCACACATTAAGTTTTATAAAATAAAAAACATACCGCGCCGAAATTCTCCACTTCCTGTCGTCTTCTTGGTCTTTTCCGTCAGTAGTAGCAACCCGTTGTTTATCAAGTCTCTCGTGTGATGCGGAAAAATGCGTTTCTATCGCATAACTTAATTTTGAAAGAGCCAAAAAAAAAAAAAAAACACTAATTTTATCACCAAAACTTTATTGAAAAATTTACGTTTTTTTTCTAAATTTTTGTTTTTACAATAAGCAAATTCATTTTACAAATACCAAATTGCGTACTAGTATGGTCAAAGGAGACGCAGCGACTGTGATAGAAAAGAATAACTCAAAAGTGTTTCCTGTATAACGAAATAACAACAACTGGCTTCATTGCGGTTGACTTTGTTATGGTTTTTGTGTTTTTCTTTATGTTCTAATGTCGTTCGACTTCCAACGAAAATACGGACGATGCTCCTTTCTTGTGTCTTCTTGGCCAATAGATTTAGTGCTTCACAAATCTCAAACTGTGTTGCAGTAAATCTCAGTTCTGGTTTGGAATTATGCAGATCAGATTTAATCAGTCAATTCTTTTGAGCGGTGGAGTCATCTGCTCTTAAGCATAAATGGCTAACCAAACGTGGAGTTTCCTAACAGCGATACGTTTGTGGTGCTTACACACTGTTCTTGAGTCTTACGTCAATCTGTCACTGTTTTTCTTTTTTTCTTTCTTTTGACAGAGTACGCAAAATACGTCCGGATGAACCATTCGAACGTTCTTCAGTGTTTTGCAACTGAGTTTTGTCGGCCCGTCTCACATGTTCTTTGAATTTACAGCACACAAGCTCACTAGCAGTCTTAGCGAGTGTGCATTAATTAAACCGTGACTTTGTCTTTGCTTTACAATGAAGATATTTTCACTCGCTCGTAAAGCGGAGAACTTCTTGTAGCCGTAAAACAAACAAAGTGAAACCCATTTAACCTCAAAGATTCAAGTCAAAGCACTTTATTTGTTGTCTGGCCCGTTGGATGAGTTTTTGTCATCTCTACCAGCTCAGTGAGCTAAATCTCCCCTAAACAAGAACCACTTTGTAGCATATTTCACACTTGACTCCAGAGTATGTGAAGCGTATGAGAGCTAAGGCAGGTTGAGCCGCCAGTTCCTACTGAGGACTTATCATGAGCCTTGAAAGTGATTACAATTTGAAAGTAATTTACTAATAAAACTCAGGCTTCATGGCACATTAGATTTCAAGTCCAGGTACCTGTAAGGATTAAAACTGAGTAGTGAAGGTCGGCCACTCAGTGGAATAGTTTTAGTGTACGGTATCTCTGGCTTGCTACTGCTGAATGCTAAAAGTAAGTAAATTATGCTTGGTAATGCCATTTGAGGTTATACAGTCTCCCTCCAAATCTGTCTGCTGAGTCCCCTGGCCTTTTTCTAGGAATGTAATGTTAAGGAAAACTGTCCAGACACCATGTACATCTGTTCTACATGTGCTATATGCACAAAACCTAATGTGTTTCATGAGAATTTTATCTGACAAAAGAGACAAAAATGTGTAATATTAAAGTGGGAGAAAACAAAGTCTCTAAATTATGAAAAAAACAACAATCTGAAGAGCCTGGCATATATATATATATATATATATATATATATATATATATATATATATATTGCGACTGCAACATCAGGAAGAAGGAGCATGAGAAACTAGAGAAATACCAGGGGCTCAGGGAGGAACTGGAGAGGACCTGGAAGGTGAAGACCACAGTGGTGCCTGTGGTCATCGGGGCCCTCGGGGCAGTCACCCCCAAACTGGACCAATGGCTACAACAGATCCCAGGAACAACATCAGACATCTCAGTTCAGAAATGTGCAATCCTTGGCACAGCCAAGATACTGCGCAGAACCCTCAAGCTCCCAGGCCTCTGGTAGAGGACCCGAGCTCAGAGGATAAGAACCACCCGCGGTGGGTGAGAAGGGAATTTTTTTTATATATACTGTATATATTAGGGATGCACAAACATCGGTGTCGGTAAATAAAACAGGGCCGATATGAGTAACCGACATTTATTTTTATCGTGTTGCCGTCTGTTTCTGGGTGGGGTTTTTTCCCGAAAGGTGTTGAGATGGGAGTGAAATATATCAAATATCGGTAAAATCGGTAATCTGTTAACAATATTTCTGTTATTGCCATAAGCGCAATATTAATATTGGATATCAATACCGGCCCAAACTTTCATACTGACGCATATAATCACATTTTGTGTGTATATATACACATACTGTATATACATGTACATACATATACCTGGACTTTGACTTAATTACATAGTTTTAAACGCATTAAAAATTTTGACCAAATTAATTGCTTTTTTCCAAACTTTCCGACTGGAACCTTTGTATTCATACGTTTCCGGTGTGCCCACATATCTGACACGTTAGCATTGGAAGACACAGACGCTTCTCTCGACCCACTAGAGGTTAGTTTTTGTTTCAAAAAACGATCTGACTGGATGCTGGAAAAGACGATTGTTGCGTTCAAGTTGTGGAGCGTTATCTGAAGAGCGCCAGAGTGGGAGACTCATTTTCATCCCTCAGACCGGCCAACTTTGGATAATGAATTATTGAAATCATCTTACATGATAAATCTACAATAAGGCACTTGTTCTGTAAAGCCTCGCAATTCAGAGCAGTTTTCTAAAATATTTCCAACTCAGTGCAGCTAAGAGTTGCTTCACAGTAGATTTATTTCAACGTGAGCGCACAGCTCAAACGATGTTCTCAACACGTCCCTTTCAACAACATCAGCATCCATATTTTGAGTGGTCAGAGATATTCAAACCTTGAAAATGAGATGAAAGAGTGAATAAAAATATTAAACATCAAATAAAACCAAACAGTGTTGCTCTCTATGTTCTCTTGTTTTAAGAAAATGTTTCCATCACATCTTAGATTTAATAAAGGGGAACAAGACTTAATTCAGATTGGCTTTCACAATCCAACAAGTGCAAACAGGACATTAGATATGTGGAATTTAAAAGATGATAGAAATAACGACAGATGCACAAGTGATATGTTTGATATATACCAAAAAAAAAAACAGTTTGGAAAGTTAGGGCTTCACCCCGGCCAGACGTTATACCTAATCAACCGCTAATTGCTTTTCTCAATCTGTTGGACAGCTTCGGTCAGTCTGAGTCTGAATCATATCCACTTTTCTTTGGCACTTTTTTTTTTTTGCGTTTAAGAGTTTCATTGATATCAAAACAGCAAAACCTTTCATGCAGCGAAACTAAAGACACTGATAGCCACATTGTAAAAGAATAATAATAATAATAAAGAAAACAAAAAAAAAACCTTCCACCTATTGTAGGTCTGTCACTTCTCATTTTGACATTCCATTAGCGACTTGTTTTGCTTGCACTTGTTTTACTTTAGTGGGTCATTTTTGTTGTCTTGATAGCAGACGCTGCGTCAGTGCAGACACTTCAGCTGACAGGAAGCAATGCCCACAGGACTGTAGACGCGCATCTACAAGAAAAAAAAAACTGAAATCAAGTACAACACTCGACTAGCTTCATATCTGGCTTGTGCTTGACAGCCTGTAAACCTCTAAGTGCCGTCTTGTATTCATTAGCGGGGGCCATTCCGCAGTCTCGGGCTGGCAGCCGGACCGGACTGCGTGGATGGCGAGTGACAGGTTGGTGACAAAGCCTTCATCGCCGTCGCCGGACGCGGAGACCGCCAGTCGCGGCACGTCCCGATCTGCGCGGCGAGCGCCTGCGCGGCCCTGATCTGTCGCGGCCGTCTCGCCGCTTCTCAGCTGTGACTGGGTAGCGCAATCCGGAGCCAGACATGATAAATATTCCATCTGCTGAGAGGCCGTTTCCCTCCCCTGATCCCTTGCAGAATGAGCCATGAAAAGAGCAGCCTGTCTGCTGTCTGTCTCCGTGCATGTGTGTTTTCCTCAGAGCCTTGTCACTCCGTCTCCGTCTTTGGGCTTGTCAGTGCGTCGCTGCTGTCTGCTCTTGTGGGCTCTGTCTGTCCTCCCTTCATCCTCTCTGTATGTTTTCCTGTCGGCCTCCATGTCGGTCTATTTCTGTTTGTTTCTAAATACAAAAACAATGAAATCAGCCTGCCCTGCTGCTACGCCACCAACCATATTACAGTCTGGTTTAATGTCTGCCTCTGCAGACACAGTCTCCTCTCACTGTAATGTTTTACTCTTAATTACTCTGGTACCTTATTGTGCCTCATCATGTTGGGGACAAATGCATATTTAACCAACCCACACTCATAACTGCCTCTTTGACCTCTAAGGGTTCTCCTTTTGAAAGCTCTTCATGCTGCTGGTTGAGGTATTTATGCTTAATTAACTGATTAAAACTAAATATCACACTCACTAAGTGTCTGTAGATGCATCCAGGGTTGGACTGGCTAAAAGGGTTCTGGACAAACCCCATTGGGACGGTCTGACGAATGGGCCGCAAGGGTCGGTTGTATCTGCTGATCATGTATGATGCTACCACTGCCTCTTTGCCCATCTCTGCTTGAATTGTGGTGTAGTGCTTAAAAACAGTTCATGTTGCAATGATGTGACCACTAGATGACGCAGCCATTGCTTGAGCTGCTGCTGTTGTGCTGTGAGTTAAGGTACTCAGGTGTAGTGTGGGTCCTCTGTGAGCCGCGGAGACTCTGTGTCCACTCTCTGGTCAAGGTTGGGATTCGCTACATTTCCCGTGACATTTCCCACAATTCTAATGGTCACTAGCAAGTTTGGCTAGTTAGCTTCGGCGCCTTGCCCCGTTTCTCCACCAGGTTAACCTCTGCACACCTGTCAGAGCGGGACAGGGAGTGTCAGTCTCGCTGCACATCCTCGATACTGGGTTAGCTGACTCAAAATCTCGTCAGCTCAGTGTCACGTGCAAAACAGTTCCACAGGAATACCGTTTACAGCCGCTCAATGTACCGTGCAACAGAGAGTACGAGTACACGGTCATAAAAACTTCTTTGCATGGACAAGTCCGTCAGTTCTTGTTCATGTGGACCTCCACAGAGGGAAGTACGCCTGAGTATGTTGGGGCCTAAATGCTGCTGGACCTGAACTGCATCATCTTAGGCTACAGAAACAAAGATATATGATGCTGGAGCGGCAGAGAGCAATATGCTGTTCTAAGCATAATGCTCTACGCTAGAGCACAACCTACCTCCACCGGTCAGATTCCTTTCTTTTTTCTAGAGATGCTCCCTGAAGTAAAACGTCAATGCCATCAGTCAGCCGAGTTTAAAAGATGGAATGTTGAATGAGCAAGAATGGTGCGTTGAAAGAGAAATGAAAACAGTGGAAACAAACACTGCTAAATGTGCAAAAAGTTGCAACTTTTTCTCAAAAATGATCGTCAAATGAGAACGATGAAACGGGTAACCCAAATTACAGCTCAAGTCAATGAGCTGTAATTATGCGTAATGTTGCATAATTTAAATATTTTTATGAGACCACAAGTCCAGCATAAACAGGTAGGATTACCCATTGAATGAATATTACTATAATGAATGTGGTGTACGGCTACCTTTTGTGAAAAGGGGCTTGAGTTGCTAGTTACAACTAAACTGATCAGAGGACTTTGTGAAAACATGAGATTTCTGCTGAGAATTATTAACCCTATAACCATTTTTAAAATGTGATTTAGCATCAGAAGCAGAGCCAGGAACTGACAAAGATATTCTCATGTCTTTAGACAATGATCCTGTGACACAGTCACAGTATCATTCAGTGGAGAAGTGGAGATCGGTCCACTTCTCAGGCGTGTATTCATGTTTTAGTGTTTTCTTTAAAACTGCTCTCATGCAAAGGAAGTAGTTGCAAAGGGAAAAGGATAACAGAAACTCTTTCCTTTGCACAGTTGTGCAATATATCTATATTGTTATTTCTTAATCATAAGGATCAGATATCCAAGAACACTAATTTGTGTGATATGTCATATTGCAGAAAAGGAGGTTCTGATGTTAAAAATAATGTTGGAGATTTGTCTGTTAAGTCCACGGTATTGTTGAAGTGTTGTGCTGTGGTGGCACAGGGGCAAAGCACGACCCACGTAAACAAACTCGAAAGACCTTAGTCCTCCTAGGGGTAGTCGCAGGTTCGATTCCCGGCCTCTCAACATTTGCTGCATGTCTTCTCCCTCTTTCCTGTCGAACTACTTTCTAATAAAGGCCACTAGAGCCAAAAAAAATAAAGTCTTTTGTGATGTTATTTTTAACTCTACCTATCCTCACTCTAGGTTTATTCAGTAAAACTATTCCCTCCAGACTCGTCTGAAACTGTGAGATGACATGGTGTAACTGTAGGAGTTACACCATGGAGTAACTGGTGCCGCATGTACATTTCATATGTTTAAAGCCTTGAATCAGCAGTTTGGGCAGTTCAAGGAGCGATTGAAATAATCGCTTCCTTTCCCCCAAAGCATTATTATCACTATTATTAATATTATTATTATTATTATTACTCCTCAACTGTTTTCAAAGCTAGAAAAGGGGAAGATGTCCTGACAACTCCTCTTCAACTTCAAGATGACGTCAATATTTGGTGATGATGTTTTCCTCCAGAATCCAATTTAAGTTTAAAAAAATATATATATATAAATTGATTCCTGTCTTAGTTAAGGTAACAGCACGTTTTCTCGGCGTGTCGCAGCAGCTCTTGTGACCGGAGCTCCTCTGCGGACAGACAGACTCATCATGTCGGAGCTGACCCTCTGCATGCCCCCCCGCGCCGCCGTCATGCTCCCCTCCCCCGTCTTTCTCACTTTCCTCTCGCTCCTCTGGGGGCTGCAGGCTGGCAGAAGCTACTCCGGTCAGCTGGATGAGTCCAATTAGAGGACCTCATTTAGGGCTATTCGAGAGGGGGCTCAGGTGCACTTCTAGGGTTGTAAATCATTAGTATCCCACTTTCACAGTTAACGCCGTTATCAAGTCGCTCATTTCCAGGGCCTCTCATTGGGTCTGTTTGTTCTGCTTCCTTTGTATTTCGTTCAGAAATAGGCCATCTCCATGAGTCGGGGCAGGGAGCGCCGCTTAGCCAAGTCATTGTGGTCCAGTTTGCTTATGTATATTATCCACCATCTTCTCTTTACTTTTAATTCGACGCCGTGTATCTTTAAGGGGACTTGACCTGAATAAGTTGTTTGTATTTGGATATAAAGGTCAGTCTGTTTTGATTAGGGATGCACTGAAGGACTGTGATTAGAGTTGGGCGTGCCGTTTGAGGCTTCAGCGGTCAGCCAAGGAGCCGTTGATCAAGGCTAAAACCAGAAATAATGAAATAACGAAAAATGAAATGTAATGTCAACTGAAATGGTAATTAATAGGTAAAAACAACAACTAACTGGAACTATAAAATGCATTTTTAGAGACTTAATATCCTTTGTTTTTGTGATTATGAATCTGTTCGCCTTTCTAACTGATGTGAAATTTCCGTAAACAAGCAATTTACGTCAGCTGTCAGCAAATTATTGTACTCTATACGGACACTTGCTGTATGCTGCAAAATGGCGACAGCAAACGTTGGGCGAAAACACCAGAGTGAGTTGGTTGTTCAGCAATAACTGAATACATTTTTCTGAAAGTGGAATCTTCTGTTGAGTATTCATTACCCAGGGTGGGCCATAGGTTTCCATACATACTGTAGGAGAATGGAAAAACTGCAATGGAAACAGTTTCTTTGCATCACACGAGTCGTGTGATCAACAGCCAGATGTTACTAGTGGCGAAAAAGACGAAGAAGATGACAGGAAGCGGTGGGAGGATGATTTTTGCGTCATCTTTTTTAATGACTTACTTCATGAACAAACATATTCTTGTGTGGTTTTTAATTCTGTTTCTTATTTAAACACTGCAACTGCAAAATTGGGCTTTTAACAGAATATCAACAATGTTTTTTCAAATTTGTAATAGAAACGCAGCTACTGGGAGGAGTCAAAGTAATACAATTTAAGCTGCTTTCAAGCTTTGAGCTGCTGCATTGTGCTTTAAATCCAGGGTGGGCCATAAATTTCCATACATAGGAGAATGTAAAATGTATATTTTTTTTATATTTCAGATACCCAAGAAGATGTGTTTGACAAAAGAGCAAAGAACTGAAATTATACTGATGGCTGGATCGGGAAGCAGTCGCATGGTTGCACAAAACTTTAACAGAAAACATGGAGTGAGCGTCACACACACGACACTGTGGCAAAACTTATCTGCAATTTTCAGAAAACTTTAGATGTTGCAGCTCAACTAGAAAGTGGTCCAAGATGTGCAGCGACTACACAAGAGTCCCACAAAAATAAAAAAGGTGGTCCAATATAAAATGTTTATTTTTTCTATGTATGGAAACTTATGGCCGACCCTGTACAATACTCTAACCCTTTTGAATTCTTGCACCTAAAGATCAACCAAAGTTAATTACTACTACTATAACTAATAAAAACCCAACTAAAACAATAATGTTTTTACTTATAACTAATAAAAACTACCAAATGCTCTAAAAACCAACTAAAGCTAACTGAATTAGACAAACAAAAAGTTGCAACGACATAAAGCTAAACTACACTGAAGAACCCAAATCTATTGCAACCCGGTCCGTCAACAGCCCATATCTGTTTGCTGCAAGATGTAGAAAAACTTACGACAATCTAAGCGTGATTGCTCCCAGTGTCTCAGCGCTTCAAAGTCAATACTGTAATGGAAACAAAAGAGCGTCCGGTGGCCACCTGAGAAACGCATGAAAATAATGAGTACTGAATACTCTCCGACTTCCTTTTTGCGCTTATTTACAGCTTGGAAGTGCGCCTCAGTGCCTTCCAGCTCACACATACAAAACCGGCGTCAAAATTCTCTGTACATCAACCGTACAGCGCTGGAGCCGTATGAATAATTTACTTGCATTCTTTGTGATGCGCATGTAAATAAGAGTCCCAAGGATCCCCATGTGTCCACTCTGCAATCACAGGAGACGTGAGTTGATCTGAAGGGAAGACAATTATAGCAGAGGAGCTGAGGTGTTAGGTACAGCTAACGAGGGCAGCGCTGCCAGCTATGCAGATTCTGCACATCGCCACCCCTCCTCCTCCTCCACTGGAGTGAAACTACCTACCGTCAAGATGACTGCAGAACCCTTAAGGCTAACTGACAGTCCATTACCGACAGACGCTTATCTCCTCTTCCTGAAGACTCCAGACGTTATATACTCAGTAAAATGTCAACAAAGGTGACTATCAGGCTACTGTAGTGAGAAACTGACTTAATCTTTGCATCTGGAGTGTTTCATTGATGGATTTGTTTAACGGAGACAAGAGGAGACAAAACTCAATACTGGGGTTACAAGAACAAAAAGAGACACGTTTTTGAAGATTTAAGAGTCCTCCTTCTTTGTGTTTCACTGAGCCTGTAATCATTGCACAGTAATCCAGTCCAGTTTTCACCAATCGTGAAGGACGATGTCCATGGGCGGGATACCACAACCCCTGTAGTGTGTTCACATCTTGATTGATGAGAACCCCGTGGCACCACTGATGTGCGCTCTTCTCAATAATCCCATCACTTGTGTACTTGTCTAGGAAGTAGGATGTCTGCAAATCCTAGTCTAGAGTAAAGGCTGACATTTTTTTGGGATTCCCAAAGAAACATTATCATTAATCACGTGACTGGGACGGTACAGGACAAAAAGGTGATGAGAGCAGGAACCACAATTGTGCAAAAGAGACAAAATTGTGACGATGACAAATGAAACACAGGACGGGCACTGCCATTTTGTTTTCTGTTTTTTTTTTAGTAAGCCTACTCTTGAAGGAAAGTCAAAATAACTACAAGGCCCAGAAGCCCTCAGTGATTCCAGTGTTTTGTGTCCTTTAATCAAAACAAAACACTTTCACTAAAGCACTAAATGAGATTGGGAAGATTTGTAGGAGAGGAATGGGAATGGAGTGAAAATCCACTCCCGCATCACTCTCTACTCTGGAGTCGGTAAGTGTGGTGTTCATACTGACTTGTTGTTTTGCCATCTTTCACTGTAACCACACTTCTACATGGTTGACGCATTGAGCAAGATCATCCAACATCGTCCATCCAGAAGCCAAACGCCAGGCGAGAGACAACTCATGTTTTGCTACAAGCTCTTATCTGTCTTTGGGTCTTTCAAGTCTTTCAAAGACTTTGCCAATGTTGACCAGTTAGCCTGAATCCTTCGACGGACGCACCCCCTGGATTTTGACATTCCCTCTGGGAAATGAGTTGCTAAATAATTTAGCTAAGTATCTGCTTTCAGTTTTGAAGCAGATGCTAACGTTAGCATAACGGTTAGTCTGTAACCATTTTTTAATTGCTCTCTCTCACTTTCTTCCTCTCCTGCTTTCATTCTTCAACCCTCCCAAAGTCTTGAGAGACGAAGTCGTTTAGACTCCACGAGTTTCTTACATGAACGCTACATTTGCCACATACATTTGCCAAGACACTTTAAAATAGGAGCTCTAAGAAAACATACAAGGTGTCAAGCCTGTATAATGTTATACAGTTGGTCAGTCGGACAAACTCGCTCTGACAGCAACTGAATTGTGATTTGTGATACAGATTAAGAAACAATGTACCGTTTTAATATTCCAGAGTCTTGTTGCAACCCAGCTGTTTGCAATCTAGAAAATGAAGTCATTCATTTGAGGTAATCTAAGAGTCCTGTTCTGTATTGTTCCATGTGTTGCTGGCTTCCAGTCCATACAGGATGGACCTCTAGATCTAGGCCAGACTACAATTTAAGCCTGGATGTACTCTTTATTTTGAGGAGCAAACTGAGCATTTTCTCATATTCTATTGTGAAAACTGCAACCTTATTGGTTGCAAAAGTTGAGAGAGCGACCCAGTCGCTCTCTGGGTCCCCTGTGTCACAGTGTTGACACAGGGGAGCTGAATACAAATACATTCTCCACCTTTCAGACTTTAATTGCAATCCATCTGGGAATTCATCTTTCATTTTCCCTGAACTTGACAATTACGTTTGTGTCGATCTAACAAATAAATAACCCTGTAAAACGTTGGTGGTTGTAACACGAGAAAAATGTGAAAAAGATGAAGAGATAGACTTTCTCACACCCCTGAGGGTCCTACCATTCCCACCATCTTTACTTCTCTTTGCATAAATAGGTAATGAAAAGGGAATGCTCCGCATGCGAACTGGTAACTTTATCACCTAACAGAAGCCGCCTCACAGCTCAGGTACCTGGAAACCCATTTTGTGATTACCTCTGTAATAGTTCTCACTTTAATGTTCCTTTACAATAAAAGCTTTATTCATTCCTTGTAATAAAAGTGCAGTAGAGTAGCCATGACTAATGCGACCAGAGGCTGAACTTTTCCTCACTCTAATCTCTTCAACTAGCACAGATAGACCAAAAAACCCGATAATCAGATTATCAGCCCTGCGGATGCTTTTATATTACATGGAAACTTGGAGTGGATATTCTGTTTTTGTTCCTGTTACCACATAACAGTAATAAATGGACTTCAGTGTATTTTAGGTGAAACACTGAAAGCAAATCTTGAAATTCCAAATGTCTTCCCATGTTTTCAAATCTAACAATTAGTCCAATAATGGAGATTTTACTTTTTTAAAAATTATTATTTAGAACTTTTTTTTATAGACATGTATCCTTCTTATTTAACTTCACAGTTGTGTGTCACTTTGTGTTTGTCTATCACAGAATGACCACATAAAATTCATCTTAAGGTTCAAGTTTCGTGATTGCAAAGCTCGCAATCTGGAAAACAAACGTTTAAGAGACAAATTAAACACTCATGCAGTTCCTTTTCCCTTTTTTCTATGTTTATATTTCAAATTACGTTCTTCACTATTATTTGAATTATATGATTATATCAAGTAGTTATGGGCGGAGCCAAATATTAAGCAGTGACTCCACCCATATTTGACTACATCTATGTTTTGCTCTCAGAGTTTTCCATGTCGAATTTTCATTTCTCAATTAAGTCCAAAAGTTATCATACCCCTGGTAGATTTGGATGCATTTTCATTTTACTAAGAAATTTGGCTTTGAGAGAGGTAGCTCTCAGAAGAAGACAAACCAATGTAAAAAGTGTTCCAGATTTGAACAAAGAGAAATAATCTCTGCATTTACATTTTAATTAAAAATGGCATGTCTAATATTATTTAAACTCTTCTCAATAATCGATTAACTCCATACAGTCATTTAAGCGATAAAAATCCACCATAAAATGTTTACATTTCTTCATGTTGATGAAAAAAATGTAAGATTTTAAACCTAAATCTCCCATGGAGTCTTCAAGATGTGTTCATAGCATCCAGCAGCTCACCTGGTCATCATTTCCTTTAGATTATATTTTACATTCTTCCAGTTTTCATATAAAATATTATGGAAAATTTTTTCTTCTTTGATCTCTCCACTTTGAAATAATAATTGGTACTTTGGTGCACAAATGAAAAGCCAGCCATATGCGACCTCTCAATTAATGTCAGAAAGTTCAGTTTGCTTTAATTTCCCTCCATACCTTTTAATACTCTAGAAGTCATAATGTGAGGTTACTTTGGACAGATGTGTACGTTTTCTGCCATGGTGACTTTCTGTCTTGAGAAATTAACCTCCAGACCACAAATTAATGCTTTGCTTCCAGGATTTCTCTGTATTTAGCTAGACTCACCTTCCTGTCAAAGCTATCCGGCTTTTCTGTTCTATTGGAGTGTTAGCATGATGTTGCTAACACTGGGTAAGCAGACATTGTGTTATTAGGGTGTTAGCTAAAATTATTGTATGTATTCCAGGCATATTGCACAATCAAGTAGTCATATTAAGGTCAGTTGTTAAAATATGCTGTACATGCTGACATTTGACTTTGTAATTTAACTCTTTGAAATTGGGCCTCTGCCTCTTTAAAAAAACTCCTGGTCTTTCTGAAGCTCCGCCTTCATTAGGTCATCACAACATGACAGCAAATCACAACATGATGACCTAATGACCCTATTAACCCTTTAACAACATTTTTACCAACATTTTTGCAAACTACAGTACCTATAATTTACAAGAAGAGCTGTAGATGTAACATAACATCATCATAAAAAATACTTTAGCATGACAGCAAATGCACAATAGGATTTTGGATTCAATTTACGGCCAAACGTGAAAGATAATCTCAATATATCAAATTGTAAATTCAAACATACTACCTACTTGGACTACGATGTGAAGGCGTGTGTGTGTGTGTGTGTGTGTTGAGGTGAACATTAGGGGGTTAAGTCACTTCCTCTAAACTATGTTGTTAAAATAATCCAGCTTATGTGGGATCATCATGGCACTGCTAAAAGAGCTTGGACAATTAACACAGTAAAAAAAAAAAAAATTAATAAAAAAATAAAATAGATTCAATGTTTCTTTTAATCTCACAGCAGCACTCTGGCGTACTGGAGAGGGATTAGAGCTCCGCAAGTCTTTTTTTAAACGCTCTGTTTACATTTTCAAGGGCAAAAATAAAATTAAATTAAAAATAAATCACCTTATTAGAAATGACTCGGGGAAATGCCTTGTTCTCCCGCTTACCAGGCGGTGGTGCAACAAGCAAAAAAAAAAAAAAAGGAAGAAAAAGAAAAATTCTGAATATTTCAGAACCGTAGGGTGTGACATGTATAATATTGTGTCATGAAAACAGTTTATCAACAGCGAAACACCCGGCTGATTGCATGTCTACCCTCGCCGCTGGAATTGTGTTTCTTTTTTTATCTCTTCCTGAGATCCCACAGCGAGAAGCCGCCGGTATGTAAAGTGCGATCGCCGAGATGGAACCCGCTACACCATCCGTCTAGTGTCCACGCTCCGGCCACCACTTTATCTGCTCATCCATCCTTTCCATCCATCCATTTTTCTCTCTGTCATTTCCTCTGATCTGCTACCCAATCACAATCAGGAGGTGCTTAAAGCCGAGGCAGAGTCTTTTATCTCAATCAGACGCTCTCCTTTTCTCTATCGCCAACACCATCTCTGGACCCGGCTGTGTGTTTTCAACCCCGCTGCTAATGCGACCAGTGGCTGACCCTCTCGCTCAGACCTCTCCAGTTGGTCATGCCTTTGCTTTCAAACCGCTGTACTTCTGATGAGACGATAAATTTGCGTCTGGAAAAACAATGTGCCGTTTCCTGACTAGCCGAGCTACAAGACATCTGTGACCCGGCGAGTGCGCTACGTTCTCAGAGACTCGCTGGGGAAAATCATTCCGTGGATCGAGTTTGGTTTGAAAGCATTTCCTGAAGCGAGAGGGCGCAGGCCTTACTTTGTGGTTTTTAAGCGAAAAGCTTTAATGGGTTTGGAGATTAGACACTCGGAATCCGGTGTCGCGCAACAGTTTGTGAATTATGGTTTGGGAAGGAATTAATGGATTTGTGTTTAGCCCCCTTTTACTCTTGTACCACAAAAAGAAACCAAATGCAAACCACGTCCTTCATATCAGATTCATTTCATCTCTTTGTGTAGGCCTCAGCTGTTTGCTAGGCTACATTCACACAGGTCCTGGTGCTCAATTTGAATGTTTGGCCGAAATATGATTGTTTTTTTTCTACTGAATGATGCGATCGCAATCAGACTTCTGCTGGAACGGTTTATGACCCCAATGTGCAGAAGAACGACATTCACATCACACAACAGCGCTCTGATTCGAAAAGCAATAACGGACGCCACCATCTATGGGTCAATCTTAAAGTTCATTCGGCGATGGGAGCCGATAGCATTCTCACAAAATTGCAACAGGACAAAGGAAGCTAATGGAAATAAAAAGCACAACTAATAGCAACGGTTTTGTGTGAGGCATTGACTGAAACTTCTCTAGAGAAGCATGTTTGGATGCGCAGTCAGAGCTAAGAGTGGTGGGATTTTTTTTTTTTGATGAGCTTCAGTGACACAGACTTCTATTCTAAGTTTATAATTCTATATTTCTGCCGTTGTTTATGTCCAGATTTACCACGACTGGTGCAGAATTATGCTGCGTGTTTCGCATTAATGATGTAAAAGTCGCATTAAATGACATGACCGTTCAGACTTGACACGCCTTGAAAACAATCGAGTATGTATACGATTTTGTTCTACATATGGAAGCGGCTCCAGTCGGATTTTGTTGAAGTAAAAATAAAAAACGGAATTGTGTCATTTAGACTGCTGTGAGAACGTTGGATGTGTGTTGCATTTGGATGTGTAAAATAAGAAAGATTTGTGTGGCTGTGTGAATGTAGCCTTAGAGAAGATTAGTCAACAAACAGCAGCACAAAGACCAGCAGACACAGCAGACTTAGACTTAATATTCCAAGCTTTAAAAAATGTCACATAGCCCAGTTTAACCCACAATTTACAACAAAAAGCGTACACTACAGCTGCAGTGCTGCCAAAACATGGCTATACATACGAATCGCCAGGCATTCAGCAGAGAAGCAACCAAAAAGCCCACAGTTACACTGGAGGAACCTCAGAGACACAAAACTGGCCTTTATGCCACACTGGGAAGACATTTTAGTTTAACTGGTGAAATAAATAAATCAGAACCTCCTATTGCAGTTTGCTACTAGCATCTGTGATGCTCCGAGTTTCTGGTGCAAAGACGCAGAGAACCTTGATCTAGTTCAGAACAAGGTTCTCTGTCAAACCTTCTGTCAAATGTTCTTTGATATTTTCAATAAAAATCTTCCAGAAAACTGACAATAGCGTAAGTTACGTTTGTCATTGACGATCTTTCTGTAACTGTGTTTCCATTGACCGTATAATTTAGCAATTTGACTTTACGAAAATAAATGTGCTTAATGGAAACACGACATTTTTTAAAAAATGAATTATTTTTCAAAAAAAACGTCGATTAGGTGATATTTTTTGGCCCTATTGAAACTGAGTTATTTCGAAAAACTGCAATGGAAACAATTTCTTGCATCACATGAGTCATGTGATCAACAAGCAGATGTTTGTGCAAACCACAAAGAAGAAAACAGGAAGCAGTTGGGTCGATTGTGGCGAAACATGTTTTTTGATGACATATAGTGTCATCAAAAAACATTATTCGTGTGTGATTTTAATCAAGTTTGCCGTTTAATGGAAACACCGCAATTGCATTCTTTATTTTTTTTTGCCATTAGTGGAATACTGACAGAGTTAGTAATGGAAAGGTCTTCAGAGCTATAGATCATTTTTTGGGTTCTTTCTATACCTCTCAGATGAACTAACGGTGCTGACTCAGTTTCTTATTTAATGGGAACACCACAATTGCAAAATATTGGCAGAATATTAAAGTTTTACTCACAACTGCAAAGGAAACGCAGCTTGTTAATGTCAACATTTAGACATTACAGAGACGTCAAAGCGTTCACCGTTGCACTTAATACCTTACAACCTAATTATGATATAGATGTCTAAGGACAGTTGCAACATTGTTGAGACATATTCTTAACCCAAAACTGCACCGTTGGCAGAGTAACACTCTACTCTATATGTCGGCGCCTTATTGTACACTATGTAAGTGACTGGATGTGCGTGTCTGTGTGTAAGCCGAGGCTGTGGGAGAACGACAGGGACACCGTACCTCAGAGAGTTCCAGGGAGATAATTGGGACCTTTTCCCAGGTGATTACCATTCAGACGGAGTTAGGATCAAAGCCGGGGCGCCCTGGCAGCCAGGCGGAGAGGCCATAGCTGCCGTCAGTAATCTCTTCAGATAAAAAAATAAAAACGCCGCAGGCGCTCCGACCGTCCCGTTCCTTACCCGACCGCTCCTCGCTGTCACCACTGGCAGGCCCTCGCTTACAGTCGCCGATTTGATAAGATTTCAAAGATTGGACAAGGATTGCATGATACGAGGCCAGATTTCTGCTGGAATCAATTTATTTGCCAACTAAAGAAAATGCAGCAGAGCGTTTTTCTATTAAACGACTGCGGGGACGGAGGGTCTTCGAAAACAGATGAAGGGAGAGGGATGACGGTTGAAAAACAACAACGGGATACTGATAGGAATCTAAGTGTGGATGCAGCCGTAAGATATTGACGTTGAATATCATGTAACTTGATTAGCATTTAAAACAAAGCAGTTTGCTGTTAGGTAAGGTCAACCATTTCAAATAACGGTGCAGACAGTGTGATGCTCTGGTGCTGCTTTAGGACCACGTAATCGATGAAACCATAAATTCTGGTTTCCACCAGAAAATGCTGAATTAAAGCAATTTAGCAAAAAGGGACAATTTTCCAACCTTGTCATATAAAAGACCTTTTGCCAGCTGCTGCAAACGCACAAAGACGGGTACAGCCAGTCTTAAAATCAATAGGGACATCAGTACCAGGTTGGTTTTGAAAGAATGCATGAAAAATGCATTACGTGCAGTCATATTCAATAAATTACTATATGCTTTCTGATGAGGCGCATTTGTCTGATTAAAAGTACCGTTTGAAATCCTCTTTAAGTCGGTGTTATTAAGCATGTTTTTCATTAAATCCACATTTTTGACATATAAGGTTTTTTTTATATTATTGGTCTGATGTAGCGTTTTAATTTTAAATGTCATGTGTTCATTAATTGTAAGAGGAAAGTCATAATAAATAGGATAAATAAAGGCAGTCGCTTTGTGTGTAAATAATCTACATGATGGGTTTCACAGAAATAAAGTTTCTGAAATTAATGGCCTTTTCAACAATATTCGAAATGACTTCATTTGTATTTAGGCTACAAATGTTTGATATGATTTTTATTTTTTTATCTACGTGTGATAAAAAAAAAGGCAAAGGTAACAAATCTGCAGTTAAATGTAAACACTTTACTTGAATTTGCTGCAGTAGAGTTTATAAAGTGAGCACATTTCACAGTATGATGCTCAAGTTGGCTGCTGCCGTTAGCCACACACTAACAGACGTGAAAAAATCGACGTCCGGGACTTGATTTCTAGAAAATCCTCTGATGCGCCGTTTCAATCTCAGCTTGTCCAAACGGGCCGAAACCAGCGTGTGAAACTTGTTCACCAAACAGCATCAATAATAATTTTGTGGCTGTAACTCATCAGCTTGTTTTTTGCTTTTTTTTTCCTGTGGAGAATCCTCAGCCGGAGCGGCGTGCTGTGGATGATTTATGCATCTGTGACGGCCAACACCGCTTTTCTACGCTTTAGTCTGTTGGTGCTATGAAAACAAATGGGGTGGGTGGCACCGAAAGCCTTGAGAAACTTATTTAGACGGTCACCCCGGCGTAGTGTTTAGCGTTAGGGAATCTGTGCACGGCAGTAAAATGGAGACTCCAGGAAGAAGGCTCTCTGTTGTACAAATACACCAGGCTGTAGGCATTAGCAAAATGCTAAAACCATGAATGGCTAAATAAGTTGATTTGAAACCTGATTAATAGAAACTGAAATAAGTGGATACTAATTTTTAAGGGTGTTTCTACTCCTGATAGTCCGGTAGACTCAGCTCGATTAAGGACCAGAATTGCAACATTTGTTACATCTTCAGCTGCTGCGGTTTGCATCAGCTTTATTTGCACTGCGTCAAATAAACCAAGCTGGTTGAAAAAACTCTGTTCTCCTCCTCGCCTGTGGGGGCGCTGCACCAAGAACCACCACCAAGAAGTTCACGAGTTATCAATGAAGGATTTGAGTCATTAGTAGCAAACAGCGCTGCTGTAACATCAATAACTCCAGTCTAAACATGACAACATGCATTTGATTTTTACTGTAAATGTGTCTTTTTAACTTTAACTCTGTAACTAAACTGCTGGGGCAACAGCAGAAGGTCGTTGCCTCAGTTGTCGTTTCTTTCACCTGAGTTTGAACTCCTGTTGTAGAATCGGTGTGAAGTGGAGATTCCCATTACGTCACAGGCTGATCCGGAGAAGTGCAGTCTTTGCACAAATTATTTTTGCATGTTGGGAGTCGGAGTCTTTGCTTGGAGAGCCTTTGTTCCAGTAAAGGAGATGTAGGATTATCGGTTGACTATTTTCAGACGTTTTGTGATTGACACATGGAGTTTTGCAAAAATATACAACATTCTGTAGATTAACTGAATGATCTACAGGGAATAAACTTTCCTTTTGTGAGAGGGTGGTGTGTGTGTCTAAACAGAGTTGTCCTTTAATAGACTGGACACTCTGTCAGAGTGTACGTCGTCTTTCGCCCAATGACTGCGGGAGATAGGCACCAGCAACCGACCAACGATGTGTGGATATCTACCTGAGGCTCGATATCTCTGTGGGGAACTTGTCTGCCTTGTGATTTTTTTTCCATAATGCTTTACCTTTTACGTTCTGGTTAAACTATTGATTTATTATTTTTATTTTTTTACATTCTTTTGTGGCTAAAAATATTTCTTTCAAATCGAAAGGAGCTTCAGTTTTACCGCTTCTGGAAAAACGTCATCGATAACGCCGACACATCTGCAGCGAAAACAATTTGTTACAGTCCGGAGTGACAACATAAACGCATAGAAACATCACATTCAGTGCTGCCGTCTTCCATTATGGCATTGATTAATGGATGTAATACTCATCCCAGCTGTATGATTTAAGAAGGACGCACCCGGTAATGACAAAGGATTTCATGTTTTAGTGAACATCACATCACAATCTGTCTTCCGGAAGCTACAGATGGAAGAAACAACCAAACACAATGCACTCCTAGAGGGATTTAGTCTCTTCTTCTCTTACTGAAAGGAAAACTTTGCTCTTTTTTAACCAGCTGGATACGCAGCAGATAAACAGCATAGAGGCAACATATTGACAGCTAAAGGCCACCAGAACATTTGCGCTCTTTGAGTGTTTTTCCTCTCTTCTTATACTCCACCAGCGCCTCAGGTCACGTATGAAAGCAAACAGCACTTTGAATGTAAATATATGTGGACCTTATCTCAAGGTTCGCACCGTCGACGGAGGCCTGGCTCAGCAAGAAAATCAGGCGGCAATATTCACGGCCTTAAATGAAACTATAACCCCCTTGTGAGAAACAAACCCGGGGGAAGCAACACGGAACTGACCTGGCCTTCCGTTAATGCCGTTTTCACATCCTTCAGCTCGCATAAATCCTTGCATCTCTGCGGCTGTGCATACCGAGCAACTCGGCCCGCTTCCCGACAGCGCGGATCGGCCACGAGAACCGCTCGTCTCGGACCACGTGGCGCATACAGTATTTGCGAAACGGAGATAACGGTCAGCTTCTGAAGTGTGGTCAAAGTGGCCTTGATACAACAGAAAATTTCTACACGGCTAAAGTGAGAATAAGGAACCTTGAGAAGATCCTGCCAGTGGCCTGAGAGGCCAAGTCGGTGGTAAAGAAAACTTTTTTCACCATCGTGTCAGCGGATGTTTTCACGCCAGGAGTGGAAAAACGATCGACCTGCCACATGGACAATGTGACACAAAAGTGGAGTGCTGGAAATTGCCATCTTTCCTCTGCCTTTCTGTCTCATTTTGTAATCTTGCACTAGCTTGCTAATGTTTTCAAATCTTTCACATAATTTTTTTTATCACATTATAGCCACCCATTTCAGTGGGTTTTATCGGGATTTTATGTGAAAACCAGTGGCAGGCACACTTCCACTAATGTGCTAATAGCAGAACCAATTTTTTGCTTAGTGCTTTTTGCTAAGTATTAAAATGTTTTAAATTCTAAAGCGCAAATTTACTGTGCTGTTTTGTAAACTTTAGTTTGAATCAAATTCCTCAAATAACTTATACTTATGCTTTTATTGTGAAGACTATATGCACAGCAGTTCCGTATCCTCTTCTCACTTTCACTCTTTCAATCCCCAATAACGTTATTTCAAACAAAAATACAGGAGCAAAATTAAACACAGACAGTAGAGAACACAATATAAACACATACCATATCTAAGCACACTAAAGAACATGTAGCTTATGTCAAAATTAAAACAGTTTTGCGGGATTGTGAGTTTTCAAGGGCAGATATACAAGTTGAATGAAAGTTAGCTCTTTAGCATTAGCTTCTGCTAAATTCTGTGTTGATTTAGCTCCTTAGCATTAGCTTCTGCTAAATATCTTATCTGTGTAGCTCTTTAGCATTGACTTCCTCTAAATACCATGCTGGTGTAGTGCCTCCATGGTACTACACCAACTAATGTTAATGATTAGTACTTTCAGGTTAGCACAACTAACTTTTTAGCTAGCAGTACCCACTACTTGAGACAAAGTATGAATCGTTTTCAAAACCCACAGCGTTTGCAGATGTGTATCTAAGATCCCAATCATTGTGGAGAAACTTACAACAGGGTCAGGTAATGAAAACAATAGCTTTGAGCTTCTAACAGACCACACAACTTTAAAGCTACCAAGACATGGCCATCAACCTCAACAAACCAACCAGGCAATCACAGCTCTAATCAAAGAAGCAGTCAAGAGGCTTTTGTCAGCTCCACTGAAGGAGCTGTGTGATCCAGAGCCCAGGCGGGAGAATCTTCTGACAATCTGTGGCAAACTGCCAAAATGTTTACCGCAGCCCTTCCTGTCGATGCAGCAAACATGTGGATGAAGGTGTTCTGGTCAGATTTAAAACTGCCCTTTTTAGCATAGATGCTAAACACTGTGAAGGAAAACTGACACTGCACATGACCCTGAACATTCTGTTCTCGCAGTAAAACATTGTGGTGGCAGCATCATGTTGTAGGGAAACTTTAGTTTGATAAACCAATATTCAGTTGGAATTCTGCAGGTAATTCACTTGGAAACTAATGTTCAAAGATGCTCTCCACTCGGACTGGAGTGTTGCCTTCATTCTTTCATGCAATGTTTGAGAACTCCATGAATCTCCCGTGGCAACCATTCAGCTGGGCAAACGCTTCTTCAGACTAGCCAGCAGCAATTAGCAAACACCTGGTGACACGGCAGAGCTGCTGAGCTCATCATACGAGCTGCTTCTCAGTGAAACGCTGGTAGACATGTTGTTAATAGAGGAGCCATGTCCTGAAGGCGGAGTTTCAGAAATAGCAGGAGTTTCTTGAAGAGGCAGAGGCCCAATTTCAAAACGTTAAATCACAAATTCATATTTGATCTATATGTACGATTTTTATAACAACTGAAGGGAACATCCTAATTAGAAAGTGTGCCTGGAAAATACATGATGCCTCACCTTTAAGAATTTTATTTCCACATAACAGTAATAGCCATGTAACACTTTCCTTCCTGTCACTATCTTGTGTCAGACTTTCACAAAAAAATCCAATACAATGCATTGAAATGTGTAACTGTAATATGACAAAATGTTGGTATTATTTATTCTTTTTCACAAGGTAAAAACCCTGTCTTTTTGACTTTAAAATACTGGTTTAATTTTGTCCAACAGTCTGTGTTTGTTAAAGAATAAATAAAAAAAGTAATTGGGTGAGTAAATAAGCAGATGCATGGTCAAACGGGCCGGTGAAAGCACGAGAGAGTGCTAGCGGTGTTACAGAGCGGACGGCTGAAAGACTGTTTCCATAAGCAAAATACCAAGGTTGGTTGAGAACCCTAATGAGCATTTCCTGTCTTCACGTTCCACCCAGCGGCCAGGCCAGGGTGTGGAGCCTCCGGGCTCCTGCCCAGCTGCAGTGAATATAAAGTCGGATCCTCAGTCAATAAATCACCGGCCGTGACTGATGTGCTTGAACGTTGAACCTAAGTGTTTGAAAACGCGGCACATTCTCGGCAGAGTCACACTCAGGCTGTTCTGTCAGCACAGATGGACCCGATGACAGGGAGGAGACAGGCTGAACACTTTGCTCACTAGAGCACAGATTTTCAGGAAAGAAAAAACGGAATAAAGTCTCGGTTTCTTACTGTGACATTTTTCCACTGCATCACACACTACCTTCATTTCCACAATTCAGGCATGTTTTTTTCTGTCTCATGAGATTAGAGTTTTTTTGAATGTATGGTATAGGGAGCAGCACTTGGACACACACAGAGTAGGAGAACCCTACATGAAAAGATTTGTTTATTTCCTCCGATGTTTTCATGAGTTAGATTTTAACAAAAGTGTAACAATGTATTTCAGGGTTCAAAAGTTCAAGCATCATCTCCAGAGTCTCAGAATTTATTCTTTTCACAGTTTCCGTTTGAACAGCCGACCCAAAACTTGAAGCGGTGCAGAACCTCTCTGCAAAATCCTACCAGTCCATTACACAAAGTTGACTTGACCTAATTGGCTAAAGATTTTTCAGACGTACTGTAAAATATTAAATGCCCTCAGTGCTTTTTGGAGCAGGCCATTTCTCTGCTCTCTTGCTTTTCTACACACACGCGGTCACAGTGGAGTTTAAAGATAAATAAATAAATTGCTCTTTTTACATATTTACTCTGTTTTTACTCACATGTTTAAGATCACCCTAAAGAGCCATCAAGCATTCGCACAAACTGGCAGCGGCGGCATTTCTAGACCAAATTTACCAGGAGTGGGGGTTCATGGGGCACAGAACAAAAGAATAAAAACAAACAAAACCAAATACGGCAATATTTCATCAGTTGATATATTAAGAGAACTTGCGGCTCCAGATGTTCAGGTTTCGGACCCCTGATCTAACAGATGAAAACTGTGATCCCACCTCAATACGGATTAAGCTAAAAGTGAAGCACCTTAACTTTTAATTCATTGTTAAAGTTAAAGTAAAACTGTGACGGTGAGAAATGGAATTAAATCAAAGGACCAAATAATTATGGCCTCTGTGCCAGCGCACATCATCATAAGAATTTGATTATCATTTCTTCACAACACATTGGAAGGAATTTTCCGCTTCCCCTGACTGGAATTTTTTTAAGAATTCCGACCGGAACCTTTTTTATTCATACGTTTCTGGTACACCCATGAATCTGACGCACAAGGGACATCTGCTAACAGAGATGACAAAACTGCTTCTGTTGGCCCACAAGGGATTCATTTTTTTACTTCAAAAAACAATCTGATGGGAAGTTGGAAAAGAAAATTGTTCTTGTTCTAAAAGCAGTTAGTCGCCTTCTTTGTGGAAAAGTGTTTTTTCAAAGAAATTTCATGAATTATCAGGAGTTCCTGAAACATTCAAAAGCTGAATAGGTATAATTGCCCTTTGCCACTTTGTGATGGTTTACTAACTTAAAAATAAGTATCTGCTGCTGAGCTCATTTGTCTTGAAATTGAAAATATTTTTGTATCGTTAAAATACAGTTTTTTATTAAAATTCCATTGCGATTAACAATGGATGGATGGATAACTGAGATGAATACATTTTTAATAATTTACTCAACAAGAAGCTTTGCTTCCAACAACAATGTATCTTCGTCAGCCCGAAGAAAAGTTGTTCACCTAACAGGCCTTTCTGTTCCTTATAATCGACAACGGTTTTGACCTTGGAGTTGTCTCATGGACATAGATCAGGTTGTTGATGTATAAATGTGTGTGTTGACTATTGTGGCTACAGTGTTAAGTGTTTTTAATTATGGCCAGAAATGCCAAACACGTTTCTGCAACACTGTATCTGTCGAGAGTATAAATAAGGGGAATATGTCTAGTTTATTTGGCATTAAACTGACAACATGCTGCCAGCATAAAGGATTCTGGCAGGTTGTTGTTTGTGGGCATTGATCTAAAGCACATATAGAATCTGGCATCATGTGATTTGTGTTGTACACTGGGCCTCCTGTCTCATCATCCAGCTAACACAGTTACAGCGACAATCTGTCTGTGAAATATATGAAGCTCATTTAATCTTTGATGCTGCAATTGTCCAGATGGTTTGAATGAGTTTGTGCTGGGTATCAATTCCCCTCGCTAGCTCTGCATAGTGTTGGTGAAATTATTTGTAAATATTTTATTCGGGGAGCATTGGGCATTAGTGTTTCTCTGATCTATTTATATAAGTTTCATATCTTAAATGTATCAATACTGTTCTACAAACTCAAATAAATTAGATAATTCTCGCTAATTATTCACTATGTTCCTTATTTGACTGGTGTTCACAGTTAAAAACAAAGACAAACCAAGATTTGGACATTAAACGTTACTAAATAGAAGTAAACTCGAAAAATCCATTCTAAGAAAGTGTCATGTACACCATGTCCCTGACAACCACAGCTAAATGTGACATTTATTGGCAATGACTGTATTAGGGTTAAGAGGCTAAACTAGCTTTCTTACTGGCTAGCATGCTAGCCAAAGTGTCTTTTGCTGTAATAGCCATAGGCCTGTCACGATAGCAAATTTTGCTCAACGATTAATTGTCTCAAAAATTATTGCGATAAACGATAACATTTTTGAAGACCTTTTTACACTGATTTAATGAAAATGATATAATAATGCATGCGATTTCCTGCCAAAGATAAATACACTTTATTTTCAAAAGAACACTAAACACTGGAACTGATAAACAAAATAAACAAAACAACCAAAAACAAAAATAAAATGGATTCTCAGTCTCCATTAACAAAAAATGTACTTGAATAAAACTAAACACCATAAAGCCAAAGTGGAAATAAATACTGCATTCAATCAAAAGAGTGCAGATTATGAAGTCTGTATATTATGTTGCCCTTCAGTAATAATTAGATTTAAATAGAGAAGATGGGCACATCGACTACCTGATGCAATAGTTCACACTACATGATTTTTTTTGCTCCTATTTTTCCCCTTATGACAATCTTATAACCTTGATCTTTCTAAGATTGTGTGGTGTGTTATGGTAGATCGTCGTTGCCGCTCCGATCTACATCAGGGTTTTTCCCCGACTGGGATCTTAACGCAGCCTGTTGAATGTGACAGGTAGCCAATCAGAAAGCGCGGATTCCCTCCGGGCTTTCTGAGGGGAAATTATGGAGGGGAATCCCAAACAGCTGACACGGCGCAACCCAAGTCCAGCGGACATTGGAGATGATACGTGGAAACAACATTAATGTTTATTCAACATGCAAAGAATATAGAAATGACAAGGGGAGGAGTTGGAGCAAAATTGCTACCGCAGTTGATAAACCTGGTAATTTTTCAGCTGTTCTTTGTTAACCTGACGTAAATAGGTTATAATGATTTTCATTCAGTCAGGACTTTACGCTGACACTAGCCACATGCATTGCAGGTAGATTGTAGTAAAGCATTGATTAATGCCTGGTTCGAAAATTAGTTCACTGGACTTGTAGCCATTATTTTGTGCCCATTGTTGGACACCACAAGATCGAACCGTTATACCTAGGATTTCTGTTGGCTAATGTGTGGTCTGTCAGGTTTTGAAAATGGGCCGACAGCTCTAAGATCGTGTCGTCTGCGCTGGGCTTTATACTAAGGAAATGAGGAAGGGAGGGTCAGTGGAGATCACCGGAGTTCAGCCTTTTTTCATTCAGTGTCATTAACAGAAAGAGAAAAAGGCCAGAAGAGACGATAATGCCGATAATTAAAACGACGTGGATAGTTTTAATTTATCGTACGATTAATTGATTTATTGTTTATCGCGACAGGCCTAAATAGCCAAAAATTTTACTTTTTAACTTTGTTTATTTTGTGTATGATTGCTATATACCTGTTGTATATTTTTTTTCCAATCGATATTTCTATTGTAGTTTTTACAGACTTGACATAACTGCCATATAACCAATATAGTCAACAAGACCAAAAACGCCCTCTTAGATACACATCTGAATAAATTGCTTTAAGTATACAGGAGATAATAGTCCAATGCTGAGTCTCCCTTGTTTTACATTATGGTCTGACATTAATCTAGTCTTTATCTGGTTTCTTCGTCTTGAGACAAGTCCACACCTTCAACAAATTTCCAGAAGGGTCTCCAAATGCTTTCAAATAATTTGCTTTTCCCTTTTTGGAGATATGTTATGCGTTCCAGAGGTAAAGTCTTCAGCATTTGCCTGATCCATTGTTTGATACCTGGTCCTGTTGTTCTCTTCCAGAATAGTGCTAGCAGTCTTTTAGCTTGTAGAAGACACATATCAATCAATAGTTGTTCACATTTGATGAACAAAGTATTTTTTGAATACAGACCTAAAATTAGAAAAAAACGGATCTAGTAGTACACTGTCTTTTGAGACAAGAGGTTCTACAGTTTCTTTCATTGCTTTCCAAAATATTTGAGTTTCCCTGCATTCCCAGATACAGTGAAACAAAGTCCCTTTTTCTTCTAAACATTTTGTCCATATGTCTGGTATAATAGGATTGTACCGATTTAAATTGATTGGTGTAATATAGATTCACATTAACCATTTGTATTGCAGTAACCTTAAGCGTGAGTTAACTGTTTCTGAGCCAATCCTCAGATTGCTAATCCTCCAGTGACAGGTTTACTCCCAGGTCTAATTTCTAGGCTTTGATATGATTATTCATCACAGGAAAATGCGGTGGCCCGTCGGTGTGAGCTTAGGAAACGGCGGCGTACACACGAACGGCGCTGGCAGTTCGGTGGCACCTGAGGCATCAGAGTACACAGCTGTGTGTGTAAACTAAGTGGCTCACCCTAGAAGAAAGTTGAAAAACTGGATGACTAACCCACCTCAGAGAGAAAACGGGCATAACTTGTTCATGTAAATGCTGAATTTTTTGTTGTTGCCTTGTTTACAAGACGCTGCTCTATCTAATAACACTCAGAAAAAAGTAAATACGTAGAAAAACAACCAGATCCGCGAAGCTGGTCCTGTCCTGCAGGATCCTTCATCACAGCCACTCATGCTTGTTGATGCTTACGATGATGCATACCCTGTGGGTATTTCTTATTCCTCATCATTACGCTTGCCTTTAAGCTATCATTTAATGTGAGAGATTACGCCGTTTAAGCCGTTAGTGGAAATCTGTCCTTATGAGATGGAGATTTCAACTCTTTCCACCATGTAGCTGAAGACAGCTTGCAGTCGTAGAACTCGCTCTAATTGACATGAGTAAGTCGATGCTGTGTGCACAGGCACTTATTATCTGTCTCTGGGATATTACACACACACACACGCACACACACAGTGTGCAACACGTTTTAATGGCCAGAACACGAACGTGCTGGAAGATAAACAGAGTTGCATTTCATACGCAAGTGAGAGAGATTGTCCCTGGAGAACACTTTCTGTTTGAACAAGGAGAATTTAAACGGTAAAAAAATCCCGGAAAGTCAAGCACCGATTGAATTTGTTTTCCTGCAAAACACAGATCCGTTAGATGGCTTCAAAGGCAAGATTTCGCCAGTCGCTCTCGTGTGATCATGCCAGCTGAAGATGAAGCAACTAAACGTCACAGGAGAAATGTTCTTCTGCCGTCATCTGTGGCTATGCTAACTAGCATGAGCGTTCACGGCAAAAACACAAAATCTTACAGAGTGTTTTTAGTTTAGTTCCTAGTGCTAATAAGTTGGCACACTTGAAATGAGTGGCTTTTCAGCAAAATATAAGAACTTGTTTTTAGTCAATAAATTCTTATTGATGAAAAACGTCTTGTCCCATTGGCAGATTATTTAGCTTACAAAAAGACATTTTCCATAATTGACAGTGCTAAGACCCTCCTCCTGGCTCTGATTGGTTGTTTCTGAATGAGCGGTTTATTTCTGCAGATGACAGTAGGACCATAAAGAGATTTTTTTCACAGATTATCTCTTATTATATTGTCCGGACATAAAGACAGCTTTAACAAACAAGCTTTTTCAACAAAAGTTACATACTGCAGCTTTAAACTGACCTGAGTTCAACTATCTCCCTGTCTTGTTTTAATGAAGACATGTTATTAGGTCTACAAGATGCAAGTATTACCAGATTTCTCTATGCTTATGTAAGAATAAAAGGTTGCCACTTTTAGAATAACTGTCACTATTTTTATCAGTCTTTTTCTATATCTCATCTTTTATCTCGACCTCTCTGCACCTTTCAACCTTTAGCGACTGTTTCTGTCTTTCTCTCTCTTTCTATCATGCATGTATTTCGTTACCAAGTTTGATCTTATGCGCACGTGACTCAATGTTTGCATGAAGTGTGTGTTTGAAGGATAGTTCACAACTATCCTCATTTATTTAGAAAGGCTAATCATCAATGACATTAACTGTGAACACATAAAATTCTACATGCAGTGACCTTTTCTAGATGTTGATCATGTTGTGTAAAGTATCAGATACTTTATGTAGGGCAACGTATCTTCTTGTAATAGTCTGACTGAGGTGTGATTGTGTGCAATTTCAAAAAACGTACATAAAAAGAGTAGTTAGATGATAATTAAAAGGGGCATCGTTATGTTTACCAGCCACATGGTATCATTTTATATCACTATCAAGTAATTGATATGTTCAGTTGTTAAAAACAAACAAACCTGTATTGTTAAACAACTTCAAAAACAAGAAGCACACTGCAGTGCAGGGCATTCTGGGTAAATACTATTAAAACAAATGTGTGTCTAGCAGTAGAGTAGAAAACGCTTAAAAGAAATTTGACTTTGTAATTTAACACCTTGAAATTGGGCCTCTGTCTCTTTAAGAACTCCTGCTCTTTCTGAAACTCCACTCTACAGGAAGTCATCATGACATCATTCCTCTATCAACCCTTTACCAACGTTTTACACCAGCGTTTCACTGAGACTTGGCTCGTATAATGAGCTCAGTTGATTTGCAGTTCCACCAGGTGTTTGCTAATTGCTGCTGGCTAGTCTGAAGGAGCTGAGTGGGGGAGCGCTGCTCTGTAAAAAAAAAAAAAAGCTAGGTCCACCCTGGGTGAACATAGCATTTTTTAAGGGATTTCTCAAACATGCTTGAAAGAATCAAAGCAACACTCCAGGTGTGGTTTTGATGAGGGAACAACACCAGAACGTGATGTAAAGTTCAAAACAGACGATTTGTGCATGATACTGCCTCTCCAACATGTTCCACCCATTAGTTTTATGACCTCACATGCCCGTACAAATACTCATGCTCTAAACACACAGACATCCAGAACACATGGTGCTTTACACAGGCGTCTCAATTGTCCTGAGTAGCGCATTCGATCCTCTCCTCGCCACAGACCTGCCGTGTACGTCACTGTCATCGACAGGGCCACTTCACGGCGTGATGAGTGTGAATCCCGCATCAGCGCTGCCTCCTCTCACAGGCCTGGTGCTGCTGCTGGCACAGCGTGTCACTCTTCGTCATGTTCCTCAGGCACCCGGCTCACCACGTCTCCTAGCCGCTGTAAGCCTGACCTTCCTGAGTCGGAGCTCGGAGAAAGAGCCGGGAACCAAGAGAGTTTCTCAGAGAGGTTAAGAGAGGCGACCCTACATCACCCTGTCCCGTTCTTTTGAACATCTGGAATGAAAATGTAAAACAACCCTGTGGGCCATCAGTCTGCTTAAAAGGGGCAGTATTATGTAAAATAATTTGCTTTAGCTTTACGTTCCATTTAAACCATTCAGCTGTGCAAAACGCCCGGGTGGACCTAGCTCCGCCTTCGAGGCGCAGCTCCTCCTCAGAGCTGCAGGTTCCAAGCTACTGAGCTTCTGCCTCACAGAGCAGGACCTAATGCCATGACTCCTCAACTCAGCTCCTTCAGACTAGCCAGCAGCAGTTAGCAAACACCTGGAGGATACTGAAAAAAAACTGTATATTGTATAATATTATATGAGCTTCTTCTTCTTAACAGGGTTTTCATCTCCGTTTGTGTTAAACACCCTAATCCAGTCTGTCGCAGGGCAACACAGAGACAGACAGGATAAACAGCCATGCACACACAGACCTAGGGAGGAAGCCGGAGAACATGGAAACTCCGAGCAGAAAGACCCCGACCCGGGAATCGAACCCAGGACCTTCTTGCTGCAAGGCAACAGTTGCTACCAACTGAGCCACTGTGCAGCCCACCTTATCTAGTAAATTGATTGTTGTGTTACCATGGCTACAATATGGTGTAATCTTTGTGTTTGAATTGGGTTTGTTCACAAATACAGCACAGCAAATAACCAATAATCAGTGATTGATTTTAAACAGAAATATTACTAATTTTATGATTAGTATGAAAAAACTGAAAGTTATTGCACTTTCAAAGGAACTATTGCTAAATGGAAATTTCCAGGGTTTGAAACAAAATATTCCATATATGCAAGATAAGTAGATATTACTTATTTTACTCATATTGCAGTCATTTTATTTAATCTCTTGCTTTTATGAAAGAAACAGTACATTAAATTAGATTATTAAAAAGTTAATTTCTCCTACTCCATGTCCAAGAAAAACATGTTATATAAATTAATTAGACAAAGACTAATGTTTTAACAGCTTTATTTCTCTTAACCATCATGAGTGTTTTTCTTTCAGTTATTGAATAAGCAACATTTGAAAAAAAACCCAATTTTTTTTACGAGGAATTGTGATTTTACTGAAAAGTATGCTTGATATCTGCTTAGAGGTTGTTATTTTCAAAAGGTACTTTTAATCTGACACACCAGACGCATCAGGACGTATTTCTTAATTCCGCAATTTGCAAAATACTCAGCTGAACCTGAAGGCCGTTGCCACCAGAAGCAAACCAAGCCGCCCTCTTTCTAGGTTGTTTTCCGTTTCGCCTGGTGAGCCAAAAGAGAACTGACAGGTGATGAAATTGTTCATTCCATGACAGGGTTGCATCAGGCTGGGGATTAATCTGTCAGGCAGCACAACTCACGTTTCCTTTATCTTAAATATTTGAAATAAACTGCAGGATTATGACCAAACCCAGGGGTTAAAGTCAGGATCCTTGTCATCGGTGCGAGGCACAAAGGCAAAATTATCTCTCCGTCCCGAAGCCAACGTCTGAAAGAGAAACTATTTAAAGAGATTGGAGGGCAGAAATATGATTGATGTCATGTGACAGTGGGAGCTGATTTGAGCCGACAACCCTCTGCTCTGAAAGCGACGGCAGCTGATGGCATTAAAGCCGCTCTCTAGGTGCCCCAGTCTGCGCCGGTGTGAAAAATAAGAGTGGTGGAGACGGAGGAATAATAAGAAAAGTTAATTAATACTCGTGAATCTTTTTCAACTGAAAGGACAGTGATTGAAATTCTGCAGTATCAAATCATAATGCAGTCAAGAATAATTTGCATTCGGTGATATTTGATTTTTCTCAGGTGAATAATGATAATGGCGCGAGCCGATCAATCTGGTCAATCATAATGTGATTCCAGTTTTCATGGCATTCTGATGAAATTGTAAAAATAATTTGAGGCCTGAAGTTGGAAAGTTTGTAGAAATGATCGAAACATTTTGAACATGGTAGGACTTGGACGTTTCAGCTGCTATTGAACGGTTTCCTGACCTGCCAGGTGAGCTGGTGTATTGAAAAGAACTGGTTACATGAATCTGTGTGTATGCATGTCTCTTGCTTTGGTGAAAACGTCATCTGACACCGAGATCAATGAGGTGCAGTTCACAGTTTCCTGCTTTGTCACGACCTGGTACAACACTTTTATTTTTTGACTGCACTAAAGGCTCAACTGAGCATCAGAACATAAGATAATGATCTGTTAACCCTGACTGTTTCAGTCAGTTTAACCAAACTCATTTGGGGAGGCAGATAGTCCAGTAGACCCTTTGGGAAAAACCTGTTCACCTCCGCACCTGAGGGGGCGCTGCACCAAGATCCATTGTAGGAAACAACACGAAAACCTCTGTAGACACTGAGCACAACTCTCCTCGTCAAGAAATGTGGAAATTAACGGAGTAGAGTCAGATTTAATGGTTGTAGGATTTATTTTTAGTCTTTAACAAAAAACCACAAGTCATACCCAGAATCCTCTGCAGTGCAGTTTGCAATCTGTTTTTGGAGTTACGTTTTGAAATGTATAGCAATTTTATAACAACTGAAGGTAACGGTTTGCTTGTTTGTGCTACATAATGGCACTATGTGCCTGTAAAACACACAATAGCGCCTCCAAGTTATGTTTTACTCTCAGCAGCCGGATCAAGCTGGGTCAAGCATCTGTTTTACAGCATCTCCTCACTCACGTGTGTTTGATTTTGCTTCTGTTTCTGATATAAATATTCAATTATCACTGCAGGAAGATTTAAAATATATATTTTAAAGCGCCATCAGGATCACCTAAAATTATATTTTGTACTTTATTCCCATTGTTAGCTCTGTGAGGGGAGATGGAACATTGTTCTCCAGATAATTGTACAAATTTACAGACAAGGAAAGCAGCTGGTTATGAATTCATTATTATGACCCAGGTTTTCCAACAATGGATAATGTGTGTGTTCTTGTAAAACAGGTGGAGAGAGAATCAGAGAACCAATCAAAAAGTTAAAAAAAAACCAAAACATGCCAGTGGATGTACAAATTAAAAGAATATTAAAATCTCAGCCACATGATTAAATCATGAATGGATTTGACATTTCTTCTTGCATATTTCATTTCGTCTGCTGCCAGTGCAGATATTAGATCATAGATAAAGATATTAGATCATTTTTAGTATTTTAAAATCATTTTCCACCATACGAGGTTAAACTATTTAGTCCAGCAGGGAGTGACGATTTAAATGTTAAATCTGTTTCTGTCTCTAAAATGTCACATTAGGCTGAACTTGAATGGCAATTTCCAATAGTCTCTTACGACATTTTATTTGATTGGTGGATATGAACTTAAAGACCCCCGAAAGCCAATCACAGACGGCTGGCAATGAAAACTTCAAATCAGTTATTTTTTAAACATTTTTATAGAGCAGATCTAAAATATTCAAACTGAAGTGCAGTGTAGGAAGCTGGAATACTTTTACACGATGCTGCTTGACATTCTATCGGCCAATCCAGAAGCGGCATTGATTTTCCTTGTCGCTGATTGGCTGCACACCCAAGGGTGGAGACAAGGAACACTCCGGCTGCTAGCTTCTGTGCTAACACGGTTTCTGCTGTGCATGTTAATACATATGTTCATTTTTGAACGATTAAAACAGCCGGTTCTAAGCGTTTTTAGAGGTGGTCTGAAGTATTCACAAATCTCACGTATTTGTAGGCGTTTGTGGTCCATAAACCCTGAGAATATCAAGGATCCACTGCTTTTAATTTTGGGGTTTTTCTTCAGTGCCTCATTTTTTGGTATATTTTCATGGTAAAGGTGCATTCCACAAACAGCCTATCTTCCTATGACTTCTGGTATCAATATTAGGGATCAATATTAGTTCATCTAAAGTTGATTGATCTCACCGATTGACCTCGGTTCATTGATAAGCGCCCATTTTCTTTAAAACCTGAGTCACAATGCTTATTTAAAAAAAGAAAAAGCACATTGTATTTTTTTATCAGCTGTGTTTTTCTCACATTATATTTGTAAAATATAAGAAAACATCAACCTATTGGGTTGCTGGATTGAAAAGTTAGAAAATGTGTGAAACACTAAATCTTCCATTAACTTTATATTGTCAGTGAGGAGGAGCGCAGACTTTAGTGCATTCGTAGCAAACTGATCATTTTTGGTTAAAAAGGTGACGCCGCTACGCAGTACTGCTCGGCAGAGTGAATATTAAGGTGAAACTTGAGCTTGTCCAGGGTTTATATTTCAAAGCAGAACTGGATAAAGTGTATTTTGCATCCCACATCTGATTACGTTTAGATCTCATTTCTCTTTCCCGTTCTGGTATGGACCCGCCAGCTTTTTTCTGTATCAACTGGTTCCGCTCAAGGATGCACCCTCTGCTGGATGGTGGCCCAACTACAACAGTGAAAGAAGGTCTAAAGCGGACGTCATTGTGATTGATTGGAACTCATTTTAATCTAACAAGTCATTTATTTAAAATGAATCATAAGTCAGTTGTGAGAATTAACACAAACATGACTGGTGAATCAGTAAAAGCGTAGCTCTTCCCATTTTAGCAGCCATCATGACCCATCCATTATGATATATAATATTATAATATTAGTCACAGAAATCTTGTCTATTTTTTTTACATTTGTATAATATGTGTACTGTTCCACAGCAGGACAATAAGTGAGCTTTAAAAATAGATTTTTCAGGACCTCAGACTGGAATAATGGCGCTATTAGTTTTGATCAAGTTCCCATCAGCCGCTTGCAGACATATTACGGTCATTTTGTAGAACAAGTAAAAGTGAATGAAATCATCTTTGATTTACACTTAGCCGTTAGTTAGCATCTGAGGCCCATGATGAAAAATGGCTTATGTGTGAAATGAACTTGGGGAGCTGCATCACTTCAGCCGAGAATAGTGGAGTTTAAGGAAAACTTATAGCATGAAATTGATTCTGGCCGATAAAATTAACCTGATTCATAACAATGTGTCCTCCATCATATTCTGCAGCCGACTGGCATAATCTATATCCAATTAGCGGTGAACGTGTGGTCCTTGAGGCCTCTTATTACCTCATTGACCCGTGTCTTTACATGCTAAATCCCGTGGATATGTACGAGGAAGCATTGATTACATTTCGTCTTCTCATCTAATCCCGCCGAGTACATGAGCATGTTAATGTTTAAATCAAAATCGATACATAACTTAATCATTCAAACTCGTCTCTAATTTGTTTGTCACAATCGATTGCCTTCAGCCGGGCGCGCCGTCTGGCCCTGCTCCCCTTCAATTAAGACGCTTGATGTGAGCAGACTAAAGCTTCCACAGAGGACGACGGTGGTGGTTGTAGTAGTGGGGGAGGATTTTTATGGCTGCCCCTGCTGACAATATGATCTATCAAATGTTATGACCTTGGGGATATTAAGTACTAACTAATATGGGAAGCATTTCGGAAACGAGGCGACAGGAGTCGTTTCTCACTCCACGCGTCCTGGAGAGTATAATTAGCCGTTATAACCCCAGCCCTTCTCACAGGTGCGTTTATGTCATTGGGACAGTTGGAACATCGTCCCTAATGAAACAGAGACAACACTGTAAATTCTGCCACGTAGCACATGCCGTCCTCATCCCATCGCCACAGAGTGTCCAAGTGAAACGGCTCAGCAGCAAAACGTAAGCAGGGTGCGGACGCACTGACCATAACTTGGTGGCAGATTGTCCATGTCCAGGGTTGTACAAAGGTACGAAATGCCACTATAGAAACAATTCCTTTTCAGGAAATTGTTCCCTAAAAAGAAAACGATTTCATCATGAAAAACATATTATGTAATAAGCATTTAATATCAGTCTTTATTGATAATTATTTGCTTTAAATATTTGAAACACAGCCAAATTCATTATGTGAATTTTATCCAGTTTTCACTCCAAGCTGTTGGATTTTTTTCTTTTTGTAATTTATGAGGCACTGAGGTGAAACCTGAAACTGCTGCTGCGCACATTACTCAACAGGTTGTTGCTAGGTAACCAAAAAGTGGGTGAGGTTAGTTTGTTGCTTACCTGGTTGAATGGCTAAAGTCCTTCCTCTGCCTACATCCCCCAGAATGCTGTGCAGTTCTGGATCAGGGTTCAGTGGAATTATTGCGATATATCGCATTGATATCGCATGTATGTCAATGCGATATACATTGATACATATCAATGTATATCGCAATATATATCTTAATTGATTTATTGTCCAGCCAAGCAGTTTTTCTAGCCTTCCTGCACTGAGTGATCAGTAATTATGTTTTACACAATTTGCTGTTATTTTTAATGTGTTTAACAATTTACCACAATGAATCAGTTTTTTATTTTTTTAATTTACACAAAGCATCTGGTTGGAACCTTTGTATTTATGGTTCCTGTGAGAAATCTGACACACAAGCAACATCCTCAAACACTGACAGATGATGAAGCTGCTCCTCTTGGCCAACTGGGGGTTAGTTTTTGCATATAAAAAAACCTATTTGAGTGGATGCTGGAAGAGTAGTCTCTTCCTGTTGTGTTCAAGCTGTGCTAGAAGGAGATAGCCTATTAGCGAAGCTGTTCAAGGCTAAACTAGCATTTCAATGCGAAACATGACACAGCAGCTGAAATGTCCCCAAAGCTAACATCAGCGTCCACATTTTTAAAGGAGGATTTTTTATTCTGTTGAGTTGAATGGAGTCACATCTACGGATGTATTGTAAAAGTGCAACATTCACACCTTCGAGCACTTATAGACTCACCACACGGGGAGTGACGAACGATAGCAAAAACCACCGTTTTCTGGAATTCTGGGTAAAACGAAGCACACAGGACGCGATAGTGGTGGCAAAAGATTTTCTACTATGTTGTGTCGCGTGTGAACTTCTACGTTTACGAGCTCAAAATTTCATGGGCACAAATTTTGCCAGTTGCTTAGCTGAAGGAGAGCTAATGACTGTCGCCTCATCGTAGAAGTACCATAAGAAATGAACGGAGAGGAACCGGCGTCGCGTGAAAATGTAATAGATCATACTCCTTAATGAAAAGCCTCGATGTTCTGCTTAAAACAGAACCTAAAGCATTTATTTTCATTGTCATGAGCAGCAGAAGTCAAAAAGGAGAAGTTAGAGCAACAGCTTTTTGACAGTAAATGATTCTTTCAGAAAGGTACATCTCCTCATGTTGAATTTCACTTTATTGACGGCACAAATCCTTTCATCTGTGCAGCTCCCACATGAAAATCCTGTGTCAGCAGTGGTGAAGCCGTGAGAACCTCGGGCAATAATTATACTTCTTGTAAAGTGATGCCATGAAAATGTTTTTTTATTTTTCCTTTTCCTGTTATCTGACACAAAGCTGCAACGTGTAGACACAGCATTGGATTCAAACACCTAAAGAAATCCTTGAGCCAATCTGACTTCACTTCAGGCTCCTGTATCAGTCCCTGTGGAACAAATTAAATGTAAACCTGTCTATATCATACAAATATACAGTCATGGAGGGATTCTGCTCTGAAAGCCACAAAACATCTCGTGTAAAGTCATTATTTTAAAATAATTATTATTGTTAATAATATTGTTAATAATTATTATTGTTAATAATAACAATTAACCTTAAACTTTACTGACATTAAGTCGAGAGCGGAGCTTTTCACATTACTGAATTTTTTTCCGACTGCAGATGCATCTTTTGCTACAAATGGTCCAAGCGTACAATGAAGGAACACCATGGTACTGCATATTAGGCAATAAAATGTTTCTTGTCTTAATAAAAATTATTTTGTTTATTTGCATCTATAAACGTATTTGTAATATTTTAGAAAAATATAATATAGCGAATATATAAAAGCGAATGAATGAAAAATCGGCTGATTTTGTTACCCGATTAATCGATTATTCGTCAGAGTAGCTGATTACTAAAATAATCGTTAGTTGCGATTATCTTGGAACTAGATTAAATTCGAAATTAATTTTTCTGAATTTTGATTTCAGAAATATTTATTTCTGAAAACCTGAAATGGCGGGGGGGAAAAGTAAACAGCTGGTTTAAGCACCAATGGAATCTCAGAATTGGTCAGACAAACGAAGCTCTTATTTGAAGAAGCTGAGACAGTGAGTAGCTATGACATATACGTTCCCCGCTGAACTCTGACCCCTCGCTCCCCGTCTTTATTTACCCTTCGCCCCGATTCAGCGGCATGCAAAGGTCTCGCTGCCTACTGGGTGGAAGCGATTTGCCTGAAATGTGGCCATAAATCCGACCCAACTGTCGGAGCTTTACGAGAAATGTAAGATTTAACGGCGAAGTCAGGAGGGATCTGTCTTTTATCTAAACTTCAGCGCGCCGCACACTGTGATGAGGCAGACTGTTGGAAATCACAGCAGATTTAAGAGCAATAAAGGCATTATCATCAGAGCGAAAGCAGGAATGGAGCCATCTCAGAGTGCAGCAGTGGCTGATTTGCTCAACACACACACACACACACACACACACACACACACACACACACGCACACACACACACACACACACACACACATATATCGTGTCAAGCCTCTGGCACCAAAGTTAGGGTTCACATTTTATCTCTACTAGCAAAAAGCAGTTGCATGTGCAGCATTCATGTCTTATAAAGTGTTTATATATATATATATATATATATATATATATATATATATATATATATATATATATATATTTATGATAATGATGGGTACGTATCCTAACGCTAACACACATTCAAAGATGACGTTCTATTTGCTCCTTCGCTCCAAATTTTATGATCCCTTTAAAAATGTTATAAGTTGTTAGAGTCATAAAACCATGGATTTTATTAAAAGGATAATAATATTCTGGTATGCTGGTTCCAATACTGCAGGTGATGTAACTTGCACATTAAAATGATTAAATCCAAATAACTGTAGCTTGGAAATGCAGCTCCTTCCCGGCAAACCCCTTTAAATTTTACTCACCGCAAAATGAATTTAATTGTTAGTTTTCAGTTTTATTTTATTTATTTATTTACAAAAACAAATCTGAAAAGTGTGGCACGCATGTGTTTTCACACCGAGTCCTGGATTTGAAACACGTTCACTTCGGCGAACTGACTGCATAACATTTAAACATGCTGCATTTTTTTTCAATCACAACTTATCATGTTTTTGTTTCAAGTTTCACTTCTAAAGGTTGCAGACAGAAAATGTGGTTTATGAACATTTTGTAAGAGAGCATGTCACCTTGCAGAAGAACAAACAAACGGGAAAAAAAACAACCATATGTTAAAGGTGAGCAGAAAACAAAACCCAGTTTATTAATAGACAGAGGAGTTGCCGGTATTTCTCCTGCCAGGTATAGATGAAGTCATCGTCCTGATTCAGAGACTGAAGCGGACGGATCTAAGAAAAGCTTTCACAAGGTGACACCCACAGCAGCGTGTCTTTTAGCCGAAGCCGAATCTTCTCAGAAGAAGTCATGGAGGTGTGGATTGCTGGAATGATTGCAGATAAAAAATTGTGTTGCTCTTTTTTTTTCACGTCTAACTCCATGCAGCTCCCTTTCCCCACTCTAAGCCATCTGCATTCAGAGGCCAATGGGGAGAGAGAGAGAGAGAAAGAGAGAGAGAGAGAGAAAGAGATGGCAAGTGGAGTCGGGAGCGGGCCGGCGGGGGGAATAAGCGGCGGCCTTCGGCTTTGAGTGGAATCGATTGCTTGGACAAGTGGAGGGAAATGAGAAGGATCTGACCATCCTCGGATTGGCTGGAATCGCTCTCAGACAGAATCGTAATAGGTGAGAGAGCTTATGGGCAGAGTGTGTTTGGGAGATACATCGATCGGCAATCAAGATGGGAAAGGATACGTTACTTTCTCTTTTTCCTTTTTTTTTTGCCCATATGCAGACTTTGCGTTTTGTTTCATCTTTTTGTAAGAAAAACGCTCATTTCCACGTGTAGAACGGAGTCATTTTGCTGTTTCACTTTTGGTCTGAAATAGTGCAGTTCAAACGTTTGGGTTACATTTTGAAGCACAAGTTTAAACTTTCATTACTTTTTTTGTTTTTGTTTAGATGTTTATGAATTTCTTTGGCATTTAGTGGAAAGTCAGTCGTTCTACATTCAGGTTACAAAGGTTTCACAATGACACAGACGTGATTTGATTCTATGATGCGTTTTGTTTTTATATAAGCCTCTGCATATTTTATTGCATAGTCGTCATATGAGATGGGAAATACCAAGTAAACACTAGGTTTATATTTAAGATTCAGCCTTGAGCAAAGAAAAACTCAAAACAAAGTCAGGGATCATCCATATCTTATGACAAACGGCTAAAATACAGAATAAATGCCTTCATGGAGAAGAAATTTGAGCTTTGACGTTTTCTCACGAATAATAAAACCTCGTCTCATCTCGTGAACTCAGTTTTGTGTCTTGTCTTGGTAGCGTTACCCTCCGAGTCGCCAGCTATTGTTTTTAAAGAGTAATGTTGGTGTTACAGAGTGTAGGAGTGATGACTGTTAGGAACATCTTCAGCTAAGTAATTATGTAAACCTTTACGTTTCAGCAAATGAATACATTACATCCTGATAGAAATTCTTCATTCACATGTTTAAGTTACTTATTTTGTCATAATTTCCTATTAGCCGTTGACAGATCCCCTATTGAGGAGGGGCTAGGATTGTGGGAAAGAACTTTTTGCTGCTGAATAATTGTCGTGTCATCAGTAGTGAAAAGAAACCCGAGTGGCTGCTCAGATGAACGGCCATCTTCACTGGAGAGGGCAGAGCAACTGAACTGGCCTCCCTGGGTATCAAATGTTAAGTGAAGGAGTTACAATATCATTCTCAGCATTCTCAGCGGCGACGTTGTTAATGTTGAATGGAAAACTAACAGAATGCAACAAGTATGGCTGTGGACTGATTCTAACACTTAAGAGTGCTCAGTTTAAGAACTTATAGAAGCTAACATACTGCCACACCTGACCAGGCAAGTGGAGGGGCAGAGACTTAGCAAGAGTACAAGAGTAGACAGAGGAAGGATAAAAAAAAAGGGAAGCATGGCGCCTTCACTGGAAATGGAGGCCATAGATTTGTTTGCTTGGGGATTAGGCTGGAATTAGAACTCTAATTCCTTTGCCTTGTGCACATAATTGAAAAGTGGGTCTGCCCATCGGAGCCCGAGCTGCTAGCTGCACTTGAATTTTTTTTTTTTTTTTTTTGCGGGGGGCAAGAGGCGCTCGGAGGCAGATGGAACACGAGGAATTTTTGACGATGAGTTTCAGTCGAACTGCAGTGAGATTCTGCTGAGCCGCTTAGAGTTGTCTTAACTCTCCGTCTACAGCTGTAAGGAAAGAGATGTGGTCTCGCTAAGTGGGAAAAAAAAGAGGTGTGCAGCACTGTAAAACAACTTTTCTTGTTTTAGAGTTGCTCTACCAGCCTTTTGGGTTTTTCTGGTCTTCACGATGCTGCTGGTTAACTAATGCTTTCTAACAAACTTCTGAGGCATTCACAGAACATCTGGATATGTACATTACACGCAGACAGGGTAAAAAAAAAACATTGCAGTTTGTGGTTATGAAGTGACAAAATATGGAAAAAGTTTTTTTTTTTAATCCATGTCATATTATACTGACAGGATATAGTGATAGTGAAACCATAATTTCATAAAAGTCACCTACTGCAGCTCCAAGTTTAAGCACAATTGGGTAATGCAGCAAGACAATGAAACAAATCCCAGCAGGAAATCCACCTCTGCATGGCTCAAAGGAAAGATTTTAGAGCCGTGCCAATCTTATGCAGGCTTTTCATATTGAAAATGCTCCAGTCAGTGTGGCTGAAGTAAAGCAATTCTGCAAAGTGAGGTGGGCAAAAAAAAAAAAATCCTCCACAACAATGTAAAGGACCCAACATCTGGCTGCAGGTTTCACACCAAGGGTAGCACAACCTGTTAGGCACACAGGTTGGTTGGGGTTGGGCAGTTAAAAACAGCTTTTGTGTTTACCCGTGGTATTTTCATGTAAAATTAAAACTTTGCTGGATGATTTAAAGCAATTAGGTTTGCAAAAAATCAAAAATGTCCAGGAATAATTGTCTGTTTTTATCTTTCCCTTCAACAAAAACACGTGTAGCACTTCAGGTGAGAATGATAGTGTTGGAACTGACGGCAGATTGAGCAGTCGCTTCTCTCTTACTACAGTCTGATGACAGATATGATTGCACTTTGACATCAAAACAACTTCTTATCTCTGGAATACAGACTCTCTTTTGTCTACAGTATAAAAATGAAGTCGGAGCGCCAAAGAGCAGATGGATTCTCGACTCATTTTCTTTGGAAATGCTTTGGAATTTCAAAGCGTAACAGCAGGGTCTAATGGAATATGAAAAATCTGCTGGAATATTTTAATATTTCCTCTACTAGTAGCATTAAGTTTTTCTTAAAGACACGTTGGGACGCGACGTCATGTGTGCAAGAGTCTGCCTGACGCTGTAATTATGCTAGCTTGACTTTGACAATCTTAACATCTAGATATGCTGTGGAATTCAGAGCGTTTTTGCTCAGTTGACAAAAAAAGAAAAAAAGCCGATCCACATACCAAATCTTATAGGTCATCCTTAAGACAGAGGTTTAAATGAGCTAATCAGCCCTCTGTGTTGAAGCAAGCACCTATTAATAATCACAAAATAAAGCCTGAAAACACAATACTGTAACAGACTGAATGTTCTGTTCTTTGTGTGGGAAATGTTTGCATGTTTTTTGGTGTTGAGTCCTGATGCTATAGTGGAGCAGTTGTCAGTCAGTTGCTACGTGTGTAGCGTAGCCGACACAGAGAACCAAAAAAAGACAAATACATGTTGTTTTCAGTTTAAAAAAATTATTTTGCTGCTTTATTTAATAATACCTACGTCTCCAGGTTTTATTTTATTAACAGAATTTTTCTACCGCCGCAGTGCAGCTACTGTTGGCATGTAAAAGAATCGTCTTTGCTGTGCGAATTTCAGCCATAAACAATAACATGCGATGTGTGTATAGGACCCTGTTTTGAAAGAACTATATATAAAGTGGACAACCAATGAAAAAGAAACATCTTTACTTTAATTCTGTAATTTGTGCATTTGAACCAAATTTGGTAAAATATAATTAAAAAAATGATTTATTTCTCCCACCACTTTTGTAGTAATGTGAGACAAGGAGCACAACCGATCTAATCTCTCTGCTGGGCCAGTCGAGGTAAGAAAGGTGAACCGCCTATACATTTGATCTCCTCTCCACTTAATTATAAGTTGCCTATTAAATGTAGAATTTCCTCTAGGCTAATTAATTACATGCATTTACCCACTGAACTGCAGACATTTAATTGAAAGGCAGATATGAAAAAGTGAGTTTGTCACAATGGCAGGAATGTTTTCACCTTCTGAGAGAGTCTGAAAGGCGTGTGATTAGATGAGAGCAAGTGATGACCTTTTTTTTCCCAGACTCCCCCGTGCGGCCTAATTAAAATTCACCCTGCTGGACACAAGCCCTTCTCTCATTTGGATGATGTATTCGCCGCAAAAAGGCTAATTAGGATGTGACCAATGTTAGATTTGGCAAATGAAAAGTCACTGTTGCTTTGTGCTGTTAAAAGATCTCGAAAAGTGGCTGTAAAGTTATGTCGACTCTTGATAAGGTTAAGAACTGAGAAGGCAGAGCTGCCAGGAAACTGTTCCCTGTGGTTGAAGGTCACAGGACTGAACATCCACAACCCTGTCGCCATGCTACTAAAATTGGTCGCTGCATCTTCTCTGGAAGCCTGGATTTGTTCTCCGACAGCCTGGTCCGCAAAAACATTCATTTATTTAACAAATACTGTGATTCACTAAAGAATTCTACACAATATACGGTACAGACCAAAAGTTTGGACACACCTTCTCATTGAATTCAATGAGAAAGTGTGTCCAAACTTTTGGTCCGTACTGTATATTGTTACAAATCAGTAACAATATATATTGTGTTTTAACTATCGATCAATATCAGTAGGTAATACATTTGATAAAATATTCAATATTCAACATATAGACACATATGTTTTGGTTTACATCTGTAAATGCACATGTGCACAACGCTGGAGGCAAAGGGAAAAATAACGCAGAAAAACTGTTGAGGAATAATTCAAAACCCACTCATATTCTTCCTTTCTCTCACTTTCTGCGTTTGCTACGCTACACATACCCGTTGTTATAGCAACTGACTGAAAACAGCTCCACTAATGTATCAGAATCCAACAACAAAAAACATTTCCACACACAAAGAACAGAACATTCAGTCTGTCACAGTTTTATGTATTCATGATGTTTATTTCTGAGAATATTAATAATTGATTATCTGAACACAGCAATGGCTGATTAGCTAATTTAAACACCTGCTCTACTGATGATTTGTCAGAGAGTTCATATTTGGGTAGCCTTATTTATTTATTATTTTTTAACCAAACAAAAACACTGAATTCCACAGCACACATACATGTTAAGATTGTCAAAGTCAAGCTAGCATAACTGACCTACTTCTTTCTCCCTCACTCATTTTGTTTTAGTTAAAACTTTGTCCTGACTGTTGAAATGCGATACGCTATCATGCTTACGCTTAAGATTTAGCACATTATGTGGTTGCATTGGGACAAAATATGAATAAGATTTTACTTATTTCATTAATTTACAGTTTCAAGTCAACATTTCAGACATTGACATTTTTGGACAAGTTTGGAATCAACATGAGTAGTTTGAAGGAAAAATGCTTGTATAGTCCAGCCTCTCTCAAAAGCCAGTTTATTATACCATAAGCAACTAAACATCAGCTATCCATATAGATACAAACACAAAACAGGCAATGCATATATATGAAAATAATAAAGAAAAAACATTACTTTTGTAATGATACAGCACTCGACTGAATTAATACACATCATAATACCTTGCAAGTAAAAATAGATCTACTCTCTTCTGTTTTAGGCAGATTCGTCCCATAAAACAGAAATACGATGTTTCATTTGCTTAGTTCTGACTTTGTTTGTTTTTATTATTTCGGACCTTCTCAGATTATAAACGCTCCGCTCCGTCTTTTAATAAATCTTTTTTTGCAAACGTGCTGCAATATACTGTTTCGTAATTTAAACATAATTTGCAGAACATAGCAGTCCACCAAGTCGTGAAATTTGTGTGTATGATGTAACACTTGCACGCTATGGAACCTGTTGCCAACGCAACAGGAAGAAGGAGCAGAAGAATTCATTATCAGTTCATTCCACATGTGGAGCGTTTGAGAAACTGAGGATAGTGATACTAGGACTGAAATAAGCGAGTTTAGCTAATGGATGAATTTTGCCAACTGTGCTGGATTTGAAGGAAACCTGCAGAGATTTGTTGTCAGTGGGCCAACTTTAAGCGTTACAGGACAGCTACTGCAGAATGGAAGGGAAGATTTTCACTGGGGGCCTTATATGAAACATTTGACTTTCAAAGAACAACTTCTTTCAAAGTTGCTGCTCTATAAAGGTAGCATATTTTATCAGGCTTTTGCATATTATTTCAAAGTCCTGTCAACTTTTTTTTACAATTGTTTTGCATAAAAGCCATGTTCCAAAGGCACAAGTCAACCAAACTTTGTCAGTAATAGATGCAGTTGTGGCGCCAAGTTCATCCACGTGAAAATGTCCGCAAACAGATGCGCAGTTATACAACCGTACATCTTCGATAAGCAGAAGTGGAGACTCCTGCACAACCAACAACAATATAGCAAGTGGTTTCTGGTAACAAGTGGTAATGACAAAGTACACCAGCGGTTAGAGATTAGCTGTTGTATGAGCTTGAGATAGAGATTTCTGGGCATTGTTTTGTCTGACTTTGGGTTGAGATCGTTTGGATGTTGTAAGAAATTATTCTCACTGTAGAAAGATGGACGTCTTATTGTTTGGAAATGGATGCCACATTAGCTCCATTTCCATAACACTAATGTAGAAAAAGAAGTGACCTTAAAATCACACTTGAATAAGTTTGTTCACACGACATGCGAGTGTAAACAGTGCGAGTGTGGACAGAAAAAAAAAATATGCCGCGCCATCGTCCTGCTACCACTTCCTGTTGTCGTCTTCATCTTTTCACAAAATAGCGAAGTGTGATGCGAAAAAAATGTTTCCCTTACTGTTTTACAAAATACATTAATTCTGATGCATCAAAAAAAAAGTCGGAAAATGAGCTTTTTCGAATTTGATGCGTTTGCATTAAAGCAATTTTTTTCGGAATTTCAATTTGTGCAACCATACGTACAGTAGGAATGCAGCTACTTATGGCAGCTGCAGCTTCAAGATCATTGTTGAGGACTTTCTGTCATGGCAGGTCCTGGCATGGAGACACTCCAGACCAAAACCTTGCAGAATGTCTTTTGTTTTGTTCCGTTTTTGATTTTTGTTTATATTGCACCTCCTTATGGTTGGTTTATCAAGAGCATTTCATGCGCAGCAGTTTGTTTCTATTTTGGGTCAATTTTCCCTCCTATTTTGGCTAAATAAATAATGCCAATGTGAACTCTGTCATGGGATTTTTGTACATTTGATTTTCAAACCTGGCAAAGAACATATTTTTGTTTGTCTCCTGGTGCCTGTAAGCGCTGGTAATCATAAGTCCCCAATCACAATTCGTAAGTACCAATTATAAATCTGTTCATTCCAGGCAGCTTACTGCTGACAGGTAATGTACGTTTCTACTGTAGATGTCCCTGTGTGAGGTCAATCAGAGCACACAGTGAAGTTCTTTATAGCTCAGGTTTCTCTGATAAAATATACCCAGCGGACCAGAGCACCTTAAACCATAAAAAAAGCCATTAACCCCAACTTTGTGCAGCCGACTCCGGCTCGGGGCTTTGTCTGCCATTACAGCTGTGTCTTATGGCCCGCTGCACCTCTGCGCTCCGGGTGTGACAGTGAGATAGTTAAAGTTGTGGCATCACACACAGCTTTTTGCCTCTATAGCATGCAAATGGATTTCCAACATCATTCCAAATATGATTTCATTTATATATGTATAATGTTTTGGAGATCAAAAGATGAGTATTCTTTGAGCACTTTTTTTTTTCTTGATGCAAAGCTTGCTAGAGTGTACAGGTAGTTGATGAATATGAACCTGGACCAGACTTGGGAAAACATTTCAAGTAAACTTTCTTTAAAAACCCTTGTTGTATTCTGGCAAGGAAGGGTGACCCATATCCAGCTCCTGTTGCAAGGGAACATGCTTTTCTTTTAATAAGGTATTTGTACAGTACTCATTATATTGAGGATTTTTTCATAGGTCATATCTGAAATGTAAAGAAAGTGCAACTTCAGAAGCCGAATTACTAACATGCAATGCTGTCTGACACACTATTGGCCAGCATTTGTAAATCAGCCAATCCAGGAGTGGCATATTCTCCTGTGCTGATTGGCTGTAACCCTGGGAAGACTGTAGATGTTAGCTTCTGTAGTAGTGCTGTTTGTATTGATGCAAGTTAAAGTAAATTTGGTGTTTGAACAGTTCAAATTGTGCAGTTATGAGCATTTTTAGAATGGGACTTAAGTATTCTCTGATTTTAGCGAATGGCGACTGTGGTCCCAAAATTCCATGCATACCGAACTTTCAACTTTCAACATTTTTATTAAAATGGGTTAGACTTTGCTTAGACTAGCCTATGTTTATGTAGTAGGGGGAAAAAAATCGTATTTCACGATATGCACTATTTTACATCACGATATTTATCACTACATACCACAACTAAGTATATTTTCTGTTCTCTGAAAAATCTGGCAAAATATCATTGCTTACTTTTTCCAGCTTTATTTTGAAGTGACATTGAACTAAACTGTCATAAATGAGAAAACTATGTTTTAATGCAGCAATACATCACATATATCATATTTTGATAGGTATTTTTTTCCTTCCTTTTTCAAAATTACACACTGCTTTATGTTGTTCTATTACATAAAATCCCAATTAAACACATTATAGTTCAGAATTATAATGTAGCAAAATGTGAGGAAGATCAAAGGGTATAAAACATGCTGAGAGTGTGGACAAAGAAAAAAAAACGGGGGGAGAGACGAGACAACATGCAGCAAAGGTCACCTCACAGACTCGGACTGTGAACGTGGCGATTTCACGGTCGGCCTCTGAAGCCCCTGAGCTATCAAGATGCCTCTTTTGTAACACTTTCCTGTCAGTGTTGACTTCAAAGACCACCAGAGGAAAATAAATTACTCCCATCTGATGTATTTTCTTAAATTTCAGCATAGCTTAATGTCTCTTTGAAATATAAAAATGTATAATTTTTTGTTTCATCCTCAGGTGTGTTTCAAACATTTGTTTGGGTTTCGTTTTCCAGTAGACGATAGTGATGGTTATGTAAACATAGGAAGGGGACTGAAATGGACCCCTGCTGCCCCATGGTTTAGAGTGAGCAGTGATCACATTGCGTCGCACTGGCAAAAAATGATGCTTTTCACACTCGATCATACCAGTCACATCCATCCTCCTGCGGTCTTAGCGAGGCGCTCAGGAGGAGCACAGCAGGTGTCACGGTCGGACAGCGGGGGACGCTGCCGGTCCCATCAGACCGTCAGTTCCCAAAAACACATACACAAAAAAAAAATCTTGTAAAAGTCAGTGCAAACCTGCCGGATGAGACAGCAAGAGGGTTAACACCGTGACTCAGTGGAAACAAAGTGTACGACAGTTGCTGTGCTGAAAAACAACGTTTTGGGATCTATTTGAGATTTTAAGCACTTTCAGATTTTTGTTAATGAAAAATGCGTTACAAATTAAATTCATTATTATTATTATTGTATTTTCCAATAACATGGGTTTTTCTAACAGTTTTGCCTCCACACAACTCAATGTCCCTAATTATTTTTAGTACCAGCTGAGTTGCTGTACATCAGCCTGTAGACAGATCATAAAGATAAGATTTTTTACAATGTTTTCAGAGAAATTGTTTAAAAAAATAACGCCTTTTTTATAAATTTTGAACTGCATAATTAAGTACCTGGGATTAAATCAAGTTTGTTTGTATAATTTTTATACTAGCTTTTAAGCTTTAAGGTGCCAGCAATGGCAACACAATTGCTATTGGTTCAATTCTACGCATTTGTTTAATTTGTGCAAGCCCTCAACGTACCAACGTTGCTGAATAAAACAAAAACCTTGGAGCTTCTCTGAGAATCACAGCAGAACCACCTCTGCTTAATGTCAGTGTTACTCAGGGTGAAAGATTATAAGTTACTCCGGTCAGCAAGTTTGAGTTTTAATTCCATTTAACAGCCTTTCATAATCCTTTTTTTACACTGCACATTATGGTCTTATCAAGCCAATGACAACAGACACGTGGCGTGATGGCGGCTGCAGGGCAGCAGTAATTGGAATAGACAAGGTCAAGTGCAGCACTCCCAGTTACGAACAGAGCCTACCGAGCTTTCTTTCTACCCTAACTATGATGCCAACACAACCTGACATCTGCTAATATCATACTGAGGCTCCGCCTCCAGACAAGTACGGGGCTAGGGAAAGTCTGTGGCATAACAGTCTTGGCTCATCGAAATAAAATGAAGCAATCTATGTCCGAAATGAGGAGCAGTGTCTGAGGTGAGGCACCATGTTCACCGGTGGCGTGTCAGGGACATTTTCAATCAAACAAATTTGTAGAGCATATTTCAGCTACCAAGTGCTTTACATCATGAAAACATAAAATATCACAAACACAATCATACAGTCACCAACTGTGAAACCAGTACATAAAGTGCCAACATTATGTTGGCATTTGACTTTACATATTGTCAAGTTTGCCAACATTGACCAGACATGTCGGCCAGTTAATAGGATTCAAAGGCAGCTCTATTTAGGGGTTTAGAGCTGCCAGAGTTTCAGCACTTTTGCAGTTTTCTAGAAGTTTGTTCCAGATTTGTTGTGCATAGAAGCTGAATGCTGCTTCTCCACGTTTGGTTCTGGTTCTGGGGAAGCAGAGCAGACCAAGACCAGAACAAGAAGACCTGAAAGGTTCTGGAAGGTTGATACAACAACAGCAGATCTATAATGTATTGTGGTACTAAACCATTCAGTGATTTATAAACTAACAGAAGTGTTTTAAAGTCTATTCTCTGAGCTACAAGGCGTCAGTGGAAGGACTTGAGAACTGAGTTCATGTTCCATATCTTTCTAGTTTTACTCACAACGGCAGTGTTCTCCATCAGCTGAAGCTGATTTTAAAAAAACAAAAAACTTTCATTGTTAGGCAAACCTGTGAAGACACTGCTGCAGTAATCAATACCACTTAAGATAAAAGCACGGATGAATTTCTCTAGATATTGCTAAATTAGTGCTTTAATGCTCGAAATGTTCTTCAGGTGATAGAAGGCCGACTTCGTAACTACCTTCATGTGTCTCTGAAGGTTCAGATCTTAGTCCATCACTACACCCAGACTTTGGGAGATTTCCAGCAAATTTTTTTGAAACTTTGGAAACGTGTTTAGTGAACATAAGCGTTTGTGCTGGACTGATAAAGGTTTGTCATCCAGGGCAATCTGGCACACTGGGGAACCTTGGACCTAGTGGCATTTAGACATCAGAGGCTACTCAGAGTTTTCTTGTGCTGAGGTTAATGTGGATTTGCATAACAAGCTCAGAACTGTGACGGTGTTTAAGATAAGTCTTTAGAAGCGGTACACAAGGGCCTAACATTTCATTGTCCAGATGATTAGCATTCTAAGGAAAGGTGATGTGACGCATAGGCTTAATACATTTGCATTATTCAGTTGGACTTGGCAAACTTGAAGTGGGAAGCCCCCGTGTTGGGATGAGTTCCAGCTCACTCCCAACACGGAATGAGCTGAAACCTTTTCTTTTTGCTTGCAGCTCTTAAAAAAAAAAAGAAGAAAAAAAAAACCTTATTTTTTTTGTTTTTAATCGCCCAGCGCAGACACATTCATTCAATAATGGCGAACTAAATCGACAACCAGTTGATCAGGGCCAATATTGCTCAAAGGTCGAGATTTTCCTAGAGCAACGTGCGTGATTCTACTCCCACAAGTCGTTGTCAATTAGATAAAACACAAGTTGTGTTTAAGCTATTGTCAAATATTTAATCAAAGGCTGCGTTCTGATGCTGCCTAAGGATACATCATGTCATATATCCTCGCGGCTGACATGAAGCACAGACAGCAGACCTACAACAGGGATCAGTCGCTGCATTTTGAAAGGGAATCCCAACGAGAGTAGGAACGCAATGTGAGATGTCCTCTAGTTTTTTTACAGTTCACAAGAATTCAGGCTTTTAGTTTGGATATTTTAACAACGCAGGTTTAAGGATTCAACAGCCTAAATGGATTCGACTTTGGTTTCCTCTTATTAATTTACACACTTTAGAATAAGGGATGCGTAATATAATTGGTACCAACATTGGTATCGGCCGATGTTAGTCATTTTTTAACATATTGGCATCGGTCCAATAAATAAAAGTGGGCCGATAATAACAGCAGAAGTTTATTTCGATCTTGTTGCCATTTGTTTCTGGAGGTGGAGGGAGGACAACTACTTAAGATTCCACCTGAGCTGCTCTTTAAACTCTCTCAGTAGCTGCATTTCCATTAACCATAGAACTGCACAAATTTAAATTACAAAAATAAATTAGCTTAATGGAAACACACCAATAAAAACAAATCATGTCTTTTTGATAAATAGTTTTTGCGCTAGGATAAGCTGGGTTTTTTATCTGTTCGAACATGCTGAATCCATAACTCTTCTGTAAAATCGTCAACTACAATTTCCTCCAAACACCTTGTATGTAACCGCTCCCTAGCTTAAAGGACTTGTCGCTCCAATGCCTGAATAAGACATTGACGTCCTCTGATGGCTAATAGATGCCTGACTTATGATTATATCTCATGTAACTGTTTACATTTGCCGTTGCCATAATTTTCTAAAGACTTATCACATGAACAACCTTATTCAAACTTCATTTTAATTTTATTTCATATTCAATGGAAACACCGCAATTGCGAAATGGTCTTTTATTGACATTAGCAGGATATCAACAAAATAATGCGCACACTCCCTTTGGAAACGTGGCTTCTGACCTCCGCATGTCGAGCAAATCAAACTCAGAAGACCACATCGGCCGCCACCTGCCTTCTGACCAAGCCGCCTATTTCAGACGCACTCCGTCTGACACATCTCATTGGTCCAACCCGCGTGGCAGAGAACAGCGATAAAACCAAGTCGTAAAAATACCTCGCCGTGCTTTGCGAGGCGTAAAATCTGTACAGTTCCAGAGGGCAGGATTTGGGATTCCTTTGTTGTCCAACTCTCAGGGACTGAAACTCAGTGGGCCATGATGCGTCAGATACCACGGCGAAACGCAATCTTCTTATAGTCGTATTATAAACAGATGGGAAAAGGGAATGAACATGACAAGGCATCAATAAGAGCAAAACAAGCTATTTTAGTCTTGCAGTCTTGTTTCTCTGCTTGCTCTCTGCATTACAGGACCCCATTGTGCTGCACATGGGCACAAACAAACAGGCAGGATGGCAGTTCTTTATAATGATTTCTCTCCTAGGAGATTACCAACAGAGACACTCTGTTGTAGTGCTATGTTAAGAAAATCTTTCTTTTTTTTTGCGCCGGGGCAACCTGATACGTCTGTGTCTTTTTAAAACAAGGAGGTATTTAAAGTAATTATACCAGCAAGATAAACATAATTAGCGCAGCACGAAACTCTGTGCCTGTCCCAGTGAATTTTCCCTCACTAATTATCTTGGTGTGGTTCAGCAGTTTGTTGTCCTATTTTAAATAGAGATCCTTCAGAGTGAGACTCTGTCTTTTTCACTTGACCGTGCTTTATGTTGGCCGACGTGCTGGTCAGATAAAAATTGCTTTGAGAAGTTATAAGGCCACCTTCTTGTTACAGAGGAACCACAAACTTAAACTGTTTTATTGGGATTTCATGTGACAGACCAAGAAAAGATGGTGTGTAATTGTTGGAATTCAAAGAAAAGCCATAGAGGATTTTCACAACTTCCTACTGATAAAAATTTAAAGAAAAACTATGGAGTGCACTTGTGTTCTATATGTAATTATATTTCAATTTGTGCTTGTAATGTGACAGAATGTGGAAAAAGTTCAAGAAATGCAAATGTATACAAGGTGTCACAAAAAAAATAGTCCAAGAAAAGCTTGAGTGGCAACACATGGTCTGTTTCTGAACGTACCTCTGACTCGACACTTAACACATTCTGCATTTCTCGCAAAAAACATAAGACAAAATAACCAATAATTTCTTCCAACTGAGACGTAAACAAAAGTTGACTTTGTCCAAAAAGTCCAAAAAGTGGTCCAAAAATTATTTCAACAAAAATCTTCCGTCGTCACACATGACAAAAACATCTCCACTACGCCCCCCGGTGGTAGACTATTTTTGATTGGAGATCAAAATTTGCAAAATTGTACCATTTGCTCCATTTTCAGCTGCTCCCAGGTCTCTTTCTCTGTCACAGAGAGTCCCAGGACTCTGTGAAAGAGTCTCTGTCTCTTGCACACAGCACTGTGTTAAGCAAACCAAAACCCTTTGAGCAACCTGTTCACCTCCTCGCCTGAGGTGGCGCTGCACACAAACAACATGAAAATGTCTGCAGAAGACACTGAGCGCATCTTTCTTCTTCACAAAATGCAAACAAACATGGAGTGGCGTCAAATTTTAGCAGTTGCAAGGTTACTCTTTTGTCTTTGGGTAGCTAGCGCTAGTATTGCGCGTTTGTTTTCATTGCATTTACCCAGAATGCCCTGCTCTATAGCTTACTTCCTGCTCCGAAAACAGTCTCCGGTCCACATTCTGGATTTATGGATGCATCAACCGAACTGACACCTCAGTTTTTAGTCAGACCAGAGTTCACGTTTTTATTATTATTTCAAAAGTTCAATTAATCACAACCTTTTAAAATATAGTAATTAGCTGCAGATATAGGTTTCAATATAGTCTTACAAATTAAAGTTAAAACTAAAATTATAGAACTTATACCATAGAATAAGAAGCTATATCACTGCACCTCCGGTGTGCATAAAAGTTTGTGACGAGTGACAGAATCTCAGTCTCCATTCCCTTCCGTTTCCTTCCCTTTCCGCTGCAGCGACCCTGAATGCTGCCGGGACTTGAAGCAGCGACACATTTGACACTGTTTTACTGCTTCTTCTTAGGCCTTATCGCTGCAGAAAGTGCCTGGCTCGTTTCCAGACTTCGCTCTCAGAGTGCCCTCGCTGGTGACAGCCAACAATGTTCCTGCTTGTCAGTGATACCTTTTGGAAAGAAGTCAAGTTAAATCTATTTATAAATTCCTTTTAACAAGCAGATTTGTCACAGACGCAGGCAACATGATGGGGGGAATGAAAAATGACAAGAAACGAGCAGCGCGCACGCGCACACACAGAAAAAAGGACACAGGCATCAAGGGGGGCTGATAGCAGGATGGTGAATTATGACATCAGCTCCTGGTACTATTGTGTGTTTACTTCAAGTACAGTGATGGAAAAATGAAATGCTAATTCTAACTTGTCGGGATGTAACATCTGCTCCTCTACAGGTCTTAAAAAACAGCCTCAAACAAGATTAACAACAACAAATATTTTTACTTAATGTATTTTTTTCATTATTAAAATTAAACCAAAAGCAGCCAATCAGCAGCAAGGGAAATTAAATGTCCATCCCGGATTGGTTGCTTTGTAAATGACAACCAACATTGTGTCATGTAGCTTTCCAAACTCTTGACGAAACTTACAAATACGCAAATTATCCACTAATAATTTGGAGTTACTTTCCACAAAACAAATCAGTCCACTGTATTCATATCCAACTTTTCTATGTTGCTCCACTATATTGTTTTAGGATTTTTAATGCAATAGGCCAGCTTTAGGTACAATAGCTAAATACTGAAGGTCAGCACAAATATTTCATATGGCAGAGGGGTAATGAACTGAGCATTAGTCACTGGCTGTGCTTCCATTACAAATGTGCGCAAAACGTCTTTGCCAATATTTCACTTATATCCAAAAAACACTATTTTGCAATTGTGGTGTTTCTATTAAATAAGAAATGCAATTAAAATAAGTCGATAAGTTTGTTCACATGATAAGTCATAAGAAAAACATGCAGCGCCACCATCTTCCAACCACTTCCTGTCGTGATCGTCTTCGTGGTTTGCGCCAGTGGCAACCTCCGGTTGTTGATCATGCAACCCGTGTTGCAGTTTTGCGGAATAAACCGATTTCCCTATGTCTAAAAAGCCACTTCATTCTAGCACCAAACGTTTTATTGAAAAACAAGATTTTGTTTTCTAAATTGCAGAGTTTCCATTTAGCAAATAAATTTTCTAAATGTCAAATTGGGCAATTACTGTATGTGGTCAATGGAAACTGCAACTGCTGTTGATGTTCACAGAAAAGGCGACATACAAGATAGTGAGGAGTAGATCAGTAAAACTTTGAAGTCAATAGAACGGTGAGTACAGTGCAGCATGAACCTGAGGGTTTTCTCCTTCCTACTTTACCTTGCCCTCTCACACCAGGTTTTATCCTGTAGCTGTGCTAGTCCAAGGGTGATATATGGTGTAGAGGTTGAGTTGTTACCTTATATAAAGAGGCTAGTAGTCTTCATCGCAGCGGTCTGAGTTTCCGTTGCCAGGTCTTCCCCCCTTTTCGTACTCTATATCCCACTTCCCGTCTGATCTACTGCAAATACAGGCCACTTGTCCCAGAAAAACCTTTAAAAAAAAAGTCAGCTGAAGTATTAGACAACTAACTGGCTTTCAACTACGGTTACATTTTCCTGAAGTTGCGAAACTTTTTGATCATTTCCGAGAAGGACCCCTGGGCCGTGTGACCACGCAGAGCGGCGGTCGGTGGCCGCACACAGCCGGTGTCGGTCTTAACGGTTCAAATAAGTATCTTTTTGAAGCACAGAATTTGCCTCGGACGTGCGTCTCCTTTCACTCGGGTTTGATGTATTCCCTACCACACTCCCCTTGGCATATAAGTTTTAGTTTTAAAAATGTATTACATTTGTCTGACACGGCTGTGGATCGGTGGGGAAGAACATTTTTGTCTGGCAGGACGGCGGATGGAAGCTTGCGTTAAAGAAATAACGTGTTAAAGTGTCCTTCAGGAACAAACTGAATTCCAGCAAACATAGCAAGGCGTGATTCTCTGTCTCCGTTTCCGCTAATAGGTTGGCACAGTGGTTCCCAAAGTCCCCTGCAAGTCAGTGCCATTGCAGGGGGGAGGGGCGCGGGAAGCGGTATGGATGAATGAAAAGAAAACAAAAAAACAGTTACACAAAAATGTTTCACTGTAAAGATGGTTTGTAGTTTGTTGCAACCTGAAGTGTGAAATAAACTTCAGTGGAGTTTAACAAAAAAAAATCAACTGGGCACCAGTTGATTTTTTTTTTTCTTTTTTGGGGGCTATTTTATTGTAATCCGTAGGGGGGCCTAGAAAATCTTTGGGAACCACTGAGTTAACATGTCTTATAGTTTGAAAGCACTTAAGGTGGTCGGTGAAACTATAAAGAAAATATGGCTTCAATCCATTTATTAAGCTAGCTACACATTTTAAAATGAGCTTCAGTTCAAATAGAACAGACTTCTACAATCTCAAAACAAGTCCAGACTAAACAAATGTTACAAAAGATTATTGGAAAATGTTATTTCACTAATTTTTAAGCCATCATCACGTCTGCAACAGGTAGTTATTTTCACAGGAGCCAATGATGATTTACACAAGAAATGGAGGATGGAGTCAGTCCACCACTGCACCACCCTCCTTAGAGAAACAGATGAACAAGTCATGTAAAAATATAAAACATATTTTAGCTGTTTAGGTGAACGCTATCTGTATACATTTTTTCACTATATTATTTGTCATTCTCAATAAATGGGTAAATAACAGGAAGCTATGACACACTGTACCTGTGGAAACTATTGTTAGTCTTTCTGGAAATAACCATCCGATGAAAATTTAACAGTGGTTTCAATGTGTGGGTTGGTCTTTGTTACTGTTAAAATTACTTTAAAGAGAGAGATTATATAGTTTCTTTTAACATTACCAGGCTGGGGGGGGAGTAGATGTAAGCTTACCAATATTACTTTTATGAATGAACTGATGGAAAATTATGAGGGACCAGAAAATTAGCTGTCAATTCAGTTGTTTTATTCAATTGGGGGCTTTGACGTTTATCTCAAGCTGCTTTTGCTCCTGGTTTCCTCCAAAATATGGAGAAAAACATAGCATGTGTTGCCATGGTAATGCTTGTTGTTGTCTTGGAAGATGCCCATGGGCAACGTTTTTGTGAAGTCACAGCAGACACCCAAAAAAAAGAAGAGGGTGACTGTTAGCTTCTAACAGCGCTAATGTTAGCATCTGCTTCGGAGTTTCCCGTTAGCAATAAACTTTAGAGCAACTTTACAGTTTGATTTTGATTATATTTATTTGAAAATATGAACAGATTAAATCAGGCCTTTACAGATAATTCTACACTAAATAAAGATTCTTTAAATCACATTCATGGGAGCATTAATTTATTTCTGAAACGTTAAAATGGAGAATTTTCAGTGCTTTTCTTTGACAGGCTGGACCAACTTAGAATTAGACGAGTCTAAAAACTGACTAGTCAAATTTGAACACAGGTTTGTAACCATAAATACAATTTGTAAAGGCAAAAAATATATAGAATTTCAGATAACGACAAATGTACTCCTGAAGAAAACACTCTCAAACCCTTTCTTGTGAACCCAATACCAGTTTTATTTTTCATCTAACAAGTTAGATATATCCTTACATCCCTAGTGAAAGTCAACAACGCTTTGATCTTTCATATAACTGCAAAGAAATTCAGACCAATATGCACTTTTCAGCAGTTTCTATTTGGTTTTATCACCACTTTGTGGTCCCTATGATTTCTAAACATTTTTTTTCCTTAGATTTCAGGTTTGTGTGAAAATCCATCGCAGACAATGAATGAGCACGGGGACTGCGGGGGCCTAAGCAAAAGTAAAATCAGAGAGAATTGCGGTGTGTGCCGACATCACGTCTCTCGTGAGTCACGGGGTCTTCTGAGGGAGACGGAGGCATGAAGAGGTGCTGGCGCTGCCGCCTCGGCCCCCGTGTACCGTTCCCAGCGTCGGCTTGATTAATGAGCCTCTATCCAGCGCGGCTCCCTCTCGCAGGGACGAACGCGGATCAATACGCAATGAAATGTCGCTCTGGAGAAACGGAACCCTCGTGGCTTTCACTCAGATCTCAGCTGATGGAAACATTCAAAGAACGCTTGCCATCGAACGCTCGCTCTCTTTTTCTCTCGCTCACTGGCGCCTTGAAACGGGGCAAAGTTGAATGAGCAGCTGAGGTTCTTTATCTCGGGAGGTATCAGAGGCAGGATGTAAGTTGTTTGATATGAAATGCAACGTGCCTCGGTTCATGCGTTTTAAGCCAAACCGCCCCTGGGCACAATCCCGGAGTTCTCCCAAAGAAGATAGTTAGCTCGTCAGAAGCATCAGATGTAGGCCCTTTGCTCTGCTGTATTTCGTTTTACTCTGTATCTTTTTAACAACTCTCCTTTTTTATTTCTTTCCGTCATTAAAACTAAACCACTTCTGAGAAAAGACAAGGTCGTCGAAAGTCACATGAAGGTTTTAATTGTCTTGGCCGGAACACAAATCTGTTTCCTGCTAAGATTTCGGGCCGGTCCGGATCGATGCTAAGGAGTCGATATATTGCTTTGTGTCCGGACGGCGACAATGTCGGGATTTACGATCCCATAATGGGAAGGGGAATTTGAAAAGGCAGAACGATTGTTGGTGTTTAGGATCTAAGTGGGGACGAGGTTATTCGCTGTAAAATGACGGCCGGTTTTCGTTCCGCTCACTCACGGCTAAAAGCCTGTTTTGACTGCAGACTTTGTTCGGTGGAATTTTTCATTGTCAAATTCATTGCGTTGGTTTCGTTTGAAGCCCTCTCTGAAAACCTGCGGGGATAACCGTTCTGTGTTCATACATATTCAAAGAACTAGTCTCCGTTACAACTTATCCCCTTCAACAACAAAAAAACAAGTAAAAATGACAAAAAATTTCAGCAGTGAAGCTATCTGAAATACCGATGAAACATAAGCAGCCTGGGAATCTGTTTTTGGCTCGTCTTAAGGGGGAATAGAAACGGTTTCTTTCCCCTCCTAACTGGATGATATTTCTGGGTTTACAGCTGTTTTGTCAAGGTTGCTTACAGTACGGCTGGCTGATGGAAAGTGGATTTTGTTTTGCTCTTCTTCACTGTTCACTATAAGAGCCAGCCACAAATTCATGTTGCCATAAGAACAATATCTTCATCTTAGCTGCATGGTCATGTAGTGCTTTTTTGCCTGATAGCATGAGGGCCTCAAATCCACTGAGCCTTTCTGAGCAGAGGTGACATGTTTTCCTTTACTTTTAAAGGGAGGTCTAGTCCTGATTCCTCCCTCAGCCTAAATACGTCGTGGTATTATCTTAAAATAAAGACTAAATCCTTACAGACTTCACATTTTGAACAGTCTTTCTGTCAGGAATCTTTGCTTTTGAGCGTTTCTGGTACAGCCGTAAACCTGATGCACAACTGACATCTGCTAACAACAGCGTCGTATGACGAAACCGCTTCTCTTGGATCACTGGGAGTCACTTTACGATCTGATTGGACGCTCTGCAAGACTACTGTTGTGTTCAAGTTGTGCTAGAAGTGGTTAGCCTATCACGGAAGCTATTCAAGCCTAAAATAGCATCTTAGTGCTAAGCATGTTAGCACTTTTTGATTTGTTCAAAAACGTTGCATGATCAGGGCTTCCTGAAATACTTGAAAGTGTAAAAACACTTTGCACCAATTCGAATAACCTAAATAACAGATCCATCCATCCATCCATCCATCCATCCATCCATCCATCCATCCATTTTCTAACACCCTTGTCCCCTGTGCGGTCACCAGGGGTGCTGGTGCCTATTTCCAGCGAACGTTTCGGGTGAGAGGTGACCTAGACAGGTCGGCAGTCTGTCGCAGGGCTAAACAACAGACCAAAAACAATAAATATATTTGTGGTTGAGTTGATTTATCTATTCAATCATTTAGCAGCAAATGAGATTTTTGAATCAAAAATGTTGCTTATGTCAAAATGTAGTTTACAATTGATGCCAGGACGCTGCAGTTAACTCAACTAAAAACTCGAGTCCCCTTTTCTTTTAAAATATCTTCTCAAAACTTTGTACTTTCACTGTATTTACTGATTCTGGTAATAATTGGGAATTCACCAAGTAAAAGCATCAATACTGAAGAGCGTTGCTGTTAGCATAGCTATGCTTGTGTTTCCATTACAAATGTGTGCATAGTATATAGTCAATGGAAACACAGCTAAAGTGCAACAGCGGCAGCACTACAGGCTGCTGCAGCTCCCTCTGAATTAAACATAGAATCTAAAAGAAGAGAACATGCAATTAAATCAAGGGGCGAACAAACAAACCGGATCGTCTTTCATATGAACTTAAAACAATTAAGTCCAATTCAAAGTTATCTTCTTCCCACTTTCATCACAGTTACAAATTGCTGAATGACTTAATCCCTTTCATTCCCCATAGGACACCCGTAAATAAACCCGTGTCATGGCCGCGTGGTTCAGTAATAACTTTTTGGTCTGTCCAGGTAAACAGCAGACAATCTCCTCTAAGCTGCGCCGCGTTGGCGGATTTCAGGAGGGGCTCCTAAGCAGGCAGAGAGCACATTTCCAGGCTTTTTTTTTTTTTTTCTGTTGGGTCTTTAGGGAGCGTTTTATCAGACTTTCCTACTAACTCCCCCAAACTGAGTGCATTAAATGAGATATTTTCCTTGGGAAGTTGCAAAGGTTCTCATATCCTTCTCAAGTAAGAATATATATGAGTGAAATAGGAAAATAAAGCATTTCTGTGGGAGTCTAAAGCCCTTTATCTCCTCGTTTTCAGAAAGTTAGCTTTTTCTATTACAGGAACTGGTGTGTTTTTATGTTGTTGTTTTTTTTTTTACCCCAGTCTAAAAGATAAAGTGTCATGAAGAACTACTGTTCTTCATCTGTTTTCTGCAATAAGTAGAGAGCATTTGTCACAGCGAACAGTCCAATATAGTGAGGTCTCGGCTGTATGTTCAGGAAACAAAGCCACTTGGGTTTGCTGCTCTCTGAAACTTTTCCTGTTCCTACTAGCAATATAACAGAGCAAGAACAGAATAGGGAACAATCTTACTTCAGGTTATCTATCACATAACTGGAAGTTTATCTCAAAGAGGCAAGATGTCAAAAGACTTTTTTTCTTTCTTTACATCTTATCTGAATTCTAAATTAAGTCACAATAGTTTGGAAGTGAGAGCAGAAGCTGGAAAATACAGGGATTCATTCTGTATTCAGAAATTTGGACAACAGTGCCAGAGTGAAAACAAAGAGTTTCAGTATTTTCAAACCTGGCACTGTTGGCCTTTGTAACGTGACTCTTGATTTTTGACATCTCAGTAGGAGGTAGAAATTTATAAAAGAAAATTCTTTTAAAAAATGTTTTATTTCATACCATACAAAAAACTCAAAAGATAGAATATTGGTAAATCTGATTGTGTTGAGGACGGGGTTCAATTTTGTGTTCGGCATGGTGTGTGGGCGGCGTGGTTGGATCTAAACTTCGGCCGGCGAAGGCCAGCGAAAACAGGCCGACTCTGCAAAAAGCTCCATTTGTGATGAAAACCGACACAACGTTCACTCCCGGTAATTGCGCAGCCACTGTGCACGCAGATGGGACCTGATATTTCCAGGCTCGTGAATTGCCTCCACGAGGCATTTGCATACATAAACTAAATCCGCGCTCTGAATTGAAAAAGATAATCAAACCTTCATCTCATTGTGGGCACACAGAATGCTATCTCTGCTGTTTAAACAGGAGGAAATCTGATTCGATATGGCAAAGCGCCGCAGACAGTCTGGCTCGGAGACGTCGCGTTCCGGTCGGTGCATGGAGGCTGATCCACGGGAGGATTTCAGAAAAAAAGAAAAAGTCCAAAGCAGACCGTGTGCTGCCGTACGATTCTAGTTTAAATCAGCTGCTTCGTCAGAACCTTTTTCAGCTAGCGGGAAATAACAGGAGGCCTCGTCTTTTACGGTTTACCCAAAAAACAAAAACTCCCAGGCTGTGCCGACTAAAGTTACAGAAACGTTCTGATCGCCGTTCCTTCGATACCTAAAAGGCAGAGATGGAATACTGTGTACCTGAGAACACACACTGCTCACCCAGAAGCTAAAATGTACCCCAGTGTGTGGGCACAGTCTGCAAGACTTAGGTTCTTTCTTTTTCTTTACAGTGTCTAGCAAAGGCATTCCTTACTTCTTCAACTTTTTCACATCCCAACAAAAAAAGAGAAAAAGAAACTAAAACTACTTGAGATTTTATGTGATACAACACAAAAGTTCATTTGTGTGGCACATTTCAGCAACAAGGCAGTTCAAAGTGCTTTACATCATAAAAACAGCATACAGTAACCAATTATGAAACAAGCAGCAGGCATATTTTGTCAAATGCCATCATCCAATCAAGACTAAACTAAATATAAACTAAACTGATATATGCTCCAGTTATTACTATTTGAAAACAGTTCTAAACAGGTGGGTTTTTACCCATGATTTAAAGGATCTCAGTGTTTCAGCTGTTTTGCAGTTTTCTGAAAGTTTGTTCCACATTTGTGTTGCGTAGAAGCTGAATGTTTCTTCTTCCTCTGGGGAATGCAGAGTGGACAAGAAACCAGAAGAGCTTTCGAAAATAGTAACTTCAAATAATAGTAATTCTAATTGTGAGGCGGAAGTAATGTTGTGTGTGTTTTTGTTCGTTTTGTTTTATACAAATAAAGACCTAAAAAGTGTACTGTGACTTTAAATGTAGCCCCAACATAGTCAAGATTTTCTCTGAACTTTTTCCCGCCAAATTCTAACTAAACTCAATTCTTTGTTGTTTTTTGCCCCCTAATTTTCTGAGTTCAAAAATCAGAAATCTTCTTCTTTTCTTTTTTTTGAGATCTTAATCTAACTTTTCCGTAGTCTTGTCTAATCCGTTATATTGATGCTCTCCTATTAAGGCCAGATTTGAGGAGTTCACTTCTAGTAGTGCTAACACCTCTTTTCATTTTTCACCTTATGACTCTTCTCTTTGATCAATCCTATCTTCACCCACCTGTCAGCTTAGGTGGATTTCATGTTTTCTGGTTGCTTTCCAGCTGTGTCCTACTCTCTCTATTTTCAGACCGTGATTCAACAGTACCCTGTGTCTCTTTGCTGATATCTATTTATAACCCAGACCCGTTTTAAACGTCTCCATATCTTTGTCCCCGACTGCTGACGGGTTCCTCCGTCTCGGTGATGCTGTTTGTTCACTGACGCTTTCTAACCAACCTCTGATGTCTTCAAAGAACAGCTGAATTTATTCAGAGATTAAATTACACTCTGGTAAACTATATTCTCTTGGTAAGTTGGTTTTTATTTTGGAGTAATAATTCTAAATAGACACCACCCTTTGTATTTTGTTCCTTCTGCTTTCCAGTGACGTGCTGCTTTGTGTCGATCTGTAATCCCAATGTGACACATTGAAGCTTTGTGACTGCAACGTGCCAAAACCGAAAAAACAAAAAGGGGTTGGAATAATTTATTTCTTTGTTAAGACGTCTCAGCAGCTGACTGCAGTGCTTCCAGATCAGTTTTAGTCTCGCTCTGTTTGCTCTGCTACAATTCTGATTAAAGACTCTGAAGAAGTCTGTTGTTTTTCACAAAGTTGTTCTTTTAGGAACTTCTGAGCAAGACGGACAATCAACGTTTTCTGATTACAGTGAAAGTTTGCAGTTTGGTAACAATTACGTAGATTAGCCACCGGAACTTAAATTCCTCCCATTTGCATAAACCACAAAAACCCCTCCAGTCAAATATTCTTCTCCCATGATGGAAACAGGGCTTGATGTAATTAAAGCCTTAAATCTACAATCATCTCCTTGGTTCGGTTCGCATTCAAGATGAGACGACACAAAGCGGCCCGTCAGATCTCTTCACTCAGATTCTCGACTATCTTTGATACACCCAACAACTGCAGAGTCATCTGACTATTTCTGTAGATGACAGAAGTTGGAATTGTGCTGGAAATCTTAAGTGTATGGAGTGAAAAGTAATGGTGCGAGTACAGTCCCCTGTGGTGCTCCTGCTGCTGACCAACTGGTTAGACTATCTCCCAAACCGTGGTTTGTTTGTCAAGTTGAAGGGAGCAGCAGCAGCAGCAGCTCCTAATTTGGTTGGAGACGCATTAGAGTCCATAATGGAGGTAAAAGAAAAGAAAAAAATTCCTTTTCACAATATAAAAGCTGTTGGGGTCATTTAAGGTGAAAGATTCTCAACTTGACCAGCTTTGAGTTTTATCCTTAAAACTCAAAGCTGTGAGATTTACAGAAACTTCCCACACGCAAAAACAGTTTCCCCAGGGAACATAATGCACACTCGGCACATCTGTTTCGTGTTAGAAAAGCACAAAGTCCAACTGCAGGCAGCATTTTTGTTTAGCTTCTGAGGAAAAAATAAGAATAGTGAGCCACACGTCTCTGAAACGAAACAAAAGCCAAACAACTGATTGCAAAGTATGCTGTGTTCACATGCAAAGTTTCACTTGGCTCCACATTTTTTATTAATTTTAAATCTAATTTTCACCTTTTTTTAAAAAAATTTTATTTCAAAAGCGAAGCCTGAACCAAGAAGCCGTGTCGCCTGCAGGACAGTTTCCAGAAACACTACGGCTCTGATTAGTCTCATTTAGACAAGCTTTGGGGAGGCATGAGTAAACAAATGATTAAAAATCTAATTAGGGTGGAATTTCAGAGACATACACAGCACATCCTGAAATATGCTGTCAAGTAAAAACAAAAAATTAAAGGGACAACTCATTCAGTTCTTTATTAAGAAATGCTCACATATAATGTCTAATCTTTTTTTCTACTCTGGGAAAAGCAATTTGCAAATAAACACCTACATTTGTTCACCATACAAAGAATATCAAGCAATGAATATCAAAATGTTCTAACTAAGGTCAAATTTAGAACATGCTCTGCACTATGATTTCCTTGAAATCAAACCGCCGACGGAATCGCAGAATTTTCTATACAAAATTAAAACCACAACAAAACGCAGAATTTCACAGAATTAGCTGACATCTGGGAGATGGGAAGGATGCGCAGTAGTTTGTAGTGTTTTGGCCACTGCAGCTTCCGTTACCTTGTTACTCCTCTCCACACAGAGGGAAAAAACGGTCAGCACTGGCAAACAAACAAACAAAACAAAAAACTCTGAAAGGTCTTAGTTTTCCCAAAAACAAACAGTAAATTTGAAGTTTAGCTCAAGGTCAGGGCCACCAAGTAAAGGCAAACAGAAAACCTTTCTGTACTTTTTTCTGATCATGGTTGACTGGATGCTCAAGGATACGATGACTATTCAGACACAGAAGAAACTAGCTAGCAGGAACCAGTGCTTTAACTCGGTGGTCCCCAACCTTTTCATCATCGCGGACCAATCAAAACTTGGCAATTTTACTGCAGCCTGGGGGTCAGGGGAGGGGAACCATCAGATAAGGCTTCTGCATGTTGGTGTTCCCGATTTTCCCTTTACCACAGTCTTGCAACTGCAGTGTGTGGTGTGTTACACAGAACGTCGGGACTGCTCCGATCTCAAACCCTGAATATTCCACATGTTGGATTGTTTTGGTCCGACTATCGCAGCCTGCGGGGTTTTTTCCCTGACTGGGAGAGAGAACGCAGCCTGCTGAATGTGACGGGTAGCCAATCAGAAAACGCGGTGACGTGAGAACGGAGGGGAATCCCCCCAACAGCTGACATCGCGCAACTGAGAGTCTGGTGGACATTGGAGATGATATGTGGAAACATATCCTGAGCTGAATAAATATGAATGTTTATTCAGTTAAAAATGTTAACTAAGAAAAACCATAACTCACCTCCAAGTCATAGTGCAGCAAGTAGAGCGGCTGCTCCCCGTCATTTATCAAACACCATTTCTTTTTGTTACGTCTGAGTCCACAAACTATCACTGCTGCTTCTACATCGTCATCGGTGTTTGATTATTCTAAATTCGCGTTTGGTATGTTGGGAGTTTTACGGGATTTCCATCTGGAATCAGGATGTTCGTGAGTGGAATCGGTTATTTTGGTTTCTTCGACTCAAACCATGATGACGTACATTTTTGGGGGGTTATTAAATATGGTTACAATGGGGGAAAAAAATTAATTAAAGTGGATTTCAATTGACCCTATTATACATAACTTTTCAACAAGCCTTTTTCAGAAGCTAATTAAATCTTAATCAGGAGTTTGACTCATTTTTTTTCTTCTTCTTCTAAGCTTTCAATTCTGGTTCTGAAATCTACTGCACTGAGGTTCTATATATTCCTCCCCGTCTGGCTCCGGCTGCAGCACCACCCCCACACTCTCACATTCATGCCAAAAGAGAGCTCTCTTCCTATTCCTCTCATGTGCTGCATTCAGAGTCAGGGTGGACCAGCTCCTCTCCTCCAAGTGAATCGTTAGAGCCCAGCACTCAGTCCAGGAGAGCTGTCACCTCACCTAACTCAGTTTCTCATTATTATCGGATATATATGAGGCCTGGGTTTTTTTTTTTGTTTTGTTTTGTTTTTTTGTTTTGATGTCACAGCAGACTCGACAAAAGCTGCTTGACTGAATATTGTTAGTGCTGCTTTCAGTTCAGGGCTGAGCTGTGTGTGTGTAGCTGCTGACAGCTGCTTTAGAGAATGTCGTTTGTGGTGGAAATACATTTAAAGACCCGCGTCGTGTATAGGGTTTCTATTTTTTTTTTTCTTCAAAGCACGTTTAAAAAACAAACAAAAAATCCACGTTTCTAATCCTGCCTGTCTTCAGACTTTTAAGCGTCTGAAAAAATTGATGGAGTAATTGAATTTCGGACCAGAATTCCAGTTAGGTCTGTCGCTCGGCAGCCACCATTATTTATGTTTTCGATTGAAACCTGGAGATTATCCAAGTGCGGTTTCCATAAGCAGGTGAATAATGAGTTACAATGAGCAAATATTCACGATGCTGAGCTGATTAAATGAGCCACGTCTCAGAGCAACACTGGTAGAAACATTGTTAAAGGGTTAATAGAGGAGCCATGTTGCGATGACTTCCTGAAGGCGGAGCTTCAGAAAGAGTTGGAGCTTCTTAAAGAGACAGAGGCCCAATATCAAGACGTTCAATTACAAAGTAAAACTTATTTTAAGTCTTATATGTTATAAATACAACATAAATAAGGATTACTTTTTTTTCTTCATGTAGCTGCAGATTTTTTTTTTTTGCCTTCCAACATTTTTCTTAGTCCAAACACGTTATGAGAGAAATTGTACTGATTAAGCTCTCACTAGAACCAGTAAGATAGAGCGCATCACCCCCCGTCCTCCAATCCCTCCTCTGGCTCCCTGGAGCTCAGAGACTTTAAATTACTGTTAGTTTATAAATCACTCATCGGCTCAGCGCCACAATACTTTATTACTTTTGAGTTTGTTGTATCATGTAAAGCACTTTGAACTGTTTGGGTGCTGATATGTGACATCAGCACATCATTTAAGTGATGACTTGATTAGCATCACTAAAATGTCCCAAAGGTGGCGCGTGTACAACAGAAACAAAGAGGGGCCTAAAACAAAACCTTGAGGTTCTACAAAGTGGACTTAAAAAAGACCTGTAACTTAAAGCTGCTAATGCTAGATAGAGGTGATAACCAGTATTGGACTTGTTACATTTAATTGACTCTTACTTGTCAAACTGATTGTTTACTCATGTATGGTCTCAGACGGTTCATTCTAAAATATTTACGTATGTATGTAAAATCGACTTTGTTGAACTTTCTATAATGTCATAATGCAATCAAAAACAGTCACACTTTGGGCCCACTCTGTTAAAATTTCTCCATTTTTCTTCCATACTTTAATGAGACTGTACTAAGACCTTTTTACACTCGTTTTTTTTTTTTCTCCTTCCTGTCACGCCTCCCAGAAATAGCATAGCTTTGTAAAGACAAAACATGAGATGTCTCTGGTTTGCAAGTGGAATACGAGTGAATCAGTGGTGCAGAGATGCTGTCAGTATGTCTGTATGAGTGAACGCAGCTACCTGAGCTGCTTGACAACTGCTTCTGACTCCACAGAATGAGCCCGGCTAACCATTGGTGCCTGACTTGATCCTTCACTGCAGGGCTTGTCTAAGATTTTTTTTTTTTTTTTGTGCGCAGTGCCTTGTAGAAGTACCCATTCTGCTGGAGCGACTCCACATTTGGTCCGTTACAATAAAAAGAAAAGAAAAAACTCAGTATTTTGCTGGAATTTTGTTCAATTGTGATGTTGCACTTTTTATTTGTTTTAACCAAAATCTTTAAAAAATATATATGGTTTTGCAGTATGTATTCAGCCAACCTTAGTTAAAATTAAACCCTGAGAAGTCATCTAAATATTAGTAATGTTTTGTGTGCAAAGGAATCACAACTTGGACACCCTTCCAATGTTTTGATGCAGAATTTGAAGCAGAATAAAGTAAATATATGATTAGAATAGGGCGGTGACATCATAAGTTATAATGAAACAACACGATAAATACGTCCATGGACATACAGTGTCTGTAGTTTGATTCCTTTATCGTGATAAATGTCTTGTAAGTATTGAGATTCATCGTTGTCACAATAAATTCAAATTATTGTGAGAACTGTTCAATGAAAAGTATCAATAAATTTGACAATAAAGTTACTGGGTGCAATTTAATGATACAAATCCCATTTCTGCTGTCCAAAAACAAAGCGCATTTTACATGGAGATGTTTTTCTAGAGCAATATTTGTGTTTGTGGGGCTACAATTGCTGTGACACACAATTAGTCATATAGTTGCCGAAAAAAGACTAAATCAATAGTACTTCCATCTGAATAAGCTACTTTTAATGCTTGTACAGTCTTGTTTTACTTGCCCTTGCTGTACAAAACAAAAAAAAACTTTTTTTTGTTTGTTTTTATATGCAGCTGATGAATCTGAATTTCCCCGCTTTGTGACAACAGTTTCTATTCTGTTCTACTGAAAAGAGAAACTGAAATCAGACGTACAGCCTCAAAGTCGTGTTCGTCGGCTCTCATAGCCCAGATCAACATCAGTTTCATGACCGTCCAGCACACCACTGTCCTCTTCAGAATCTATAACCATGACAACAGCCTCTGTAAACTTTATAGTTCCACGTCTTCCTCATCATCCATTCCGTTCTTCATTCTCGCTGCTCTTCTTTTTCTGTCTCCTTAGCAATAATACAAGACAACTTTATATTTATATCACTAATCTGACATCCAAAAATATTCCATTAAGGAACTATGCTAATCTTGTGTTTGGAATAGTCACAGAGCTTTTGTTCAAATGTCAGACTATTTTAACAACATTAAAAAAGGTGGGCAACATCAGAACGCAACTCTGATATCTTGTAACTATGCAAAAAGTTACATGTGGACAAGCAAGTATTCCTCCTGAGGGAGGATCGCAAAGACAGACATGTCGATGAGTTGGTCCATATCAATGGTATTGATACTATTACTCTTATGGTTGTTGCCATGTTGTTATAAAAACTGTGTTTTGTTTGTTTGTTTTACTTATAAAAATGCTCGATAGTGCTGCACGGTTGCCATAGGCGACCTATACTGCTCCCTAGAGAGAAGTGGATGGTTTTTTTTACGAGGCTAGCATAGAACATAGGTGCTGCAAAAATTGTGTCTGATTCCACACTAATAGGGCTGAACAGTGTAGCACTGTTGCCTTGCAGCAAGAAGGTCCTGGGTTCGATTCCCGGGTCTTTCTGCCCGGAGTTTGCATGTTCTCTGCGTGAATTCTCTCCGGGTTCTCCAGCTTCCTCCTACAGTCCAAAAACATGACTGTCAGGTTAATTGGTCTTTCTGAATTCTCTCTAGGTGTGAGTGTGTGTGTGTGTGTGCGTGTGTGTGTGTGTGTGTGTGTGCGTGCGTGTGTGTGTGTGTGTGTGTGGGTGTGTGTGTGTGTGTGTGTGTGTGCATGGTTGTTTGTCTGTGTTGCCCTGCGACAGACTGGCGACCTGTCCAGGGTGACCCCGTCTCTAGCCCGGAACGTTAGCTGGAGACGTTAGCTCCCGACCCCACTAAGGGTCAAGGGTGTAAGAAAATAAATAAATAAATAAATAAATAAATAAATAAATAAATAAATAAATAAATAAATAAATAAATAAATAAATAAATGGATGGATCCACACTGATTATCTTTAGACAGAGATTTACCTTCCAGCAGGTGAAAAATCTTTTGTCCTGCGCCATTTACTTCAATACAGAGGGTCTGGACTGTCAGCTGTCGACGTTTTAAAATGTACCCAATTGCCAACGTTCGTCTGTAATGAGCCAGTTCGACGCTACTAGCAATTTTTCTGTGCTGTAAACAGCAGCCCTCCACGGCAAAGAGATAAGTGTCTATCTGAACCAGATGGCTGTTGATGTTGATTCAGTGTTTGGAAGCGTCTCCAAAGCGGACTCAACAACTCTGTTCACTTCCTCTGCTGCCTTTGCTAAAAGTACAGGCAGAGTACAATTCTAAGATGCCGCTAACAAAATGATGTCATTGTTTACAACTTGTACTTCTGTTCACCGACTGACCATTTTGACTTCACAGTAGTCTATTACTTTGTGCTGTTCCAAAAAAAAAAAAAGAAAAGACAGTCAGTCAGATACATTGAAGTTTGTAGTTGTAATGTGAGAAAATGTGGGATAAAAAAGGTTCTGATGTTATCATCACTGCAGTGCATGTTAAATTACTAATCCAAAACATCAGAACAGACCTCTGGCTTTGTTTGGGCTTGTTTAAGGTCAGCTTATCCCCTATCCTCATTATGAAGACGCCTCTGGCTACTAATTCCTGACAACGGACCCAAGATCAGAAAGCTCTGCTCTAAAAGTCACAGACTACATCCAGTGATGTCCTCCGCACACGCTAGGTCACGTTAGCATGAGAATATGGACATAAACAGGCCTGAAAGTGGGGAAAACAACAGAGCAAGGGATGGCCAAAATTCAATTTCCTAGTCACCCTCGCACGGAAACATCACATCCATCCGGGGAGCGAACCGATTTCACTGGACGCTGCCTTGAGATCCAAAGCGGCGATTTGCTCATGCAGAATGATATTACTCTCAGAGTGTGACGGAGCATGAGGGGAGTTGATGCGAAACAGGAAAAAAAAAAAAAAAAGAGTCCAGACCAAATCTGTCAATAGACATTATCATTTCGTGACATTCTCTGTTTGAATAGCGTTCCTTCGATAAGGCGGCGCCAGAAAACCAACGGCGCGTCTTTTAATCCGCTGTCTTGCATAATGAAACTCCAGAGTTACCTCATGACTCATCATGGGTCATCTCCCAAGAATTGTGAGACCTCAGAAGTCCGCCAAGCCCCACAGTCAATGCCCCGTTTTATCTTTTGGAAATGCGGTGGCGATTAGCACGCATCTGTAATCAGTAATTAATGCGGGGTAGATAGTCAGCTGGCGAGGGCATCCGCTGTGCACAACAAAAGCGATCGGGAAAAACTCACTAACGACTCCTGTGAAGGCTTAAAAACCATCTGACGGAACAAAGTTTGTCATTTGTGTTCAAGGTTAGTTTTTCCACTAACAGAGAAGTTGTTGGGTTTTTTATTTTTATTTTAATTGTGTGTGAGCCTCTGCCCTTTGTGTTAAAGTGAAGGTTTTGGAGAGCTCTTTGTTTGGAAAAGCTGGGATTGAAATGCAGCAGTGATGAAATCAGTTAGCGTGTCCTCAACAGAGAGAGGGAGCAACACACAGTCTGCAGGAGTCACAGTCCATCCAAAGTCAAGAGCTCACAAGCAAAGGATTCATTCCTGTTAAGGTTTTTCACACTTTGTCACATTATATCCACAAAAAACGTGCAAGTCGCTGGGATTTTATATTATAGGGGGCCTCAACCAGTTGAAGGGAAGATGGGAGAAAAGTTTTTTTTATTCATATTAAATATAACCTGTTCTCCAGTTATTATTATAAAATATAAGTTAAAATGTTTAAATTGTTTTTTTTTTTTGGCATGCCCATCTTCCTGATTGGCTCCAAAAAAAATGCTAACTAGCATTAACATTCATGGCATCATGGCAAATTATTTTGTGTCGAACTGTAGCTTAGCAGAGAGCAACAGGAAGGGGGTGAGCACGAGAGTGAACAATTAGGTTCATTAGGTTAACATTAGCTCCAATTGATTAAGTAATAACAACTGCTTAGACCTTCTTTCATCGTTGCACTATGGACGCCATCCAGAAGAGGGCGCAGCTGGTCATCATCACCAGTTGATACAGAAATAAAGATGGCGGGGCTATGCCTGGGTCTGACTGGTTGTTTCTGACTCAGCGGTGTGCCTCTACAGCTAGTACCAAGGGGAGGAGGAGGAGCTTGATTTTTCCACAAATTATCTGTTATGACAAAACGATCATTTTAAAAAATATGTGAAAAAAACTTTTTAATAAAAGTTATGGTGTAGCTTTAAGTCTCACTAAGTGAATTAAATGTAATTTTGATTATCTTAATTTTCTTTGAAGCAAGAGAGGTTTGGTCTTAATGTCAAAGACTGACAGACATAAACATCCACATTCAGGTATACAGTGAACCCTCGTTTATCGCCGGGGTTACGTTCCAAAAAGAACCTGTGATAGGCGAAATCCGTGAAGTAGTAACTTTTTTTTTTTTACAATTATTATACAATAAAATACTCTATAATACATTGAAACCAAAGAACAAAACCTTTTTACAGGCCCAAACATTTGTTTAACAAATAAAAGTACTGTATAAACGTTTCTTTTTTTTTTTTTTTACAAATAACTACTGTACTGTAAAATAATCATTTTAATCATCAATACGAAGTGAAGGCTTCAAATTGCGGAGATCAGCGCCGCCCCACCGTGACCCGAGTCATTAGATTAGAACGGGAAAAAATGATTATGAAAAATAATACAAAGTACAGTAGGACAAATAGTGACTCACGTGTATTTCACTGCTCTTCTGACTGAGCCGCTGCATCCTGACTTCGCTCTGTAGCGTTTTTTTCTTCTAAAGCCTGCGGTGCAGGTGGGTTTTTTTGAGAGAAGAACATAGTTATCGGTAGTTGTCGCTCTTTTTTCTTCTGGGCAAAAAGATTCTTAAATGTGGCAAGCTGTTTTACGTACGTGTACATATAAAACCGCAACATTGTTGACACACAGGTAGAGAAGCAGAGAGACTGTTTAGCCAATCAGAATGCAGAACACAATGCACGATGCAAATCCGTGAAGCAGCGAGACCGTGAAAGGTGAACCGTGATATAGCGAGGGTTCACTGTATATCTTTACCATGAAGATTCAAATTTTAAGCTCGTTGTTTTAATTAACCCAGTCTGCCCTCCATACTCTCTTAGCTGAATCAACAGCCACTCATAATCAGCGACTCTTCAGAGTTCCTGGAAAGCATCATTAATTGCTTCAAAAATAAACAGTTTAGGAATGCACAGCAACAACTCCTTGTCACAGACAGAGAGCAACCGCATTGAACCACTGATTAAAGGAACCGGTGAACCTGAACAAGTCGTTCTGAAAACCCGACAACCATTCAAACTTCTGCGAGTTCAACCAGTGTCGAAAGTTATTATGTCAGTGTTGCTTCCCTGAAAAGCTCTTTATGTTGCGTAAACTAACAGAGTAGGCCACGAGTCACATTACTGTCACAGTATAACACGTTTGATTAAAAAAATAAGCCCTGTAAACAGACTGCGGCGCGGCGCTCGGGGCTTTATGGGGTCAGCCTGGTTACAGCATCGCCTTTTTATGTTTAGGCAGCATTTCCAGCCACAGGCCGTGACATTTTGAAAATACGAGTCGGATACACAAACACCAGCACAAACTAAAGACTGTGAGTCAAGTTAATAACCGACACAGTTGCTTTTCACTGCATATTAAAAGCATGAGACTTGTTTAGAGTAACATTTCGTTTCCATTTAGTGACTTTTCTTTTTTTTTTAAACAGCAGCGGAGAAAAGTGCCTCTCTGTCTTAGAACCCGCCGATGACTAACACCAACGGTGCCGCCGCTTGACAAAGGCATTATCGTCATTCGCTGGAAGCGGTCTACTTTTTCACTCAGACAACGCAAATATGCCTCGTCTAAAACAATTCTCTGTTGACTGACTGGAGATTTCACCCCAACCATAACTTTTAAAAAGGAAATGTTTCACAGAAATCATTTCTAAAGTGGTGTGAATACGATTTCTGCCAGTGAAAGCAGCAACACTTTATGTTCAGTACTTTTACTGGTTCTGCCTTTTTCTACACTTTCTCATGGTCCAGCCACAAACTCCGAGGTGTTCCACTGGGATTTTATGTGATAAAGCAACACAAAGTGGGTGATGTGAAGAGATGACATTTTGTAAACAAAAATCTGAAATGGGGGACGAGCCTGTATTTGTAGCCCTCTTCACTCTTTTACCACTAAAGAAAAGCTAGTGCAACCAATTACTTTCGCTAAATTAGTGTAAACAGTCTACATGTACACCTCTACATTTATTTAGTAAATTTTTAGCCCTTTTCGTACTTCGTTTCAGAGATGGATACTACCCTGTGTACATGTTATTTTTCCAACTAAGTTTCATGAATGATCAGGGGTTCCTGAAGCACTTTAAAGTTGGATGTGCATAATATAATTTTGCAGCAATCTGATAGTTGAATAACGTGAGTAACACATTAAGAACAAATATATGTATTGAGTTCATATGACTATCCAATATCTAAGCAAAATGGTTTTTGGATTCAAAAAAGTTCCTTTTTTTTGTGTCGACAATTTGATTAAAATGTGATTAATTAAAACTTTGCAACTAACTCGATTAAAATCTTTTATTGAGTTCCATCACAATTATAACATGACAAAGTATGAAAAGTTCAGATGTTGTTAATACTTTTGTAAGGTAGTGTAGCTCCTTTTACTTTCCTTGCCTTCATCAGCAGTTGTGTTACATCACATGTTCCTATTTTGTCTCGTTGAAGTACAGTAACCACAGCGCATATTTTAACAAAGACACAAGATTCCACTTGTTGGAGCATAAATGTAAAGTCACAGTGGCCTGTAGTTGTTGACTAATCGGATTTAAATGTAAAGAATTAAATAACAAGGCTGTGTAATTTTAAGGAAGTTCCTCGTTTGTCATTTTATATTTATGCTTATATTTATGCAAAGAAGCTTTGTTTCGGTAGTTTTCTCCTCCTGGGATTAACTGGAACAATGTGTCAGCGGCGCTCGCACAAAAAACGCAGCAAACAGACAAACAATGGAGCAAAACAACCAAAATACGCAGAGTCACATTTACTGCAAAAACGGATGTAATTCTTAGTCAACACTGGTAAACACAGATAGGTGGAAACACGGCTTCTGTTTTTCTCTCAGGCACACACACACACACACACACACACACACACACACACACACACACACACACACACACACACACACACACCCACACACGCACACACACACACACACACACACACACCCACACACACCATGGAGGTATGTGGAAAGAAGTGAGGTATCAGAAAACACATTCAGGACATGTGAATGCTCTGTTCTGGTGTTCATGTTCTGCACGCAGCGGTTTGGAGCAAGATTACTTTTCAATTATACTAAAATATTATTGGTTTGAGAATGAAAGTTTATGAATATGTTCATTGGCTGCTGACATGAAACAACCACGTCTTTGTGTAAAAGGAAGAACTGCATCTTACTTAAAGTCAAAGTTTCCCACACAATCACATCAGTATTTAACCCAAAATAAGACAAGACATTAGATTGGACGTAAAAGTTAGACTAATCGATTAAGCAGACTGAAGAATAGTTTCTACACCTTGTATTCAGCTAGTATTTCAAGAAATGTGATATATACATATTAAAAGGAACATTTCCAATGAATTTAGGAACAATGACAATCAACGGTCCACAACAATAAAAAAATATCTGTCAATGTAAAGTGATTCTGAAAGAAACCTACAAATCCCCAGGATTTCTATGCAGGCTGGAAAAGTCTAAACATTTCTGTTATTTAACTTCTGCTGTGGGAATTTATTTCTTTCTGATAAGCATCTGCCACATATACAGCGATGTTTTATTTGTACTATAAAAATGAGCAAAGGGGACAGAGACCTGCAAATATTTCAGTCTCGGAAAATAAAGGAACCTTGACATTTAAAATATGTGGGAATCCTGCCGTCCTGCTAGATATCAGGAGCTACAATCACTACCACTGACCAAATTGTAATTGTCAAAGACTCTCAGGTTTTCCTTTTAATTATATCCTGTGTTTATCCAGGTAATAGTCTCCCTGAGATCTAAAATCTCTACTGCATATTTCAGTATCCATCCTAACTGCGTTCCGACTGCGGGAGCAGACATTTGTCAAGAATTTGCAAAGCAAATGCCAAAGCGTGGGGGGGTATCCACACATACAGTCAGGTAAACTGACAACTCATGCAGAGATTTATACATATGTAGAAAAAAAACTCCAATGGGAAAATCTGCAGACCTGCAGCGACGGCAATTTGGCAGCAGCACATAAAGACCAGTGATGTACCTAATTTCCATATCCTGTAATAAAACCCACAGCAAAAGGATCCTAAATGCAATTTATGTGGTTTTGTTTTGATACAATGAGAAAACCTGGGTTTTTAAGAAAGCGGCCGCTTGTCAAGTAATCGTCAGTCGATTGATAAGAGCAGTCAACTTCAGATCAACTCAATAACCGATAACTTGCATCCCTAGTTGGAACCATGTGTTGGTCGGTTTGATCTTGCAGCAGAAAGAAATTCAGTCTTTCCACTGTACAATGTGGCCTAGGTTATTCAGAATTTATGATAAATGAGGTCAGTGTGCAACAATTAAGTCTTTTTGTATGACTGAGAAATCCACGGTTTGTGCTGGGCTTTAGATGCCTCATAACATCTAACTTATGAAAGTGTATCCCTGCATAAGTGGTTTGGGTCTGTGATGTATAGTTTGTCACGGTGAGCTGCAATATGCACATCATTTCCTGCCATGTTTATGTAGTCGAATGGTTTTCAGTAGCGATGTGCGACACTGCATAATTTGGTATCGATTATATTTTGCCGATGCCTATATTGACACTTTTTTATTTAAGGTTTATATATCATGAAACTTCTGATCTTTTGATGTTTTTGTGCGTTTTAAAAAAACTATTTTGTCCAAACTTTGGAAAACCTTCATAGGTTTCCACAAAATACTTCAAAGTCATATGAACATAAAACAACCCTTTGACAGCAAATCAAAACAAATATTTTTTGAGGCAGATTTTGGATTGATCCCTCAACGTCTGGTATGCAGCTCAAATTACTGAACTTCCGACACTGAACTGAAGAGATGACATATTCCGTTGTTGTCTTTGATGTTAAAACTTGTTTCACCAAATTAATTTTGTAATTGTGACAAAAACGCAAAAGAGCTGCTTGTGATTGTGACTTTACATTTTTTACTAAATATGTACCAATTTATTTTCAAATGGCACCAATACTGACGGGTAGCTAACTTCATCAGAGGCTGTATTTGATGACATGTGGCCTCTTTGGGCTTCCTTAGCCTAGCAGTACTTTAAATACCCGTACTATGAAGGTGTAATCTCTGTGTGCATGCTTGAAAGGAAAAATTGAGGAATTTTATTTGCTTTAAAACACTAATATTAATGTTTAAATGGTATTTACTCTATAAAACGGCAACTAGTATAACTGTGGATTCAGTCCCAGTTTTATTTTTTTCAACATTTAACTGCCTTTCCCTTTGTAGCAACACACCAGTGTTTGCAAGCAATCAGAAGTTAAGACGGCAGGGTTTTAAAGCCGTCATGCTCGAATAAGAGTGAGGATTTTGAAAGGTCAACAAGAGAGTAGCCAGGAACAGATGAAACAAATAGTCTTGTTCCCCAAACCACCTGAAATTGCTGTCGGAGAAAATTGGCAACAATTATATCCGGACCGACTGCGTCAAGTCCATGGATTTCCTGGCACATGATATTTCCTGACAAATATCAAGAAAACATCCCAGGTTTTGCCTTTTCCAGCTGAGCATTTCCCACACAGGTGGATGACATTTTCAGTGCCTTTCTACTTCCAACTCAGTGATCTACAACAGCTGCCAAGCCTCATTTTTTATTTATTTATCCCCCCTTCTCCCATCTCCGGTCATCTCAACCCTCAGAGACGAGACGTGAACCAACCCTTTTGCTTTTCGGCGTCCGACTGGCTCATCAGAGCAACTAAATGCGGGAATATTTAATCGGCGCAAACGGATAATAGGATGTCTTGTTGACAAGCAGTTGTTCTGTTGTCGGGATCAGTGTCAAGTTGTAAAACGCCCTCCGTTCGCTTGTTGGCACGGTGCAGCGGGGTGCAGCTGGCGGGGTGGACACGGTTCAGTGTGCCGCCAGCCATGCTCTCTAATGGGCCCTGTGACCAGGCTGTGGGACAGAAGACTTTTTCATGGACCGATAAATCTCGCTCATGCTAATCCGCTTCAATGGATCTTGAACTTTTTTGTTGTTTTGTTGGTAGAATTGTTTGGATGGTTTTGTGTTGGTTTCACAAAATGAGAACCTGGAACCTCACATTTAACCAGTCTGTTTGTAAATGGTATGATTTTTCTAATCATGCACATGTTTTAGGACTTTAATTTTAAATATTAACACGGTGCGAGAGGCGGGGTTCCACCGGGGACAGGTCGCCAGGGCAACACAAAGACACGTGAAACAATCAGGCTCACACAGCTTGTACTTCGACTCTTGTTGGGACTTTGCCAGGGTTAGGCATAAATACAGTTATTGAAATGAACGGAAGTCAATACATTTTCCCTCACTTTAACCATTAGTCTATTCCTAACCCTACCCTTACCTAAAACTTCATGCACACCTTACCATTAAACCTAACAACTAACCATAAACAAGGGGATCTTCTGCATTAGGACCGGGCTTTGGGCCCCATAACATCATCAAATCGTACCTAAACAGGTGGACTCCTTTCCTGTCAAGGTGACTTCTAAAGCCATTTGGTTGCACTCGATTTTCTCAGTTGTAACTAGGCCTGTCGCGATAAACGATAAATCAACTAATTGTACGATAAATTAAAACTATCGACCTCATTTCAATTATTGGCTTTATCGTCTCTTCCGGCCTTTTTCTCTTTCTGTTGATGACACCGAATGAAAAAAGGCTGAACTCCAGTGCTCTCCACTGACCCTCCCTTCCTCATTTCCTTAGTGTAAAGCCCAGCGCACACGACACAATCTTAGAGCTGTCGGCCCATTTTCAAAACCTGACAGATCACACATTAGCCGACAGAAATCCTAGGTATAACGGTTCGATCAGGTTCGTTCCTGCCATGTGGTGTCCAACAATGGGCACAAAATAATGGCTACAAGTTCAGTGAACTAATTTAAAAACCAGGCATTAATCAATGCTTTACTACAATCTACCTGCAATGCATGTGGCTAGTGTCAGTGCTGACTGAATGAAAATCATTATAACCTACAGTATTTATGTCACATTAATGAAGAACAGCTTAAAAGTTACCAGGTTTATCAACTGTGGTAGCAATTTCGCTCCAACTCCTCTTGACATTTCTATATTCTTTGCATGTTGAATAAACATTAATCTTGTTTCCACGTATCATCTCCAATGTCTGCTGGATTCGGGTTGCGCTGTGTCAGCTGTTTGGGATTCCCCTCCTTGCTTTCTGAGGGGAAAGCAAGGAGGGGACGGCCACGACGATCTACCGTAACACACCACACTCTACAGGATGATCGGTTACGAAATTGCAAGCGACAATCAATGTTCTAAGATTGTCGTAAGGGGAAAATCAGGGCAAAAAAAATCATGTAGTGTGAACTATTGCATCAGGTAGTCGATGTGCCCATCTTCTCTATTTAAATCTAATTATTACTGAAGGGCAACATAATACACAGACTTCATAATCTGCACTCTTTTGATTGAATGCAGTATTTATTTCCACTTTGGCTTTATGGTGTTTAGTTTTATTCAAGTACATTTTTTGTTAATGGAGACTGAGAATCCATTTTATTTTTGTTTTTGGTTGTTTTGTTTATTTTGTTTATCAGTTCCAGTGTTTAATATTCTTCTGAAAATAAAGTGTATCTATCTTTGGCAGGAAATCGCATGCATCATTTCCATTAAATCAGTGTAAAAAGGTCTTCAAAAATGTTATCGTTTATCGCAATAATCTTTGAGACAATTAATCGTTGAGCAAAATTTGTTATTGTGACAGGCCTAGTTGTAACAATGATTCTTGGTTTGTTGTCAAAATGATATTAAAAGACCGCCATGACATACCACACAGAAAAGCTCCGTGGAGTATGATTTTATCCCTGCAGTGGACCAATTTGTGGTTAAGGGAACTCTCCTGTTGAGTGCTTGACTGAAACCAGAGGCAGAGTTCTTGGAAATAAAAATGGATTCTGAAAAGCCAAACATTTCCAGGTTTAATGGAGGAAGCACCTGGAAAGCATTTCACTGTGTGTTCTCTTCTCCCCAGCTGCTGATTTAGTATTTCTGACTAATAACATGCAGCTGGAGATTTTTTTTTTCTCCGAGCTGAACATTAAAGTCCTTCCTTCGTGTCCGTTGCCTTCGAATGGTTGTCATTCACACCCTGAGCTTCACCGCTAACTCTTTAAACTCCACTTTGATTTGCTCTAAATATATCTTTGCACTTTATTTTGAAAAAAATACAAATTTGTTCTGTTTTTCTATTGTTTGTGTTTATCATGTTGATGTTGTTAAGGTATTTTGTCGACCCCAATGAACGTTGCCCGAACTCTAAGGTTTTAGCAAAGTAATTCAAAGTAAAAAACCACGTGTGCACCTAAAAGGTCAGACGTTTAACATTATATTAAACTTTAACCAAAAGTATTGATACTGATATTGGTAAGGCCGATACCAATATTGATATCTCCGATACTCAGTATCATTTACAAAAATATGCAGTGTTGCACACTTCTGCTATTTCATATCATTGTAGTTGTGGTAAAATTGTTTTAATGGCAATACAATATTTAGCTTAGATCGTCTTAAATTCAGTTCAACAAAAAATCTATTTCCATGACGTAAAAACCTATAAATATTTTCTGATGTCCGTACTCTAAGGATTTCTATAAAACATTCTAAGATGGTTCATACTATTACATTGCTTATCTTAAAATGCGATCCTGTTTTAAACTTTTTTAAGTGGTCTTAATTTGGAGCATTTCTTCAGTGTGCCTGGATGGATTTGTCACTAAGAGGACGAGATTTAGTCTTTAGCATCATTTCCTGTCCGTCCGTTCTCAGAAATTTTATCATGTTTTTCTGAATCATCAGTACAAATCAAAACCTTCCTTATTGATTATTCTGAGGACCAATTTCTCATAAAGACCTCTCTCTCTTATATATATATATTTTTTTTTTTTTTTTCATCTGTGCAAGCACGCTTGTTTACAGCCGGTTTGTCTTTTTTGTGCACTGACGTGAAGAGCGGCGCTTTTATTTTCTCTTTGCTCCGCTGCTGGAAAGGCCTTCGCTGTAGAGGTGGAGAAAGCAGAAGAAACCCCAGTGAGTCACTGTAGTCTGAAAAGTGTCCACAGAGGTGCAGGCAGCTAATGGGGAGATGCAACATACAGTAACAAAAGTGTGATCCCAGGGTGTCGCTGTCAAGGTTTTGCCAAACCTCCACAGAGATGGGAATCTCTAGTAGGGATAATGTCTGGCGATACAGTCTTCTGCGTCTCAGAAAACTAGAATATTGTGAAGAAGTAACTTTTTTTTGGTCATTCCATCTCATTACACAGAGTGAAATCTTTCAAGCCGTTATTTGTTGTAAATTCGATGATTGTGGTTTGCAGATAACAAAAAAAAAAAAAAAGTAGTGTCTCAAAGAAGTACAATATTACATAAGAGCAATAAAACAGAATATTTTAAAGGGGCAGTGTTCTGTAAAATTGACTTTCTGAGCTTTACATTATGTTATACTGTTACTCCCTAATCAAAAACACATCTGTGTTGCCTTGATTCTTTCATGGCAACACAGATATTGCCATGAAAAATCTGTGGCAATAGATTTAAGAAATCCTTTAATCTCCATGACAACCCTTCAGCTGTGTAAAATGCCTGGGTGGACATAGCTCTCCCTGTGAGACACAGCTACTCCTCTCCGCTGCAGCTTCCAAGTTTCTGAGCTTCCGTCTCAGCATGACTCCTGCCTCCTCCCCCACTCGGCTCCTTCAGACTAGCCAGCAGCAATTAGCAAACACCTGGTGGAGCTGCACATCTGCTGAGCTCATTTTAGGAGCTGCTTCTCAGTGCAAAGCTGGTAAAAAAACATTCTTAAAGCCATGTTGTGATGACTTCCTGAAGGCGAAGTTTCAGAAATTGCAGGACTTTCTTAAAGACACAGAAGTTCAATTTCAAGATGCTAAATTATTAAGTCAAATTTCTTTAAAGTTGTGTTTTATATATAAAGCATTTTTATAACAACTGAAGTTAACATAGTCACTGGTTTGTGCTATAAAATGGAACTACGTGCCTGGAAAATACCTAATACTGCCCCTTTAAACAGAAAGATCAGGCTTGTGAAAAGTTCACTCATAATGAAGATTCCTTAAATTTCTGAATTGTTTTAACATTCTTGATTGTCAAACATAATGATATTACCTAACAGTCCTTCCAGGGCTGTGCCTATCCCAGCTGGAGCAACATTTACTGCTACCACAGTTTTTGTTTTTTGTTGGGTTCTTTTTTTTTACATTTTATCCTTCCACTCAACCTTCCAAAAAAATCTTAGATACAGAACTCTGAACAACCAGCTTCGTTAGCAGCAATCTTTCATGAATAACACTCAAGTTATCAGGTTTCGTCGTGAAAGAAAAATGATACGTGGTTTTCATTTCTCATAGAAATCTCATCTGTAACAACTCTTTCATACAAAATGAAAGAAAAATATTGATCAATAAATTTATTGACGGATGATAGATGAAGATACAACAAACGCAGCAAACAAACTGCTGACCACGGATCCTTGTTTGCACAGGCAACCTTTGTGAGCTTCAAGTTGCAAGTTGGGATTAAAGGGAAACCAAACAGATAAAAAATACACTTATCACTGTTTCCAGGATTATGATTTATTCTGAGTCAGGCTCACATAATGTGAACACATTAGTCATTCTGCCATCAACATCACTGATTTCCCTGACTTTTTATCACTATCATCCATTGCATTAGCAGTGATGGATGTCATTTATTTCTGAGGCTGATCTTCCTGAGATTGCATTATATACTACAAAAATATGAAACTGTTTGGAGCAGTTAGATAAGAAAAAAAGACACCGATATTTGCTAGGAGTTTACTGGATGACGGCGGCAACGGAAGCGACCAGTATGCCTGCGGTTAACTACAAGCGGAGTAACTGCTCTGTGACAGGAAGCTCGCTGTAAAAGAGGGATTTAAAAATATTTTACGACAATCGCAAAACAGTTTGAGCTGACATTTAAAACTGGCTTCGGCATCGTATGTCAGCGGTTAGCATGTGGCTGGAATTAAAGAGTCTGTTTCTATTCCGCAATTTCCAAAAGCTCCCAACAATTACCATCCAACCAATGACTAGCTGTTATTCCATAAACCATGAAATGATGCAAACTGGAATTACAAAAATGAATTTGCTAAACAGAAACACGGCAACTGAAACAAGTCTTGCGTTTTTCAACAAAAATTTTTTTTAACTGTATCGCATAATTTTTTTAAAGCAAAAATTAACCCGGAGTGTGGTCCATTGCTGCCGTTTGTGCATCAGATTTATAGACGTACCAGAAACACAAAAACATATCGGTTCCTGTGGGAACCTTTGTATGTAAAAAAAAAAGAAGTGTTAATTGCTTATTCCTCCATTAAAAAACATGTTCCCTTAATCCTTTCATGCATGTTTGAGAAATCCTTTAATCTCCCCCGGCAACCATTTAGATATGTAAAATGCTGAATACGATTTGACACGTTAACATTTCAATGTGTTAAACTGTATGTAATTAATGAATCTAAATCAACACGTTAACGCCCCGATAGATGTACAGATGTGGGGATTGAAAAAACAGAAGTGTGTAACGAGTCACTTTTTGATGATGTAATTCACAAATATATGCCATTCAGCTAAATGTATTTTTGTAAAACTATATTTCTGCGCAAAAGTAAAAGACTTTATCAAAGCAGACCACACACACACACACACACACACTCACAATAGTTTAATTGCAGTTTTAAAGTAAAAATGCAGGTTGCTCAAAATATTTACTAAACTAGTCGATACTGGATGGTTGATTAATAAGGCAGCAGATTAGCACTGGTAACCATGGTTTCCATTACATTTCAAGCAATTAAATTAGCATTCCCAGTTAAAAAGGCAAAAAAAGAAAAATGACAATTTAACAGTTGAGGGAGAAGGAGCGCAGCACTTTCCAATCCTTCAGATACTAAGAGAAAACTTTGGTCACTCAGGCATTTAGCATGGCACTTTAAAAATTTACGAGTTTTGAAGCCATAATGTTTCAAAACCTTAGCATAATTCAAAACCAGATCTGACATCTGGAGACCTCTGCTCAAGACAATTCTCCTAACTAAGTCAATTCCTGGATTGCTTATGTGAATGGATTCCTTTTTTTTTTATGTATTATAGATATGCATCTATATTTCACTCCCCATCAAGTTGTCAATCGGCGCGCAGACTGACCGGCTGAGCACATTTCAGATTTGAGTTTTCCCTCTTTAAAACTTTTTCTCCCTTCAAAGTCTGCTTGTGGAACTATCCCAGGTGGGTTTTCAGCAGGTGAAGAAGAGAAAGAAAGAAAAAAAAAAAAAAAGGATGATTTGATGGAAGGAAACAGAGAAGCTGAGAGAGCGGAAGCGCAAACCAGATTATTTACTGCAGTATGATAAACAGGCAGGCATATGGGGATGGAACGAATTTAAATGACAAGGCAACTGATTTCTCCTAATTGGTTTTGACTGTCTGTCTTTGAACTGCCGGTGCGCCGCAGCTCTGTTTCTAGGCAAACGGGTTATCTCCCACCATCTGAAGTGCTTCTTAATTTCCCGTACAAATATCAAACCTCTCCACACTGGATTAGTTGCAATTTAATGTGATTTGCGCTGTTGGAGCCCCCCCCCCCCCCCCCCACCTCCCTATCGCTCCCGTTTTTCACTTGAAAACGTGTGAAGCCATATCCTGCTTTGAGGTGATTCTCTCAGCTCTACCTTCAGCATGAGAACACCAACACATGCCACCCACACATATCTCTCCCCACCTGCAGTTCAACATACTTGCGCAAGAGAGAGAAAATAAATAAAAAAATTTTTTAAAAATGTGAAAAAACAAGAGAAGAACACTATCATGGGAGCGCGGTAACGAGCGGTTTCGACGATAATCTGCATAATACGGGAGGAAAAATAAGGAAAGTCTGTTTACATGAAACAGGTTCTTAAGCTGTGATGTCTTGTTCCAAGGGAGGGAAAAAAAACAACAACGTTGAAGCTGATTTGCATCACAAACAAATGACATTATGTCACTTTGCAGTTTCGTTAGCTTTGCAAAAAATGAATAAATAAATAAAAAACAATAAAGAGCTGCTAAAGGTACAGAGTCTGTAAGTTCTGGAAGCGGGGAGGGAGAATGATCGGCGCTTCCTGTCAAGAGCTCACCAAAAGTGAGCTTTTCAAATGAATGGCAGATGCTTTCTGGCAGCAGCATCAACAAAACACACACAAAAAATATATATCTCAACACAAGCATCTCACTTCGTTGTCTGTCAAGAGTTTTATTGACAGCGCAAGTCTAGATTAGGCGACTCCTAGGAAAGGTCTCCAAAAAGTACAGGCAGCGTCAGGTAAGAGTAGAAACTAAGCACAATAAGTTGTTTTGCGTTTGTGCCAACATTGATCCTGAGTAATAAACCCTGAACCATTAAAAAACATGTTTAATTATCTTTAAATAGCACCACAATGGGGAAGGACAATACATCTGGGAGGTGTATGCAGAGTTGTATGTGTGGGACCTCATCAAAACTGCCTGTAATTCTAATGACTTGATCAATTTATGCATTCAAAGAGCTGAATAAAAGATATCAATTATGTTTCCATCCAATTGTCATATGAAATTCCAGTGAACTTTTAAATGCTGCTGCCAAAAAAAAGAAATGCAAATTAGGCGCTTTTCCATCTACTGGTCTGGGGCAAATCAACCAGGCTATGCTAAGCGTGATTTTGTCGGATGTTGACTCTATGCAAACAAGATGTAGAAGTTTCAAACTAGATTGGACCACAGAAAAGTTGAGAGTACTTTCCTCCATTTTGGTTATGTAGACCGACATTTTTCCAGGTTACGTGCCTCTGGTAAGGCACAGACCCAACAATGGATGAGGAAGCGTCGCTACCTCAGAACTTTTTTCTGCAAATGAGTTGCTATTTTCCCTGTAGCGCATTAGATCTATTTCAGAAAAGCCAAAAGCCACCTGAAGCGAGTGAAAAAACTTTGTATTAATGTAATAATGTTTCAGACTTTGCCATTTTCTTCAACCAGTCATAATGCGATACTTCAAAATATGCTGCAAGAACATAGCTGGAAACACGGCTAATGTTCACCATGAGGGCTTTAATCAGACAATTCCTCAAGAAATAGGAATTGAATTTCTCGATTTTTGTTTTAAGTTTACATAAATGATATCACAAAAATCAAAAGAAATGATAAGAATGATAATGAAAGTTTATAGTTTATAAATATTTTACCAATCAACAGCAATTTACACATCAACAAACCAGTCATTGTTGCCTTGTAACTCAGATTTAAGTCTTTTCTAGAGAGCATTAGTGAAGTGGCCATGAGGAATTCTGACAACTTTATTGAAAATACAAAACATCAGTCAACATTCAAATCTTTTTAAGAATGTTGAAACTGGGTTTAATTTCTGATTACTTCTCTTGTGATTACATTGCTAAGGGTTAAAATCGTATGTGTGTTTCAACGACATGCTAAAATCACAGCGCCATACAGTGGACCGGCAGGAGACCTACAGCAGATTCAAGCTCTGTTTGTGGTCTCATCTGAACATGAAACGTTCCTCCATTCAATTTCCAAAAATACCGTTGATTTGAAAACTGTTTTTTTTTGTTTTTGTTTTTTCAATGTAGCCTAAATTCCTAAAAAGCACCGGTGAACTGAATACATATTGCCTTTTACTGTTTAGTGTTTAACTCTGCATTATTACTTTCACATTTTTTATCGTCATTTTGTGGAGCAGTTTCTGCAAGTGTTTTGGGATACGTTGTTGGTTTGCTGTTTGCGCTGTATGCATAGAATTTTTACTCAGATAATGTTTATGTTGTTAGACTATGAAAAACAAAACAATAACTGATGTCTTGAGAGGTTTACATCTCAGTTATATCTCTGTTGGTATAACTGCTCAGAATCACTCCAGGTTTCTTCATCGTGAACAAACGATACTTGTGTTCAGTAAACTTGCATAACATTGTAATAAAGACGTGTTTCCTTTTTCCAGTTAGGTTGAATGATTGAAGAGGTTCCACATATGACTGTAGTCATCCCTGCTAGCGTTCGTTTGCGGCTGCTCTGCTGAGTTGGTGTTTTTTTTGGTCATGTTTTTGTCCAGCAAGGACAAGGAGTCATTGCGAATATGAATCTTAGCTTTGAGGCAGGACATCCATGCAGAGAACATAATTAGACTGGGTGCCCATTTGTTATGGAAGGTTTGAGAAGAGACGTTGAAATCTTATTTTGTTTTGATGTTGGTCCTATTGGGGGAGCCTGGCAGGGCGTCTGCTATCGGAATACGACTCGCTTGGTGCTTGAGAAGTATTGATTTTGAATCTTGTTAAGGGCTTTGATGTCTTTTTCCATCACATGGTTGCCCTGCACCATGCGATGTGGGGGAGGCACACAGATACACCAATGATTCTTTGAGGCTTGGTTCCCAAAATGTTACATGCTCCATATGAAAACACATGTAGGCTTTTTTTAAATTATTTTATTCACTGACAAAGAGAGAAGACGCCTGCTGTTTAACGTCAGAATCAACAAAACTTTATATTTTCTAAGTCAGAATGAGAGAATTTTCTTAAGATGTAGAAGTTTGCAAAAACGAACCCTCATCAACTGAATTGTCTTTTAAACTCTTCAAAGTTATAGTAGAGGAATGAAAATAGTTTAATTTTAGCCCATTCCTCCAAAAGGAAACTGCTGTAATTGATTCAGATTGTACATCGTCTTGTACATGTACATTGTCTAAAACATGGACTTGGAGTAGAATAAGCCATTTTCTAACTAATTTGGCTCTATGTTTGGATTTATTGTCCGTTCAAAACCCCCATTAAGCACTTTGAAATGCCTTGCTGCTGAAATGTGCTATACAAATACAATTTGATTGATTGATTGATTGATTGATTGATTGATTGATTGATTGATTGATTGATTGATTGATTGATTGATTTGATTCCAAACCAACAGTTTTTTAGATGACTTGCTTGAATATTCCCAGAGACAAAACACGTTCACCGGAACTCAAAGTGCGTCTGCTAGTCAGGCACATAGAGTCAACAAATCGTCAGCCAACATTTTTTCTCTTTTTACAAGGGGATGTAGTTAATTAACAGTAGCAGCGTTTCCACTGACCGTTTAGTTGCGCAAACAGGAATACCAAAAATGACTTAGCTGAAAAAGAGACAGGGAAATAGAAAAATAAATAAATAAAAAAAACTAAAGTTTTTCAATTAAAAGATTCCACATTAGAAGAGGGGGGTTTTCGGCCGTATCAGGATTGGTGTATTTCGCAAAACGCCAATGGAAACACTTCTTCCGCATCTCGCTTGTCATGTGATCGTCTTTTCCTCTAGTAGTAACACGCGGTTGTTGAAGAATAACCACAGTTATTGAGACGAGGGTAAATACATGAGCTTCTCTAGAAAATAATAACTAATTCATGCATGATTTTTTCTTCAGTAGACAAATATAAATCAGGTGCACTTTCAAGTCAATTCACACAACGCTTTTCATCTTCTATGCAAGTTTTGTCTGAGATTAGATTTCTAGATGAGTGAAAAAAAATTCCCCACCATTTGTAGGAGTGGAAGATGTTTGTGTATCTGAGAAAACACAAACACTTAGCTGTCCCTGCATACAATTGGCCTCATGAATTTGGATGATACGAAATATGATGTGATGCAACCGTCTCCCAGGGCCAGCCTCAAACAAATATGACACCTTGTTTCGGCTGAAGCTCAAACAATACAGTGTAATTTTCAGAACGTCAAGCCGGATTGTAAAGACGTGTTATTGCCCTCCCCAACCCACCAACTCAACCCCCCCAGGTTTCATCAGATTCCAGTCAGTGGTGTCGGATGTATTTTATGTGACAACTGTAGTAACTCATGCATATCATCGCCCCTTCTCTGTTTACCACCCTCCATGGTTCCCTTCCTTTTCTCCCCTATCATTAATTGCTCGAATGCAGCAACGAGAGGTTGCAGCGACTGTTTGAGCACAACTGACAAGCACTGTCATAAACTGGGAATCCAGTTCAGAAACCCAGCTTGTTTACTTTGTGTGAACAAAGCTGAAAATAATGAAACTGGTTTAGTTTAAATTAGTTTAAGGCCATTTTATTCCAGCTGTTTGAATTACTAATTAGTAAAAATACTAATTACAGGAAAGGCTCATTAGTCTGCAAAAAAGAAATAAAAAACTGAGCAAAATTATTCCTCTGATGACTTCTGTTGTGTTTTTTTTCATACTGAGAAAAACTGCATTCTCTGCCAGAATTCCCTTTTTACTGAACTTCTGAGACATCAGACTGCCTGAATCGGAGATCTTTGACTGCGGCGCCCACATGACTCCTAATAAGCCAAAAGCTCAAACCTGTAAACTTAGTCGGTGCCTTGCAAAACGATTTACTCTCCCTGAGCTTTTTCAAATTTTCTTTTGCAGTATGTCTCTCTCAGCTTTGCTTATCAAGAGAGTGACACATCGACAGTTCTTCTCAGGGGGCCGGTAATAAATCGGCCAGACGATATGTCGGATCTGATTTCCTTGAGTTTCGGACATCGACAATCGGCTAATACATACATGATAAAAGGATCTTATCTCCATGAAGGTATAAAAATCTACCACCGTCCTGTTATGCTCTGCAGAAAGAGAGGGCTGAATGACTGGAGTTCAGACTAAAAAGTCCAACCCGACCAGAGCCGGTGCCCGTCGACATGTCCGAGCCTGATTCCTGACATATTAGTTTAGTTACAATTTTACTGATTTACTGAAAAAAAACCTTTAGTTTAGCATCTTCCAGCTCTGTCTTGTTGCTTGTTGTAACCACAGGGTGAGTCAAGTGCAAATCACCTGGTGTGTGATTGACAGGATCCTATAAAGCCGTGTAAGCATGCAGTGTGCTGCTCTTGTTACAGTCTGGTTAACTTCGCCATCCAACAGGTAAAATTATCCGCTCCTCTATTTACACTATATTAAGAAGATGAAGAACTTTATATCGTACATTCTCCTTTTTGGCTTTCTCTCTGCCGTACGTAGTGCAGGCTTACTAAACACGTCACAGAAACCTGAGTCACCCAAAGTTGCTAACTCAGCAACTTTTTCCAGCTGCAAAAAGAGTTTCCGAGTTGGAAATCTCGCAAATTCTGTCAAAATATGGTTTTCGATTAAAATCCGATTTGTTGATTACAGACCCTGCAATAAACATAATTGAAAACTTTAATCGAGTCCAACCGCCAAGCGACAAATCAATTAATCGCAGGTTAAATTAAAATGAGAGCAATCATTTCCGTTTGGTCAACAGTCGCCCTCTTTAAAACAGTTGAAAAGCTGCCATTTTGAGTAATGCTGCAAACATTTGACACCTGCACGACCTGCCACTTTTGCCTGTTTTCCCTGTCAAAGCTAAATGACTTATTTTTTGAAACACAATTTTGGTTACAAAGACTTCATTTTCCATTTACATTATTGCTGTTTAATTTGTTGCGATTTATTTTGGATATTTGGAATGTTTTCCGGCCCTTTAGAAATTATAGCGTTTTTATGTTTGAGTTGGTGGGCTTGCATTATTATGCCTTTATCATTATGCTAACTGAAAATGGTCTCAAATGACAATATTATCATTTATCGCAATCATTTCTGGGACATTTTATCGTCTAGTAAATTTGTTACAGTGACGAGCCTACCAACCACCAGTAAAATATTGAACAGTTTATCCTTTTTCTTCCATTTTATCGTCCAAGATCCTGACAAAGCACATTAAAGTTTGATTGCAAAGGGGTAAAATGTGCAAAAGGTCCAAGGGAAATAACACAAATTTGTTTTTTAAGCATTTTAATACTATTCCCTCTCAAATCTCTTTTGTTTGTTTTTTTTTGTGTTTGGGCTCCTGTGGGTCTGACTTGTCCTCCGCTGTCTTCCAGGAGTCCCACACGCGGTTCTCTCCGCAGGCGGGAGGGACTGCCTGCACGCCGGAGACACCTGCTCCAGCGATGACACCTGCAGCCCTCGCCTGCGCACCCTCAGGCAGTGCGTGGCGGGAGACGGCAGCATGAAGCTGGGGCCCGGGGCGCGGAGCCAGTGCGAGAACGCCATGACGGCGCTGCTGTCCACCCCTCTGCACGGCTGCCAGTGCAAGCGAGGGATGAAGAGAGAGAAGAACTGCCTGAGCATTTACTGGAGCCTTCACCAGTCGGTGCTGCACGGTGAGATTAGCAGTGCGCGCGCAGAGACCGTACGGCTGAGCGGTGGGCGAGAGCAGGTACACGCTGCGTGGTGCTGGCCACCGCGCATGAATGAGGCGCCCGCCTCCACGCGGCTCAATCTGGGCTGAGAGCGAAAAGAGCGATTATTATGTCAAAAAGAAACATAGGTAAAAAAAAAAAAAAAAAAAAAAAAAAACCGGGGCCCCGATTCCTTTTATTCCGTCCACGCACATTATATTTGATCACTTTTGTGCTCATTCCCAGCGCTCTTCACTGTTCATCGCCGAAGCCCGTTATTTGTCATACCCTGACATTCAAGCGGAGGCATTTAGCGGGGAGGTTTACTTTCATCACGCAAGAAAGCGAGTGCAGCAGAGGCGCCGGGATGACAGCGCCGGGTGTTTTGTGGAAGGCAAATGCAAATGCGAAGTCACAACACCGAGATGCGCAGATGAAACAAAAGCGTTTGAGGTCTACATCAGCCAGCCCTGATTCTTACCGGAGCGGCGCAGCGGCGGAAATGTTTGCAGGGTGTCCGCGCACCTTTAAAAACCTTTGAAATTCCTGAAACTAAACTGAAGGCCTTAAAATGTCTTAAATTCAATTTACAAATGTAAGTTGGCCTTAAATATGTTGATGACATGTCTTAAATTTTCTCCTGTCAGAACTAATCTTACATTCTATACAGGGTTTTTTTTTTCACTCCAGCAAAAGTTCAAGTCACTGGGCTCTCTGACGGTGCGGCTACCTGTAACTAGCTGATGGTTAGCTAGCTGGCTAGCTTTTTTTGAGTTTATCATAGTGTAAATTTATCGCCAGTTGACTGGATGACATTCATCTTTGCTACTGGTTCACTTCTGTTTCCAGCACATTCACAGTTTTTATCTTGTGTTTTTCTGTCGTGATTAGGCCTGTCGTGATAAACGATAAATCGATTAATCGTATGATAAATTAAAACTATCGACCTCATTTTAATTATTGGCTTTATCGTCTCTTCCGGCCTTTTTCTCTGTCTGTTGATGACACTAAATAAAAAAAGGCTGAACTCCGGTGCTCTCCACAGACTCCTCCCTTCCTCATTTCCTTAGTGTAAAGCCCAGCGCGCACACGAGGCCCATTTTCAAAACCTGACAGATCACACATTAGCCGACAGAAATCCTAGGTATAACGGTTCGATCAGGTTCGTTCCTGCCGTGTGGTGTCCAACAATGGGCACAAAATAATGGCTACAAGTCCAGTTAACTAATTTTAAAACCAGGCATTAATCAATGCTTTACTACAGTCTAGCTGCAATGCATGTGGCTAGTGTCAGTGTAAAGTCCTGACTGAATGAAAATCATTATAACCTGTTAACGTCACGTTAACGAAGAACAGCTGAAAAGTTACCGGGTTATCAACTGCGGTAGCAATTTCACTCCAACTCCTCCTCTTGTCATTTCTATATTCTTTGCATGAAATCTTGAATAAACATTAATGTTGTTTCCACATATCATCTCCAATGTCTGCTGGACTTCAGGTTGTGGCCTGTCAGCTGTTTGGGATTCCCCAACGTAATTTCCCCTCAGAAAACACGGAGGGAATCCGCGCTTTCTGATTGGCTACCTGTCACATTGAACAGGCTGCGTTAACAGTCGGGGAAAACCCTGCAACAACGATCTACCGTAACACACCACACACTACAGGATGATCGGTTATGAAATCGCAAGCGACAATCTTAGAATATTTATTGTATTGTTTATCATCATCATAAACATTTCTTGTAAGAATTTTGATTTATCATTGATAAATTTCAATTATTTAAAAAAAAGACTTGTCTAAAACTTATTTTTACTTTTTACTCCACTGTTTCACAAGAGCATCAATAGGTTTTAGTGAAGTCAAAAATATAATTAAATGCAGTGCAGTTTAGTGATATAAATCTCCCTTCTGTAAGTAAGCGATGTCCTGAAGAAGCTTTTTTTAAATAACAATGTTTTTAAAAACATTAAAGCCATACAGTTACCTAAAAAATTATCATTAAATGGTTTTTTTACTGTTGTTTTTACCCTCGTAAAAACAGTACAATTGAACCTCGTCAATTGTACTGTAAAATACAGTACAATTTTACAGTAGTGCAAAATTGTACTGTAAATTTACTGTAAATTGCCCTAAAATTCCAAAATGTCCAAATCGCTCACCCTACTCCCAACAACCGCACATTCTGATTTGCAAGCACAAACTTTATATACCACGGATTCTTTATTTTACATCCACACATCTGTAGAAAGTCACAGCCATTTTATTTTACAAGACAATATTACTACTAGAGGGGGCCAGCCAAGAAGAAACTCCACCCAAAAGAAAGCATCAACACAGACAGCAAGTCTGCAGCATGTACACGGCTGCACTGCAAAAGATTGGTAAAAAAAAAAAAAATGTCTGTGATAAATCTTTCCAACCGCGTAGTACATTCGAGATCTATTTGTTCAGGGAAGAAAAGTTAAAAACTGCTACAAAGTCCTGAGTGAAAAGTGAAGCATCCTGGTCTAATATCCCTGTGTGGGGTATTGCTTCCCATCTAGTAAAATTCATAACACAATACCGACAAAAAGTGGGATCAAAGGTCCACCATGAGCAACATTTACATTTTGTTTAAAATGAGCTACAAGGCAGGAATAAGGGTCACCCAATAGGGTTGTGTATCTCTGGCTGATAACTGATTTTGATTGTGTCAATGTGACCAAATATTAGCTAATTTCTGTGGAAAAAAAGGAATTTCACATTAAATTTGATTATGTAAATTGTTTAGGGTGACCTCCGCCTCTCAGCCAATGTTTGTTGGAGAAGGCACCAGCCCTCCCTTACCACAGAGCCACTTATGCTAAAACATAAAAAAGCCAACAAATTTATGAATACAACAAAGGAGTGCGTCAACTTTTAGCAATATCTGACTCAAAAGTTGATACCGGATTATAGAAGCTGAAAACGACAAAGCCAAGTGTAGTTATTACTGAGCGCACCGTCTTAGGAAAAGGCTTTACACAACAAAAAGACAAAGCTTAATTAGAATTTACCACAGAAGACCAATGAAATGCCCTAAAGGAACTTAGACAATGTAAAATGTTGCTGCAACTTTGCGATATTCAGTCTGTTTTCTTTGCCTTCGCCAGGACTGAGTCTGGTGGAGAGCTACCCCTATGAGCCAGAGGAGAGAGGCTCCGACTACGTTCGTCTGGCTTCCATCGCTGCAGGTAACCAGCAAGCAGAGTTTCTTTAAACTACCTTACAAAAACACTAGAAGAACACAAACACGCATGTCTCTTCAGAAATAATAGCCAACGTCCCCCACAAGGTAACATTCCTTTATGAAAATATTACCATCCCGTATAATGTTACAATCACAAACCTAATTGCTTTTCTTTGAGATATTATGTTCCAAACCAATACAAAGTTGTGACGTAACGTCAAACTGATTAATGTTTTTTTATGTTTCTTTACAAATACAAAGTTGAAGGAGTGGTATGCAGTAAAGGTCTTCTGGTTCTGGTCCACTCTGCATCCTCAGAACCAGAACCAAACATGGAGAAGCAGCATTCAGCTTCTATGCACCACAAATCTGGAACAAATGTCTAGAAAACTGCACGTCAGAAGAACCACTGAGTTCCTTTAAATCCAGTCTAAAAATCTAGCTGTTTGGAGTCGGAACATTGAATTTAATCTTTATTGCTTGTTTCATAATTGGTGACTGTTTTATGTTTTTATGGCGTGAAGCACTTGACTTGTGATGCCGCTGAAATGTGCCGCACAAATCAACTTGACTTAATATTCCACCAACACTCCAAAATTAGCATCAGCAAAATTAGCCTCCCCTCAACATGACGCAGCTACCAGTGTGTTTTAAGATTTTGACCAATGTGCGGCGAGGCTACCGAACATTCACTCAACGGGGCTGAACACAAACATTTGCCACATTCTGGTACCTAGATCTCTACATAATAATAATTTTAAAAAATCTAATAAATTATCATGCATTTTTGAAATACATTAAAACTTGTGGCTGTAATGTGAGAAAATGTGGAACAGTACAAGGGATAGGAAGAGTCAGTAGAAGCAGTTGTTATCCTCCATCATTTTGACAGAACACAGCGGTGGATACACAGGTGGCTTTGTGAAGCGTTTGATGAGTTGCAGGCCTCAGTCTCCTTTTGTCTTGTCTCTAAGCCTGTGGGCAAGCCGTGGGGTTGGTATGCGCGGCTGTTTGCCCCCGAGGCACAGTTTAATTACCTATTTACTTTAACGCAGCGGGAAGCGCAGACACTGGGTAGCAGACAGACAGAAAGACGAAGCATAAAGAAGCAATAAATATTAGATTGACAAAAAGAAGAAGAAAACAGAAACCGAAGTAGTAAGAAAGCTGTTTTCTTTTCATTTCTTTGAGTACTTGGAATGGAGAAAGTCTGGCACACAAGCAAGGAGCGTCATTCATTTCTTGCTGTCAGAGGAGACACAAAGTCATCTGCTTTTATTTGCCCGACATCAGCTGCGCTTTGAAATGGTGAAGTGTGTTTTAGATAAACAGATTACGAGAGAAAACACTCCTTTGTCTAAGATTTCGCAACAAAAAGTTTTCAATAAATGATGCCAGAACAATGGAGTGAAAGGAGCCTGAATCTGGAAATAGTAGTTTTGTCAGGATGTGAATGAAGTGAGCAATAATGATTTGCATGTGTATAATTACACATTACTGTTATTTTTCATTCCAGATTTGAATCCCTAGCTTAGGTTAGGTTGGTAGATGTGGGTCAAAGATCTCATCTGACGTCCACTCTGATCTAACTGGAGTGGCCTAGTCAAAGACTGGACTTAATTTAAATGGTAAATGGCCTGTCCTTTTATAGCACTATATTACGTCTAGATGACTTTGAAACCCTTTACACTACATTCAGTTATTCAGCTATTCATTCACATGTTGATGGTGGTGAGCTATATTGTAGCCACAGCTAGCATTCGACTGGCGCCCTTGACCTCCATCAGCAGGGAAGGCAAGTGAACTGCCCTGCCCATGAACCCGACCACTGAGCTGGGGTAATGTAACGCAGAGCAATATGATTGAATTAAGGCACTTCTACAAAGTGGAGTCAGCCAAAAATTCCTCCACAGCCATGCAAGAGACTCATTGCCAATTGTCTCCAACACTTAATGCCGCTTGTTGATGCCACGGGTGGCAGAAAAACAGAGGAATTCTCTAAGGGAGCAAATTCTTCTCAGCATTGCGCCTTGCACAGCAGTTCTGCCTGAAAAGCTTTGTGAGCGCAAGAAGAATGAATCAGAGGAAAGTAGCCCACAGCATAAAAGGGCTTGGTGTTTTGCTCTAAACAGCAGGCTGGTGTGGCTGAATGTGTCAGAGAGTATTGAGGTACATTCAGAGTGCTGGTTCTCCCCCGACATATAGGCGCCATTTAACTCTGTAACCACAGCAACAAACTACCAGGAAGTAGAGATTTACCTTCCACAACTTAGGCCTGGATCCCCCGTACAGCTTCGGTAATACTCTTCCGCCATTTTTGCTGACATGTTATGCGACTCATTTTAAGGAAATAAAGGAGGTTTGTAAAACAACAAACCCTTTTAGAGGTTTTTCCTTTAAATACCATAAATACCAGAATGTATTATAAGCCTGGCAGGCCACCAGGCTTCATTTGCCTTTAGCTCCTCCCACCAGGCTAGGAGTTGTTTATTTTAAGTAGGTTTTTCTACACCAGTGGCAGTAACGATGGATTATGATAGGTTTACAGTTGACGCATTGAACTGGGTGTGAGGGGTTGAGCACCAATTGTGCCGTCCCTGCACTCCCCCATTTGGCCTCACATGCTATTTCCAAATTATGATGCCTGATTGTGCCCCTCTGAGTTTTTGTACCTTATAACATTAAACACAATACCAAAATGGGCTGCTGGTGAACTGGTGAAAGCCTGCTTTCATGCGTTTGAACTTTGTGTGATGTTTTTCATGAGCCCGCCCCTTTTCTGATGGAGAGTGTACTCTGGAAACAAGGGCAGGACATGGTGCATAACTTTTGCCGTTGATTTCGCCCCCCTTTTCCTTTTTGTATATAAAAATCTGTGTCTTGAAAAGCCTTATTGTCTTAGTTCCAAAATTAATAAAGTCATTCTTGTCAGTTTCTATTTCAGTTTTAAGTGTCTTGGCCTGCTGATTTCAGTGAAGCATCTGAATTTAGCTCATCGTGCCATTAAGAAGTCATGTTATTTAGCCCAGTCATGTTATATATAAATTGTATTTGTGCCAGTTCTGTAGCAGTGGTGTATAGTTTTTTTCTTTTAATCAAGGAAGGAGATGTTGCTCCATGCCATCATGCTGCCTTGGCAAAGCAAAGTTTGTCATGGGTATAACAACCCACAGCAGTTCTGCTCACAAATGTGAGTTGAGCACAAGACTAAACAGAAATATGAAGCTATGGAGAAATCAGAATCAATTGGTATTGGCAGGTTAAAGTTTTAAAAAAGGTCTAGTTTTCACTTCAGAAGTAGGGCTGAGTGAAAAACTTTGCACGATTAGCATTTCATTTAAGTCCATATTGATAACTGTTAATTGATTTTTTTTGGTTTAAATACCTGAAATATTGCCAAACTGGTGGTATGATCTTTCCTGTTTTATCCACAGCCTTCGCCGTTGTTTCTTTCATTTTTAAGAAGTCATGAGGAACGGTGGCAAAACTTGAAACCGCTGCGCAAGTTACTCAAGTTGTTGCTAGGTAACCACAAGTAACTCAACAGGTTGTTACTAGGTAACCAAAGACTGAGTAGTTGATGCCACCAACCTTGTGTGAGGTGTCTCAATGAGAGGTTGAGCAGCTAAAGCCTTTCATTTGCCCACATCTCCCAGAATGCTGTGTGATTCTGGATTGGAGTTCAGTGACTATTCCATATATTAAATATTTTTATCTCCTGATATTGATCACATGTTGATCACGACGTATATGGTTATTGATTTATTATCCAGTCCTACTCAGAAGTAATCTTTCCTTAGACTGACACTGACTGGTTTGGGTTGATTGGTTCATTTTGCTTGAATTAATGAAAACATAATAGCCAACTCCTTATCTGATATTTCATGAAAATAGCTAAAGAATTTCCTGAAGGTCTCGCAAATTTCTAATTACCAAAGGCAAAGTCATGTCTTGCCACCTCATACATATGTTGCTTACTGGAGTGACACCCGTTGTTCCTCCGCTGCTCTGAGTTGCAGCCGGGCTGGACTGGCGCCGTACCGCTTCCTCATAAATTTTATTCCTGTAACTACACAGGAGGTCAAAGTTGACATCCACGCCGTGCATCTCGACAAGTCGGCTGCCAAAACAACGGAGGCGTGATTAATGGATGTTTTTCCACCCTTACAGCACGTCTCCCTCAAACAGAGTAATGACCCTTTTCAAAGATGCAAGCCGGAGCTGCAGCTCGTCATATTTGGAAGCGTATTCAAATAACAAAGTGCTTCACCCTGCACCAATTAATCAGCTAACTGCAGTACAGTCAGTAGCGCTGAGAGACTGCGTCTATTGAAACACATTACATGTCCTGCACCCAGAGAGGAGCTCTTTAATGCATCGTTGCTCCGTAGGAGGGCTACAAATTGTGCTTCCTCATGCAAGAATTTTACACTTCACGCTCCCTGGCTGAGGGGAAAATGCGCCATTCGTTGGGTTTGCGTTGGGTGTCTGATGCAACAAGTTGCTTGTTAAAGCAATAAGGAAATCAGCTGTTTAGATCCAGCATCACGAAGGAAGTCCGTGTTGTCATGGAGTCCTGTAGAACAACCCGGTGACAAGTCTACAGCTTTTTGTTTTACCTCTCTGTGACAGCAGTAAAACTGAAGAATTATCTTTCAGGTCAAATAGTAATTAAGTCCCCAAGTTGGGATTAAAATGAGCTGCAGTGCGCTGTAAGGAAGCATCACATAGGAAATGAAAAGATAAATTAGAGCTGGACGACATGAAGCATTTATATCATGATGTTTTTCAGACATATAAGTTGATAGATAATTGCCAATATCGAAACTTGTTGATTAGTTGCTAGTTTTAAATATCTAAAATAGTGTCAAACTGACTTTTTCTGCTTTATCAATAGTTTTTGTTGAAGCATGTTTTGTTTTTAATTATTTTTCTTTAGCCCTTATGAGGAATGGCGACAAAACTTGCGCAAGTTACTCAACAGGATGTTGCTAGGTAACCAACAAGCAAGTAAGTCGGCTGATGCCACTAATCTTGCTTTGCTAGCCATGAGAGGTTGAGTAGCTAAAGTCTTTCCTCTGCCTACATCTCCCAGAATACTGTGTGGTTCTGGATTGGGATTTCAGTGAATATTCCATCAGATGTATTAAGTATTGATATAATAACCATGTGTCTATCACGATATGTATATTACTGTTGGAGAATAGACACTGTACAAAAGTGTATGTAAAAGATACAACAGAAGACCGTCACGTAGCAAGGAAAAGAAAATAAAACCAAAAATGTTATTTAACTTTTTTAAATACAGCAAACAACAGTAAATCAAGGGACTTGAAAATTTAGAATTTTGCTGTAATTAAAGAAAAACGAGTGATTTACAGTGGAAGCAAAGCATTACAAACTGAACAGAAGAGAAAAAAACCTGACGCACCAGCTAGTTTCACTTGACAGGCAGCTGCACTGCTGAGCATTGTAAATGTCTCGGGGCTCTTCTTGACTCCGAGCTGAACTTTTCAGACAACAGAGCGTCTTTATAAGCGGGTTTGGTTACCTAAGCTGCGACTACAAGCCTAGATTAAACAGGATTGGGTCTCGGGGAATTGTAATATGTGGGAACATCTCCAATTTGCATCGACGTGACAAGGAAAGAAAAAAGCCAGGAGAAAAAAAAAATCAACATACTGTTCACATCCATTTTCTCTCAGCTTGAGATGAAGTTCAGAAGGAGTTACTGTGTTTCTGTGGCCACAAGCGTCTTTAACAAAGTTATTTGTCCCAAATGTCAACAAGCAGTCTTTGCTCAGCAAAGTAAGCAGCCCTCAGACACTCACCTGAACTGCTCTGTTCTTACTGTGATTATAGGTGTTGTTTTGGTGGTGAGGTTCAGTTTTGTACCTGTCTATTATTTGTGAGTTAAAATTTTTACTTTGGTGGAAAATAAAGATGCATTCTGTTCTATTATTTTGTCTTTTACACATTTTATGGATGAATAAATTCTGTTATCCATCTAAATCATTTTCTTGTAGCTCTGTCTAGCTGAAAGGTGAACATCCACCCCAGTATCAAGTCTCTTCAGCCTCTTTCAAGTTTTTTGGGGTTGAATTACGGATGAAAACAATTAATCAACTTACAATTAATTGTCCATTAATGGTTTATTAGATTTTTTTTTCCATTTGATTAACTGACCGTCTGTCAGGGTCAACTGCCATGGAAAAGTGCAGGGTCCCTGCACAAACAAATTTGTTAATTTGTTAAATTAACAAATTTTGTTACAGCTGAAAAACCACCTCATCTTAGTGCAGAAACGTTTTTGAACCTAAGTATTTTTTTTTTGGAGATGGCGTGTTTCCATTAAGAACATTTATTTTGGAAATTCAAATTCACGCAGTTTTACGGTCGATGGCGACACAGCTGCTGTTACGGCATGTTGGCACCGGAATAAACGGTCATAGCAGCTGAAAAAAAAAGTGCCCAAAGAATCTAAAGAGCACAATACCATAATGACCAAAAAATTACATTCACGATGCAACCTTGCCATTAACGCCCCTTTAGGAAACAATTTGTCAAAGTCCAACCAGTGTACGCCGGTGGGCTTCCAAGCATTTAAGTCAGGAACACAGTAACCCGCGCTCTGCGATGGGCCGCTAGCTCGCTCTCCAAGGTCACTCCTTTTTTCATATATGACAGCTCGGTCAGAGTTAAATCCACCTGGAGACACAAACACAGTCACTTAGCAAACTAATGAGCGCCTCTATCTGCCAGAGGAGCCGAGCGTCATCATGGCAGTATTGACTGTAGGGTGCGGGAGGGAATCTCTTGGGAGGAAAAAAAGAAAAGAAAAAAAAAAGAGAGAAAACATGAACACATGATGATGGATTGGGAAATAATGCGGCCGAAACAGCAGCGGTTGTGAGGGGAGCTTTTCACTGCCTCCACAGAGAAGGCTCATTAACAGGGAAGGTAGTGAGGGAGGAAGGGATGGAGCAGGCTGTGGAAGAATAGATGAGCACACAGAGAGGGAACTGAGCAAAAAAGAAAGGAAAAAAAGACGGATGACAACGGAAGGAAAACGGGTAGGGAAGGAGAGAATCAGGGGTTTGAGGGATAGCCCCAGATGTAAAGGGGGAAGTGCTTGATAGATGAATAGATTGATGAAGGGGAAGGAACAGTAATTACAGACCTTGTTGTGTGGTTGGAGAGATGGAGGAGTCCCTTCTTCTCCGCTGCCACTCTGCATTAACCTCGCAGAATGAAATATTCAGCTATTAGGCCTTGGCTGAAACACATCCAGCACCCAAGCTCATGCAGCATTTACACACCACTCATGTTATATTCATTGCAAAGAGGTTTATTACAAATAATCAGCCATTTTGGATTTTAACTCCAGATGCAGTTTTATGGTTTTATCCGAGTCCGGAGGTGGGAGAGTGGCGAGTCGGGATCGGCCCCAATTAAGTCTGGGAATCATTTGTAAACATTGCCTGGGATTTGAACTTCTCACGCGCCACACAGAGGGATAAAAAGCTTTGTTTTTAACCTCTCATTTGTGTGTGTTATTCATTTATTTTTTTTATTCCCACAGAGTCTGAGGTAACGACAGTGAACCGTTGCCTGGATGCCGCCAAGGCGTGCAACATAGATGAGACGTGTCAAAAGCTGCGCACAGAGTACGTCTCGTCCTGCATCCAGCCGTCGGCCCGCTCGGGGCCATGTAACCGACCAAAATGCAACAAGGCGCTAAGGAAGTTCTTTGACCGCGTTCCCCCCGACTACACCCATGAGTTGCTGTTCTGTCCCTGCACCGACACAGCCTGCGCCGAGCGCCGCAGGCAAACCATTGTGCCGTCCTGCTCGTACGAAGAAAAGGACAAGCCTAACTGCCTGGCTCAGCTGCGAGACTGCAAACAAGACTACGTGTGCAGGTAGACGTTTGGCCCTGTTTTCGGAAATGTTTGCGTTTAGGCTGTCTGAAAGTGGCATCACGGCTGGAGCTCAGTTAAGAGTTGACAATTGCCTGTTTACATGTTAGAACTTATGTTCCTGCTGTCATCTGAACAAACATGCTGCTCCGTAATAAACACAGTCACAATGAAGGCTGCTGTGAATGCTCAGGCTAGTTAGCATTGCCACCGATGACGGCGGATAAACAGTTTTTCTGTAATGGTTAGTTGTTTCTCAGCCATTGGCACATTTAGCAGCGCGTACACAAACATGATTAACAATGCTAACACACTCCTCCTGGCTCTGATTGGTTGGTTTTGATTGGTGCGTTTCTTCTGACAAAAATAGTAGCACCAGGAAGAAGAGGAGATCGATGTTTGTCATAGATTATCTGTCTCATGATGTCATGACATAATGATAATTTCAACAAATATGCACAAAACCTGTATAGAAATGACATACTCCACTTTAAAACAGCAGTATGTAGTCTTATGAAATATGTTTTTTTTTTTTACATATTTCTTAAAACCATCAGCATATCGTGACAGTTTAACATGAGACAGATAATTTGTGGGGGGGGAAAAGTACAAAAACTGAGCTACTTGGAATTCACCCTGTGGTTCTGAAGCAATCTATAGATATACAGCTCTGTCAGGGAAGAAAAAAAAAGAGAGGAGGGCCTTAGCAATGTCAATAATGCTCATATACACGCAACTCAATGTGCTAATAGCGGAGAAACAACTCACAGTCACAGAAAAACTGCTTATCCAATGTCATTGGTGGTCATGCTAACTACCCTGATCATTTCTAACAGGCTCTGTGAGGGCTAGCTGTAGCCTAGCCTAGCAGACAGCAAGGGAAAGGGTGTGAGTAGCGTGTACATGAGGGTGACTGACAGTGCCCCAATGGGGAGGCCAGCATTCTTCACAGAGGAGTAAGTGGGGTGCATGGATTCCCACAATGACACTGTTTCAATGGCTTTCGCCTGTAGTCTCTAGCTAGAAAACTAAAATTATCAGACTGGTGTTACCTTAACTGGATTTGTTCTATACTGGGCAGAAATTCTTTAAAGCAAAAATAAGACCACAGGGAAGTCAGGAGTGGCTCAGGATTCTATTCAAGGATGATTTACTGCTAGAGAATAAACTGTATCCCAACCTGAAAGATTGGTTGCCAAGTGTGATGTGTTCATTTAGATGCAAGCTGTCAGTTGTGGTTAATTATTCTCAGTTGTGATATTTGTTGACTTCATTTAATTAGCTCAATTAAAGTCCGCATTCATTCTCTGAAGGACGCAGCTAGCAACAAGCAGCCGTGTCTTTATCACTTGAGATTCGTTTTGTTTTTCTGGACGCTCGCAAAATATTAAACACCGAGACGTCCTCTGGCCATGAGAGCAAACGACAGAAAATGCATGCAAAAAAACTGTGTTATGGTTGCACAGCCTTAAATGTGTTTATGTGACGTGCTAATGAAAACTAGATGCCGTGAAAATTTTAATGAATCGCAGTTTGTCGAATCAAAAATGCTATGAAGTCATTAGGATGCATACGGGATGTCTCTCGAGAGCAAGGACTTCTCACACGCGTCCTGTCGGTTTTCTCTGTCAGCAAACCGTCGCCAACATTTAATCTGGCTCCTTTCAAATGTCAAAAAGACAAAGGACTTCATCTGTCATGGCTATCGATCAGGTGTCGTCCGACCGAGAACGGCCCATCTCAAGGCCTCGTCTTGGCCCCCCTCATAATCCCATACCAATCAAGTGTCCGCCTGCGGAGGCTGCCTTCACTCCCTGCACAGCCCTTTGAGTTTTATGCACATCATTACATTGACATGACAAATGAGGGCAGGAGGCAGAGCTACAGTTCCCTGAGGGATTCCTGCTGCAAGTGCTCGTGGATGGGGTGGCCAGTGATGCGACGTAATGGTCACGATAGCCTTGTATGATGATGACAGTTATGTGGGTAGTGGTGTGGGTCGCTGGCTGAAAAGGTAAGGAGGGGAAGGGCAAAGTGGAAGTGTTCATATGCAGCATCCATATCCGTCTGATATTCCAGCAATTTCTGGCGGGGAGGCGTGTCTTCTGCCAGACTGCACCGACGGCATTTAGAGAGTGGAGCCAAGGCCTGTCTTTGTCCCTCATTGACTCTTTACAGTCTGGCAGCCTTCCAGAAGATAACGGGCTGGGGGAAAAGAGTGCCCAGATTGGAAACAGAGGAAAGAATGTCACCAGAGGTGACTGGATTATGGGTTGGAAGTGCTGTGGAGGGGGAACTCTGGCGGAGCGGAGGGAGTTGATGTAGGAGTATTTAGATGAGCATTGTGGGTTTTAGATCTACATCCCGTTGTTAGGAGAAAGCGCCGGTGCTCGACACCGCCGAATGACACGAGTGCAGTGGCCAAGCAGCCGGCGAATGATGGATGGCGTGTTATTGCTCCCGCAGGTCCCGCTGGGCACAGTTCCAGTATGACTGCGAAGCGTCCGAGCACAGCGCCAGTGGCTGCAAGAGGGAGAATCATGGATCATGTCTACTCGCATACACTGGCCTAATAGGTAAGGACCGAGCCTTTCGGTTTCACTTCTTGCTCACTCGCACCAGCCTCCGTGATAAATCTGGATCAAAAAAGGGGCCTTTTTATGCCAAGAAAGGCTCAGAATTGTCAAGCTCACTGAACGCGACTCAAAAAAATGAATCAAGGATCATGATGAGAAGCCTGCCTCAGTGATCGATGGTCTGATTAATGCGCACAGCCACCAGCATTATAAAGTAGTGCAATTACAACTATTGACTGCTATTTTGAGAAAATTATCCCCAACATGATGATGAGGTGGAGTGAACAGAAGCTTAAAACATGGCTATTGTACCTTAGATAAAAAGTTAACAAGTGATCACACAATGCACAAAAGATTGTTAGAAACCACTCAGTTTAAAGAAGTTATAAGACAACAATACCATGCCTAACTATAATAGTTCCTGGCAACATGACAGCGTGCTACGCAACTTCTTTAAAAATAAAAAAAACAAAACAGCAGCATGGAGTGAAAACTGGATAAAACAGGAAAGGTCACGTCGCTAGTTTGGCAATATTTCAGGTACTTTAAACAAAAAACTAATCAATTATCAATATTGACCAAAAAACTTTTAAATCGTGAGGCGTTTTTCAGCCACGTCATCCAGCCCTAATCTCAGACATTCGTAGGAACGTCTTTATCTTTTCCCCCCGTTTTAAATTCCTCTCACTGTCCGTCCAAATGACTACATTTACATGCAAATGAACATCTCCATCTAAACCTGATTAGGCCAGTGTTGGGTGATGATAGAAATTACTGCGTAAAAGACCTTTATTTGATTATTCTAATCAGAGTGAAGTCTTAATCGCCCTACGTACAATGAGATTAAATCAGCCAGAGTTCTACCCAAATCGACGTTCAACTCCTCTTTTATTTTTATGCCTTGCGTCGGAAGCGGCACATCCTGTTTCATTTTTACACATATAGTAGTCGACCAATCTGTAAGGACCAAACCATAGACTGGGAAAGCCTACATAGCAAGAAACAGCTAAGAATGTTAAATACTCATTGTGCTGACACTGCATCCTATTGGCCCAATTCCGACATGGTGATGTAAGAATCTGTCTTTGCTCAAGTGTACCCATAGAAATCCAGATCTGCCCCATCTTCTCTTCTCTCCGTTGCAGGAAGCACAATAACTCCCAACTACCTTGACAACTCCACATCCAACGTGGGACCCTGGTGCTCCTGTGCAGCAAGTGGCAACCATAGGGAACAATGCAATGACTTCTTGGCCTTTTTCCATGACAACGTTTGTCTGAGTAAGTAACAGGAAGTAGCTGTGGCAAGAGCCAAAACATAACCTACCCAGAACAACTATGAAGAGACCTTGTAGGTTTTTTTTTAGAAGGGTCTAGTCTGGTAAAAACAAGACTCTTCTCTTACACTTATTTGCTAAATCAAGAAGGTCTGCACTCTCAAGTATTGAGAAACGATTTAAACTTTACCCAATCGTAGCCCCCAGAATTGGGACCCCCAGAGGTTCAAGAATTCTGCTTCAAAACACAATTTGATTGGACATTGGAAAAAGTGTTATGAGCAAATTGTGCAGGAGTTAGCCTATCACCAAAGCCTAAAATAGCATCTCAATGCTAAACATGCTGCAGCGGCACAGACGTCCCAGCGCTAATGTCAGCATCCACAGTCCATATTTCTAATGAGGTTCCATGAATGATCAGGAGTTCCCCAAACACTGGAAAACTAAATAGGTATAATAGAACTTTGCACCAATCTGATTGTTAAATAGCCTAATTAGCAGATTAAAAACAATACATTTCTTTACTATTGAGCTCAAATGTCTATTCAACAGTCTAGCAGCAAAAAGGGTTTCTGAATCGAAAATGTTGCTTGTTTTGTCGATATATGGTTTTCGATTAAAAAGCGATGAATTACAGACCCTGCAATGAACTCAATTAAAAAAATTTTAATCGAGTCCCACCACAACTTTAAATTGATTTAAGAACATGTGGAGGAGCTTTTCTTCTGCAGGGACAGGAAATCAGAAAAGTAACAGGAATATGGATGGAGCTCAAAACTGGTCAATCCTGTAAAAAAACCTATCAAAGCCTGCAACAGCCAGCAGTACAATGGAACAATTTAGATGAAAACATATAAGTTTGAATGACCCAGTCAAAGTCTAGACCTAAATTTAGGTCTAGACTAAATTTAGTCTAGACCTAAATTTATTTTTGGTAAGAATTGAAAATCGTTGGAAGAATGATGACGTTCTGTAGCATGAGATGCTGATAAAATCCAGTTTGTTGTGACAAAATGTGAAGAAATTAATTGGGACTGACTTAGCAGGGGTCTCAAACTCCAGGCCTGGAGGGCCGCAGTCCTGCAACTTTTAGATGTGCCTCTGCTGCACCACACCTGAACAGAATAATTAGGTCATTAAGGCTCTGGAGAACTGATCTACACAAGGAGGAGGTCATTAAGCCATTTCATTCCAGTGTTTTGTACCTGTGGCACATCTAAAAACTGCAGGACTGCGGCCCTCAAGGCCTGGAGTTTGAGACCCCTGACTTAGAGTCATCAGCTAACCACCAGCTCCTGCTGATTCTTCTCATGCAGCTATGAAGACATTTCTTGGAAAGCTGAACATGCAGCCAGATAACCATGTAAGGAAAATTGTAACTTGTCAAATCAGACGGGATTTGTTTGCCTGTTCTTAGTGCTGCTCTAACACTGAGTGTGCTTTCAGCCTGCAGTGGAATTAGCATGGAAGATCTTATCAGTCTTTAGCTATTCCATTAGCTCAAGGTACTGCATGTTCTGACACCTTCCCAAGTACCTCGTCTGTGGTGTCCAGCTGCAATTCAGTTCATTTTAATCTGCTTGCTTTTATTGCACCGAATCAAAGCTGAAGTCGTCACAGACAAAGAAAATTCATAAGTTTTAGCCAAATTATACCAAATTTATTCAATTATACAGTGGAAACCAGATATTTACATACACTGAATAAAAATACTAACTTTTTTCCCTCACTGCCTGAAGTTAAATTAGACAAAACTTTTGTTTTAGCTTAGTTAGGAAATATGAATTTTGGTTATTCTAAGTGCCAGAAGACTTGAGTGGAAGGCAATGGCCAGTCTGGGATTGAAGATGGAAAATGCATCCACTAACGCCTTTGTTTAAAGAAGCAATGTTAAAGGCAACTCAAGTTCACCTATGTCTGCTTTTATAAATAATTTTATAGCTGCAGTAAGTTGAGGAACAAATCTGAACTTTGTGGCAACCCAGTGAACAGCAGCGTGACAAGAACACAGACAACTGGTGGCTTAATGGAAAATAAAACCCCGAGATGCTGCGGAAGGTGATTATAAAATGAAGTCAAGTGAGTTAATGAGGAAAGGAGTGGAGATGGGAAAAGGCAGTGCAGCTGCAAAGTAGCTGAAGCCACCAGAAAACCATCACAGAAAACCAAATATACAAAAACATAAACCTGTTACATGATGGACTAAAACAAAAACCGATGACGTTCTAACCTTACCTCTTATAAAGACACCGATCTCCTCTAGGACAATGTCTAACTCCCAACATGGTTTGGGTAGTTCATCATATTTCAGGCTCTTACTGGGATATATTAGTCTTCTAACATCGAACAGAGCAGAACAGATCCGAAAGCTGTACCAGTCTGTGGTTGTGATCTTTTATAAATCTTCATTTTTGTCAGAAGTAGTGCTAAGAATTTTGATCTACACGCAGGGTTTCCTCCAGCAGATTGTAAGCGTGATGGGCCACCAGGCTACGCATTGTTTGTTTATTTTAAATAGTTTTTTATGCACCAGTAACAGAGACAGTAAAGATGAATTAAGCTAGGTTTGTAGTTGATGCATTGAACTGAGGTGCAAACCATCTGCGCCGTCCCTGGAACTGCCCGTTGGCCTCACACACTATTATTTTCAAATTATAGACGTCTGCTCGTACGCTTCCGAATTTTTGTAACTTCACAAGTTTTAACACAAAAACACAGTGGTCTGCTCTAGCGCCCCCTACCACCAGGCTTAGCCAGTTTTTTGGGGGGGGAGAAACCCTGACACGGATGAATGTGAAACGATGGGCAACAATATATTAGACTTTTCTTCTAAACTTTCACACTTTCAAGTCTGCTCCGGTGGAAAGGGGACACTGTGTTTATGACGTAGTGGTACAAATCATGCGCAGTGATTACTGGCAAAGTCGGCAATTTGATCAAATCAACAAACATCAGGAGAAAGAAGGTATGAGTCGGTTTCTAAGCTAGCCGTTTTAACTTTTGGAAATAGCGCTGCCTATGAACACCAGCTCAGTGTGCTACTTCCACAGACAAATTAACTCGACTTAAACAAGTAGAAGCCACTGTTTTATTGGCAAAAACAATTCCAGTTGCTCTGTTCAATACTTCTGACTCACTTCCATCATGGTGCCTCAACGGGAGTAGGTGATGTAGTTGCAAAGGGTCAATAAAAAAAAGAGAATCAGACAAGAAGTGGGTTCAAACTTACGTTCAACGAAAATCTGATAAAAAATCCCTTTGATAATTGGCAACAGGCAGAACTAGAATATTAATAAACCAAAAGTTGCGTAATCTTTCAAAGGAAAGATGATGCAACAGAAATTACTTATCTGATTTTGGAAAAAACTTGTGCTTTCTTGTGAAAAATCAAAAAAAGTTGGCAATTTGGCACCCAGAACCAGTTTTTAAAGAGTATCTTTAGCTGCATAAAGGACTGTATTATCAAAAATGTGTGTTTTATATTTAACAGTGGATGATAATCCTGCTAATGGAGGCATTTTCAGTATAACATTGTTATAGCAGATAAACTACATCCAGCGTTCTCCACCAATTCTCTACAGTCTCAGACTCTGTGTTGTAGCTTTTCTTCATCAGCCAGAGGCAACCAGGCTGCTTTGATGTTGAGAGATCATCCCCCCGAATGAATGATGCACCAGTGACACAAAGAATGACACTGGTGACTAAGTAGTACAAATTGTCGCTGCTGGTTTCGCAGGCAGCGAAGTTTGTTTTGGGTTATTATTTTGTCCAACAATAGAAGACAAGTTCTGACGAGGCTGTCGCTGTGAGTAACAGCATTAGTGATGAGCCAGTGACTCCAGAGACGGGAGCGAACTGCAACAGACATCATGTGGTGTCAAAATGCAAGGTCACAGCTTGTTATGTCTGTATAAAGCTGACATTGTTTAGGCCCGGCGAGGGTAAAACAGAGCTTTAGATGTATCGTAGCTACTCTGATTTCACCAGACACAGAAAATACAGCAACTATTTCAAAGACGGCTGCTTTTTAAAAATTATTATTATTATTATTATTATCATTATTTGTGTCTCCAAAGACTCCAAAGGCTCAGGTAACACCAGGTTCTGGCGATGTTCTGTTGCGTTTGACCTCTGGTTGACATGGTAACAGCATACATTTGACAATGGGCCCCAGAGCAAAGCTTTCTAGAAATGCACTCCGAATCATGTTCGTGTAAAACCTCAACATTTAGAGACACTGATATCAGTCACATTGTCTTGCTTTAAGGAAAAACATGATATTTAAATTCTCCTTTGAAGCCTAGATCTGGTTCATATAAGAAAAGAAAAAAAAAAGTGAATTCATTTGTCCAAACATCATGCTATACCAGGGGTGGGCAATCCTGGTCCTCGAGGGCCGGTGTCCTGCAACTCTTAAATGTCTCCCTGGTCCAACACACTTGAATCCAACAGCTGAATCTCCTCCTAAGTGCAGTCAAGTTCTCCAGAGTCCTGCTAATGACCTCATTATTTGACTCAGGTGTGTTGAAGTAGAGATACATCTAAGAGTTGCAGGACAGCGGCCCTCGAGGACCAGGAGTGCCCACCCCTGTGTTATACCCAGATGGTTTCTTTAAAACCAAAATCCTGCAAAAACATTTCTCACCTCTGGTAAATTCGTTTTTCTCCCACAAAGGAGGAAAATGACAGATTGTCCTTTTTGTGTTCTGTGAAGGAGGAACCTCGTTTCTTCTTGTTCTTGAACGGTTAACCTTTGGGATATCTGGCCGTTCTTCGTCTTGCGAGTCCACACGCAACTGGAAGTTACCCATTTGGGTTTCTTTGGTGGTGAAAAGAAGAGAGAAATGGCTGCACATCTAGAGGCAGAAGTGGGACTTATAGTTGAAGTGGCTTCTTGAACTGTAGCAGCTGTCCTCGCCCATGAAGGCAGCTGGAGGAAATCTTGCTCCAAAGAAAACGTGTCCTCTTCGCAACTTTATCTGAGCTGAATTTTAGAGTAAATATCCAAAAATCAGAAAGGATTTTGTTTCCTTAACTAAATTATTTTTAGTTTGAGTGAACAGTACAGATCTAAATAGAACTGCAGAATACCAGACAAATAACACTGATAATGATGAATTTTTCTTGCTCTTTTCTTTCTCCATCATTTAAAAAGACCTCCATTACTTTCACCTCTCAATAATCAATGGAACATTTCCTGCTGGCATTGCTGCAGTTAAACCCTTCTTAAAATTGTAGGTATTTCTGCCAAACCGTCTTTTGCGATAAGCGGCAAGTCTTCGAGACTGGGAGTCCTCCTTACCATCACCCTCATTTTTAGCTCCCTCAAAAGATTCTCTGTCAGATGTACCGATCTACCGATCGTATTCATATTATTTCCAGTCAGCAGGAATATGTTGGACCATTGATCCGCCGTCATCGTATGATTGCCGGAAGTCAAACTCCGAGTTCCCCCTTCAGGGTTCTCTGTGGTGAGTAAAACTTTCCAGATTGAAGTCTTGCTTTTCAATCGAACTACTTGTGTGCACCAGGACTCAGACTCTCCCTGCCTGCTCTTGTGTGCTATTTACTCTAAGCTTCTTAGCTCCATAGAGACTCAAAGAAAAAAAGAAAAGAAAGACTGACTGGCCTCATTTTCCTGTGTTATAGGAAAATAAAAATAAAAAACTCCTTCCCGTCAGAGTAAATGGTGGAAGCCAAGCGGTATATACAAGATAATAAGGATGAACAAGTTTCTAATGGGAATGGCGATTTATGAATCGGTGATGCATGTCGAGCTTTCATCATAAATGAAAGCCTGTGTAGCTAAGCCGCAGACAGAGCGCTCTGCTCTGTGGGGAAGAAAAATTATGATTTGGCAAAAAACTCAATTTTGGGCAATGACAGAGAGCATGCAGTTAGGCTCATAAGTTTACACACGCAGCGCTAGAATTTCAGCTTTTTGGACATTTTGCTGAAAGTATGAATAATGCATCAGGGTAATTTCTTGTGTGAATTCATGTTTTATCAAACTCATCTTTACACATAAGCCAAATGTTTGGAGGTTTCTCTGTGTTGCTTGACATAGTAGACATTGGCTTCTTTTAGTGCCGCCACCATACTCCACATGTTTGATTAATGGCCTGCTTGTAGAGTGTCTTGAAGAGTCCCTACGTCGCATTTTCCAAAGAGTTCAGTGTGTCAGCTAAACTTGTCTGAAGGTCTTTGTATTTTTACGTTTCTTTTTGGCACTAGTGGCCATTATTGAACAGTAAGTAGACAGGAATCAGTGAGCAGAGAGAACACATGCAGCAAACGGTCAAAAGTGGAAATCAAACCCAGGACGACCACCGAGAACCATTTTCCCTGTAGCTCAGAGTGAACTTGTGTTCACAAGCTCTGGGCAGTGACTGGAAGAACGAGACTGCGGATCCTTCCTGGATGCCTGCCTGCTGAGGTGTTCCAGGCACACCGCTCCAGATGGAGACTCAGGACATGCTGGAAAGGACTGTGTTTCTCGACTGGTCTGAAAACGCCTTGGGATTCCCCCAGGCGAGAAGGCCGGACAGTGGAGGGAGAAGTCTGGGTCTCCCTGCTTAGGCTGCTGCCCCAGGGACCCGACCCCGGATAAACAAGATGGAAGGTTCTTCCTAATCACTTGACATTAGTGACAGTTTTAGTTTAGTTTTTGTATTCCATTTTTCCTGAAAAATATCTCCAATATTTGAAATTCTTGCTGGGTACATAAACATATGAGCTCTAATTTGCCTGGTTAGAGTCTGGAGACAATCCATATCTGCAGCAGGTAAAAAGTCTCTGGCTTCCTTGTCTTCTTTTTTTTTTTTCTCACTGAGCCATTAGTGATGCGATACCTCCTTTTAGTTTCTTTTCACGGCTAAATCTTGACTAAATTCAGCTTTGTTTTTCAAGCACCTTCCCTGGTGAATGGTCCAGCTTGCTGAGACAGGACTTCAGATGGCCTTTGATGACTTTGTAATTGAGCGTAATTTGGTTTCCTGCCTCCGAACTAATGAGGCGAGAAGAAAGAACAGCGGCAGGGCTGAATACAGTTGTTTGCAGACAGAGGGGAGGAAAACTGCTGAGGGGAAAAAAATAAAAATAAAAAAATGTCGTGCTCCGGAGTGAGCGCACTCAGGTCCTAAAAAACATCTGTCACCCTGCTTTACCTCCTCATCACAGCAATAACAGCCAAATCACCATGCAGAACGGCGAGTCTGGACTTCATTTTCTGAGAGCTGAGAGTGTCGGGGACAAAAAAAAAAAGAAGACGAAGAAGAAGAGGACAGATGGAGGTGAAGCTAATTTATTCCTGCAATTATTTGAAATTTTCTCTGCAAGTCAAATTGCGGCGCGTAATAGGAAAGAGTGAGTGCACCCAGGGATTCATCAGCCAGGTTAGGGACAGGATGGTATGCATGGGGTGCGCTCTACCGCCGCTGGCTAAGCTGTGAAGTCAGGGTATGAGAAGAAAAAAAAAAAACCCTTGGGGAAAAACTTTAAAGTCAAAGAGATATGAGTGGCGGTGCTTAACAGCAGTGTCCATTGATTTACAAAGGAGCTGTCACAACAGCTTACCACTGAAGATATCAATTGGCACTTCGTCTCAGCATGCTAGCGGGTGGTGAGCAGCTGGAGTTGTACCTCTCATCCCTGTGCCTGCCAGGAGATTGCTGCGTGCTACTGAAGGGTAACTGCACACTTATCGCGCTCCTGCGTACATCCCCACCTGTCCCACCGACACCGTTGACCCACGGCGTCATTAGTATGCCAATCCACAGGCTTAGCTACAGCGTCACATGGATTCTGCCTTCCTCAGTGGTGTAGCTAAGTATTTCTATGCCTTGAACCCTTTCACCTTTTTTGTCACATTACAGCCACACACCTTAAAGCACTTTATTATGATATACCAACGCTAAATATAGGGTGATATTGGAGTGGAAGGAATATTACACATGCTTTGTGTGCTGCACACATTTGTATTAGTATTTAATCTCCCCGAGTTGATGGGTGGAACCACCTTTCGCTGTGATGAAACTTGCTTTGTGTAGTTTTAAAGTCAAAGTTTCGCTCATTATTCTTTACAAAACAGCTCAAGGTCAGTCAGTTTGAATGGAAAGCAACTAGCTTCACTGCTATTTTTGAAAGGCTTCCACATACTGAAGAGATATAATCTTTGAGCAGCGTGGACTCTAAACCGTGTCAACCCTCAAACCTGTCCATGGACGGCGACAGTCAACCGTACCGATTGGATAAATTTCTCGTGACACAATCCCTTAATTTCCCACAATCCAAAAGGATGCTAGGTAGTTTGATGAGTTAGCTGGACACCTAGCCTCATTTCTTGCGACTGTTTGCACTGACTCTCACCCTTATCAGCCCGACGTTGCATACAAGACAGTTTGATTTGAACACAGTTTCCCGCTGAGTCATTTACTGTAGCACACAGAGTACACAGTTGTAAGAAAGTATCTTTGCACTGACGTGATGATTGCTAGGTGCTCCGTGAGACGTTCAAAGCTAGGGATATTGTTTCACAAGCTAATCCTGCAGACTCCCTGATCAGTCTGCGGTGCCCCTTGCTCTACGTGATGTCGTTTGTTCACCAATGTTCTCTAGCAAACTTCTAACGTCTTCAAGCAACACCTTTATTTTTGTGTAATTAAATCACACACAGATGGACTATTTGCTAATTAGCTAAATTCTGAGACCATTTGTTGCATTAGGTCTTTAGAGGAATCGAAATAGAAGCAAGTCAATTCACATTTTTTGATATTTCTAAAGTAAAAACAAAGAAAAGTCAGCCCATGGAAAATGTTCAATCATATTACAACTCTATACCTTGTATTGGTTTAATACATAAAATCGTGTGATTATGATTTAAGTTTGCAGCTGTAACATGGCAAAATGCAAATAGTTGCTTTTGCATGACACCATAATGACTAATGATTCTTTAAAGCTATAGAAAACATGTTGACCAGGGACTTCTGTCAGTTCTGAACCATCTAGGATTCACCCTGGAATCTAGGGTCACTGCGTTAGGTGGTCGGGTGGATCAGTAGTTCCTGTCTTCTTTGTAGAAGAAACGGATGCTGTGCACTTCAGATCGAAGACAACAGACGCCCAGAACTATTTCTGTCCTAAATTTCACTCGACTGTGATCCACTTTGCTAAACAGTATGAAAACTGCTGGGCTGGCAGTGGAAGCCTGCAGGTCACCCATCCAATCCTCCATCTTTATCTTGCAGTTCATACCCAGAATCGCATCAGTGAAGAGAGACGAGCGGAGTCTCCGCATTGATTTCTGCAGAATCTTGTTTGCAAAGGCAAAGCTACCTCAGGAGAATGGATCAATTTGTTTTGATCTTGTGAGAAATCAATGTTTGTATGTCACACCCGATTCTCCGCTAAAGGCTTAGGAATCCTCTCCCTAATAATCAGCGAGCTGCTTGTGAAATCTCAGGGCTCTCTCTTTCTTTTTTTGTCTCTTCTCTGGAAACAGATGGAAGTGTGGAGCAATTTTGATCTCCGAGCGCCACATCGATGACACAGTGCAAACCGAGAATATTAATTGATGGGTCCGTCATGCATGTCTTCATTGGAGCACGTGTTAATTGAAGTGCCTTTCATGCAAATGTAATTGTAGTCGAGTAGCCCATTAAGTGGGTGAAAATGAATGCTTAAGGAATATTAATGCATCACATGATCATCAGTCATTTTGATGTAGATCCAAAAATCTGATGTAATGAGTTTCCTTTGGGGGTTACGAAACCACACATTTCCATGTAAATTATACATGGTGCCAAATTCCCATAATTTGACATTCCTTAAGGAATTAATTTGCTTTCTGTAAATGGTCTGTTTGAATAATCGTCTAGTTGTCATCTTAGCTATACAGACAACTAAAAATGTTTTGTTAGCATAAACATACAGTCAGATTGATAATGAAATGGTTTCAGGTAAAGGACCACTCCAATTAAGACATTCAAGAAAGATTGAAGAATTTCTGTTTGAGGACACTCTCTCATCCAATTCTGTTCTGCAAAAAATACTGTCAAAAAAGTCGGTTACTGCATTAAGACCATGTCTCCTTTTCTTCATTGTTCTGGTTTATCATGTAAAACCCTCTGCAGTATACCAATGGGGTGTGGATACTTTTCCAAAACACTGTAAGCACACATTAAACTGCAATGAATAAACAAAGTTCAATGTGTTATATTGAATCTCATTCTCTGATTATCAGTTTGCAGCATCTACAAATTTTATTGAACAGTAGTGCTGCAAATGTGTTTTTATATGGTAGAAAGAGCTGCTTTCATGCTGAATAAATATAATCCAACCTGCTCCCTTAGCATTGCTTTCTAGCTAGACCCCCTACCTTTCATCATCTAAGATTGCATGACTATAATTTTGTAAAGTTTTTTGTTTGTTTGTTTTGCCTTTGTGCACCAGCGTTCAGAAGCACTGTAGGCAGCGGTAATGGAAAACAGCACAACTATTGTTGCTGGCCTTCAAATCAACATTTCTTTTTTATGAGTGTTATTGGCTGATTGGATGTAATGACTCGTTTACTTTATTTGAAGACAAGACTGACATGACACTGTTATACACATCACATCTGTTATGAACATGAAGCAGTCTTCATGAATGTTTGACTGTTGTCATTAAGCTAGGTTGACCATATTTTAATTTGGGAAAACCAGGACAACCTGGAGCGCGGGGGGGGCTCTAAAAGCGGGGAAAGTCCATACATTTGCGTACTGACAGGCACGCTATCTATCTTCTGATTAAGAACAGGGCTGCCCGCACTGATGCGGCTCAGGGATTACGTCACACGCAGCGCCATGCGCAGTGCCCTAGTGCATGTAAATGTAATGGTCCAATGAAGGAAATTTAAAACAGGACATTTCCTCACTTTCTAAAAAAAACCCGGGACACCCGGGACAGGACGTGAAATACGGACATATCCCGGGAAATACGGACGTTTGGTCACCCTACATTAAGCGTCATTCAGTAAATAATGGCATTTTAATGCAAAGTTGCATTAGAACTTGCTTTCAAAGCCCGTTAAAAATGTCATCTTTGCATTAAAAGTGTCATTATTGATCGAATGACACTTCACGACAACAGTCATAAACTGTCATTAAGACTCATCATGGCACACCCCTTCAAATAAAGTGTTGATTATAACTGCCCATTTTAAAAGTTCAAATACTAAAAATACCTTTACAGAAATTGGCTTTTGTTGTCCGTCACTGTTGGCGGATCTCGTTTGTACGTCAGATTTAAGCTGTATCGGTAACAAAAGGTTCAGGCTCTGGACTTTTGTATGAGAAAAAGAACACGATTAATTGCTTTAAAATTTCTAACATGTTAAATGAATTAATCGAAATTAAGGGACTAAAGTCTCGGCCCTACTTTATATGCATTAATATTCACAGTGGAAAGCACATCGTAGGGCTAAGATTCTCATCTTTATCATATTTAGTTCTGCTCTTGGAGGTACAGTAAGCCATTGAAAATAAATGTGTGTAGAGTTGCATTGAGCCTAGGACTTTCAACTTCCAACGCTTCATTATAGCAGAATATTCCAGATATTACACAACACTACCTCTACCCCCTAGCTTATGGTGCTAATTGAGCTATTAATATTAAAGACAACTGAAATAAATCCCCTTATTTCCAGCAGACAATGTGGTTGCTATGGTGCTCATGACACTGTGATATTTTTCTAGAGAAGAATTTGGTGAAAGTGAAAAAAAAAGATAGTAATTTATGTTTCATTTTAGTTTGAAATAGTTTTTTTTTTTTACACCTGGTAGTCGGGTAGACTTGGTTTGACATTTACACTGGTCTTGTTTAGGCCACTTTATCCAAACTCTAGTTCGTTCGCCTAGGAAGTCAGGTTTGTTTGGGGAAGTGTGAACGCGCAAACAAACTGATATGGACAAAAATGAAAAGGTTTAAATCTTAGGTCTCGGTTCGGTTGAAGTGAATTCTGGTGTGGTTCGAATGAATGCTAAGCAGATCGGAGACCGCTTCAAAAGCAGGAAGCGGACAAAAGCACAGGGCATTCTGGGTAAGAAAGAAATACACGTGTCTAGCACTAGCAGTTTTTTACCAATGACAAAAGAGAAGTGCTTTAACAGTTTGCCTACAGGTAACCTTTTACGTGTTTCTCCACTGAATAAATGAAGATGCCGCACCCCTTCAGCTACAGATACTTCTTTCTGGATAGTGGAACTGTTGGAAGTGCTCCAGTTTTATTGTGAAGCTTCCACTAAAAATTGCATGAGAGAGAAGCTGAAGACCCAATATGTTGTCATACAAAAATTATTACACTCTCACCTTGTGATTCAAACACTTTTACTTCTCTTATCTTCCTATTTCATGTAAAATAATTCATATTGTGCCGCATTTCAGTGGAAGTCGGTGGCACCTTTAAAAACATGCATCAAAAAACTACTTCCCATTGTTGTTCCCCCACAGACGTCTCAGAAGTAGTTCCCAGTAAACACTTTGCCTTTTTAAAACCTATATTTGTCGATATTTTCACAACTGACAGCGGCACACTGCTGGGAGGGTGATTTCGGATGCCGACAGCTTTTAAAAACCAGCAGGGAGGTTAAAAAAAAAAAGTCAAGTTGAATGCGTTTGGAAAATTTCCCGCCTCTGTCTTTTAATACTGCCCCGCAGCTATTGGTGCGCCTGCAAGCCCACAGACAGCAGATGAGTTATTCATTATTTGACCAGGGTTTCTTATTCCACCGCTCATATAGTTAGTTGTTTTAGGCTAAGATTGTACATATATATATAATAAAAAAAAACAAAGGCTGCCATCTGCCTATGGCTAAGGCAGCCTTCCATGTTACCATAACGTTCTATTTCAACATGTGGTCAATTCCCCCTCAGACTTTCTTCTTGTCGCGCAACGACAGAAAGCTTTGTACGGGATCATGGACTGCAGTATTTTTCTGCCTCAGGAAGAACATATTTTAGTCTATTCCCCAAGCATGAATACTACACACAATCTTCCATATTTGTAGCTGTTTTCTAACACATGTGATCCTGAGAGAAATACTAGATGTATATAAAATCAGAAGTATCTGTGTTCAGGGTTTTGCTTTCCAAATCATCTACAATTCTTTTTTACATCCTGTAAGAAGACAGGAGTTGTTCAAACCTGAGTAGACGGTGTTCTCCTCGTTTCGGTTGATTGGCATACATTCACATTGAAATGTGATTTTTTTTCCCCCAGTCATTGTGTTTTGGGGATTTATCACACACAAAGTGCTATTTTTCTCCATTTTGATTGTTCCAAATAGCGAGAATCCAAAATTAGCTTCTTTATTAATTAAAATTTTTCATTCAGAAATATGAGCTTACTGAAGAGTATATGGTGACGCTACGGTCACTAAAGAAGATGTTGGGACTTTTTAAAGTGTATCCATGTGCAATATGGCCCTAACATTTCTGTATTAACGTCCTTTTTTCACCATTATGTGATTGTAAATTTGAGCTGCCAGAGGTAAACAGCAGATTTCATCATGTATATTCACTTTAATTGATATAGTGAAAAAAAAGGACTTTAATATGAAAGCTTTTTTTATTACAATGTCTCCATAAAAAGTTCATTTCATGTAGCTAAAATCAAGGCCTTAAAAAAGCTCAAATTAAATAAAATGATATAAGTTGGTCTTAAACATGTTAACCACAGGCCTTTAATCTAGTAGCTTTTTTCTCGTGGGATTTCTCTCTCAGGTAAAAGTGTGATTTGTGTGCCAAAATCTTCAGGGCATTCTGTGACTCAAAGTGGTTGAGGCTACCAGTAACAAGCTGATAATTTACCCTTGCTAGCTAGCTCTTTGTGTCTTTCATTTGTAATAAGCTCAATGAATGATGGCAACAGGTGAAAGTCATCACCACTTACGGGGAACCAGACATGTGGGAGGCCACGCGTTTGGTTTGAGCGTTTGATTTGACGACAGCCACAGAGGTTTTAACATTTTAACTGTCTTGTTTCTCGTCGCTAGCCCACGTGTTCCCATCTGCGTCGCCTCTCGTGTGTCGAGCCCTTTAAGCGCAAATGTATTTTGTTTGTTTTCACAATTGGTCCACTCCTGTTGCCAACATGTACAGTGCTAGGCTCATGCTGTACAAAAATAAAAAAATTAAAAAATGTAAGCCTGGCTCATGACTCATGAGCAAACAACAGGAAGTTTCAGCCTCTCATAAACAGAATCCGGTGTGTGTTCTAAACATTTCCTTCTGCTGCTGGTGTGTTGCAGAAAACGGCATCTTAGCATTCGGGAATGGATCTGACGTGAAAACGGGCGCCAGTCAGCCTGGGATGTCAAGTCCGGCGACGGACAGCCACAGTCCGCACTTGGCAACCACCGCCCCGGGCGTCTCCATGGAAACAGAGCAGAACGTTCTGCGAGCACAGATACCTACTCAGGTGAGACGAGACGGAAGACTGGAAATGTGATGTGCAAGCTTTTTTCTAAAGAAGTGACGAGGCGCTGGCTTCGATCTGGGTCAGGCAGCAGCGATTTAACAAACACTCCGCTCTGCAGAGGTCAACTAATTAGTAAATAATCCACCCACCTGGAAAATTATTCTGTAAATCCAGCTGCTCTACGACGGCCCTCAGAGGTTTCTTAGAGAAAATTAGTGGCAAACAGAACACCGTGGAAAGGTCAGGGAGAAGGTCACGGAGAGGCTTAAATCAAAGTGAGACTGGAAAACAATATCCAAGCTTCAAACATCAAACAGAGCTAATAATATTTATTGCTTTATTTAATGATATTAATTTTAATACTCAACAGGATCCCAAATATTCAGCAATGCCAACATCGACCGTCTACAAAACCCTTTTTATGTTTTGGTTCTACAATGGTTTACATTTTATTTTTCTTTAAAAAAAAAGACTTTCTAAACTGTTGTATGTTTTTAATTCTTGATCCATCTTAATCCATCTTTACTGTCACTCTTACTGCTGTATAAAAAACCCTATTTAAAATAAACAAGCATCACTTGGCCTGGTGGGGAGGCAAGTTAAGCCTGGTGGCCCGCCAGGCTTATAATCCACTGGGGGAAACCAGATTAAAAGGTTTGAAGCGTTTACTGCCTGTATTCACTGGGTTTTTTTTTTTAACGTAAACACTTCATGACCTTAAAAATGAATAATAAATAATAATAAATTAATAATTCTTAAAAAAGGTTTCTCTATTTAAAAAAAAAAAAAGTTATGTGACCCTCACTCACTTCCAACTTCATATTTTTGGCCTATGTGACAAAATTTTTGAACACCACTGGTATAGATCAAACCATATTCATGCATCAGAATGGCCCAGTCAAAGTAATTTACCCCAACAGCCTCCTATTCTGATTGCAGCAAAATGTGGTTCTCTGAAGTATTGACTCGGAGAAGACACAAGCTCCACACTTCAGATTGTTATCTTTGAAAAAACATTTTTATCTTCTTGCTTTATTCTGGCCTACCACATACAATCCCATCAAAATGTAAAGAAAGGTTCAGGGGGCGTTGATACTTTTACAAGACGCTGAAAAATCTTAGTTTCAATTCAATTTTTAAAATAATTTATTGATCAAAAATGTCGCACCTCAAATTTTTCAAGATTCTCCAAAGAGGAGGTGATGCTAAGTGGTGAAGGCTTTGGGCAGGAAGGATCTCCTGTAGCAGTCTGTATTACAGCAAAGTTGAAGAGGCCTCTGACTGAAGACACTATTTTTGTTTATATTTTTGGACCACTTTCAGCCAGAACAGAGCCATCACTTGTACTGAAACAGTTTCATTTCAGTTGAAATTTCAGGAAAAAAGATAAAAATTGTATTTTAAAATGATAAAAATCCTTAATAATTATTACATTATTAAAGAAGAAAGATGTCTATAACTTATAAAGCGATGTTTGACATATCCCTCATCACGTTCACACAAAAAAGGCGAAAATACAAAGAAATATTTTTTTACATTTTAATGTACAAAACCACTCAAGCTTTAAATATGCAGTGTTGTTAGGGAGAAATTGGAATAAGATCCTTTTCTGCATGTGAAAAAAAAAGCACTTAAAACACTTTGTAGCTCCTGAGGTCTAAATATGCTGCAGACAACATAATTGACAATATGCCAACAGATATAAATAAACTTCACAAGCTAAATGTGTAAGTAGGCCATTTTAATTTCCAGAGGGAAAAGCTGCTAAAAAAGCAAAACAAAAAGCAAAAATTTGGTCTTTTGGCTTTGTGTCCTCAGTGCTGCTCGTCCCACACACAGCTGCTCAACTCAATCTGTGACCAGGAACAGAAAATGACACTTTGCTGAACATACTTTTTTTTTTTTTTAACCCATCAGCTGAGGTTCAAATAAAATGCTGCTGTGACTGTGCCAGTCACTGTTAATTAAAACTAAAAATCTGCATCTGTTAACTCATCAAAACGTCACAGGAGCTGCTGATTTGCCATCCAGTCTGTCCGCCGCAGCAGACATGGAAACAAGAAAAAACACACACACACAAAAAACACCCTTTTAAATTGTCCTACAATTTATCGCATTACTAACAGTGTTGAGAGTTTTGGGAGGATTTTATGGGATAGATCCAGGCAGTTCAGAAGTGAGTATCATTTAAAATCTTTAAGCATAATTATGGCCTAAGAATTTAGGAGATGAAGCAGAAACAGCAAGCTGAACTTCAAAGATGTGTCAGTAATGAGAAAAAGAAAAAGTAACCTTTTAAAAATAAATCCAAAAGTGACAGTTTAACAAACAAAACATGGTCTTTTTGCTCCAAGGATCTACTAGCAGATGAGCAGCTAATGGTGCGTGTCTGAAGTCAGTTGTCAGGTTTCTGCTGAATTCTGTTTTTAATTCTTTAAGACATGACTTTCAGACACCGTAAATCTGCTGGATACGCCAACTCAGAATAAAGATTAAAAATCTTTAAAAACGCTTTATAGAAAGCCTTAAAATCTAGCTACTGATCAGGAATGATTCTTCGAGGGATCTGGAAACCTACAAGCACAATGTTACAGATATTTTAAACTTCTACTTTCATTTTTGGTATACATTTGCTAGTTTTATTTTGCTCCCTATGAGTTATATTTTTCAAGAATTTGTCTCTTTAAATTCATTTTTAAGGTCATGAAGTGTTTACGTTAAAAAAAAAACCCAGTGAATACAGGCAGTAAACGCTTCAAACCTTTTAATCTGGTTTCCCCCAGTGGATTATAAGCCTGGCAGGCCACCAGGCTTAACTTGCCTCCCCACCAGGCCAAGTGATGCTTGTTTATTTTAAATAGGGTTTTTTATACAGCAGTAAGAGTGACAGTAAAGATGGATTAAGCTGGGCTTAAAGTTGACAGATTGAACTGCGCATCAACAAGCTTGGGCTTCACACTCCTGACTTTTGGTAACTTTTAACAAAAAGTTACAAGTTAATATATTTTGAATAACACAATAACCATATACTATTTATTTTTTCTGAGGTGAGATTCAGAGAGGTGTTCATGAAAAGATGTCAGCCCACGTTTAGACTAAACGGCATCGAGAGGTTGGAGATTATCTTACATGATGTCCATACAAATAAAGTTTAAATCTCTGATCATCATTTAATCAACTCTTTTCATCAACATGACTTTTCATCCCTCAGGTCTCTGACTGAAGTCGACCAGAAGTAGCATCTGAATCACAGCCTGAATCATTTCACCGTTTTATTTTTTTAGTTCATCTGAAATAGATTTGATCTGCTTCAGTTCAAAATAACTGGACTGGTCAAAATTAGGCCGAATTGTTTAAAGCGAAAGGTAGTTGTTTAAAAAACTATTTTGCACTGGGGAGCATTCATAGTGCATCCGAGAGTCAATTTTATATTAATTGTTAATTATTTTTGGACAAACACATGAAAATGCTAATCGTGCCATGATGCGGCAATACCGTAATCAGTTTCAACTCCAACATTAAAGTGGTTTTTTTGGTCATTTTTATGACTGTTGAAGCAATAAAAAGGGTGAAACATGTAAGGGTGTGAATACATTTTAGGGACACTGCAGGTGAAGGAGAGGGTTTAATGTCCCTCTGCTCTCCTCTGTAACTCAGGCATTTGCGGCCATAATTTATGTATTATTTAAATTTTTGTTTAAAAAAAATCGTTGCTGTTGCCATCATAACTGTCCAAAAAGTAAAAAAAAAAAAAAAAAAGTTTCAAGCTGAGGTTTTAAAGGGGATGCGCAGTTAGCTTTTCAAACATAGCATGCTGCATTTAGTTGCTACTACTACTAATAATAATAATAAAAACAACGTTCCTCCAAAGGTTTACTCTCTGATAAATTATACCTCTTATGGCTTTTGTTGAATAAAGCCTTTCTTCTTGCCAATAAAGAAAGTAGTTCTTTCTTTAAGTTTAAAGGTTTTTAGTCTGGTGTATTCAGGAAAGCATTTTCACCGCTAGTTGGACTCTGTGCAGGCAAGGCCAACCAAAAACGCCTAATGTGGCGTCATGCTACGGTGATTACAAACATTATGTCTCATACTCGTCACAAACTGAGCCTTTTTCTGTCAGTGGCTGGTGTTGTATAAGGCCAGTAGCTCCACCTGAACGGTGCCATTGTCTTATGGACCTACAACCGAAGGGGGCCCAGGAATGGTGTATGGGTCGGTTGTATAGAAACAGATAAAATAGAGTCCTGAACTGAACCGTCCTGTACCGCTCCGGGGAGACAAGGCATCGGTCCTCTTGTCTGCTTCTCTGACTAACGCTCTCTTTGCCTGAGTTTAGGACATTACCTTTTGTTTGTAAAAATGTTGGAAACCTTTTATCTCACAATTAAGTAGTACTTTGTGCCAATTTGTCTAATAAAATCCAGACAGAACACAGAGTTTGTTAGTATTATGATAAAAGCATAGAAAACCTCTAGGGCAGGAGTCTTCCAATCCAGGACTCATGGCCAGCATTCTGCAACTTTTAGATGCGTCTCTGCTTCAACTCACCAGAGTCAAATTATGAGGTCAATAGCAGGAGTCTGGAGAGCTTTAGTGACCCGAGGAGGTCATTCAGTTTTGAAGGCCCCTTCTCTGGAGGTGCCAATATGATTGTGAGGGACTGTAAAAACACAAATCCCAAAACAATACCATAAATCACCGCCCGTGTGCTTTCTTTCAGGTAAATGGGAATGACAGACTGTGGGGCGACGAGGGAGACTCCACTCTTCCCTCTCCGGGCCTTTTGGATCATGGCCCTGAGCCCGTCCATCTCTCTATGCTGCTCATCCTGGGCTGGCCCATCCTGGTGCTGCTCTCCCAGCCGTAGGAGGCGTCCCTTTAATGACCTTTATGGACTGCGCTGTTCAGAGCCGACAGGGAGGAGGGTTGGGGTGCGAGAGAGAAACGGCCATTCCCGAGTGTCCGACGGCGGTGTGGGGGGAAGAAGAGTGAGCTCTGTCCTGCCCCACTCCCCTCTCCCTGTCACACACCGGAAACCCACCTAATCTTTTTGTGAATCATGACTCAAGAGTGGATGTGTTGTGAAGGATGCGTCATGGACAGGACCACAGGAGAGGGTGTCACCACTGCACCACAGAGTTCGGAAGGGGGGGGAAAAAAAGAAAGTTCCACGCATCATTCCCTGCTGCACACCAGGCCAACTTTTACGGAAAAAACACACACACACACTTCTCTCAGCTGCATATCTGCGGAGAACAAGGCCAACAGGTTCAGAAAGTGTACAGTGAAGAGACACTGAGGATGCAGTGACCGAAAACATTACAAAATATAAATATATATATATATATATAAAATAAAACGAATAAATGATTTTCTTTGTTCTTGAACATTCCTTGATGTAAAAAAGAAAGCATTCAATGTAAGAGACTCTTCTCTCAGACGACGTCTTACACGAGATTTAAGGTGGAACGTGTGTGTTTGTCCACATGCAGCGCTCCGCCCGTTTAGCTGCGCTCCTTATTTTTGATGCCACATATTTTGTTTTAAAGAGTTGTTACCAGAAATGTTAGCTAGAAGCACATGTTATAACCCGAGTCAAACCACAGTGAGATTCTTTGACTGTCCGTGGTCGTGTTTTGAGTTGAAGGTCGAAGAGTTCAGTTCCAAGAACAATGAAAATGTTTACCTAAAATTATGCTAACGTTAAACAAAATTAAGATCTGTCTGCATTTAATACTGTTAATTGTGGACCAACTGTATTTTTTTTAAAGAGCCTTATTCAAAGTCTTAAGACTGGGAAGGAAACTACAAGTTATGACATTTTGTTCTGATGGATCAGAACCAGGCTGCAAGCTGTGGTTAAAGGCTTTGAAAAAAACTAACAGGAGTGATAGACAAAATAGAGAAGGCAAATTACTCTACACTCCATTTAAAGCAAGATTTCTCATCAATTGATCAAAAGGGTAAAACTGTTGCCTTATAAAGTGTCGATGTGCATCTGAATCTGGTTCCACAATATCTTCTGTCAGGCCCCTGATAGCAAAGGCAGAAAGTTTTGTCTCTGAAATCAGGCATTATCGCCATTCTTTAAATGGAGATAATTGGTCAGAATTGCTGAGATGAACAAGCAGTACATCTTGAATTTCTTCATGAAATATAATAATCAAGGGACAAAAACTGTAAGTAAGGCTGAAAGGGGGCGGGGGAGGGAAAGTACTTGTTCTGAGTCAAAGGATCCATTAGAACATCCACAAAAACACAAGCGGTTTCTCAACCCAGCTTTAGGTCCAATGGTTGGACCTATAGCTGTCCACAGATAGCTACAGCTCCACTACTGCCATCAGGCAAAGTACGTCTCTAAGGAATACAGCGTCCATCTTGGACCATCCAACACGTTCCCCTGGTCTAAATCCCATTAAGAAGATTTGGGGAAGGCAAAGCAGATTTACAAAAATGAATGTCAGTTCCAGAACAATAATAGGTTCCCTTTGTGAAGCGACCTTTGACACAGGGAGCAATTTACTGGAAACGTATCAAGCATGCCAAATATAAGAAATGAATTACTAGGAGCTGTGGGGTTACTTGCTGTTTAGAACATTGACACAAAGTTCTGTTTGGGTTTTTTGAACTTTTAAGCTTAATGCAGATATTTGATTTGTCTATTTAATCTTGCTCCTGTTTCTTCTGTTTGCATTTTGAAGCTCAACTTTCAACCTGGTAATGGTCCACTGGGATAAATGTGAATACTTACAACTTTTTGTTTTTTTAGGCTTTGGATTAAGAGTGTATGAGTAGATGCCCCCTTATGTAAATTTTTTAATACCTCACTTTGGAAGGGAACTCTTCACACTTTCATTCATTAAGCTTTAAATGTGAGGACTTTCGGTCTGTTTCTTTTCTGATATATAAAAAATACAATCAAGTAATTTTTTTCTGTGAAGCAGTAAGAGATTGAGACAAGTTTATATTTTATAAATGTATGTGAACTTTGTCGCAAAGACAACAGATATCTATGAAAAGTTTACGAGCCGATTTTGCTATGGAATCAGTGGGACACAGACGGGGGGCTCCAGGTGAAGACGCCCCCGCTGTCCGTGAAATGAAAGCGGTGACCCGCGTCACCCGCCGCTCCCCTCTAGAGTCTTCGCTCAACGTGGGACATCAAAAAATATTTTACCGTACGATAAAACGGCACAGAACTGCTTTTTGGACTGGACATTTCCATCCTGAGTGGGAGTTCTTGGGCAAACTTTCCACTCTGCCATCGAATTCAGTGTTATACTGTGAATTGTCAAATGATCCTGGCAAAAGGCTGAAAATGGCTGCCGATAGACCCGATCGAGCTCAAGCTGAGGAAACCAAACTGTTCGTTCCTGATGACGTCATAACAGCACAAAAAGTTTTTTGTTCTCACGAGTTCTACGAGATGTGATGCTCTGTGTCGCCCATGTTTTCTTTTTTCTAAATGAGACCAGAAATGTGTTTTACAAAAAGAATTAAAGCAGTTCAACATGTAAACAGCTGTCTTAAAGGGCCAGTCCACTCATATAAAGTCTGCTGTCGCTTCACTACACAAGATGGTTTCTGTTCATTTTAGCACACTTCTTTAAAAAAAAAAAAAAACAACCATACAGGACATGAATAGAGAACGTAACAATTAGGTTCAAGTCAAATTACAGTCTCTTCACATAGAAATTACATCAAATTCAAATAAATGACACACAAATTATTAAAGTTGAGTTCATATGAATACTTTTGCAGGGTAAGTAGGGGCTGCGGGGACAGAAACACGAATACTAATTTATAGAGTCAGTTATAAATATATAGTATAGAAAGACAACAGGTAGAGAGAAACAGAATCGCACTGAAGTGAAAGGTTCAGTGTATTATGGATGTCCAGTCAATCCTTTTACTTTGCAGCACAAAAAAAGCAAAAATGACACAAAACATGTTTTGACAGCAGGATATTCTGACTGTGGTAAACATACCACAAACTAATGGATAGATGTGTCTTTTTTTTTTTAGGCCAAGAAAACAAAAATATGTAATTTCTTAGTTTTGCTGAAAGCAGCATTCCTGAGACAAACACCTGCTCAAACCTAATCTGGCAAATGAGGAGTGAAATTGAAATTAAAACATGGCCACAACAACTTGTTATTTAAAACTGTGGAAAAGATTCTAAAACTCGTACAAAAAGGAAAATCAACACGAAGTGAGGCGAGAGTTGTAGGTAGTTTCAGTCAGCAAGCACAAATTAAAAAAAAGTCATGTGGAGGTTAGGTTGGATAAAAAAAAAAAACATGAAAGAAAGAATAAACAAGAACAGAGACCATTTGAGGAAACCGAATGGTGAAAATGATGTTTTAAGCAGAAAATTCAGACGTAAACTGTCATTTGTGAGGGGAAGGAAACAAGGCATTCTGAGCTATGGAACATTATATTGTTGATAATATGGGGCTCCAGGTGAGGTAAAGGAGCAGGACAAACAGCAATCACTACCAATCAATATTGGGCATTGATTTTCTTTTCTTCTTTCAATTTAAGGTATGGTTTAGTGACGGCAAAGTCCTTCTTTAAATGGAAATAATGCATCTTTTCACTGAACACAAAACGTTTCCTTCAGAAATTCAAAAGTTGAAATGGTTCATTAATCCCAAAGGGAAATCGGATGTTTTGACCAGAGAAGCAAAATACAGTATATATATATATATATATATATATATATATATATATATATTTTTTTTTTTTTTTTTTTTTTTTTTTACATATAAAGTGATGAAATTTGGTTTCGCATGGAACCTTACAAAATTATTTCCAATAATAAATGTTCTTTAGTTACACGGTTCTTTCCCCCTCTTGTCAGTCACATAATTAAAACAGAATCTCTAGAAAATTTGGTGGTTTCTGAATTAAAAATCATTTCTCAATCAATCCGTGACCGCCAAAAATCCCAAAACAAATCGCCAGACACTCATACATGGTACCTCAGGAAGAAGGGCCTCCTGTAGCAGTCTGGATTGCAGCGGAATTTGTACAGACCTCTGACTGAAGACTCAACAGTCTGATGAGTAGTCATTCTGGACCAATGGATGAGCTCAGATAAAATCCCATAAAAATCCACTGAGCTCTATGATAGTAATTTGACAAAATATGGTGCAAAGTGCTGCAACATTTACGCCTTGGATAATACTAACAATATTTTCCCCCCTCCAGGTTACAGCTTTAATGTTCTGGACAAACAGAATTGCTGGTGAATCATTAGAGTTCCTCTTTGAACAGAAACATCAGACTCCTTGGCTTCTGACACTCCTGATGAGCAACTGTGAAATGAAAATATTCGCAAAATTGCTTCAGGTTTTATTACTTAGTAAACAAAACAATAAAAAAAAAAACCCAAAAAACAAGCCCGACACTAACTCGTTGCAATCAAAACAAAAAAAAAAGAGAGAGAGAAGAAAAAAATAAAATCACTGCATCATTATCTCATCCCCGTTGCTCGTTTTGGAACAAACAAAAACAGAAAAAGAAAAAGAAAAAATGGCCCAGGGGAACATAGTTACAAATTGAAACTCTTGCAGAGTGTGTGTCACCTGCGCTTTGCATATGGTGGCTCTAATTGCCACCAGTCTGCACGTTTTGGGTCAGCAGCTATGTGGGACAGACCTCCTGCTGTTCCAGATACTGTAGCTGTTTGCTGCAGGCTGACAGGAAGCTGAAATCCCACCGACGGGGAAGGAGCCGCGTGTGGCACCAACACAGCACGTCTACACAGAACGCTCTCTTACAACTCCAGCTCCCAGAGGCAACTTATTCAATTCCAGCAGTTGCAAAAAAGAAAAAGCAAAATGTTATTCTTATACTAGAATTTATTAAAACTATTCAAACCCGATTCCATTTTATTTGTAAAGTTTAAGAACGTTCTTCCCCTGCTCCTAAATCATAGAGCTCTACTTATTGGGTTTGTTGATGTTCTAATTCTGAATCTAATTTCTAAATATCAGTAACTCCTGCAGCAGCGCTAATCATTTACTGGACCTCTAAAAAAAAAAGTTTGTTTCTCATCATGTGTGTTTTTAAAGGATGTTTAAATGATGAACCAGGACGAAGTGGAATCAAAGTGCCTTGAAGCCGAGCGGTGACACGACGCTGCATATTTAACACCGTAATCAGGGAGCCTTCAAAACGTATAACATTACGAACGAAAGTCAAACTATATTAATTAACTACTGTAGTTCAAATGCAGCAAATGTTATTAGGATTGTTTTCACAGGTTTGAACAAAATAAAAATGCATTCAACTTTATCTTTAGATACATTTCATTCACTTTCTCTCCCTCTACTTCAGGCTGTTGTCTCTGGTTTTACTTCACTACTGAGAGCAGAGCACAGTAGCGTGCAGCGACACAGACAGCAGCCAGAGATGTTGGATTTTCAGAATAAAGTCAATTTTAATGTTTTATGATATTTAAATTCATTTCAAACTCTGATTATGGTTAGTGTAAGTGCACAAATGTGAGTATGTAGGACATCCTGCTATAATTGAAAAAGATTTGTGATCAAATCATAAAACATTTGTATGCATTATTAAACTTTTTTTAAGTCTATTCTATCATGGAGGCACGCACGCGTTTTCTCTGACAGACAAAGCAGAAAAATGCAGGTCTTAGCAACCACTGCCTCCTCAGAGTTACGTAGCTCCGCTTGCTAGCATGACTTTAGCATTAGCACCGATGCGAAGCTGGCCAAAGCTGATTAAAATCTGAAATCCTTGCTCCAACATAGACGTTTTCAACCACAAGTTATGAGATACTTTATAATTTACAGAGTCAATATGTTCAGTCAGGAAACAACATTTATGGCCATGACACCCAAGAAGCTCCAGGCACTTAAACCCTTTGCCAGACAGACTTCACACACACATAAACACATATTATTAAAATGTTCAAAAGCTGAACTGAAAGTGAGCCTTTCCAGTATGAGAAACCAAGCACTGCCATCATCTCACACACGAGTCACAGAACGATGCAAAAAATCTAATCATTCCAAGCCAAAGTATTGTTGTTCACTGATAATCACCCAAGCAGAAAGCAAACCGGTTCAGCTCAAATGTTACAGACTGAAAATAACCATGCCATGAAATAACACAACTCAGTGCAGGTTGCATTAGAACAGCCACTAATGAGCTGGGCAACTGCACACACTCCAAGAGCCAATTACTGCCCTGATGCTGCCTTTCAGTTGTACTCAGAAATGGGAAATTCCAACTTCCCGGTCAAAAAAAAAAAAAAAACAGAGACTGGAACGCCCTCAGAAGTCGGATTTCCCATTGGGAGACAGGGAGCAACTCCAACTACCCACAGCACGTCCCACATTTGGAGGCCTTAGACCCGCGGACGTCGCGGGTTCGACTCCCGGTCCCAACGACCTTTGCCGCATGTCCTCCTTCAAAAAAATGGCGCCGGCTCAGCTGGCTGCCTGCAGACGCAGCTCCCGTCATGTGTGTGTTAATCTGTGTATAAAAAATTCTTGCTGTAACTGCGAAATAATTTCCCTGCTGGGATGAATAAAGTAATTCTTCTTCTTCTTCTTATGACTTGGACTTCGCGTTTCAATATGGCCGCTCCTCATAGCAACAGTAGTGGATGTGATGGAAAAATGAGTCTTTTAAAGTGATCTACAATCAATGTTACGTGCAACTCTAAACAGAATAAATGAAAATTGATGTTTGCTTCTAGAAAGTAAAGCTTAAAGATATACTGCAAACAACACTTAAAGGCGTCACCATGATGAAATTCTCTCATCTCCCATTTCCTATTTCCCAGATAACCGGAACGCAGCATCAAAACATAATGTGATGTTATCCAAACTGCATATCAAATAAGCAGAATATACTAATTATCTGGACGAACAATCATATTTCCGACTGAATTCACGAAAAGCAAAATGGCTCTTACCTTTAGAAGTTCTTCTTTCCTTGAAACGTTTTGAAATAAAGTCCTCAAAGTCTAGCTCCCGCCAGAAAGCCTTTTTCCGACTCTAGGAGTAAAAAAAGATCTATTGGGTCAAAACATCTTGTACGTAGAGTTGGTGGAGGCGCGCGCGCCAACGCCTAAATGTTATTGGTCAGTTTACTTTTGTAAATTTGGCGGCTTGGCGCTTTTTCTGTAAGCTAAAAATGAATGAGCGGAGTTTGAATCCTCCCGTGGTTCTAAGAGCGGCCCTGCCAGAGCTTTTTACTGGGTCGCCGGTTTATGAGCTTTGTGTGCGTGCCGTGCGTCAGGTCTCCCAGTTGGACAACTGTTTCAGCCGCTGCGTCACACCAATAATGCAATGATGACAGAACCTTCATACCAACACGGTGTTTTAATACCGTCAATCTGTGTTCAGCTGTTCTCAGGTCGGCTGCAGGCATTTATCCGTCTTTTACATTTTTCCAGACTCCAGTTTTGAAAATGGAATAAAGTCCATTCCGCCATCTTAGTGCTCTGTGTAAAGCTGCCTTCTGCATGTTCCCCACCCACAACATTTTTTCTGATTATTTTCCACCAAATCTCTGTGACCGCAGCGCATGGTAGACCCAAAAACGTTGTCCTCCAGGTAAGGGATGTTTGCTGTTTACTTCCACTGAGTTGATCGACAGGCGCCATCATATCAATTGAACAAGTGCGCGCGCCTGAAAAGTGCATAACAGGAGATGACGAAACACCCCACGAACCCCCACCTCAAAAATGAACCCGGCACCGCTGGTGGTACCGGGTCTTCATGAAGGTACCCGCCGTTTCCAATGAGCTGGAGGAGGCGCCATTATTACCTTGTCCTGTTTGCTCACCGGCTAAAGCTAGCCACCGTTAGCTCCCGCTGAGCTTAGCTAGCAGAGGGCGACGCTTTGAAGCTAACCGTGGCTAGCTAGTTGTTGATGAAACATTTATTTCTTTTATTGCAGCAGCTTTTTTTTTCTCTTGGTAGTTCTGTTGGGATTTCGGTTGCTACTGCTGTCCATTTTCTGCCAACACAAAATGTTCCACGCAGAAATACAGCCTATCTAAACATGAATCACTAACCATATTACACTTTTTCAAACTTCACCTTTTCTTCGGACACCTGATGTTGCACCAGTAGAGACCGCCTGCTCAGTCCTCATAATGCCTCCCCTCCTGCTCCCAATCACCGCTGTCAAGTCAACGGACTGACATATGAAAGAGAAAGTCGTGAGTTTAAGTTTTTAATAAGTTTTATTCAAATTAGATGATTTTGAGAATTGAGAGCAATGAAGCTGCAAATAAATAAATACAAATTTCTGGCTGCAGAAATTGCCCCTGACCAGGCAAAAAACATCAGTACAGTTTTTGGGTTTTTTTTAAAAAAAGAGGCAAGTATAATAAATAAATAACCAATTGTACATGTTTTTTTTAAAAAACACACAGATTCATTAAATTTTGAGAGATGTTGACTTCACTGAAAAATCTTTTCAACCTGCAAAGTTATTAAGATTATTCTTTGCATTCTTATAAAATGAAGTTCCCAGTTCTTGAATCTAGTCATCTTGAATTTAAAAATTAAACAATTTAAAATCTTTTAGTTAATCTATGCAGAGACCAACATGTTTAGCACCAAGACCCTATTACTATTAGGCTTGAATAGCTTCGCTGTTTGTTTTTTCAGCACTTGAACGCAACATTGTCCCGTCAGATAATTTTCTGACGCCAAAATGATCCCCCAGCGAGTGGGAACGAAATTTGACTTCATCATTTAACACCTTGTCTCTTTAAGAAACTCTGCCGTCAGGACGTCATCACCACATGGCTCCTCTATCAACCCTTTAGCAACGTTTTTACCGGCGTTGCCCTTCTCAACGCTGCTCAGTAAGTTCATTTCTACCAGGTGTTTGCTAATTGCTGCTGGCTAGTCTGAAGGAGTTGAGTGGGGGAAGTCTTGGGGGAGTGGTGCTCTGTGAGGTGGAATTCGGGAACCTGGGAACTGCATGTTGTACAGTTGTGGTCATGTGGTAAATATGTTACGTCTGTCTTGAGAAAACATTTTGTGTCTGGAGTAATAGAGCTGAGCCATTTTCTTTGCAAACCCCCCCATGACAACCATGATTGACTTTCCTTTCCACATCACACCTACGCACTAAAACATGTTCATCTGTCATGTAAAAATCCCAACAAGACAAAATGAAGTCTGTGGTTGTATAGTTACACATTTGAAAAGGTTCAAGGGATAGTACAACTACTTTTATTAGCCACAAAATGCATTCACATCTTAAAAATAAGCAATTATAATATGAACAAATAAAATGCGAACTTGCAACAAATGTCTATCTGCTTGAAGACGCATTAAACTGCACCGCCAGCCTCCCTGAAGCTCATATGGGTAATTATTCCAGCTGCACAATGGGCTGGTTTCTCTGAGAAGCAACGTTGGAAAGAAAAAGAAAAAAAGAAGAATATTAATTACATTTTCTATAAGCTGCTGTCTGGAGGGAACTTTCCTGTTTCCACACAGAGCTGGTGTTTTTGTAATTAAATGCCCGATACAGAACAGCAGTTTAATCTCCAGTGTGAAGCAGAATGTCAATTCTTTTACTCATAATGCTAACGAGCTCTATGAAAAACAGAAAAATCTATAAAACTGTATTCTAGCAGTTACAGAAAAAGGGGGGCCGCTGTGAAAAAGTACCTGTGCTCTTATAAGAATTTGATGTTTTTTTTCCTGAAACTTAAACGTTTCAGATCATTAAAACACAAAAAACTTTTTTTTTAAAGGCATTTTTAAATAATGCTTTAATTTGTAAAAGGGATAAATAAAAAAAGCTTTCCAAACCAACCTGGCTCTAAGTGAAAAGGAAGTTGCCCCTTATGTTAAATCATGAATAAACATTTGTATATTTTTGTATAGTTCAGCTGAATCTCAAATAAAAGCTGACAATGAAAATACCTCAAAACTGAAATTGCACAGCAGGAAAATAATCTGAAGCAAGCTAAAAGAAATGTTGACTACCTTTGTACAAGTTTAGATTTTAATCTGATTAAAACACACCAAGCTTGAAAATGTTAGAAAAATAAAATAAAATAAATGGATCTCTATCTTTTTTCCACTTGATCTACTGTTACAATCCTTTTTATATGGAGCCTTCATGGATTTTTTATTTATTTATTTTATTTTTTTCCTGTCATGCAGAGTTCTTTGAACACATTCTGCCCCTCACGTTCACCCGCCTCCCTCGTCCCGTCTGGGTTTGGGTCAGCCTTCGCATGAACAAATTGCGTGTGGCGACGAGATTCAAGGGCGGAGAGGAAAAACGGGCGAAGGACAAAATACGTGACAAAGGCAGGATGGATGTTGTTGGGAGAGGAAGGGGAGCGGCGTCTTACAAAATGATTCATTCAGCTTGTAACTCGCATGGATTTGTTTGAGGATTTCGCTCGATGTTCCAGGATAAAGTGGGGCAGAATCGTATGGTGACAGACAAAATATAATGAATGTGCTTTTCAGAAATAAGAATCCGAACACTCTGCCATGGACTTCTATCCAAAACTTTTACTCTTCTATGGCTTAATAAAATCAGTGGGAACAAATCGGTGTGTGGAGGTGCCATAACAGCTAAACAGAAATAAAACTGAAGAAATGATCTTTGGACAAAAAGAGGAATGACCTCGAGGGCCGCTGTCCTGCAGTTTTTAGATGTGCCACAGCTACAAAACACTGGAATGAAATGGCTTAATTACCTCCTCCTTGTGTAGATCAGTTCTCCAGAGCCTCAATGACCTAATTATTCTAGTCAGGTGTGGTGCAGCAGAGGCACAACTAAAAGCTGCAGGACTGCGGCCCTCGAGGACTGGAGTTTGACCCCTGTGACCTAGAGTCAGCCCAGAGCTTCAGTTGTTACCGCTAGAAACCAGAGACCAGGGCTGACATCTGGGTGTAGTGATGGACTCAGACCTGAACCTTCAGAGACACATAAAGACAGTTACAAAGTCGGCCTTCTATCACCTGAAGAACATTTCCTGGATTAGAGGACGAACGTATCAGCAAGATCAAGAGAAACTCATCCATGAGTTTCTCTTAAGCAGCATTGATTACTGCAACGGTGTTCTCACATATAGAACAAATTTCCAGAAAACTTAAAACCAGCCGAAATACCGAGTGCCTTTAAGTCAAGCCTAAAACCCCACCTGCTTAGAGTTGTTTTCAGTTCATATTAACTGGAACATTCATCAATTTAATGTATATTTGATGATGATTAGTCTTGATTTGGATGATGGCATTTGACAAAAAGCAAAGGTTATTGGTTTTTTCATCATTGGTTACTGTGTTGTTTTCATCACATAAAGCACTTTGAACTGCTTTGCCAGCAAGGTCAGGAAAAAGTTTTTTTTAAAAAACAACATAGTGAGGGAGAGGGAAGTAGCATGTTAAGCTTGATTGACAATCTTAACATGTAGATGTGCTGCAGAATTTTCTGTGCTTTGGTGACCGACACACCAACTCTGTGACAGACCATCAGTAGAGCAGGTGTTTAAATTAGCTAACCAAGTTAACCTACCACAGCAATCATTCACAGGGGAGGAGAAAAAAGTAGAATACAGTTGGTTTTGGGCTCATCTTCAACCGTTTCTCTGTGTTAGTTTCCCTTTGCGGTGGCGCACTGCACTAAATTCGTAATGCCTACAACTCCAGGTTTCATTTTGTTAATGAAACCGTTCTACCATAGCAACACGACTATGGATGACAAGTAAAAGAATCGTCTTTTTACCCTCCAGCTTTTTGTGCACGCATAAAACTTCCGGGTGTAAACAATAACGTGGAACGTGTGCGCACCAATAAACGTGACTGGACTTGGAGACTTGTAACAAGGGTCTTCCTGTAAAGTAGAGCTACCAAATGTATCATACTGCAGTCATCATTGCAACATCATGTTATGCAATATTGCAACCGGAATGGACTGCCTCTATTCAATATTAGGTAGGCTATTATATGACGCAATGAATGAAAACTCTGCCTGCCAGTAATATATTAGGCGACGAAGACAGAGACAGGGAAGCTGGTTGGAAGACGGATGATCCTAAACACGGGAAAAACTTTGAAGAAAACCTGTTAGAGGCTGGAAAAGACTCCAGACTGGATTGGTGTTTCACTTTCCATCTGGACATAGTCTCTACACAACCACAACTACAACGGAATAGTTTAGATCTAAGAATATTTTTGTATGAAAACGGCCCATAGTCAAAGTAAAGACCTAACCAACGTACAATTCTGCTGTAAGACTTGAAAATTGATGTTCATAGGCATTCTCCGTCCAGTCTGACTGAGCCTGAGGAATCTTTACAAAGAAGAGAGTGCCAACATTTTTAGTCTTTAGAAGTCGAGGGACATATTTTCCTTTCACTACATAGTATGGATTACTTTGAGTTGCTCTATCAGGTAAAATGCAGATAACTTGTGCAGTAAACACTGGCTGCTGAGAACATATAAGGGAGAAGGAAGGAGCGAGAGTGAGGCGACGCACTGACCTTCCATAAGTTACAAAAAGAAGTGAGAGGAAGGAAAGTGAAAGAAGACCGGAATAGAGGAGTAGAGATGAAAAGAGAAGACCAAAGGAAGGAGAAATTCAGAGGGGACTGAGCTTGGTGGGGGTAACAGAGCAAAGGAAGTAAAGGTATTGAAAAGATTATAGGATTCGGAGGGAAGCAAAGGGGGGAAAGTGTGAGATTATGAAATTAGAAAGGGAAACGGGTGAGGGAGGAAAAGGAGAAAGACTGGAGAAAGGAGGAAGAAGCAAGCAGAGCAAGTGACAGAGAGAAACAAAGGGAGACATGAAATGAGGGAGAAGGAGGAAGACGTGTCAGATGGAGAGATTAAAGGGAGAGGTGGAAGGAAAGAGTGATGGGGGATGACTGCTGATGAATAATTGGTGGTGAGAACACAGCGGAGCAGCGGCGCTCAGCCTCTCCCGCTTCGCCGGAGGCCTCGCAAAGACATCAAGCGCCGCATTAAAAATAGCAGCGATCATTTGAAAACAGGCCCGAGGAGAAGCGTATTTACAAATAATTACTCCCAACATTTGTTTCATCCCACTTGGAGGAGCAGGGCGTGTGCCACAATATGACAGTTCAACACGGTGGGGGGAAGAAACACCTTCTTTCACTTTTAATTTAGAGGGCGCCACCTGCTGCGGCGATTGACACCAAGTCTCGTTCAGACAATTATCGTCATGAATCTCGTCTTGTTTATGGATGTGCTCAGTGTGACTCCGAGACATTTAGCAAAACTTTTTTTTGTTTTTACCAAACATCTCTCGGTTTTGAGATGAATTATAAATGGAAAGTTAAGCGGATCACGACCTCCTGGCCTACAGCTACAGGTCGTAGCTGTAGGCCGTCACGTAACTACTACTCAGAGTAGTTAGCTTAGCTCAGGCGCCCGGTAAACAGATGATACAAGGTCCAACGCTGCAGTTTCGAGTTCAAGTCCTGTCGTCGGCTCCCTTGCGGTGTGTCTTTACCTCCTTCCTTGAGGATCACTATCCAATAACGGTCACTAGTTCCTACAAAATTATTTAAAAAAAAAAGTTGTTCCAGCACCGTTTCAAACAAGATTGAGCACTACATCCTTTGTGTAAGTGACGCTGTAGTTCGCGCCCTCCTGCTCCAGCAGTCCCAAGCTCCAGTCCTTGTCCTCAGCACCTTTGCCGCATCTCTCTTCCCCCTTCCCGTCGGGTTCTTGTCTAAGAACATTTTTTTAAAACTGTTCAACCCTGTGTCAAACATAGGCTATTAGCAAAATAGCCAGATTTAGCACTGCATCCTTTTGTAAAAGTCTGAAATGATCAAAATAAGTCAACACTGAGGCGTCGCGTGACGCAGTTTATCGCTGGCGCATCGTAAACAAAGGCTACAGACACGACAGTTTTGACCTCAAGGTGCCAGGCATGTTGGTGAGGATACCTGCTTGGTGAGAAGGTGTTCCAGGTACATCCCAGTGGGAGAAGACCCAGAGAAACACCCGGGAGGGAGTAGGTGGGGGGGAGACACTTCAGAGACAATCTCTGGTCTGGGAACGCTTTGGGATTCCCCCAGAGGAGCTGGCCCAAGCGGCTGGGACGAGGGAAGTCTGAGCTTTTCTGTTTAACCACATAACCCCATCCTGAATTAAGCGACGGAAATAAAGGACGGATGGAAGGACTTTAGTTGGCTTCAGCCTTAATAACCACCAAATGCAAGAATGTCAATGGTTTAAAGATTGATAAAATCATCGTTTTTATGAGCTTGGAGCTGTTTGAAGTGCTAGAAGTCCTCTATTGAAGTAAAGCGTCATCTACTGCAACCCCAGACCAGTTGGCAGAGACCCTCTCATCTAATATTCTTAACCATCCCCTTAAATATGAAACCCAGACAGAAGGACACAGAGCAGTGGGTGAAATTTTCACATTTAATAATAGACAAAATGTTCTGTCATTATTTTATGTACATCTGTAATTACAAGGTCAGTAAGCCATTCTCAGGTTTTACATGTTGTTCATCAGCTTTTTAGTGATGCTGGTTTGCCATACAGTGCTGTCCGACATACAAAATATGCTAATGTGCTGTAATCACACGTTTAAAAGCCTGAATGCAACTTGCCTCAAATGAATTGAAAACCCAATGAAAAGTCATTCACAATACTTTCTCATTATTTACAAATAAAGAACAGCAACTGCTAAATTATACATATTAACAAACTACTTTCTCAATATATATAATGCCGCTATACAAAGAGACAGAGAGAGAGAAGAAGGTAATGCCTGATTTTACAATGACCCTAATGGGATGCTTTAAACCTGTGCATCGGAGCTTTTTAAATACGCATTAATGCTGCCAGTGTTTGACAAAAATAAATCTACTTGTACTGTTAAAATTAGACATTATTTCCATGACGATTTATAAATATTTGTCTGTACACTTCAAGAGGAATAACGCAAGAGACAAGTGAGCGGAAGTAAGGCCGATGTAGAAGTGAGAGTTACCTGGCAGAGAGTTTGAGGCTCGGTAAGTGAGATCGATTGGAGGAAGCTGCCCGTTTCTTCACGCAAACACCGAGGTGACAGCGTACAAGGTTTCTACACGTGCCCCCACCCCCAAACTCACACACACACACACACTCCATCCACCCGGGTGTATATTTAGAGCAGCTCGGGGGCCACTTCACACTCGGGTGGCTGCAAATGGTGGTGGGAGGTAATCGTGTGGAAAATCTGAACTTTAGGACCGGGGGGAAGTCCTTTAACGCGACATCGGGAAGATCTCGAACAGTAAAGTTCATGTTTTTGGTCGGGGCTGAGCTTCGATGTGCGATACTCAGAAGGAGAAGGTCAAGAGACTCGAGTCTTACAGATCCCAGGGGATTTCTTGTGCTCTTTAGATCCGATTTGTTAAACCGATGATGTCCAAGTTGGCAAGGAAACAAATAAAATGAAGTTAAACATCTTCCTGTGATATTAATTCATAAAAAAAGGAAAAAAAACTCACAACTCTCGTCGGCCAGCACATCACGGCAAGGTGAGAACTTGTGTGAGGAATCTGTTTAAGTAGCTGTAAAAAGTCTCTCACTGTGCCATTCCCCCATGCAATATTTCAAACAAATCCGTCGGTAAGACGTTGCGGGCCGGGTCCACGTTGTGGTACACAGAGCAACGTGCAGTTTTCAGTTTTATTCTAAAAGCAACATAGCTAAAAAAGCTAAAAAAGAAAAAAAAGAAAAGAAAAGCTTTACCAGCTGGACAGACGCATGCCATTGTCCTACAACTGGTCCACAATAAATACCATCCACTGATTTACTGGTGGAAACCTTCAGTCGACTGAACATTGACAGAATAACATTCAACTTGTTTTGGAAGGTGCCGTAGGGACGCACCAAAGAATCGACTGTTGGGGGAATCTGGACAATTTTTTGGTTTGATTTGCTCCAACAGGTTAGTGGCTGGTTGGCTCAAAAATCTCACTTTTTTCTGATCAATGATAAAGATATATATTTTTTTTTCAAAAAAAGCACAAACAGATTGGTCTGACACAACTGTGGATGAGGTCAAAGTGAAGACAATTCAAAGTTGGCTGCTTTCAGTATCAATGAGGCGTTTACCATAAGGTCAGAGGAAGCACAGTGATGCAAGACATGTCCAGAAACGTCTGTGGCTCACTTAGGGTGAGAGAGACAGAATTTCAGCCGATAACAGGAAGGTGGAGTGGAGAAAAACCAAGTTACACTATTTTTAAAAATAAAAATCTTTTTGAGAATTCAGTTTGTTTTCAGTCTGACTTTGACGTCCTGGAATCCTTTTAGAAATGTGACCGCTAAGGCAAATATCCGTTTCTTTAGCAATGCTCGGTATGCTAACTGCTAGCCTAAAGCTAAAAACGTTTAAGATGCTGAAAACATTTAAGATGCCAGTTCGATGTAGCCTTCCTGCTAATAAGTTCTTAAAGACAAATTGAAATTGCCAAAAACTTGTCAGCTTTTCCCCCCAAAATTGGGGAAAAGCTGCCAAAGGATCGGAAACTGGAAATTGATCATTTGAGAAGAGCATCTCCAGTAATCAACGTCTACGGTCTGTGTTTGTTTCTATTTTTGTTTGTTGTTAACATCAATGATTTAACACTGTACCTGTTGGCATTGAACCAAAATGAGTATTTTTTTGAAAACATGGAAGAAATCTGATAGTCCAACAGACTTGAATGAGATGGAAGAGTTGAGGTGAAACTGCTCCCTGATGTTACACTAAAAAAAACTTTTCATGACTTGGCAAAAACAATAAAAAAGGGCCTACTGGACTTGTTTTGCTGTGATTAATATTAGCCAGTTAAAATGCTTCAGTAATCCTAATTTAAGAACCAGCACTACTCTCCAGGTCTGAATCAAGGAGTTGGAGGTGAAATGTCCAAGACAAGTGCTGAAATTGCAATATTTCATTTACATTCCCCTATTTTCTCGCAATGCATCCGAACACTGAGGGAACACAGCAGCTGACGGTAAATCTGAGGTCATATTTAATGCTTCTGGGTTTCATCAATGTCGAGAACGCGACTCCAAAACCAATCAGTGGATTACTTCTGATACGACGCTTCTGATACGATCCTAAAACCTGAGACTGCTGAGAACATTTCATTTAGTTGTACAATCATGTAGGAGTTAAAAAAGAGACACTTTTTAGCTGTTTTACCTCACAATAAATAAAGTAGGTGATGTTTGCGAGAAAAAAACAAAACAAACCCATTAGTGCGGCTTGTAATTTAATGGCGGTTACCGAGGTGCTGAAGCTCATCAATAGTAAATAAAACATGAAACGCTGCTGCTGTTGGACTCAAAGTCCTGCTAAAGCTGCAAAAGCCAGAGAGAGCAACACAGAGGTCAGCCATCTTGGTGTCAGCAGGACATCAACCATTGTTATGGTAACCGGACTGCGCAGGTTATCTTTATTCTGGTCGCCATCTGCTCCCGGACACACTACTGAATGTTTTTCATTTTTCCAGTTTGTAATAAATGAAGAATCTTTGATTTGCAAATCAGTTTGTGAAAAGCGAGAAAGCAGCGACGTTTTCGAATGACTTTGCAGACTCTGATATTAAAGATGGTGGGAAAAAAAGAGATCCAACGGTAAAATGCATTTCATAACGTCTGATTCGTGTTTGCGTGTGTGGGGGTGAGCGCGCGAGTGCAAGTGATGCTGAGAAACTTTTAGAAACACCACGCGTTAGCAGAAGCAGCAGATTTAAGCAGTACTTCCTAATGTTGCGATAAACGCTAGAGAAAAATAAAAACAAAAATTAGCTTCGATGGAAATGAGTTGAGCGGGGGGAAAAAAGAAAAGAGAAAAAGCAAAACCAGCAGAAGTAGTGTTGACTTCTTAATGCTGCGGTGACTGCTGGAGTTGCTGAGTGGAGTTGTGGGGCGTTTTGTAATTACAGAATGTCAACTTTGTTCATGCTTTCTGCTCTGACCTTTTCCCGCCGCTAAAAGTGTGCCCTTTAACCGACCAGATCGACGCTGAGCAGTTCTACGGCGCCGAGCACATGGGAGAGCTCGCAACCAAACACAACAAGCTCTTTAGGGCACAACGCAGGTTATTAAACTGTTCCATAATGGCACTTTTCAGAGGGCGGGAAGTTAATAACCTTGTGAGGCGGTAGGGATTTCTGCTATTGAATTATGTCTCTGTCTTCTGCCAGAACCCTGCAGGTGTTGTGGCAAGAAACACTGCGGAAAAGATGACCGTCCAGGAGGAAGCCGAGAATGACGATGGAGCTGAAGGTTAAAAATGAAGAATAAAAAAGATGCGATACAAGAAAAAAATTGTCTCGGGACCAGAATCCAGCTGGACGGGCGACTGGTCAGTCAAAAGTTTAAAAATCAGGTCCTTTCCGGTTCCGTGAAACGCTACTTAGCAGTGACAATAAAAAAAAACAACCAAACTCTTCTGTGTTTTTGCTGGCCGTGTTTCCATTACCGCTTCTTAATCGCACTAGAAACGGTGGATGGAAACGGCAAAATTTGGAAAACCTCTCTGGGTTTCGCAAAAAAACTGAGGAACGTTCAAGCTAGCATTTGTCGGAAAGCCCACAATGAATGGGTTTTCGGAAAAAGAGCTAATGCTAAAAGAGGAGATGGAAACAGATTTGCAGAATAAATTCTAACATATTAAACTTTCCCATCCACTGCTGGGCCTTACCAGAAGCACAAAACCTGGAAGAATTTTAAAATCTGAACCTTCACCTAAGAGGGAAGGCTGCCTCTTTTTCTGAGATGTGTGGTCTGTGCCAGCTAGCAGCCGCTACTTCCCGTTTATGACGGTTGTAAATAGCATCATCATCAGATTAAATCAGAGCTAGCATAGGCTGGTTGATTCACTCCTAACCAGTAGCTGGAATACGCCTAATTTGCATTTTCCTTTCCTTTTTTGCGACATTTCAAATGTTCGCTACATATTCGCAAGCTAATTGCAAATTAGCTTGCGAATATCACAAGTTTATTAGCTTGTTGGAAAAAGACTCAGACTCGTCTATTTTAAGTAAAAGTAAGGCGTTTTCAAATAAAGCAGACATAAAGGCTGTTTGTTCACTCAGGCTCCTGCAACAAAAGCTACGTTTCATTTAGCAGTTTTGTGCTTTCCATACAGGCAATAGCCTGTATGGAAATTCAAACCAATAGCTGGTGTTTGGTACAGCTGCTGTATGAGTGAATCTGACATGGGAGACGAATTCAGCAGATTTCAGGAAGGCTGAAAATCTTAAACTTGCAAATCAAAGATTTCACAAAAACAAGCGTAGATTGGAAATCGGCCTGAAGCCTCTGACCGGTGTGTCCAGATGGACATGTGCACCAATAACTACGCTGCTGTTTGCTACAACCGGCAGAAGTTTTACTGATTCCTTTGATTCCCTCATCTTCCATTCTTTGAAAAAAAAAAAAAAAAAAAGAAGTAGGCATAAACATTTATTAGTGCTATTTTTCTCTTTTAATTTAGTCGGGGGGGAAATAGTTGGTAGTTTTACAGCCGCCTAGCTGTGCTAAGTGTTGTCTCTTATTGAGGAATTTAAATTTTTTACGTATGTGTTTATTGGTTTATTTATTGTTCATCTTCCTTTTTAGTCATAGCAGCATCTTCATGTTTTTGATTGACAGATTGAATGTTTTTTTGAATTTCGTGCCACGCCCTGCAGCTAAACATCAACGGTCGTTTTCGTCACGACTTTCTGAGAAAAGAATCTGAAATAAAATGTTGTGGTGAAATGAGTCACTCAGCACATATATAAAAACAACAACAAAGAATCAGAGTAAGACATGATGACCACTCAGCTCCAATCGGTCTGGTACCGTATAAATCCTGGTCCGTCAACAGGAAGCCGTGCGTTACCTTCCAGCTAACTAATCCTAATTCATAGCAACGCATTTAGGATTCAGGATCAATAATTTGAACAATGGAGAGACAGAACTGTTGGTCTGATCATGTTCAACCGCTGTAGTTAGCTTGTTAGAGCCAGAACATTTTTATCAGACGCCATTTTCTCATGTCCACAAACTACCGATGGATGTGCATGTGATTCGTTACGCCGCGTGTGAAACGTTGGAAGCAGACTGGCGGCCTCTGCTGGGCCGACCCGAGGCAGGCGGGGGAGGCTGAGACGGAGCGTCTCCTTTCCTCCGCCCGGTCCGGTTCCAGGAAGGCGGTTCTGGATGGAAACGTCAGACTTTGGCCGCGTGGTGGATCATCCGACTTGCGGGTCGTCGCAACCGGAAGGCTGCTGGACGTGTGGTTACGTTGCCCGGGGCGACCGGTCAGCGGCCTCGACTCAATGCTTACAGATGGGTAACGACGCCGCTGGGAAAGCTGTGGTTTTTTTTTTTGGAGTGTGTAGTTAAGTGTTTTCTAGTTTGTTCCTTCGATTCAAAGTGAAATAAAATTTATAAAAAGCAGAACAACAACAATAACAAAAATAATAATAATTTAAATTAAAACATGGGTTGCAGAGTCTCTAGAGTTTGTTTTTTTTTAGAAACTACGAGACTGAGGATGTGCTGTAGCAGCCAGCCGTCTCCACTCCGTCCAGGCCCTGTCAACAAATGTAAAACGTGGAGGAAGGGGCGGAGTCAGCGTCTCCTCTGGTCCTCTCTCACCCCCACCCGAAACCCCCACAACACCCCTCCATCTTTGTCCCGGTCAGTTTTGGTTCGAGGAGACAGAGAGAGTGAAGGGGGGGGGGCCTGCTGATCTCATCAAAATGTTCCAGTACTACGTCCCAGCATGCACCTCTCCCTGCCAGAGCGGAGCTGGCAGAAGTCTCTGAAGGAGGGAGGCTGAGCAGCGAGGAGGAGGAGGGAGCGGGGCGGGGGGATGAAGAGCGTTGGGTGTAGGGGCGGCGATAGGCTCAGATGCAAGTGGACGGCTGTGCAGAAGGCTGCTGCTTGCGGCTCCTCAGACCCCCGGACTTCTCCTTGTAGCCCACGCACATCTGCTGGGAGACGTCGACCAGCGCGCTGGCCACCGCCAGACCTGCACACACACACACACACACCCCAACGTAAACAAGTGAAAACGTACAGCGGTACGTACAGTTGTGTACGTGTCAGTTACGATCAGCGACTTGGAAAACCATTTACAGTCCCTCCTAGTTTCACACACATTGCCACCATAAATGTTGTTTTTTGTGATGTAAAGTTGCAGTAAGTATTCATCTACAGAAACACACCGCTCCAGGTCAGAAACAACCAATCAGAGCCAGGGGGAGGGTCTTAACACTGCTCACACACTCTGCCTTGATCTCTGCTATGCTACAGCTGTTGTCTATGCTAAAGCTAGTTAGCATAGACTGTGGATAAACTGTTTTTTCTGGAACGGTAAGTTGTTTCTCCACCCTTAGCACATAGAGCAACATGTACACAGGTGTGATTGACAGCGCTAAGACCCTCCTCCAGGCTCTGATTGGTTTTTTCGGTGAATTTCAGCAGATGGCAGTAGGACCACAGGGAGGAGGTGGTGGAGTTTGATTTTTTCACAGATTATCTGTCTCATTTTATCATGACATTTTGATCATTTTAACAAATATGGAGAAAAAAAAAACATTTATTTATTAAAAAAAAAAAGTTAGCTACTGCAGCTTTAATGCGCTAGTCCAACGTGAAGCATCATGGGTTCACTGGGGTTGTGGACCAGAAGTAGATAAGAATCCTGAATACTTCAGACTAAAAATTCTTAGAAATTACAACAGTTCAAACATCAAATATGCTTCAATGTACATTAGTTATTAATACACTCGGTGGAAACTGTCTTGGCAGAGGCAAAAATGTACTGTATTGTTTTTTCCACTGAAATGGAGGGAAAATAGAATTTTGATGACTAATTGATATGTGCTTTGAACCCCTTTACTTTGAAACCCCTTGATAAAATCCAGTGAGAACCATTGATTTCAGAAGTAGTCTACATAAACTGAACTTAGTGTTTTTAGGTGTGAATACTTTTGGAAGCCACTGCAACTGATGTGAAACAGCTAGAAGTCGTATCATCAGTCTGGTGTTTTTTCCTCAGACTCCTCCGATCGTTAATCTTTCTGTCGGTTCTAATCTTTTTTCATCAACTATCATTTTTCAATAGCATTCAACCATCTCTCTGCTATGTTTCCTTTCTCCTTTGATCTAACATTTATTTTTGTTATCCCTTTTCCCCAGGATAGCCTGACTTGTTTCCTTCCTCTGTGGACTTTAACAAAAACTTATTTTTCTTTTTTTACCACCACCATGTTGCTTCGCCTCTCACAGTTTCAGTCCCCAGACCCTGCGTGCGCTCAGGGCTCTTATTAATTACCGTAAAGTCCTTTTGTCAAAACAAAAGTGGCCCCGGCTCTCGGCAGAGCGCTCTCCGCCCCCATGGGGCGCCGTTTGTCCAAACCATGTGAGGTGCGCTCTGCCGTCGCCTGCCGCTACAAACGCTTTTAACTCGCTTCCCCATCCGGTCGCCGCCGCCGCTTTTCGAAAACTCTCCGTCGTCCGCGCCGCGGCCTCCCGTCACATCTGTCTTCTCTCTGCTTCCAAGATGGCCACCCTTACGCCCCGCCAAACACCCGCAGAGATGACTCCAGCTTGTGTTTGAAGGCTCGCTTGGGTAATCTGAGCCAAGGTAAAACTCGCTCTGAGATCAGACGACGAGCAAATGCGTGCAGCCTCCACCGGGAGCGGGGAGGGCGTGTGATCCCGGCTGCTCCTCTGGGAGTTCACGTTCTGCTGCGAGCTGTTTGTTCTCCGTGAGGTTAACTGCATTAATCATAAGTGATAAACACGGCGGATTGGAAATGCTGTGCCTCAGAGAGTGTTAATACATGTTAATGATGTGTGCCGTTGGTGGATGCACAGAAATACAGCGACCTCATCGCCTGCGTTGCAGCTCTGATGTAAAGATTTTCAGCATTTTAATGGAATCTGCTTGAGATGAAATGAGTATTCATTTGAAATTAGTTTGTAAAGGTACCGTGTTTTTTTTTGTTGTTGTTTTTTGCATTTACAACACCAAGTATTCATAAAGAACGACCCAGATTTGTCGGATTAAAAGTAACTTTAAAAATAATCTTTAAGGAGGTATTAAGCATACTTTTCATTACAAATGAAATGGATTGAGATGTAAGATGTTCAAAACTCTGGATATAGTTTTGTAACCAAGCCCGGCTTCAAAGCTCTGCTTCATCCCTGACATGTTCGTTGAGACGTCCCACTTGATGCGCTGTTGAGAAACGTTTTTCCTGTCTGTGCAAATGTCTTACGATCCGTCTCCATGGCTTTAATATGAATTGTTCATTTTTAGTAAAGCCTAAAGATTGTGTCTGTTAAACCAAGGATGAACTGAACAACAAAGGACAAAAAGAGAAGGAAGTGAACCGGGTTGGAGGAGCCCGAAGGACTGAAACTGTGATGCTCCAACTAACCAAAGCAACAGAATGTAGTAGAAAGGAAGAATGTCAGATCAAAGAAAATGTCTAAAAAAAAAAGCAAAAAAAAAAAGCAAAAGCAGTCAGCAGCTGCATCTTACCAGACTGTCCTGGAGGAGGGATGCCACCGGAGCCTCTGGGTAACCGTACAAAGATGGAGAGCACGGCGGCTTTGTTGCCAGAGCAAGGCTCAAGGGCGATGGGTTTTGGAACGGACTGTGGAAAGAAAGAGGGGGGGAAAAAAGAGCGTTACACATCACTAGCCGGCTAAATCCGAGCGATCACAGAAGCTTTGCTGCTTCTGTTCTCATCTGTGTCAGCAACAAGCATGACAAAAAAATACTACTTATTTTCAGCAGAGATAAACAAAAGATCCGCAATCGCAAATTGGACCCACTGCTCCCCTCCACCCACACTGAGCTCAGCGCCGTCAGCCGGATCGGCTTCATTGCGAAGACAACGGTAGTGAGATTTACGTCGGTGTTCTCCAGACATCTCAGGCTGCGTGACACACCTGACTCTCTAAAAACCAACAGCTCCTGTTTATCAGCATCTCATCCATATGTGGAGATGAGTCTGCCCCCCGCCCCCAACCCCCCCACACACAGGAGGATGTAAACAGTGTTTACATCCTCCTGTAAACACTGTCCTGGATCCACTGCGACTCGCCTCCTGCAAAATTCATGGGCTTTACCTGGACGAACAGAGTGTGGGTACAGAGGCCGCCGCCGCCGCATCCCGATAACTTTTCTAAGTCTCGTTGGGTTTGTGTTTGGAATTCGCAAAGGCCAGTGTGAGAAACTGGGCCAGGACGCGGTTACACACACCGCTGACACCGCCCAGAACACAGCTGGCTGGTTTTTATTCCCCAAAGAGTCGGGTTTAATCCCCCAAGAGGGAATGCCGCTGGAGTTTAAGTTGGTGTTTCCGTACAGTGTTGCACCTCCTCACACAGGTCCATCATAACTCATCTCTGTCCTTGTAACGGACACACACACACACACACGCACACACACACACACACCCTTACAGCAGTAGTAATGTTATTCAGGCTTTGACCCATTTTATACATTTATTCTCTGCTCCATCTCTCCACGCCGCAGCTTTCATACGCGACGGCCGCCACATGTGGATGAGGCGTAAAGACCCTGATGCGCTAGTGTGTAGATTTACCGCATTGTAGCACAGAGAAGTCTTTCTTCCAATATAATGTACGTCTCTGTGCTAAAGTATAGAAGTGTTTAACTGCCAGAGTTTGGAGATAAATTCAGGAGAAATATCTCGTTTAAACCAGGAAACATTCTCGTTACGACGATTAAAAAGAAATTCAATTTAACAAGATTTATATGTCATTAAAACCAAAATATCTTCCCTTAAAAATTAGAAAGGTCGCAACAGTAAAACAGCAGAACCTCTTGGAAGTTTTAGGAGAATCATGGCGAGCCGGTTTATGCCTTTTTAAGAAGTCGTAATGGTAAACGGTAAATGGCTTGTATCTCTATGACACTTTATGAAGTCCATAGGACTTCACTCTACATTCACCAAATCATCCATTCACACACTGATCTGTTGAGTGTATTTTTATGTCTTGTTAAGATGGCAAAGTTCTCGTTTTAACGAGATAAAATTCATCTCAATAAAATGGGAAAGTTTCTTAAAAGGGGAATCTTTCTCGTCATATTATAATCCATTAATTAAATTTAACATATTGTAGTTCTGGGCCTAGTTTGAATGCGTTGAAGTGTTTGGCTAGAATGTGACCAAATTTGCATATAAGTATTCTCTTGCACAGATTTCTTTGTTCTCATTTCTTCCGGATTTTACTTTGTGGGAATTTGAATAAAGTCTCAAATTCCTTCAAGTTAATGCTTCTGTTGTTGGAGGCTTGAAGGAACCCAACAACAACAGGGTCCGAACACATATTCCCATCTTTCTCATGATCCTGAACTCATCTGAGCCCAGACTGCTTCATACCGTTAAAGCATTCACACCTTAAATCAAACTCCAGTTTGTTTGCCTAGAAAGCCCGGTTCGTTTGAGGAGTTGTGAATGTGTAATCAAACTCTGATGTAATCAAAGCGAACGCTAGTCTGCCTACAAACCTCGGCCTCGGTTCGGTTGAAGTGAACTCTGGTGCGGTTCGAACGCCAAGCGGACCAGAGATCGGTCTAAAAGCAGGAAGTGGACTACAGTGCAGTACAGTACTAGGCATTCTGGGCCAATAGAACCAAACAAATGAGTGAGTCTAGCGCTAGCGGGAGAAATGGCTTGTGGTCGTTTACCAGAGACAAAAGAGAAATCCTACAACCGCTAAAATCTGATGCCACACCATTTTTGCTTGCATTGAAGGTACGCTGATTTTCTTCTGAGGTTTTCATGACGCTTCCCTCAGTAGTTCTTGGGGCAGCGCCACCACAGGCAAGGAGGTGAACAGGTTTTTCAATTAGTTTGGTTACGTAGCAAAACGTAACAAATGTTGGTTTCGTAGTCGAGTCTATTGGACCATCAGGTGTGAAAATAACTTAAATCCATGCCGACTAATTGGTTCAACAATATGATTTCAGATATTGACAGTTTTCTTCATGTTTTTTTGTCCTCCTTTTACTTCCAGGAGAAAATTAGGCCATTTTAAAAAGCTAAAGCCTGTGTACAAACCCCCTGAAGGTATTTTTTTGCATGAAAAAAAAGACACTAATATTACAGATTCTTTGCCAAAAATTGGCTCCTGTTTTTTTCTGCTCATGAGTAATTGCAGAGCGATTGCAGTAAGCTGCTGGGAACTTCTGTTGTCATGAATCTTTGAACAAAGACGCTTCCTAACAACTTGTGTATGTCTCTCCATACGCGTCTCGGAGCTCGACACACTTTGGAGCTGCGCCGGTGCGCACATGCGGCCCCGCAGTCTCCCCAGGAGCAGACAGAGGTCAACAGTTCAGCTGCAGACAAATGGGCTCCTGCTGGGATGGAAACCCAGCAGTGCTCGGAGCCGCAAAAGCCGGCGGATATTAAAGTCGGTCGCCGCTCCTCGGCCCCCGATGTGTGGAAATTTTATAAATAAATGATTCGACGACGTCCTGACGTGGAGAAACGAGCCTGCCTAAAGTAAACAAATGACTTCAATTAAGAAGCGGGTCGCCGCTTTGTTTTATTTTCTTTCCATCTCCAGCTTCCACTGGGATCATCTTTTATTTTGCTCTTGTCAGGTTTATTTAAACTGACTGAACTGGAGCCGCTGGATAGGACGTGGTTTACCCTGCAACCTTTGAATCAGAGAAGGAAAGATTTCGAACCAACTTATCAAAAAGGGAAACACAGCTCCATCTTCCATTTCATGGTTTTCATTAAAGGAAAACATTTTGTTACCTTTTACTGATGGTCTTTCACACGCTGCCCCTGGCTGTGGTTTGGAGGAATTTCCTTTGGCCTTTTTAACAGCATTAAACGGTCATTTAGAAGCATGAAATAGAATGAAATAATCCCAAGCCGATGAAAATGATTTGATGCTGTAGCATCCCTGCAGGAAAAATCCAACTCCTAAAGTGCTACGAATTCTGATTGGCTAACAGGTCGTCTGACAGGAAACAAAACTTTTTTTTAACCCGCAAAACTTTACAATCCCAAGTTTTACAGAATATGAAATAAATAAGAAGAAATAGTTCAAGGTCACATATTTTACTTTCATTTGAAATGTACTAATTTGTATTTCTGCAAAAATGTATCAGAAATGCTAAGAAGACTGACTTTTCTTTACACCTTTATCTGACAGGAAAATCAAAAGGGCTAAGAAGGTTCATCTATAGTGCAGTTGTTCAATAAAAACGCTTTTATTAACAAAATCATTCTGTTTTAGTTTTCAAACGCATTTGAAAATAACACCAGTTACACCAGAGTTTCTGGTTGACAGCACAGATGGATGTAATCATTGATAGATTGATGAGTAATAGTTGTATGGATGGAACTGGTGATAAATGGAAGGATGGACAAATATGTGGACTACATTAATTAATGTGGACTACATACATTAATTCTTTTTTTTATTTTTATTTTATTTTGTCTTTTATTCTTTATATGTTGTGTTGTCTGTGTATCATCTTTGTGGACCACGAGTCTGTTGAATAAAGTAAATCAAATAATGGATATATAAGAAAGGCTGCATGATGATTGTATTCAGTTATAAAAACCACCATGCAGGCAAGTCATTCATATTTACTGACAGTCGAGTAACGAGAACAAAAATCTTGTTTCCATTTAGCCTCAGGTTTTGTAATCTCCCAGCTGGCTAATTTTGTTTCAAAAGTGGAAGTATTATACCGGAATCTACCAAAAAAAACAAACCCGGCTTGTTTAGGTTGCGTCTCCGCGGCCGGGTTGGCCTTGGGTATAACGTATGTTTCACTTTACCGTCTTTAGACTAGAAAAATAACGAGCTGTGTCTAATAACACGAACGAACTTGCACACCTTGTGGAATAAAGCAAAGGCAGAGAGGCTGGCGCGTTTTAATTTCAAAGCTTAGGGCTGTTTTAATGCTCGGCTGCCAAACCCCATTTCCACTGCATTGTTTACATGCACCCATCGCATTCTCTCATTCCCGACATCAGATATGCACATGGGAGATGAAAATATCTGGAGGATCATATCTGGAATCGGAGGAGACTTGTTGTCGGACGGTGTGGGAATTTTTCCACTTCAACGGGACACTCGTCACTACACAACCAGAAGTTCAATTTCCACCTGAAGCTATGAGACAGGCGACTCGCATTCGTATTTGTTAGAAAAACAAACCTCTGCGTCCCATTTTACACATACGCTTTCATCTTCAGTATGGGGTGGATCAAACCCAGAGAAAATTCAATTACCTGCTTGTTTTAAATTCTCTGTGTCGGCTCTTTCTCTTTAAGATGTTTCCCCAAAGGTAGAGTCTTTTCCGGTGGTCCTGTATCTTAATAGCATTCCCCAGCAGATGCCTTTGTTTTATAGGATTTCAGCCGGCCGCTCGCAAGTCGCCACCCCCAACATCACCACTCTGGAGACTTATCTAGACCGGCCAGGCAGAGCGGCGAAAGGTTTTGTTAAATTACCTTCAGTAATTAGCCCAGCAGCACGTGGGATCGCTGCTGAGCCTACACACACACACACACGCCGACACACACAACACACAAATGCATCTATAAAGGAGCTGATGTGGGCACACTTAGCTCGCCTTTCATCGTGTGTTCCTCAGCAGCAGCCAGAGCGCGTTGTTAGGTCTCACCAGGTACAGACCCACTGAGGCAACTTCCAGGACTTTTTATTCCTTTTCTTTGCCAAGAAATAGGGAGATTGCGACAATAGCTCGAGCTATGCAAGACAATAAGCTGGAAAAACAAGCTGTATACACAGTTGACAGCAGCGGTTTGTGTACGCTGAATAAGCAGACGGCTACACCTTCCCCTCTTATTCAGGGCAGTTAGAATCACCATTATTTCAATTTGCTAAAAACCACAAGAATGAGAGAAAAATATGTGAGATTTACGCATTACTCTCTTCAAAGTCAGAAGTTTACATATAAAGTGACTGCTGTCCTTTTAAACTATGAGGGCTTTGGAAACCTCTGACAGGTTAACTGGCACATTTGAGTTAATTGGAGGCTCACTTTCAGAAGCATCTTAAAGGGACAGTATGATGTATTTTCCAGCCACATGATGTCATTTTATAGCACAATCAAGTAACTATGTTACCTGTTACAAAAATGCTATTTATATCAAATATGACTTAAAATAAAGTTGACTTTGTAACTTGACGCCTTGAAATTGGGCCTCTGTCTCTTTAAGAAGACTCCTGCTCTTTCTGAAACTCCGCCTTCAGGAAGTCATCACAACATGGCTCATCTATTAACCCTTTAACAATGTTTTTAACCAACATTTCACTGAGAAGTAGCTGCTATAATTAAGTCAGCAGATGTGTCTGGTAGTTCCACCAGATGTTAGCTAATTGCTGCTGGCTAGTCTGAAGGAGGAACTCCAGCAAGCCGTTATGTGAGGCTTGTGGAAGGAAGCCTAGAAAGTTTGACACAAGTCATACAGTTTAAAGGCAACGCTACCAAATATTGAGAATACAAATATAAACGTCTGATTTTGAAGGTATATACAAATAAATCTCTGACAATTTTTTTCCCCATTATTGTTTCGTTTACAAAAAAAATAAATGTGGTCATTTTAACCAACTTAAAATGAGAAAAGTTTGGTCTGACTGAACTTCAGACAGTGACCAATTGTCATGCAAATTTTGAGCGAAATCTTAAAAGGTTGCCAATAACTAATAAATCCCTAATAAATGATAAAGTACTTAGAATTATCTTGCATCCCAGAACAGGAATTAGAATGGTAACGCTTTATTTGACGGATTGTGAATAAGACTGACATGACACTGTCATAAACATGAGTAAGTCTTTATGAATATTTATGACTGTTGTCATAACGTGTCATTCAGTAAATCATGACACTTTTAATACAAAGTTGACATTATTCAAAATGTCTTTGTTATGACAACTTGACATTAACCTAGAAATCATGATCTGACATAAATTTGTTATAAAAGTATTACTGATTAAAAGTTTAATCAGTAACAAACTTAGAGTCCAGAGAAACTATATCCAAAACAGGAACATTTAGTTTATATTCTTCACTTTCAGAGAAGTGAAGAATATTCACTTCTTCTGCTTTGCAACCCAGAACAGGAACATTTAGTTTATGTGCTTTAGATGAACATTTAGCACCATCTACTTCATAGAGTCAAACATGGAGACCCAACATTTAGTTCATGCATACTTTTCTTGTTTGTTTTTGCTCTTTCCTTTGGTTTATTGTTTTGTTTGTATTTCCTTCTAATTCATGTCAGCACTTTAAACTGCCTCATTGCTGAGGATGTGCTATATAAATAAAATTACTTTACCTTAACAATAAAAAAAAGAGAGGGGAAAAAAAGACGTAAATTAGGCATTTTTTTATTTACTGGTTTGAAGTAAATCAACCAGGTTACACAAAGCGTAATTTGAGTCCAAACATCTCAGAGGAAATGGAGAGTTCTCCCTCCGTTCCACTTTTCATTTTTTCCCCCAAGTTTCATGCACAGGCCCTCCAGTGGATGGGAGTGTTTGTTACGTGTTTCCGTCTCCCCTTTAATGCGCCGACTCTTTTTCAGAAAACAAAAAAGCGATCGGAAAAACTTCTTTGCGAAATTTTCCATCAACCTTTCCTAACAGACTATTTGTGAGAAATCAATGTGTACCCCAACATCTGGCTCCAGCTGTATTGTCTCATACATTATTTTCTCTTTCCACAAATTTTCAAACATGGGGAAAAAAAAAAGCCCCAGTCTGCGTAGAAACGGTTTAGAGCCCGATAAGGGAAGCATTCAAGGCATTTAAGCATGTTCACATGAAGCCCTGTAGAAAACCCAGCCAAGCACCTACAATTCAACAGAACCGTGTGAGTGAAGGTGCCGACAGCACAGCACAATTACGGCAGATAAAAACAGTCCTCTTTCTGCCCACACACACACACACACACACACACACACAAGTCCCACTTTCCTCTTGTCCCCCTCTGTGTCTCAGAATAAAAGCAGAGAAGAAAGTGTCACAAAAGTAATCATCTGTTTGCGATGCTGGAGCTGCAGGCCTCATTTGGCACAAACCAAGTGTATATTTCTCATTGAGGAAGCAAAGTTTGGACTTTCCTTCAGAAAAGCATAAACAACTTTAATGATTTTCAACTCCCTGTGCGGTGCTCGGCTTTTTATACATTCCGATTGCAGGTCTTAATATACTATCGTGGCATCCTGATAAAAAAAAAAAAAAAAAAAAAAAACAGGCATGAAAACAAGGGGAATAACCCGCGTCCAACGCTGCTCAATCCGAGTTGGGGAGGAGATAGGATAGAGCGCACTCACAGTCTGAGCAGGTGATGGCACAGAAAGCTGAAGAGGAAGATCTAAATTGGATCTCTGCTCCTGGGCTGCTTTAGCCCTGATGGAGAGGAGGAGAGCAGGCTGGGAAGAAAGGCGAGAGGAAAAAAAAAAAAAGGAGGTCTAGAGACAGGAGAAGAAAAGTTAATTCATAAGACGGAGGAGGAGGCCGGCTGGATTTAACAGCAAGTTTCATCTTTTTCTCTTTATGACAAACCGCAAACGTGCGCACACAGGGCGACACCCACACGAACTCATAAACACCGCGAAAAAATCAAAAAAATAAAAGCCCATCGCACACAGAGAACCAGCAGATAAGGCCAAAAAAAAAAAAAAGGAAGCCCAGGCAGCTGATAAAGGCCAGGAGGGAGAGTAAATTAGAGGAAACATAAGAGATGACGGACAAGAGAGGAGAGAAGACACCGGGAAAGAGACGAAGACGTCTGTGTCTCCATTACAAAAGTGAGCAAATATTTGTTTTGGTATGGAAAGACAACAAATACAGTGGTAGAGAAAGATAAATATAGAGCTGCTAAAAGATAATTGTGTGGGAAAAAGCTAAGAGGAAAACACACAGGGCCTTAAAGAGATCAACAACACGGATCTGTAAGAGAAGACGAGAAGAGCAGCAACACTAATGGAAACCAAGACGAAGGTGGGAAACTGACAGAGATAAAGTAAGAAAACTTACATTTCAGAACAATCTCAGATTTGTTTTGTATTTCATTAACAGGATTGGTTCTGCCCTGCAATGAAAGCAACACCATTTGCTGTACAAATTGGGAATCCGTTCAGGGAAAATAAATGATATCAATTTATTTCTCTTTACGTTCGCGGCTTGGCAACAGCAAAACAAAACAACAACAACAAAAACACACAAAAACTAAGGCAAACCAAAAATGTAAAAACAAATCCAGTGATTTTCACTGTGGGGCAAGCCAAAGAACCAGCCTGTATAGCTGTCATTTATGAATGTTGTTGCAGAAGAATCCAGGAAACAGAAAGTAGATGAGTCTCACAGGACGGGAAAGGATGTCTCAAATCAAACAGCTCCAAAAAACGTACGAGCAGAAAGTGGGAAAAGAAGTGAAGAGAAGCCGGGGAGTAAAAAGGAAGAAGGTTGAAAGGAGTGGATGACACAACGTCTACAGGAGAGAGACGAGTTCAGACATTTAAAAAAAAAAAAATTAAATAAATAAAAAATTCTCCTCAAGCATTCAACTCTCTTGTAGATCTTCCCAGGAAGCAGCCTTTACTGGGAATAACCTTGTGCTCCCGAGTCGAATCCCTGGAGATGCATGGGCCCTGTCAGAGCCGGGCCCCCCCCGCCCCGAGCCACCGTTCTGAAACAGCCCCTATAATTCCACACTACATCTGCATTCAGAGGTCGTTCATCACTCGGTGCACAGTCACAGGTACGCTCGCCTGCGGCTCCGCGCCCACCAAGAGCCTCGCTGCAATTCCTGTGACTCTGCCAAACTTTAAAGAGGATAAATTATGGAAAAAGAAAAAAAGAACTTCACTTTTACTCAGCTCCACCGCATATATCTGGTAGTTTAAAGTTAGCATCAAATCAACCCCTAAAGTTCAGATTTGCTGGGGAAGTAGAAGCTCCCCCTGGTATTTCTTGTCCCGGCTTTCACCTCAAATCAAGTGGCAATCCCCACCCCGGAATGAAAAGTAAAAAAAAAAAAAAAAAAAAGGTTTCTACTGCAGTTTTGCTTTGCAGTTTAATGTTTAACTCGCATCAAAAGTTAGTTATACTCTCAGCTCTGCTTAGTCCACTTTAATCCAACTCCGGTTCGTTTGTCTTGAAAGTCCAGTTCGTTTGGGGAGGCAGAAACGCCAACGATCAAACTCTGATGACGACCAAAAAAAAAAAAAAGAAGCCAACTCTGGTGCATCTAAAAACCCAGCTCTCTGTTTGGTTGAAATGAACTCTGGTGCGGTTCGAATTCAAACGTGAACACCAAGCAGACCGGCGAGCGCTCTAAAAGCAGGAAGTGAAGTGTAGAGCAGAGCATTTTGGGTAAATCCAACCAAAACAAATGAGCGTATTTATCACTAGCAGCACAAATGGCTCCCAGTCAAGGGGGTACTCCAACACTTTAATCTTGGAGATTGGAACCAACCCCCAATTGATCCTGCATGGATGAAGCAGGTACAGATGGACAGATGGATAAAAGAGACTACATCTTTATACTCTACACCACATATCAAACTCAGGACCCGGGGGCCAAATCTGGACCGCAGCAGCTTTTCATGTGGCCCTCTGGACTCCAAATTACACCAACAAGCCTCTCCAGTTTTTCCACAAAATTCACACAAAAACATTTCCCCACATTTTTTTTAATTTTACTGAAATCTTTCCTCAAAATTGGCCAAAAACATTGGGTTTAAGTGACTGCTGCCTCAGCCTTACTTGATGTCAACTTATAGACCGTGACCGACATAGCGATTAATAAAAAGTCACATTGTATATTAGAGCAAAAATCGTAGAAAGTCCTTTCAAATATTTCTAGATTAGCACCACAAAACCTGTGATTTGGATTACAGGAAAACCCACAAAAACAGCCACAAAATCCTGGACGGGCCGATCAGGGTGAAAAGATGTTCAATATCATTTTATTTTAAGAAACACTTGTTGAATGCTGAAACAGCTACTTATTGATATTTTAGCAATTTAATGGGTTTTATCAATACATTCTGGCACAATCAACCCATTCACATTTTTGATATGGCCCAAAATGAAAAATGAGTTCGACACCCCTGTTATACTCTCTCCACTGTGGAATAAAACATGAAAACAGACCTAAAATCCGAATGCCTTCTCTATTCATAACTAGAATTGGGAACTAGTTGACGAGATACAACTACTTAAATGTGTCATTATTCAATAAACTCCTTTAAATGTGCTAAATGTCAATTCTCCCATCAAGGATATTTAGGTTCAACCTCAGAAATCCTGTTATCAGAGATGTAAATCATGTAACATTTAACTGAAACTACCACAACTGATCCAGGTCAGTTTAGAAAGAAACCACGACATTCTGAACAGCAGCTAGCCGCTACACATCTCCGATAGGACAGTGACAGAAGGAGCTCCCCTGATTATGGTCTGTTCAACGATGCCAAAAGATACATCTGCTGGGCTGAACTGAGGTTTCCTTGAGACAAAGTTACACTCACCTTAACGTTTCCTCCTATCAGGTCAGGTGGCTCTTCGTCCGCCTCCAAGGCCACGTTGATGGTGGCAAAAGGCCGACTGGCCATCTGCTGCATCTCCCTCAGCAGTTGCTAGGAGAAAAGAAAAAAGAAAAAAAAAGGTAAGTGACAGGTAAATAATGACTATAAATTGTCCCAATCTTCAATCAGCCAAATATCTTTGATGGCGATTTGGAACACGGGCAGCTGCTGAGTTAATGTGTCAGAACACGGCGTCTCCCTAAAGGCTCCGTCTTATTTGGAAACCTGCTCAATCCTCCTGGAACAACTCACTGTCTGTTGTTGTCAGACATCTGCATGATCTGCCTTAATTGAGAACATTCAGAGATATTTACGAAGACGGCCTCAGTCAGGATTTGATTTGCTACCAATCAGGGAGATTTAAGACTAAGTATTTGGAATCTAATCAAGTATGATGCTCTACCGCCGAGCGACAGTGGCCGCTGTGGGAGTCCCAGCTGGAGGATATCAGCAAAGGTGATGGGTTTTTGTTCTGATTAGTGTCTCTTCAATTGTTTAAAAGGTCTCCAATATGAGTTCTAGAGCTTTTTCAATAAAAAATATGGCTAAACGTTTAGCCTGCAATGAAACTCCCAATGTCTTTAGTAAGGACATGCAGGGTATCGGGTTAAAAGCAGGCTCAATAAAACACTTTTCAGAGTGTTTTTATTCTTTGAAAGCCACATTTCATTCTTTTTCACTTCCCATTATGCACTACTTAGTTTTTTTTTTCTAAATATAATGGACTCAAAAGTATAAAAAACAAACAAAGGTATGTGGATGCATTTTGATGAATTTCAGTAAACAGGAGCGTGTAATCCACCAACTGAGTTTGTTTGTGTGCGACTTCAACTTCAGTTTGTTTTTGACGCAGAGAAACTTTCTGTATCCAGCAGAGAATCTATTTCAAAAAGTCTTGGAGATTTGAAACGCCATCTAGTCTATATCAATTTAGCTTTGAGACTGAAGAGACAACAATGAGCGGATCGCACCTCTTTGCTGCAGGGTACCAGGAATAAGAAACAACAAATTCTGCTGTAATTATGAATAACAAGTCAGGGGAGCTGAGTTTTAAGTGGCAACAGTATTTATCATCCAAAAACTTACTCAAACAGTCCAAATATATGTATTTGATTTCTGCTTTTTTAATGTATTTTTTCTTACATTTACTTTATTTTCCAGTCTTGATTGTGTGTTGAACGGAGAGGCACCACTCAATGTCCCGGGGCTTTCTTTTCTGTGGTCCTGTAAAGCTTTTACCTGGCAGTACTAGTTTTTTAGTCCATTCTGATTTCTCCTTTAGTAAAATCATATAAGATACAGAAGAGAATTGGAAGATTAGGAAATTGTTTTCTTTGAATCCTAATTAAAGTCAGAATTCAGAGAAAAAATTCAGAACGGAGCAAGAGAGAGAAGGCTAATCATCGTATTTATGAACAACAAATTATGATGAAATTGACATCTTAAAATGTCTTTGGCACTTTCTATTCCCAATTAGCAATGGCTGTCATTCACAGGTAGCATGGTTAGCATGCTACCTGTTTTTTCTTCTCTCTTGCTCCCTGGTAACCTGAATGAACCTGAGCTGCACAACTACGTACCGTCTGGGGTGTCTGTAGAAATCATAAGTCCCCACATTGAGTCTGTTATTGATAACATCGTTTACACATAAAGTCATTGAATATAAAAAATTCTGAACAGAAATAATTCCATGGTCACGTTGCATGTAGCACAAAACTACATTTTGAGCCACTGATGAACCGAGCGCGTCCAGACGTCTCTTAGAAAATGGATTCAAAAATGGACTCGAGAAACAAGGAACAAGGTCCGCCTTGTTTCCTACACCGTATTTCCATGACATCATTTTAAACACCTCATTGATACTGAGTCTCAGAGTGTGGTAGTCGTAGCACTTATGCATGGTGCATTCACTGATTGGAAAAATAGTTGATTTTTCGGATTCTGACCAAACGGTCACCAGCGTCTTTCATGGACCATCTCTAGTATTAATTAGGGGTTAACCCAGCTTTAGTTGAAATCGATAACTCACAGCTCTCGTTGTAGGCCTATTAAAGAGGTTTCAGGGTAAGGGGTGAGGCGTTTTTAATCAAAATCTTACCATCAAAACTTCTTTTAAATTGTCAGAAAATGAAGGAAAAAAAAGAAATATGGTTATACAAAAAGCAGTTTTCGTAATCCAATACATGTCCATTAGAAAACACACAAACAGCACCTTCCAACTTCACTCCAGTAATTATGCATTTTCTAACAGTGCGAGGCAGCGGCCCATCCTCATTTTCTTTTGATTTATAACATGGACGTTGGCCAAAGGAGGAGGAGGAGCAGAGGTTATTACGGAAGGACGGAGAGGAGGACAAGAAACAGAAGCTAACAAATACGAAGAGACGATGATGTAGGAGAATTAGAGTGGAGGAAGAGGAGATTGACCTAAAAGAGCCGGCGGTGGATGACATCAGGACAAACGGATGAGAGGGGTACTTCCATCACTGACCGTCAAAGTAAAGAAACCCGAACTGTCAAAATACCTGATTACTAACTCAGACACAACAGTTAAAAGAACAAGAGAAATCAGATCTAGTTGGAGAAAATCCAAAGAACCTCAACAAAGTGTTTTAAAAAAAAGCATCGACTATTGATCATCATCACTTCTGTCTGCTGGCACTGCAACTCAAAAAGAACTCAAACTGCACCAAAGAGGCTCGATGTGTGCGTGGTCCCGGTTTTGTTTGTAGACCCAACAATCACAAGTGGCGTGACACATTCCTCTGGCCTTCGTCTCATTAAAAAGAAGAAGAAGAAAAAAAAAAAAAAGAGTTGCAAGGTGCAGGCTGCTGCAATTCCAGCTGAGGAGCGCGCCGACAGTCGGAATCGCACATAAAATATTTGTGCAGCGAGAGGCCACCTGGTGAACCTCTTGACAGCTTTCAATTAATCTGCTGAGTGCTTTCATCCTCTGTGAAGCTGCCAAATGGGCTTATTGACATGTTAGCACCTTTCTCCTAAATGTGACACTTAGAATGATATCCTTTCTATGGGTCACAGTAGCAGCCGGAAGCAAACTCTCTCTCTCTCTCTACGGTAAAACTTGAAGAAAACGTATTAATCACAGATTCTCTTCATAGAGCACACCAACCCCCCTTAAACTCTTGCAACAGTTCCAGATTTCTCAGCTCAAAACAGCTGAGCAAAAGAGAGCCTCAGTTCTTTTCCTTTAACAAGAAGAGCCATCGATATTTGTTATGAGGTGATATTTCAGATTCCCAGCACCCTGAAATCTTAAGTGGCAAAACAAGAGCAATCAGGATCGCAGCAGTTCGCTGTTTAGCATGTCACACCTGTGGTGCCGTGTTTGCCTGTCATTACGCCCCGGCTGACAACCAGCAGTGATGAAGCCAGCATGGTTTCTGGAAATATCGGGCAAGCCGGTTGGAAGCCCAGTAACACCGCACCGATCAGTGCCTTCCACTTACCTTTGTCAAAGCAAGCAAATTGATTTACTGGATAAAAAGCAGAAGGGAGGTGGGGAGAAAGCATCCGAATGATGCGGTAAACAAACTTTTTAGATTCAGTCCCCCTCACTAAACCCTCCGTTCACAGCTCGGTCTCCTGCCTAATGTACAGCTAACCTCTGTTCAAACAGCAGCAGCTGGCTGGGGCCACAGGGTTTTTGGTTCTGTAGCGTAGAAAAATATTTATCTCCTTTATAAAGTACATTATTGTGGATTTGCTCATTTGTAGCTGCGTTTTCACTACAAATGTGTGCAAAATTTAGCTGATTATGAAACGCAATTAAATTCACACGTGAATAAGTTTGTTCGTATGGTAAGTCATTAAAAGATCATCCTCCATCCACTTCCTGTTTTCTTCTTCGTCGTCGTTTCCACCAGTAGGAACATCTGGCTGTTGATCATGTGACTCGTGCGATGAAAATTAAGTGTTCCCGTTGCAGTTTTGCAAAATAAACCAATTTTGATACGGGCAAAAAAAAAAAACCATCTCATCCTAGCAGCTAAACTTTTATTTGAGTATTTTTTGTCGAAATTGTCTTGTTTCTATTAAGCAAAATTATTTTCAAAATGTCAAATTGTGCAATTTGATGGTCAATGGAAACACAGGTAGATGTATTTGTGTGGTTTCCCAGCAATTTTGCACGATGGTCTATTTAAATATTAGAGAAAATTATATTTAAATTTCTCTAAGACCACTTAAAATGATCAGTTTCTCTGATTTTACTTTTTATAGATATTTGTTTTAGTAAAATGAACATTGTTCTTTTATTCTATGAACTACTGACAACATGTCTCCAAAATTCCAAGCAAAGATTTTGTATTTATTTGCAGAAAATTAAAAATGGTCAAAATCACACCAAAAAAATGCAGTGCTTTCAAATAACGCAAAGAAAATAAGTTCATATTCGTTTAGAATCAACAATACTAATGTTTTAACTCAATAAAATTTCAGAAATCAATATTCAGTGGAATAACCATGAAGTTATCAGTGGGGTTCAGTGCAGTGGGCTCTTCATTTTTTTCCAGAGCTCTATATATGCATGATTGAATTATGCAGCAAGTTCTAGTTTTCAAAATATCTGAAGTTTCAAACTGTATACCTATTCCGTTTAGGAAAAAGAATGCTTCGACTGCATTGTTAAAGGCTCAAAATTATTAATGTCGATGTAAACTTCTCACCAGTATTGTATATTCCTCTCAATGTGATGGCCAGTCTGCCTCGCGTGTTTTTAACTGCTGGACCGCCGCCGTCGGATTTGAGAAGGCGGCAGAGCTGGAGCGAAATCTGAGGCGTGGCCATTCTGGAAGAACTCCTTCAGAGGATATTGTACATTTTCCCACCAAATCTCATTATCTTGTGCTGTGAGTAGGCAGCTGCAGCACAGCAAACACTCAGCACTCCAAAGATAACCAGACGCCGCGGCGCTACAGTGAATGTCTCCTGCTTCTTAAATTGGCTCTTGGTTTTCTGCAGGCCAGTTAGTGTGACTGTGTGTCTGAAAATGGAAGTGATATTTGACAACATTTACCACGGCAGCGCAAAACTGTATACGAAAACCTCGTAGTACATGTGAATAGACGTGGTCGCACACAGGCACGCGTGGTTGAGACACCTGCACATGACCACTCAGCTTTGAATACATTATCCCAAACACACACACACACACACACGCATACAGGGGGAGTTTATCTCAGCAGGCAAAACTGAATTACAACAGACTAACCAATGTGCCTGAAGGGAAACGCTCAACTAAAATAAGCATGAGGAAAGCGGCGCTTAATAAACACTGGCGCAGGGATTATAAAACAGTATGAAATGAATATTAAAATTCGTAGCGCTTCTTGCTCATTGTTAATGTTTTGGTATAAATTTTAATGCATTTTCAATGCAATGCCACAAAAAAAATACAATTGGGAAAGTGCTAGAAGAGCAATGATGCACATAGCCTGTGTTCACAAGATCAAAATGAGAAGGAATATTTTGGGGGAAACTCAACATTTCTATTTTTTGTATTCACCACATAAAGGTTAATTAGGCTTTTTAAAAAATCTGTAATCATGTAATATTTCAGTTTGGCTTGACTGGTCAAAATACGAATTACAATATGTTATTAAGCTTTTGAGCATTAATAAATGAAACGTTGACCAACATATTTGAGGTGTATTGATGATTTTGATGATGGCACTCGTTAAAGTTTAATGTTTGTTACTAGTTTCCTCAATTGTTGACTGGACAGTGTCTTTTATGTTTTTAAAATGCTTTGTTGCCAAAATGTGCTATATAAATAAACTTGATTGATTCATTGATTGAATAAATTAAAATTGATGAAGCTTGTTCGTGCATTTAGAAAGAAACCTGTAAGTAGATATTAAACATTCCCATTAAGTCCACATTTCTGCAATAAAATATCTGTTTTAGTGATCTGATAAAAAGCATCACCATTAATAGAAACAAAAGCTTGAAAAATATTGTTTTGTGTGTAATTAATTTATATAATATGCTTCGGTGAGCTGACTTTAAATGGAATAAATCCTCTTTATAAAAATATGCTAATTCATGGAATACGACTGTATTGCATTTTCTGTTTGTCTGATTTTAAATGGTTTTAATGCCAAAAAAAAACTTTTGATGAGAAAATGGAATAAAAGTTTCAAAATTCTCTAAGAAAAAGAGAAAAAGTTGAATCTAAAATGATTATTTTTAGGTTTGATCAGTGTATTCTAAATTCTCCTCCAGAAATTATCGGATGCAGTCCAGGCTCATAAAAAACTGTGAAATAACCCGTCAGCACAGCACAGGTAAGGAGCTACGCAGTAGATGCTACCCTTGGTGTTCAATAAGCTAGCTGCTAGCCGGTATTTTCTTGCGTTTTTGGCAGTCTCTGGTCTTCTTAGGATTCACATATGCGTTAGAACTGCACCAGATTCCACTACAACAGAATAGAGTCTTAGGTTTTTAGTTGGACCAGAGCTAAGAGTCACACCTTTTTTGTCAATTTGATGAAATACTCCACAGGAAAGTACAAAGTAATGCTAGATCACTAAAGTAAAAGGAAATAACAAGACTACTAAAACTACAAAAACTAAAAATGTGCTTCAATGACCAAGTAGAAAATAGTTTTCTTTGACATAAGTTCTTACAAGCTTTTGTGCCTCTTCTGACATCAAGTCCAGGCCTTCCCCTGACAGTGAAAATCGATAGTTTTCAGTCTTCTTCCCACAGTAATAACATCCACACCGAAAAGTGTTGGTCTCACGACAAACTGGTAGCACCTAAAGCAGAATGCATCTACTGATCTCAGAGACAGAAGCAGGTGAAAGAGTGCACAAAAATAATCAGAAGCTCATTTATCAATCACCGTCGCAATTAAACCATGTCAAATCATCAGCAGGCCGATCGATAAGGCCACAAGCCGACGACTGTAGCTCCGGGACAAATCGGTGCATTCAAACATGTTTATATTCAAGCTGGCACACAAAGTCTCACTTAAGCTGTCTGAGGGAATTGTGTTTGAGCATTGTCAAAGTGAGCAGCAGCGGTGTGCCAAAGAGATCGAGTGCGTCAGCAGAGCATTCAGCGGAGGGAGGGGAGAGTGGGAAAAAGAAAGGAGAAGGAGCACGTAGGAGAGGCAGACTAACAAGGAACGGGAAGGGAAGTTGAAGGGAGACGAGATGTGAAGATGAAAACAAAAGAAAGAAAAAAAAGAAGCTGAGCAGAGAGAGGAGAAAGAAACAAATGAGAGAGAGAGAAAAACAAAGGCATTCAAAGCCTTCGTCCCAAGCTGGAAAGAAGAGAATGAGGAGCGAAGTCGCCTGGGTGCAGCGGGCGAACAAACACACACACACACACACACAAAACACACACGTCCTCTGTCCTCATACCACTGCCTGTGGAGCCACACATGCAGCGAATGTGCAGCACATCTTGGCCCACTAAATCAAGGCGTTTATTTATTGATGGCCTGTTTAAAAATGCTGTCGCTGGAGAGCTCTCAATCATCCTTCAGATGTACTGAAAGAAAAACTGCAGAGAGAGAAAGACAGAGCAAAGCAGGGGAAGGAAGGGAAGGAAAGGAAAGAAGGAGAAAGTAAAGAAAAGCAGCAGTTGATATTTATTTATATGTAAAGAAATGTTGGCTATCCTTCTGTTGTTGTTTTGAGTGCAGTTGGGGCCAGAGGATGAACAGGAGACGACTCTGATGCATCCTCCATATTTTTCTCCCTGCTTCTTTGTTTCCTGCTGTCCGCGCACCTTACAGTCCGCCTCTTGTTCTAAGTTTGTCTTTTGTACCTCTTTTATCCGCAGGGCTACAATACACTCCCATCAAAGCAGAGTGGCTCACGAGGGAGCTGAAGAAACGAGAGCAATGCACGCGGGTTTAACAAAGAGACGAAATGGGAGGAAAAAAATTAAGTTAACGTGCTCCGAAAAAAAGAAAAAAAAAAGGAAAAAACAGACGCCATCAAACAAACCAATTTACTGAGATTCACTGGAAGAGCGTTTCATCAAAAACAATGTAGCCGGACGATCGGCGAATCCGTTTGAAGCTGCTCATTTGAACCGACTCAATTTGAAATGGATCTGTTGGACGGAAGATAGAGAGAAACGTGTTAAATAGTTGAGTTCGAGTGCGGACGAAGCGAAAACATTTTGGGAGCAAATGAAGCAGACTTACACATGGAATGTTTTTTATTAAATATTGTAGCTTTTGAGACTCAGATGACATATTGTTCAAAGTAATTTAACAACCCATTTGAATTTTATTCACAGTAAATTGTGCCTTCTTTGCAATTCTTTTTCTAAGGGTCACTGCTGCCTACCAACAAACCAACAGATTCTTGTTGCTACGTTTCCTACTAAATTTCATGGAAGCATCAGAGCAATATTAGCCTGACCATTGCCTTCCTTTCCAACTCTGCTTGATTCACATCTCCCTTCAGTCTGGGATTTCTCCCATTGACCTCAATTACTCCAGTAGAATTTCATCCTGGCCAATCAGAGAACAGGAGAGTTGTGGACGATGGTGTCGAGTTTCTGTGCTGTAGTCAGTCTATACAGGGCTGTAGTTTTAGTAATGGCAGAGGAGGAAGCGAACGACTTTAGCAATTTAATTCGGAGCAAGAGGAATGTTTAAGAACATTTTATTAGGATGGTTGTTTACAGCGCAAGCAATTTCTGGTTAGCTTGCTTCATGATTGATCTGGCACTGCCAAATGTTAGCGATTGGGTAAAATCAGATCCAATCATTTAAAATGTCAACAGAGTCCACGCCTCCAACAACAGAGTTTCCCAAAGTGTATTGTAAGCCTGGTGGACCACCAGGCTTTACTTGTGCCCCCACCAGGCTTAGCATTGTTTATTTATTTTAGTTTTTTTATCATGGCCGTTTTTAAGACTTTATAGTTGGTGTTTAAGTATTAACATCCCAGCCTTCCAATAATGCATAACTGTCAAGTGATATTTTCAAATCTCCTGTCAACATTTTTTAACTCAAAAAACATGGCTGCTGGCTGGATAACTGCCCCAGAGCCCCGCGTACCGGGCTTAGCAGGTTTTCTGGGGGAAACTCTGAACAAGCAACCGCTTCCCATTAGCCAACGCTCCAGAGCCTCTGTGTGAAGCAAAGTGTAGAACAAGAAACTGGTTTTCACCAGGATGGGCTGTAAATAACTGTTCGTGTTTTAATTTTGTTTAAGTCCCTTTATGTTTCTTTTTTTTTTAACCAATTGTGTATAAAGAATAACTCCACCATTAACATCTGACAGCCCCAATGAATTACATTATATCCAGTGTTTCCAGATGGAAAACAAATGAACACTTCTAGAGGACATAAAAGTAAAATGTACATCTTTAATGAGACTTTCAAAAGTGAAAAAATATAGTGCTAAATTGGGCTCTGGTTAATTTACCCCTTTGGCAATTTGTACAGTTTTATCGCAGATTTGTTCATTTAGTATTCAATTCTTCTAGCTGTGAGATTTCAGTCAGTCTCAAGACATTTGGGAATGACCACTGGTTACAATTTCTATCTGGCACGAATTTGCTTCATATCAATTTAAGAAACCAACAAGTAATATTTATGACTCCAATAAATGATATGTACCAGCAAGAGTTAGCCGAGTTATTTTGGTTTTATCAGGGGTTTTAATCTCTCACTTTCTGGCCCACATAAAACCCTGACCCAAAATGAAAAGAAATAAGAAGAAATTCAAGGTAACTTATATAGATTTAAGTGCTATTGAAAAAGTGAATTAAAAACATTTATGCCCATGATGACTGAAAGTTTGTAACCAGAAAAAAATATATATACAGAAATGGTTTTAATTATGGGCAAAAATGGAGGCAGAAACGGACAAAATGGCAGCATGTAGTGACATAATGCTGGTTTGGTCAGTCAAACAACATAACTAACTTCAGCTGTCCAAGCCAAACCCAAGACAAGAAATCATAATAAACAGAGGCGTAAAAACTTACTAGGTGGTAGAGATACAATTACTAATACAGTGAATATTAAAAAAATCTGCACACCTTGTTAATAAAAGGTTCCATGACATTTAAAAATAAGATCATGATAACCTGTACAATGACACCGAAAAGCAAAAACACCTGAGGCCAAATATGAAACACAAAATGATTACAACATGATGTATGGATGGATGAATATAGGGATAGACCGTGTTAAATAATCTCAAAGAAACAAAAGTAATCTCACCAAACAGTTAAAACGGTCCGGAATAAGCAATCCTCTACCTGCTATTGACCCAAAACAACAACAAGCTCATACATGCAAAGATTCAACTGTGGAAATCTACAGAAAAAGCAGCCGAACAAAACTGTAACCGAAGAGGGTGCGGAGATTATCACAGAGAACACAAAGACGTCTGGAAATAAAGAGAAAAAAACACCTAAAACAAAAAGAATATGCTTGTGGAAGGAACATGGAATTAGCTGAATTGCAATTAAAAAGAAAATTAGTGAAGCTTTGACTGCAACTCTGGGCATCCAATGATCAAACAAGGGTGACAGTGCCAGAAAGTTGAGATGTGTGGAAAGGCTGTAAAGCGGCAGCAATTTAAGCACAGGCACTGATCCACACAAATATGCAAAGTCTAAACAGGAAAATAAAAACATTAGCTGGGGTCCAAGAATCTTTGGAGTGCAAAGACAAAAAAAGACAGACACCATCCCATAGTCATTACGTTTCTGGTCTAACAAAATGTGGTAGATATCCATCGTTTGACAACAAGGGATTAATGAAAAGAGTTTATGAAAATAAAATAACCAAAAAAGGCTTTAAAACATTCTCATTTGGACATTAGAATATGTGGATATGGTAAATAACTGAGGGGGTTTGATAGAACTGCCAAAAATAGTCTCAAGGCTGGTGGCGTTAGCCAGGACCTGACATTTCAGAGGAAACCCCTTGGGCATCAGGAAGAGGTGAACACGGCGAGTAGGAGGGCTGAATGGAGACGATCTGAGGAAAAACGATAAAACATGGATGAGATTTAAAGGAACGGATGTCAGGCTGAGTGGCTTAAACAAAGCAAGTCAATTCGCCAGTGTAATGCTATCAAAATTAAGAAAGAAGCGATTTTGACAGGAAGGGGTTCAGCTTATAAATGTAGAAAAAAAAAAGCAGAGGAAAGAGATTTTCCAGATCAAACTTTGAGTTTATGTTAAATGTAGTTCATTCAGTCAAAAATGAATATTCTTCCTACGGTTCTATATTTATTTAAATAATTACCCGTATTTATCCCTAAATCCTCAATCACCCTAGATTCCGAAATCTCATCTTACATTTGAAAAGGCAAACGCCCCCGAGTATTTAAAGCCCAGTACGCTGTGAGATTTCAAAAAGAAAAAAAAAAAAAACCTACAGGACTTGAACATGTCATACTGTGTAAGCTTGACATCACAGTACCTTCAGTCACACCGCATGATCAAAGATGGCAGACTGCACCAGAATGGCTTCAAGCAGATCTGAGTGACAGATCAGTCCAACAGTAAACGGACGGCGGGTTGCAGGTCGTCATGTGATAATTATTGCAGTCAGATGCTGAGAAAAGGCAGAGTGGGGATGAAGGAAAGGAGACAGCGATGGAAGCGTTGACGGCAGGACAAAAGATGATAAGAATCAGATGCTGGAAGAAACAGATGAATGGTTTACAAGAAAATACCTGATCCCTGGAAAGGGCTAAGCTGGTAGTGGTTGGGTCTTTACCACCAACGGAGAAATTTCCATCACAAAGAAAGATTTTTTTTCTAAGATGGCAGAAAATCGTATAATCTAAAGCAGTGTTTCCCAACCCTGGTCCTCAAGACACACTGTCCTACATGTTTTAGAGGTTTCCCTGCTTTAATGTGCCTGATTCAACTGATTGCAGATCAACAAATGCCTGCTAATCAGTCTGCTAATCAATTGAAATCAGCGGGACTGAAGCAAGGAAATACCTAAAACATGCAGGGCAGTGTGCCTTGAGGACCAGGGTTGGGAAACACTGATCTAAAGGTAGATTCAGTTTCACACTGTGAAAAACCTGGGGTGTGGCGGTGGTGCAGAGGCCTGTTGACCTTTCCCTTCTCTCACAACCCGCTTTCCTGTCGACTCACTCAAGTCACTAGAGCTAAAAAAAAAATCCAAACTGAAGGACGGGCTGTCACTTTTATTAAAGCTCATACTCTTTCCTTGAACTATTGATCACAATTAAGACAGTACCAAAGTCGTACAACTTGGGTGGCGATCAGGCTTGGTCCAAATCAAGATTCGGTCCATGAAATTTCTCTTGCTGTCTTACTGGTTTTTTTTCCCTTCCTATGGGCGAACCTGTAATTAAACCAGTTCGTGTCTAATTAAAAATTGCAGTTTCTCACTATAGCCCAGTTTGGCACAGAGAGTATCAACCACTTTAAGATCTGTCTCTCCAACATAAAAATTAAGACTTGTTTGAGCAGTTGTACACTTTGTATGCTGATCAAAAATCTCATTGTTGGGGATCCAAAGGTGTTCACATCCGATTGGGTATGCCCAGGGCTCTCCCTTCAGTGTGAGGTACCTGAAAAACCTCACACCTCACACCTCACACTCCACATGTATTCTGATTGGATGCCTTGAACCACTTCAACTGACTGCTTTCCATCTGGATGATCCGTGACAAACCGCAATATCTTAATCTAGAGCAAAGGTTCACAAGTCTAGTCCTTCACTGCTACTCTTCCCGCAGTTTTTAGATGTGGCTTTTCTCAAACATTAAGCTCTGAAGAGACTTAGTAGTCCAGTCTTTGGATTTATATGCAGGACAGTAGATATGGAGGACTGGAGTTGAGAATCCATGCCCTGGAAAGACTGTTTCCATTCTGTTATGGGATCGCATAAGGATTCCCTAGAATGAGCTGAAGTGTGTCTTTTTGGAGAGGGACGTCTGGGTTTCTCTTCTGGACCTATCCCCACAGAACCTGATCACAGATGGCTGGCTGGATGGACGGACGACTAAGGGTCAGAATATGATGGATTCGTAATTAGAAGACAAATCAATGAAGAGCATCTCAAACATTTCCTTCAATCCCATTACTCCAACTTTCCAGGTGCCCCAGCAACCAGCAACTCCAGCTCTTTCCTGAGAAAAGATTGAAATCTTTCCATGTCTGATAACGTTTGGCTTGGTTTGGTTCAGTCTTTACTCTGGTAAATTCCACATCACTTTATGTACTGTATTTTCCGCACTATAAGGTGCACCACATTATAAGGCGCACCTTCAATGAATGGCCTATTTTAAAACCTTTTCCATATATAAGGAGCACCGCATTATAAGGCGCATAGAATAGACGCTACAGTAGAGGCTGGGGTTACGTTATGCATCCATTAGATGGAACTGCGCTAAAGGGAATGTCAACAAAACAGTCAGATAGGTCAGTAAAACTTTATTAATAATTACAAACCAGCGTTCTGAAAACTCAATTCATTCCCAAAATGAATAAGCAGCTGTTGCTTCCTCCACTTCTGCACCATTGATTCGTTCATGTTAAATTCTCTGGCTACTGCTCTGTTCCCGTGTTCTACTGTGTCACTGATCGCCTTGAGTTTAAACTCTGCGTCGTAAGCGTGTCTCTTAATAGGAGCCATTTTGGGGTCTTTACACAAACACACAAATGGAAATGAAACAGGATATATATCCCAGCATGCGCCGCGCATTTCTTCTTCTACGGGGGAAAATGAAGTTGGCGGCTGCTTACCGTAGTTGTGAGACCTGTTGTGGCTCAATACTGGTCAATATATAAGGCACACCGGATTATAAGGCGCACAGTTGGCTAATGAGAAAATTGAAGGGTTTTAGGTGCGCCTTATAGTGCGGAAAATACGGTACACAACTCTATTACAATTTAGGGGAGTCAAGAACTCACTTTTCCAACTCCTTATTTGCCATGATCTACCAGAGTTTGGGTCATAGCTAAGAAAGGCAAGAAGCCACACTAATCCGTATGATTACTTGCTCTGCCTTTAAGCAAATTTCTGGTATGAGGTCCCAAAGAAGGTCACCGAACTGAAACCAACCCTGACCATTTACTTTCCATCTTTGGTACAGTGGGTGAGGAAGAGAAACGCACTGGTTTTGTAAAGCATCAGCGATGAGTGTAACAAGACCTTTCATAATGCTGTTGTAGGCAGTATGCCAGTACTCCAATGGCTTCTAATTCCTTTTTCTGTCACAGCTTAATAAATCCACTTCTTATCAGACACAAGGATGGTTAGAGGGAATACGCAGAGGTTGCTATTTAAAAAAAAAAAAGAAGGTATGTAAAATGCATCTTTTCAAAAAGCATAGTCAGTTTCCTTTGTGTGTGACCTTCAGGGCCGTCTTTTGCTCTTCTGCGCTCCCTCACCGTCATCATCCCAGCACCGCTCTCCTTACCTCTTACATCAGGATTGATCACCTCAGAAGTAGGCCTTTTGTTCAGAGCGATGGCGCAGCAAACGCTGACCTCAGGAGGGAGGAGGAGACAGAAGGCATTGCTCGCAGAATTTAAAACAATGCTCTCGTGAATCTACAGGGGCCTTCCAAAGCTTAGCGGGAGGAACTTGATTGCCGCTGCAGTCTTGGTGTACAGATGATCTTGATTCACTTAATTTTTGTGTTTTTATGATGTGAAGCACCTTGAACTGCATTGTTGCTGAAATTTGATATACAAATAAACTATGATGTGGAAACTACCCATTGAGCAGTACACCAACTGATTACCATGGCGACAGAAAGCAAGACGACATTGCTGGCCCAGGAGTCGCATTGATTTCTTATACATTCATCACCTAATCTTAGGATTAAGAGAAATTAAATGTTGTGATTTTATATGTAGATTATTTTTATCAGTGGTGGACGCTACTAAAATTGTTAATCGAGTTAATTGCAGGGTCTATGATTAATTAATTGAAATAAGTCGCATTTTAATCCAAAACCATACATCAACAAAAAAAGGCTACGCTTTCAATTTAAAAAAAACAAGATTTTGCTGCTATTAAATAAATATTTATTGATTTTATTCTGGTATTTAGGTTATTAAACCTCCAGAATGGTGGAAAGTGTTGTTATACCCATTCAACTTTCAAGTGTTCCAGGAATTCCTGATCATTCATGGAACTTCTTTGGAAAAAATATAAAAGTATAGATTGTGGATGTTACCGCTGATGTTGCTGCTACAACATGTTTAGCATTGAGATGGTTTTTTTTATGTTTCAATAGTCTAACTCTTTTTTAACACAACTTGAACTCAACAATAGTCTTTACCAGTGTCCAATCAGATTGGTTTGGGAAGCAAAAATTAACCCCCAGCCGGCCAAGAGAAGCGGCTTTGTTTTCTGCATCAGTTTTACAGATGTAACAGGAAAATGCGGATACAAAAGTTCCACAATCTTTGTATGCAAAAGAAATTTTTAAATGTCTTTTACTGACAAGTGTTAGAATTTTTAAGGTGTCAAAATCTATGTAGTAAATGAAACTTAATGAGTTAAAGTCCTGACCCTAATTATTATTCAGGGTTCTCTGTTTTGCCTCTCTGAAGGTCATCTGCCAGAATTGGTTTTCTGCGGCTGGAGGGGAATAGATCAAGAAGAAGTCGGTTTCTCATGACAACATTTCTCTCAGCAGCCTGTTGAGAGGCAAGTTCTCTAAGTCTGTAGGAAATATTTCTGCTCTTCTTCTGAAGGAGCTGTATTGAGCTGACACTCTGACAGAGTCCTCTCACACGCTGCATTTTGCTCCCATCTTGTACAACTGATAGAAAATTGAAAACGATAGTCATTTAAAATGAAAGACTTTCCAGGAAAACAACTGAAACATGATACTGAATTCTCCATCTGAAGCACATGTTGGAACAACAATATATATATTTTTCCCTACATTGCAGCAGAACTAATGGAGAACAGTGCACTGTGCCTGATCAAGCCGGTGGAACCTTCTAATTGGAATCACACAGGCTCTTAAGGAAAGGGAGCCGCCTGCCAAAGTTCTGCTTACACAAAGCAATTAAGCATGTGGGGGCAAATTGTTACTAAAAAGAATATTCTGAGGTTATTTTAGTCCAGAAGACTAAAGTATGTCCTTCTCTTTTATTTAGTCAAAGGCAACAAGCTATTCTAATTCCAACACTCTCTCATTAACCCTTCTAGGACTACCATTATAAAAGTCCGCATGAGCATCTTTTTACATTTTTGGATGCTGCAGAGTCATTATTAGGAGCACTCCAATGTTCTTTACATCTATAAAATCCTTATAAGTCCTCCTTTCCAAGTTTGTATGCCATTTATCAATAATAACTGATTAAAAATAGAAAATTTGCAAAACAATAACAAGAACTCCATCCGTTTATAATTTTTTTGACATATTTTTGTAAATATGAAGAGTTTCCTAACTTTATTTACCAAAGTTCCCAATACAAAAAAGTTGCACACAAGCCTTCTAAACCAAACACAATTTATTTGGAGTTTTTTCAAAGCTTCGTTTCAAAGTTACAGCCAATTTTCTAAAAACAATAAAACGAGGGAAAATAAAAAAAATGCTTTTATCAGTGCAATCAGAAAAAAGAAGTGCAGAAGATACATTGCACATTGTACATCAACAATAAAATACAAACATTTAAATGAAAGTGTGTCAGTCTTTGTGTATTCACATGAGAAAATGTCTGTCCACATGACAGACATTTGCAAGAGCAGAGCCAAATAGCACGTGCAGGAAACGGAAATGACTTTCATGAAATCTCACCTGAAGTCATGTGACATTTCATGAAATCTCGTAGTATTTCATTCTGTCAACGTCAGAACAACACAGGAAGTGATTGGCCAGACCCGAGCTGATCTACAAATAGAGGGATGGATGCCACATCATGTTTGTGGACCCATCCTTTTTACTATAAATCTGTGAACTCGTCTGCGCGCGCACAGCAACTCGGGGGGGATGTTTAGGGTCGGAAAAGGAAGCGCAATTCTTACAGTTTAATATGCAAAAAAAAAAATTGCTCTACCTTACGTGGTTCGAATTCTACCGGCATTTGAAAAATATGTATGCATCTCAGATCGCCGGCGATCTGGTAGCCCGAATCGGGTTAAAAGGCTTTTTATTCTTTTTACAGAAGGAATAAAATGTATAATTTATAATTATTGACAAATTTTGAGTTGTGCTTCTAAAATAGGGGAAAGTCTTCATTTGTACATCTACTATGGTAAATTGTTTAGTATAGTTAAATCGAGAACAATGCCGGATGATAAATTAAGGGTTTCAAACCAACCTTGTGATCTGCAGCAGCTATTACTGCTTCCATAAATCAGCAATTTGTCATAAACTCTAAATAGGAGGCAGATTTAAGCTATTTTTGTCTGAATGAGTTTAGACTGGTTTGAACGTTTTAACACTTGTCAGTAAAAGAAGCTTTGCTTCACAGAATTTGTTAGAACATGTTTCAAGAGGACGGTTATCCACCTTCCAACAATACGGTAAAAGTTTCATGGTTAAGGGCAAAAGTAATGGAGAGGTTTTCACTTAATATAGGCCTAGAGATGTTATTGTAGTCACCGCTAATTAAGTATGATTAGCGCCCATTAGCAGCACAGCTCCGGTCCGTTTCTGCGTCATGCTCTCGGTGAAAAACAGCGGGTTGTGTGGCAGCGGGGGGAAACAGAACAGAGGGAGTGCGGGGGGCTCTCAAGCAAGAAGCTGCTGATGGCGGCTCTAAAGTTTAATGCCTGAGGGACTGGCAGCGCGCAAAAAACGAAAGAGCAGAAGAAATAAGTATGGGGAGCGCTGGTATGAGAGCAGGGTGGAGAGGGACGGCGGGGGTGTGGAGAATTCAACGTGCCAGCCGGGGGTCACCTTGAGCAATCCATCTCCCGGCTCCAGCTGAGAGAGACCCCCAGGAGCCGTGGGGGATATAGCCGGCTTCCTCTCATTTAATTGCACTCCGTGGAAGAGCGAGACAAAGCGAGTGATCTCCCTCTCTGAGGTGGATAAAGCAATCCCCCGGACCGGTTGGAAAGACGACGCCCGGACATCCCTGACAGCTGAAATGAATCCAACAAGTCTGCCGGCGCCGGAATGAGATTCAGCTCCAGTGTACAAGTGGCTGCACTATAGCTGCTTTGTCTTGACTACGCTTTATTTTCTCTTTCTAGTGAAATGAGTTGACTGCTAATGAAGGAGAAACTATTAAAAGAAAGTTAATCAGTTGCTTATTTTACTGGAGCACCGATTGCGGTTTTCTGGACAATCATCAGATTTCCAGACGTTGGAATGTGGCGGTAAATAAAATCAGTGGATAACGTTGGTGGTTTCTCATGGAAGTATTGGCCGATCTCCCAAAATTAAGGAAATCAGTACGGATTTATCAATGCACCCCTAGTTCCTTCATATTACTATTCAGTAAATGCATACTCTGTATTTCCCTTCCTTTAAATGTAGGCAAAACAAAAATCACCAATCTGTGAGAAACTGGTATGGACCGTTATAGACAGACTGTTGAGGCAATAATATCCTGTGTCACATCCAAAAAGAAGAGTTTTACTTTGCCATACTTTTATGACTCATGTGTGTTTAGGTTTATTTTAAGTTTTGAAATTGTTCAAAACAACAGCTAAACTTTTTTTGGCTTAAATTCACATGAAGGAACCCCTTCTTAAGAGTTTTATCCTGTCCTATAATGTGATATCCAAAAAGAGCTTTGCTACATTTCCTAAGTGATTCTCTAGAAAAATCAGGACGCTGTTGAAGGCCGAACAGCCCAGAAAAGAACAAATCTGAAATATTTCTAATCATCCAATAAATGTCAGAGGGGGCTGGTTGTGAACTACCAACCAGACATAACTCCATTTCATAGGCGTATGCCTGTGTATGAATAAGGTTAGATTTTGAAATTAGTGAAAACAAAAAACATAGCTTCAGTAAGTGCTCCCAACTCTCAACAAGACTCGTGTTTTGCAGTCTTCTGGCACTTTGGCAGGTTGACTTGGCTCCTGGATTACTTCAATTTGAGTCAACTAAACATTATTAGCTCCAGCCCAGCTCTGCCAGGGGACATCAATAACTTTAATAAGCAATTAGTTTTTTTTATCTTCAGCCCACAACACTGAGATGGTTTCAAAAGCAGAACAACAAAATAATGAGTCACAAAAAGACCAAATCTTAAAATAAAAAGGAGCCACTTTGTAAAAGAAAAACTTGTGTCCTAAAATTTCAGAGGGATTTTTTTAGCACAAGGGAAGAAGAACGATGTATCATCGGGACAGACGACGTAAAATCTAAATCATCCTTTACTCAGAATCTGTCCATAATGTCTGCTGGACAAATTCATCTGCTTTATTGATATAATGTGACTGGTTCAGAGTCAGCAGCTGATTTTATGTTAGAAAAATGTGCAAAAAAACATTGTCAATATTTCACTAATGTCCAGAAAATGCAATTACACAATTGCAGTGGTTCCATTACAATTACAAATGCAATTAAAATCACAGTAAAATACGTTTTTACATGCGAAAAGTGTTTCCATTGCAGTTTTGCAAATAAACCAATTTCAAAACAGCCACACAAAAAAACTCAACCTAGACACTACATTTTTATTGAAAAATTATTTTTTTATTATTATTATTATTATTATTGTTTCCATTGAGCGAATTTATTTTCTAAATGTCAAATTGTGGAATTTTATGGTCAATGGAAACGTAGCTATTTGTATGCTTTCAGAATATATGTGTTTAAATATGGAGAGACATTTTAGCTTGGAAACTTGAAATTGAGAAACGCTGCAAACGTTTTTTATTTCTGCTATTTTGACAAATAAACAAATCCATACTTGTATTATTGTGATGAGAATACTCAAGGTACAGTTAACCTTTATGTTAACGATCTACTGCTTGCCCTTATGAGATCTGGTGACCTCAGGTGACCCAAATGTTTGCTTACCAGACACAGAAATTCTTTTTGGTAAACCTTGCTTTTTAAAAACTTTAGATTTTTCCTCTAAAAATGCAAATCCTTTTATTTGCATTTTTAGAAAAGCCTTGAACTAGTCAGACTCGGCTAAAAATTGGCGTAAGAAGGTGAAATTTTTTATCTTTAAATTTCTATTCTAACCGGAGCACAAAAAGCTGAGTAACAAAACAAGACATGCATAAGTGAATGAATTTATTAACAGTACAGCTGTGCAGTAATAAAACTACAGACAAACCTTACTGCACAAAAGAAACAGAATAAAAGAAAGAAAGAAAAGCAAGGGGGGAATCTGAACGCAGCCTGAGGTCACATGCATGAGAATAATCCTCGTCCAGAACTTTTTACTGATTTGTTTTATCATAGACCCTCCAACGTTTTTTAACCAGAAAAGGTTTTCTGTCATGTTGCAAGTATAAAAGAAATCCTAACGTTATAGTTCCTTTGATAGAATTAGTGTTTATGCACTTAAGAAAAACAAAAAAAAACATGGCATGTAATGACATCTCAGCCATAATAGCATTTTGTTGACGTTTCTTTTTATGAAAGCAGGAGATAAGTAATGCAGGTATTACACTCCGGGGCTCTATCCCCTCGCTCCCTTAACTGTTAACGGTTTGTTGCTTTGTTTTGTGTGTGTAATCTTGGCTTTCATTACGATATGTAAAAACGTGGGACGGCGAGCTCAGACTGTATTAAAGCAGCCGGGGGAGCCTTACAGACTAACTCGCTGCCTTGATTGGGTCGTTTAACACTTTTGGCAGGAAGAACCGATGAGACTGAAATTCGCAGAGCACTCCAATGACTCTGAAATGATTAGGTATTACAGAGCATCATGGAGAAGTGCTCTGAACGGGAGGGCAACAGCTGCAATGCAAACGGGGAAAGATAGGTTTCCTAGCCCCCTTTCTTTCCTGGCCGCTCGCATCCAGCCATCTGCCCTACGGCGGACGGGTCGCCACGGCGGCAAGAGGGTAATCCGGACGACGCTGGGGTCTGATCTAACGTGGAGCCCAAACGTGTGTGTGTGTGTGTGTGTGTGTGTCTGGGTATCGTCATTGTGTTCCGGGTCCCTGCTTGCTGTTGGGATGCCAGTCTCTCCCACTCCACTGCCCCTGCACACAGAACCATCTGCTGAAGGCCTGATTTACAGCGCTGCATGCAGATAAGCTGCTAAATGTGTGGGCCTCTGCAACAAACTACATGTGCTGAAGTGTTTCTTTTTTTTTGTTTGTTTTTTTGGAACAGAGAGTGACTAAAGAAGGAAAATGTAGTGGTTTTTAATTGCCAGTAATGTTTACTTCGTGAATCTAACGTTTAACGACTTAATTAAAGCCGAGGAAGCTTTTTAAAAAGAAATTAGTTTATAAAGAAATTATGCAAAGTTGCTTACATTATATAAATCTTGCAGAACTTATAGAATCTCTCAGACTTTTTGTAAAAACACCATACAAACTTGAGGACAGAAAGAAGAACTTTTTTTTTAAATAAGGATGTAGATGGAGCAAAATAAGAATATTTTACCTATCTTTCTAACTTAGAGTTAGTGAACTGTGTTCTACCCTCAAAAATGTTCTTACAATGCTGAGCCATTGCAATGCAGATGGAGTATGTAACTTTTATAAAAAGTTAGCTTTTTCTTTTTTTTTTGCATATTTGTTAAAACTTTCAACACATTATCCGTCTCATACTAAACTGTGACAACATTCTGACAGTTTTAATGTGTAAAAAACATAATTCATAAAAGTTACATACCCCAGATTTAACTTGAGTAAAAATGTAAAAATCCACGACTAAAGACGTGCAAAGCAATTAGTTTCTTCATACATCACACATATTCTTTAGTTTTATTTACATAACATTACATTCTTAAATTTTTTTGCAACACTGTTGGACACAGTGAACCCCACAGTGCTTTCGTGGTTTAGTATTCCTGGATAAACATATTTGCACTTTTATTTTGGTGAAACGTGACTGCAGATTATTTGTGGAAAATTTGAGAATTCTGAATTTTTCAGATAGCCTGTGCAAAAAAAAATACCTAGTCGCAATGCTACTTAGCCCTCCAGTAGCTGGTGTTTGAAAGCAGCCAATCCAGAAACGCCACACATTTTTTCTCGTCAGTGATTGGCTAAGCCGAGATACTGAAAACAACACATCTCAGCTTCTGCGCTAGTCTTAAAATGGTATCCACTGTTTGTTTTAATTCACATTAAGATATATTTGGTGTTTGAACTAATAAAATAGGCAGTTAAGTGTTTTTAGCGAGGGTCTTAACTATTCACTGACTGCTGCGCAAATACCTTTGTCTAGTGAAGTGTTAGCGTTTATGTGCTCCACATCTTAGTGTTGTATGTGCTTACAGGTCAGCACCCTAAATGAGTGCTCAAGACTCTTACTTTGAAGAGTAGAATAAAGTAGATCTTGAATTGCCACATTATGTGGCTAGAGAATGCTAGCCAAGACTAATTATTAGGCTGCTGCTAGCACTCTGTTACAAAAAGAGAGAAACTGTTTCTCACAGCACTTTAGGCACTTTGTATGAAAAGAAATGAAAAGAAATGACAGATGAGAAACAAGACATTTAGCCATACTGCGACTGGCTAGCCTTCAGCTGCTAACAATGCTAAAGCGAACTTATGGTTTAATGTGAATGCTTAAGGTCTCCGTTTTTAATGAGTCTGTACATTTGATCACCTCCAGTGTAAAACACCTGGCATTTTCTCATTCTGATCCACTGAACACAAGCGCCTTAAGTTAACAGGTGTGACAGCAGCTTTAGTTGCCTTTATCTAAAACAGATTCAATGATTGGTTTGTTGGTACTAGTGCGCACACTGGTCGCAACGCTCTGAGGAGATTTCCGAACACGGCACATACTCATGTAGGAGCAGCGGGATCAGTCATAATTGGAGAAACTTTAGACAGGGGCAGCCATGGCACAGGTTAGAGGTCACACAGTTTCATCCAGCAACAAGGAAGTGAATGGACCGGGGGCAGACGAGAAAAATGATGAAGAAAACGGGTCGAGACATGAGGGCTAGGTGACACTGTCACCTGCGAGATAAAATACAGGTGGGTCAGCAGTTTGCGGTGGCCAAGGGCGTGAACACAAGGGCACCGCAGCGAGACTGCTTAACAACTTTACTGCCAGTTTTGATTCATCCTCACCTTGAGGATCAGACCACAAGCAAAGGTCGAAGAGGAGGTGCGGCGCAATTAGACCACCACCAGTCAAACGGTTTCAGTTGGATTTCCAATTTTCCAGTTGGATAGGTAGGAGGACATTTTCAGAACAGATATTACTTTAAACTGTCATTGTTAACATAGACTGTACTTTACGCTCGTGTTTGTCGCAGGGATTAAACCGGAGGGGGTTTATAAATTTTGACCTTTGGAAAATCTAAATGAAAGTTGGAAAACAAATGTTCCATTTGTACAAATGTTGCAAGACGATTCTGACAAGAACATCTGTATTTACAACATATACATATTATATATTTACATGTAATAATTAAGGAGTTAAGTAAAAATACTTAAGACCTTAACGGTCACCCTCAAAACGCTTGCATGTTATTCAATAGGTCTGTGAGGACAACGGTTTAGAGAGGTTTAGTATTAAAATAAATACTGAATATACAAGAAAAAAAAACACACACACACACAACTTGTCAATACAAAACAAATATCTAACAAAACTAATGGTATGATAGCCAGAAGTTACAAATATGGGTAACACTTTATTTGAAGGGTTGTGCATAAGACTAACATGCCACTGTCATAAACAAGACATGACACCCATTATGAATATGAAGGAGTATTTATGAATGTTTATGACTGTTGTCATGAAGCGTCATTCGGTCAATAATGAGACGTAATGCAAAGCTGCACTAAAACTTGCATTAAAAGTCCATTAAAATGGTCAGCTTTTCATTATTCAGTAAATAATAAAACTTTAGTATTAATGCACTAAAACCTGCATTAACAGACGACTAAAAGTGTAATTTACTGAATTCTTCATGACAACAGTCAAACGTTCATGAAGGCTCCATGTTCGTAGCAGGTGTTATGTTTATGTCAGACTTATGCACAACCCTACAAATAAAGTGTTACCCACAGAGGCAACACCTCTTATTTTGTTCAGTTAATTAACTGTAATTACAGTACGATATGATTTTGTTTAATGTCAACTAAGTGTGGTTAATTATCTTTAATTGTGAACTGAAACATCCTTCCAGTTCACAAATATAATTTTTGTTTGCTTATTTAAAACACACATAAATTCATTGAAACCGTGTAAGTCCAGTCTTCATCAGTAGTTACTTTTTTCCATCTTCAATGTTATCTTTAATTAATTTTCCATCACTATGACACGTTTTTATCAAACCCTTCTTATGACAGCAGCTTTGACCATCACCTCCAGGACGCCTGGCAGTAACGACCATAAGACGACGGCTCTTTGAATGTTTTTGAAATGCTATCGGTAAAGTTAAAACAAGTCAATGTAAAAATGCCCAATTCAAAAGCCTCCCTCTGATGTTTACAGAGACGATTAAACGAAGGAAAATTGAAAAAAAAGAGGAATCCAGAGGTGTATTCGCTCAAAACCAGAGAGTGACAGTTCTTACGTCAGAGAGCGCCACTATTTCACTGCAGCCTGTCTTGTTAGGGTCTCAGATCTTTCCTCTGATCTGCTTCCATTCTTCAGAAACTTTTATGTGCAGACCTTCCTTCACACAATCATCAAAGGGAGAAGTGAAATGGGGGCCTGTGTTCCTGGCAGGGGGAATGTGCTCATGTTCAAAGGGAGGTTTTTTTTTTTTTTTTTTTTTTACCTCCAGGGACGACAACTTCTTCTTCTGCATGTCACTTTATTACCACCTTATACCTTTAACCATAAAGCATTTGATTAGGTTGGGAGGGGGGGAATAAAAATATAAAAGAAAAGTTTGGTTTACACATCACAGCTCATTAAACAGCTTTCCACCTATTTTATGGCATAATTGGTGATATCCTTTAAAAAGGTGGCTGAGCCATGATACTATGGCTGTCATTCATATTTATGGCCCGGCGAAGGCAGCGAGAAGGAAGGTGTTTGTAAGGAGAAAGGGGGATGAAGAGGGCAGCTTAATGGGGTTATAAATAAATGAAGGTATCAAGAGACATCCCTGCAGTTCCCTGCCTTTCCCTGGCCGCTAATGGAAAGAATCTACAATACGGTGCATCATGTACGGCATGGCAACAGTCGTCAGGTGCAATGTACCGATCTGTATTTCTGCAGATACCTCGGGGTGCAAAACAGGCTCACGCATGTCAACTTAGAGGAGATTTATAGCTGCTTTAGAAGCAACTATTGATGTTGGATACGTTCACACTCCTTCAAGGGATGTTTCAGAGGAAAATGACATCCTCATAGGAATACAGCGCCTTGGAAAAATATTTGTATTTCATTTTTTTTGGGGGGGTAGGATTTTGTTACATTACGATCACATCAGCAGAGGCAGGGAAGATAGTCAGATTGGAGAGAAGTATGGGTTGGAGGTAAATGCAGGAGAATCCTAAAAAGAAGATCTGTTGGATGTTGTAAAAGACTTAAAACTGGAGAAGAGATTTACTTTCCAGCAGAACCGGCTTAGACATTAGTGATGACATAAAAAGAAAAGATTCACGCAAGAACCAAGATTCTCATTTGTGACGATTCAGAATCAATTTAAAAGTGCCCGAAAATGTATGAAAAAATAAAGTAAAAGCAAATCAAACATCTGCCGTTCTCCATTTTGTAACTGAAAACTGAACGTCAACACACAGACGGTTCTGGAATGTACACAAGTACCAAAACAAAGGAAACTACAAAAATGAAAGATTCAACTGGCCCTTTTTTTAAATCGATGGCCAACATTTGGATTCATTTTGTTTCTTTGCCAAACGATCGGGAAGCATGAGCTCAACGCGAGCTTCACCGTGTGCTACTTTAACCGAGTGTACCTCATAAACACGAATAAAATACATTAAAATTTTAAGTTGTATCATGACAAAACGTGAGAAAGATCAAACACCGTTTCATTTATAGAAACTCCCCTTCAACAGTCAGACGTGTCTCAACTATTATAAGTGCTAAAATTTTACCCATTCAGCCACATTCTGGCCTGAAATCTCCTCTGTAATCAAGCGACTGAAGACGGTCTGCCCCCGAGGCAAAGGAAGTTGGTCCATTGTTACAGTATTTTGCATCATGATGCGTTGCTCCCTCTCTCCCCTTCGCAAGCCGCTTCTGTTGGATCTCCGCTTTAATTAGGAAGCTTACAGGCCTCCGTAAGCTGTGTTCGAAACCTGTCTGTGTTCTTACCGCTGCTGGCCGACGATAAGCGAACGCGACATTTCTCATTTTATCACTTAGTTTCTCCTCGTGGCAGACTTGTCGGGGTAAGAGGAAATAAAATGTTTAAAAGAAGGAGAGGGTAGGAAGGTGAATGTCACCCATGCTGACCAACAACGCTGCTGCAGGAATAAGGAGCTTCCACCGCCGAGCGGGCGGCTCAGGCTGTGACGCGGCTCATCTCTGACTGAAGGGTCCGGCGTCTTCGGCGACATTAAACGGCTGCTGCAGTCTGGCCGGTCTAATGCCATCTGGCAGCCGCCGTCTCCTTCAAAGGAACTGTCATGTCTCAAAGGGAGGCTTTGATTAGGCCTCAGACAGCACAGAGGCGCACACACAAACACAGAGAAACAGATGCATGGCAAACATGGTGGAGAAGAGGAAAAGAATAACCCGAAGCTAACAGGTGGGCTGCGGAATGTTTATTTATTTAAAAAAAAACACACACACACAAAAAAACCTCCACTTTTAGGGTTACCCTTTGTTTATACAGAAAATACAGTATGTATTGATGAAATCCTGAACATGAGATATTTACATGAAAACTGCGTAATGGTGCGTTCACACCAAAAGCGTTTCGAGCGTCAGGCACATCCGTTTACATTCAACGCCTCTGTGGAGTCGCGTCGAGGGCCGTTGTGGCGCGTTTTAAGAGTCTAGATTTGAAACGTTTGGAGAGTTTTAAGCATTTGACGCGTCAAGAGCGTCCAACAGCAAACAACAGCTAGGGCTCACATGTCTGATGCATTCAGACATGTGATGCAGCCAAAATAAAATATTATTTATTTTACATTGGCTGTTCTACTCCTAATGGCACTGACTAAACAAATCAAAGTTGTTTTTACATGCTTGACCAAGCTTACTAAGTTATTATTGTAGATGTGCAGAGTTAGCAAATAAATCTGTAAGTCAGTGCACGCATGTCTGTTTTTAAAAACCTGAACATTTTAAGTCAATTCGGTGTTGTGTTTCTGTCTCGGATCGGTATCGGCTGGCACTAAACCTCACATTGATATCGGAAGTGAAAAAAGTAGATCGGTGCGTCCCTACTGAACGTCTTCTGTTGTTTCACTTCCATGATGCCTAAATGACAAGAGAAACATTACAAAATATTTAAATAGCTAAGTGGATTTGTAAAAATGTATGCCTGTTTGTTGCTATGCAGGGTTTTTTTTTTTTAAGTTCCAAAAATATCTATCAGATGGACAAGGGGACTGAAGATGAGCTTTTATAGAAGATACATATTTGGATTTAAAGTTTTAATCATTCAAATCGCCATCCTTTATTATGCAGCATTAATGTTTTAGTGGTTTCTAGGCACATCCTGCCTGAAAAGCCCAAAGCAAGTTCACAGTCAGCCGTGGAAAATAGTTGAAATGGAACCAAAATGGTCATAATAAATCCAATATTCAACTTTCTTCTATAAACTTGAATAATTTCACCAATAAAAACTTAATTTTATCACTTTAAAAGTAGCATCCATGGGGATAACTTTAACTATGTGTTCGATTCCTAAGCCTCCCTTTAAGAGCTTACTTTTGCTTTTTACAACGGCTGCTCGCAGTTTTTCTAGAAAAAAAGAAAAAACCTGTCACAGAACAATGAGCTTGGACTCATTTTACAACAATTAAAAAGCAACCAGTGAGAACAAGTCTCAGGGCCAAAACCCCTAAACTCCGGCGACTCTGCAATAACCACACAATATGAAATCACCTCGGTTTCCCACGGCACAGGGCCTTAAGTGGGATGAATAAGGGCATAAGTAGATGCAAATGTGTGTCACTGTAAGCCTGATGCAAGTAATGCGCAACTTGGAGGAATCGAGGATGAATGCGAGACCTACGCCCGAAGGAACGGCACTGGAGAGATCAGAACAAACTTGGGAGGCAAAAAGCTTAGACTAAGACACTTGACCTCGAACACGACTGGCTTTCTGTTTGCATCAGTAGGAGAGGATTTTATATGCTGAATGTGGATTTTTCGCTGTTCCAAAAGTGGTTTCCACACGGTGTCATCAGTAGCAGTTTGGAAACATAAGCGCCGACCAAAACCTGCAAATCAAATCAAAGTTGCTCTTCAGGCTAATTGCAGGGCTGCAGCTATGAGAGGAGTTTCAAAGCTTAATGAAATAGGCTAAAGTTTACAATTTGCTTAAAAATGTTCTGTAAAAATAGATATAAATTCCACCTTTAAATGTTATTTTCGTTCAAAATGTCAATAACAGAAGCTGTCAATAAGAGAAGGAGAAATACAGAAAAGCTTGCTGAACGTATCTGAACAGACGTCGGCTATTGGTTGTAGTTAGTTGAATTATATACAAGTTAAAAACAAAATTCATGATTACTTTAAAGGGACAGTATTATGTGTTTTCCAAGCACACAGCACAATTATATAGCACAATCAAGCAACAATGTTAACTTCAGTAAAATGCTGTTATGTTAAATATGACTTCAAATAAATTTGACTTCATAATTTAATGCCTTGAAATTGGGCCTCTGTCTCTTTAAAAACTGCTGTTCTTGCTGAAGCTCCGCCGTCAGGAAGTCATCACAACATGGCTCCTCTATTCAGCCTCTAACAACGTTTTTACCAGCATTTTACTGAGAAGTAGCTCAAATAATGAACTGAGCAGATGCTCAGCTCCACCAGGTGTTTGCTAATTGCTGCTGGCTAGTCTGAAGGAGCTGAGGAATCAAGACAACACTCCAGGAGGGAATAACATTATAACATGATGTAAAGCTAAAAAAAAGTCAATTTTACGTAATACTGCACCTTTAATGGTGGACCCTCCTTTTTTGAATATATTACCGTCTAGCTACAAACTAGTGCAACTGACTGTAATGAATTGCTACAACAAAAAGGTGGCAGTAATACACCAACTTGTTTCCTAAGAAGAAGAAAAATGATATGCATTGTGTTTTGAACTCTGACCCCAATTGTTCATCACAAAGAGAAATCTGCAGGGCCTCTGCGTTGAAGTTTTAAGAACGCTCCAATCCCTTGCTTTATCGACAATACCACTACAGCGACGAATATGCTGTTTCAGTCCTCATGGTTTCCATGACGACAGCAAAAACATTTTCTGATAAGAGACCTTCCGAGAGTTTAATTTTTCCACCGAATAACTAAATTGGCCTTGCAACGATCAATTAATGCCATTCTACCACAAACAACCGGTCAAAATATTGAAAAAGCCTTGTTAAAAACTCCCAGAGTTTAAGGCGGGATTAATAAATCAAGATTAGTCGGTCAGGATGGCGATGCATTCAAAAATTTGCTCAAAATGGCATTCATTAATTACGATATTGCTATTAAGGCATCTGCCTGCATGGACACAGAGATAAATAATCCAATTTGTGCAGCTAAAACCGTCTCCACAAAAAGTAGCGGTTAAAAGTTATAGAGAAACCTTTGATGGATGAGATATTTATAACACAAAGCCATGGCACACAGCTGGGTCTAATTATGGGAAGGTTTTATAGCTTTATTACTTACAGAACATGCTAAGAAATGACTCTAGCCCCCAGCACAAGTTAAGCCCTGTGACTACCTTGTTGCAAAACCACACTAAAAGAGATCTGAGGTGTCACACAAGCCAAAGTGAATTTCAGAACACTGTGCATCTCTGAAGCAGTGACTTGCAGCATCAGTAATGAATACAATACATCCTTCATGGATCTAAAGGGTAAGAAGAAGTACAGAATTCCATCCTGCTGTGCATCAAGGAACTCATAGTAGACAGAAATGTGATTTCTAGTAAGTCAGAGGACCAAAAAGAGTGATCCCATGTTTGGTTCTGGCATGAAATTCTACTTTGGCGAGGACACCGGCAATCGTAGAAACTTTCACTGTGTATCAGTGGTGGCAGAATTATTAAGGCCAATCCACTGGGATGTTGGAAAATGGATCAACCCAAGTATCCATCGTCAGCTACATTGAAAAATCCATCCAATAGAGAATATGCGTTTTAAAATAATGTATTTCTCAATACTACATGAAACATAGGAGGCAAATATGTGAACGAAAGCAAACGAACTATAAGGAAGCAGAACAGTATCTGCTTCCTTCGCCTGCAGATGTAGGTCAATCACAAAGCTCGGAAAAAGGCCGTTAAATTTTATGACCAAACATTGTTCTTTTTTATGCAGAGATAAAAACCATATTCTTTCTTCACTGCCGTAAGTGGGTGTAGAGCGAGGCGGACGTCGAATGCCAAAAAAAAAAATACTTCTTCAGGTGTCCAAGTCCCAATTTGACCTGACATCTGTGACAGGGGTCTTGTTATGCAACTAATGTTTTTTTAAAAAAAGGCAAATGTAACTGTGCCACATGTTGTGTCACAGTTACATTTGCAATTCTGATTGGAGGAAGTGACTACATTAATTAACTGCCTTGTTTTCTGCTCAGGATTCTTCAGATAAAATACCTACTTTATGGAGGAGACGTATGAGTCGGGGCACAATCTGAATGTGATGCAAACACCTTTGTGCAGACTTAATGATCCTCATTTGCCCTTGGTGTAATCCTGTTTTGGCATAGAAATAATAATAATAACGTTGCAACATCTTATTCATGGATACTGAATGTTGGTGAGGAAAAATGTCAGATTTATTTATCTTTTGCTCTGAATGCTGAAATTGAATCCAGAGTTGCAATATTTGATACCGGTCTTGGACTCCATCTTCTCTCAGTCTTGGACATTGAGGATTTTATTTCAAGACAAAAACTGTGGAAAAATTACCAAATTGGCAGATTTGTTTTCCAATTTATCTGTTAACATCCTTGCTTTCACAGGATGCAACACGTGCCGATTCAAATCCAAGCTATAACGCGACTCATTGTTAATTATGTGTTTTTGTCACCGCTGTCAACCGTACCAACTCCATTTACTCGCACTCCAAGCAAGTGAGCTTGAGGGAGAAGAGCTTCAGAAATACAACAGCATAAATTATAAAGGATATATTTGCTAAACAACATCCAGAAGGAAGCATAAAGGCTTTCAGAGACGTTGGGGACTAAGTCAAACTTTTGTCATCATTTAGAAATGAAGCACCAAAAAAGATGAGCTATGTTTAAATTACGTCAGCTAAACTAGCTAGCTAACGTTAGCAGTCTGCCTCTGTGCCAGAATTCTTCACAAAAGAGATTTAGACAATATTATCTATACATATTAATTTAGATACCTATATGCAGTATGTTCTGTATGTTTTAGGGCATTAGTTTCCATTTTTTGTCAGTCGTTTGCCACTTAGCATGGTGAACATGCTAACGTCACCTAATATGAGCTTGGGGTGCTCCACTTAGTCTCCACTTGGTGGTCTTGATTACAATAATAATTGAATTCAAAAGTTGTTGAAACAAATAGTGGGGTTTTTTTTAAGTACAGTAATACAGGCCCAAACCCAAAGCAAACCCAAGTTGTTGTAAGATTTCCCTGCTTTTCTTTTTACAAAGACCAGCAGCTCACGCTGCTAAAAACGGCAGCGTAAGCTTGTTGCGACAGTACAGTCAAGTGCAAATTATCTGTGATGTGTGATTGATCGCAGCGCAACAGGGTGAGGCTGCGTGCGCATTTATTGCGCAATGCGCTGCACTTGTCAGAGTCTGATGAAATTCTGCACCTTACTTTCTTTCTGTCCTCAACGGGTTAAACCATCTACTCCTCTAATGAGACTACAATAAGTAGATTAACACAACTTTATTTTGTGAATTGTTTTTTTTTCTTCTCCGCAGGCTTATGAAACGAGCCACACAAGCCTGCCTTGCCCGACATCAAGCAAATTATTTTGGCTCAAATTTTGGGTGAGCTTTGGCTCAGGCTTGACCCATAAATATAAACTCTAGGTTACAGCATACAGTAAAAAAGGTTCTGACATGACTTTGTCTTGAGCAAATATTTTACGTGAGAGAAAGCGAATTTTTTATAGGTTTTTGCAGACTTTTCTAGAAATATATTCTATGTCTTATTTGAGACAGAAACTCCTCTGATCTCATTTTCCCTGATGGTGTTTCATAACTCATTCATCTGATTATCTCAATTTAGCCAAACAAAGGAAGGACCTTTCAATGAGCGCCATCCTTCACTGGGGGTGGAACCCCACCTTGCACTTGTGAGGAAAATGATCCACGCCCACAGAAAAATGGTCATCATCTCTTCCACCTTCAAATTATTTTCCCTCAAACTCAGCTTGGAAGTTTCAGAGTAATCATGTTGACAGGCAAACAAATAACACAGTGAAGGACAGTGATTATACCCCACCTGACAATAACAGCTTGGCATAAAGTGTACATGGTATAAAAGATAACTGGTCACTTCTTTGTTCTTCCCATTATGTAGTTGAATACTTCAAAACACACTTTTTCAATCAGCAGTACAATAAACGCCAGTGAAACTCAACCAATCTGTTGGGGGAGTGGAGAGTGTTTATTTGGACCTCTCCTGCCTTTAACAACCAATTCCCTTAAAGTTCCAGAGCCAATTTTGAGTAAAGGTTAGGGCAGCGGAGGGCCCAGCTGGACGACAGCAGGTTTGTGATGGAGTGGGTGCGGGGTGGATGTTGCGAGACCTCCGGAGGTGAGGGTGATGATAGCACTTTGGGGCACGGTGGCAGCTGAAGGGCACTTCAACTGGCATGGCTTGTGTACCTGCAGAAACTGCCACACACACACACACACACACACATTCCCCACATCCCTGTAGTCCCGACTACTCTCCCCACGCACACACAGTCTACCTCCAGGCCAGTCATTCTAAAGGCAGTAATGGCGCTAATGGGAATGCGCCTTGACTCTACATGCTGCCGTCGTTTAAGGGATTCTTCACCATGCTAATAATCTGACATTTTAGGGTTTTCACATCACTTTGGATTAGCTTAGCCAGCAAAGTTTGTCCAACTGGCTGACAGGCCAAAAAAAAAAAAAAAAAAACTCATTTGTTAACGCTCAACTATTCAGATTGGAGCTTTTTGAGCATTGCAGTCTGAGCAGCAGATGTTTAACAGCTCACTTATAAAGTGAGAAACTAAGTGAGAGGTTTGAGGGTTTCCAAGAAACCTGATGTAACCCGGCGATTGCTTTCCTACGCAATTCAGCTTGATTCTCATCTCCTTTCAGTGCTCAGCCTGGGATTTTTATCATTGCGTTTGATTTCTCAAATTAAATTTCAAAGAACAGAAAGAGGAGTTGCGAAGGATGATGTCAATTATTTGGCGCTGCTTTAGAATTATGGTTGTGGTCAGACAATGGCATTCTTGTTTTTTTGTTGTGTTTACTGCTAAACGAGCCTAGCATAGCAGCTTTATGTGAATGTCCTACACTCAGTGTCTAGTGCCTCTTACAAGACTGATGGTGTGGCTTGTTCTGCGTGTTTCAGTGTGACAAGATTTATTGAAATCGTCCTGTGTGGATGCATTTTTTATATTTATTTTTTAAATATGCATTTTGAAATTAAAAAAAAACTTAGGCTATTATGGAAAGAAGAAAAGTAAAACGGCAAATATTTCGGTTATCAAATGTGCAAATCTGGAAGCAGTAGGTTGCTCTGAAAAGTATCTACTCAAGACGGATGAATACAAATGTTTGCCATGATTTTGTTTGTAATAAAATTAAATCAAATTAATTATTTTTCTTGGTTGTTCTATCATAAGATTTCAACTAAAGGTTTTAATGTGACGCACTGCAAAAAAACCCCCCACAAAATCCTACAAAGTATTTTTGATCTAGTTTCTGGTGCAAATATCTTAGTGCACTTGAATACAAAACTAACTTACAAGTAATGATAATAAATAATAAAAAAAGTACTAGTTTCACTGGCAGATTATTTCATTTGCAACGACATTTTTCCTCCACCTGGAAGTGAAATAATCTTAATCTTTCATCAATATTAAGGAATTAATGACTTATAACAAGCTCCTATATCTTGATGAAAAGTCATTTATAAGTTAGTTTTGTCTTATTTTAAGTGCTCAAGAAACTAGACCCAATATACTTTGGAAGATGTTGCGTTTTGCAGTGAACAATGTGAAAGTGTTTCATGAAAAGGTGTGGGAATATTTTAGCAAGTCACTGCAAAAGCGAACGGGTAGTAAGCGATCCCTGCACAATCTTAGCATACTGCAACTGTGAAACCGCAATATGTTGTGCTGTGAACCAGCAAAGTAGTCATTGTTCCCATCTTTCAAGATATCACACAGATCGGAACAATTGAAAACAACTTCACACAAAGTCACAAAAAGCTTCAAATCTGCAGTGCAGCAAACACTTCACAGCCAATCTTCACTGAGCCAGGTGAATTGGACCGACTTCTAGAAATTCATAATTTCATTTTCGAGTCCGTTGCCTAAATATAGCCTTTTCTCTGCCAAGTACAATTCTTCAAAATGCTTGAAATGCTTAGAGGCCTCATACACCAACACTGTTATTGGAGCTTTTAGCCAAGTTTTTAACCCCCTGGCCAAAAATGTTGCAGATATTCTGAAAAGACATAATATGTCTGCTGGACAAGTCATTTGCAATGACTGCCGCAGCATTTAATGCCTTGAGATTAGTACTGAAAACATCCAGAGGTCAACTGAACAAGCATTTCATTAAGCACTGCAAGAATCTTCCGCTCTGAAATTCACAAAATACCCAAAAAGCTCAGGGATAAAGATGATCGCTTCAAAATGGTGTTTGAAAGATACGACTGTTTTAGATATGAATCCCAAACAGCAATAAAAAGAGCATTAGATATAAAACAAAATGCCTCATTTAAATGTTTTTCTCTCATTAAAACAAACAACAGAAATGCAACATCGGCTCATCGTTGCATCAACCTTTGCATGCTAAACAAGTCGCAGTTGGTCTCAATTTGTTAAAGCGCAGAAAAAGGAAACTGTTGCAATAATGAAGCTTGTTGGAATAATCAAAAACATCCATTTGGCTTTCCTTCACCTGCCTGACAGTAAAATGGCTTTATTTTGATTTAAAAAACAAAGAAACATTTCTGCTGCAGAAATTAAAAATCATCTCATCTTAGACCGTAAGTGATGTTCATTCAATCTCTTGATGCTTAAGAAGAAGATGGAAAGACTGTCATCAGATCAAATGCCCCATTTTCATTCTGGGGAGCTTAATTAAGAAGAATGAAATGTTAACTTCCTGTCCTAAACTACACTAGTTTCCATGCAGAAGAACAACAGAATTATTCTACTGTTTCTGTAAAAAATGTGTCAACTGGCTGTAAAAGAAAATGGTGTGAATGTCTTGATGTGAGATTGAACAACAAAGGAAGTTGAGACCGGAGTTTCATGTATCAATGCTTTAGTCTTAATTTTTGTCATGTAAGTTTTTCTATAATTTTTCAGCATGGAAAAAAGCTTGAAATTCTTCTTCTTTTTTTTTTTTCCACATGTACTGTCAAAGAGTTTCCCGCCTCTCCAGACAATAAACATTAAGAGTTTTGGAACGTGGAGGCAACAAAGAAATTCAAATGACAGAGCAAAACCAGCTTTTTGGTCACAACTAGATGTTTTCAAATAAGCAAATTAAATTTTCTGGTTATGAAATTTTCCTTTATGAAGTTTGTTCTTCACCTAGTCATTTGATGACTTAACAGAGACTAACCACATGTATTTGTTTCAATGTCACACCCAGGCTTGATCACTGACAGATCCGTCAAGGAAAAAAATTAATAAAACCATTCTGTCTGAACTTAAGGTAGGCTAAAAGACTCGAAAAACTAAGACATTATTGGATAACCTAGAAGCAGATTCACCTACTCAACATCAGAGGTCGCGTTAACGTAATATTTTCCATATTTGACCAGTTATTCTTTTAAATGAAGGAAAATTTAAAGCCTGTCTGTCATTTGACAGGTTATAATTAACACTCCTGACTGGTGCACAAGGGCAGACATTATAGACTTTACTCAAAGAGTTCATCGTAGAGGCAACTAAAATCAATTAATAAAAAAATCCTTTTTGAATATCATCTCATGGACCCTGAACTAAATGCGTCTTTCTGACCGGGAGCTGACCGCGTGTTGCAGAGTTATGGACCGGATGCTTTGGAGCGTCTGGTTCAGAAGCGTATTCCAAACCTTTGGTTGAAATGGCGCGTTTAATTCAAGTCTCCATTACATACAGAGAAAACTAAAGAGAATGCAGCGTTGAGCTAATCCATTTACAGTCTAAACAAAGGAGCCGGCAGTTTATCTTGAGGAAATAAATGACGGTGCAGAAGTTAATTAGACTGTAACGTACGCAGTGCGCTGCACAACCAATGCGGACGTGGCTCCGCCGCTGCGAAGAATTAAACTTAACTCACCCTGCGGTTTTAACAAATGGACCACAAGACATTACCCTCCCCAGAGGGAGAGCGGCGCTCAGGAGAAGAGCAGCAGATGTAACATCTGTCCGTTTCGGGGAAGTGAAACCACGCAAAAAACTCCTCGTAAAAGCGCACGACCGGACCGCGCACAGGGTAAAATTATGTTCAACTGATCGGTTTGGATCAGACGGATCCAACTGACCGATGAACCAGGGCAGATTTCTCTGCAGATTTGTGAGGCTGTGCGTTCAGACCGCAGCAGGTGAAGTGCTGATAATTTAAGTGGAGTCATTTAATTTAATTTATTATAAGTTATTTAATAAAAAAAACCACAATCAGTGGTTTTTATCACGGAGAAAAAGTTAGATGATTTAATCTGCTTTATCTATGATGGGATCTGGATTCACGTTTCAACCAGGTGAATATTAACTAAACCGCATAAAAATGCGGGTAAATAGCCGAAGTTAATGTGATTATAATTTGACGGTAAAAATAGTACATGACTGATTTTTCTTAATGCTGTCGGTCAAAATGACAGAGAACAAAAAAAAGTGTAGTGCTACTTCTGCGCTACCTTTACAACCTATACAGTTGTACCACTGGTACAACTGGTAGTGGTGATGTGGTACCACATTACTCTGCTGGGGTTCTAAGCATGTGATGTCAGAAGACTGTTTACTGATTGGCTAGGCGGTGGAATCACTATTTGCATCAAAAGAGTGACTCCCTTACAAGAATTTGACCCACCATTTTGTAAAAACTCATAACAGCGACAGAGTTTAGAGTGACTACTGTACACATCCCATCAACACCAGCATGAACACGAGAGAACAGCTTCTGAATAGCAATCCACTGTAGTGATCACAATGCATGACAGAGCTAATATGTAATTATCCATGGTAATAGAGACTTGTTCAAAAGTTTCTCTGGAGTTTGATATCAGCACCAGAGCTTAACCTTCTTACACTGATCAGACAAATCCAGCTTAAACCGAAATTTCACAGCATCAAACAGAAATATAACCACAAATGTGGTTATATTGCAAACCAATTGCGATGGTTGTTTTTTCCCCAAACATGGGGAAGGAGGAAATCTATATTTCCTTAAAAAAAATTAATAAATAAAAAGATTCGGACTTACTTCTCGTCGTCGTGACGCCCAGCAGCTCTGTTTGATTTTCCACACCACGGCGGCCACCAGCAGCAGCGACAGGAAGCAGCTGCGGAAAGGTGGGGAGATGAATAGATGAGCATGAAATTCGGAGACAAATTGAGGACGGGAGAAAAACTGGGAGGCAGAGGAGTTATTTTGTGTCGTCTATACGTTTACAGAGCAGCATGTGAATTGTGTTCTTAAAAAGCAATCGGCTGAAGTTAGGACTGCAGCTAACCACTTCATCCAACTCCAATGAAGAAAATCATAACCAGAAAGTTTTTTTTACAATACTTTAAATCAGCTCAGTCATACCCCTATTAATTTAGGAGACGGTTCTCTAAGAGGCTCTTTTTATGACAATCCTAGCACTCAAAAAATTTAACATTCAAAGGCTCCACCTGCTTTGTGTAGACAAAAGGAGAACTCCTGTGGGGTCGTGACTAGAAGCGCCTTCACAGCATATAAAGCAACTGTGGATGATGTCACTGCTCCACAACATGTGGGGAAAGTGTTTAATGTCAAACAGAGGCAGCATCTGTTCAGGCTGGTAAAAAAAGGCAGAGGAGGTAGGCAAGGCACAGTAGGGCTTTCAGTTTAAACAACTCCAGGTAAAACAGCTTTAATTGGAATGGAAATTGTTCCATGTGCTGTACTCGTTTCTGGGTGGTTTTGAGTCGGCATCTTCCTTTACCTGGATGTAAAGCGACAGGGCAAAAGAGCAACTATAGCATTAGTGTTCACATGACGGCACAAAACAAAGAGCGGGCGCTGGGTACTCAAACGTACACAGGCTAAAGTCTATCAAAATCCTTTTCAGTTCATGCATCTCAGAACATCTGAAGATTTTCTGTTACTCTCTTAACATATTGATGGTATACAGAAGTGTCAACAAAATACGCAAGAGACAACAGAAATTATTTAGAGAATTTACGCTAAACTTCCTAACCTAACTTCCATTTTAGCATAAACTCCATTGAGCCTTTTGACATTTCACTGTACCTATTGTTGCCATGCGGGAAGAAATCACACATTTGCAAAGTGGAGTAACACCATCAATCAATGTTCGCCGCAGCCACAATCGCTATTCTAACACCGACTCACCACCAGGTGAGGCCGTGTGTCTGAATAAAACCGTTTCATACCCAGGCTGCGTCACGTGATTGTATGAAGTTGTACCGCTGTAACCAATCGGAAAAATTAACTACTGAAGAACTGCTCCACCTATGGAGGCCAGCACTATGACGGCAAAATATTTCAGAACAAAACAAATTTACATAATGCCAAAATTCACACAGTAACATAAAGATAGAACCGTGAATGACTTATTCAGACAGTTAATCAGCAAAAAAAAAAATTTTGATTTGAGGTTTAGTTGCACCTTGAACATTTCTGCCTTATACAATCTAAAAAAATGTTTAGGTCTGTCTTCAACAATCTGAGAACAATGTTTGTCTTTTAGTTGCTGCAGGCTTATATTCTCTGATGGGTTATTATTCAGCAATATGTCAAAAAGTCCTAATGACCCAAGCAAAACTAATTTGACAGCTCGATGTTTCCAGGAGATTTTAATCAACAAAGAAAATCTGCAGGTACACTGATAACATTTGTCACTGTAATGACAACGTACACCACATTGTCATTCAAATTGGCTAATATGCATATGTCAGAAGCGCCTCAACATGCCGTTGAGGGGGACATGACATTTCTATGGAAATTCAATGGTTCTTTTTAAGTAATGATGGGGAGAATACATTTTATCTGGGCGCCTTCCAAGACTCAAGTTTGCTTTACATCAAGAACATCATAAGAACAACAGATCATGAACAAAGGTTAAAAAGTGCAGCGAGGGGAGGAGATTATGAAAGTAATAGGAGCCGTGAAGAGGTTGGTGTCGAGGATAACACCCAGACTCTTGACTTATGGGGACGGAGAACAGCAGAATGGTCGACATGCAACAAAAAATTTGACAGATTTGGAGACTGTGGATTTCGTGCCAATAAGAAATATTTCAGTTTCATTTACATTACGTATGAGAAGGTTATGAATCAAAAAGTCAAGAAGGGAGGAGTGGGGCGGTGATGTCCTCTGTGTAGGAGTGGAAATTTGTACTGTATTTTGTACTGAAAATATTTTAAAGAGGAAGAAGGATGCAAGGATACAGCCGTGGGGAACACCACTGTTAATTGGGGAGAGTCGGGATTGGAAAGAATGAGCTTCAATAAATTCACTGATGTAGTTTCAGTTCCTTCCCCAACATCTGGAGCCCAGATAACCGGTGAAGATCAGGGTTTTACTGTGAAGTAGAGATCCCCCACCCCCCTTCCCCAAGTCTGCTGATTTTGTAAGTCTTATTATTTCTGCAATTAAATCTAACAATTCACCATCAAATTAAAAACACTCTGTCATAGGGTCATTGATGCAGGTACTAGGTTTTATATTTTTCTGATCTCAAAACAGCATTCAAAGAATGCGGTGGTGTTTTGATGCAATTACTATTACTTTTTCGACCTTATAATTAGTGGTTCAAAAATGTAACTATTTCAGCAACTGGCTGATTAACTGGGAGTAAAAAAGGAGGTTGAAATTGAGATACAGGAATAAAGATTCAAGCAATTGCCCCAAAACCTCAAATCACTGGATGAGTTTAAGGTAGCCACCTGACTGCTACAAAGATGTGTTCTAACAACCTGTCAAAAAAAAAAAACTCTTCTTGTTACTGGCATGTAGTAGAAACAGGCTAATGGGATGTGATTTTCTTCTTTCCCCTTCAGTGTTTACTAGGCTTTTCTTCTCCGCTCAAATACAATACATGAACAGACTTTCCAGGCTTTCTGAGGTGTATTTAATTAGAAACTCCCACGCTGAAGCGTAACATCTTTTTACTTTCCAGTGAGGTAGACTTTTCTCCAAAGATTAACAACCCCAATATAAATGCCTCTCCTGTTTCTGATATTGGAGGTAATGCTTTAAGATCCTCGTTCATCCTCACCCTCACCTCCAAACACACACACCCCCAATCTGAGTGAGTCTTTAAGGAGCCATCCATCGAAAATAAAAAAACATAACTCCCTTTTTCTCCCTCGCCTGAAGAGAAACCTTCAAGAGATCCACCCGTTCAGTCGTCTTATTGATCTGGTTCTCTGCTCACTGCTTCAAGAGCGACATTGTGCTGATGAAGGATCAACGTGAATGGAAATTAACCTCACATCAAAGACGTGCTTCTCTTCTTAGCAGTGTGAGGGAGGGGGGCGAGAGAAGATGGCAATCGAGAAAAAGAGGGTAAAAATTAGGAATAATGCTTGTAAAAATTGCCGACAGATTCACAGCAGATGAGAGACAAAAAAGAGAAAATTATTGACGATGTAAAAAGACAAAGAAACAAAAGACAGATCAAAGGACAGAAACATATAGAGGTGCACACCATAAAGATGACACAAACAGAGACAGACCAGGTCGCGCACCTCATTAAATCTCAAGCTCCACAAAGAAAACAAACCTAGTTTGCGGCGCCTCAGATCTCACCATCCCATTACGCCGACATCTCACGCTTTCACACGGAGCAGAGACGAGCAGCTACGGGCCTCCGCCGTCTCTGCACAACCACCTGTGACAATCACACCTTGCTTCTTTGATTCAAATGCACAGACATAAATCACAGAAGTGACAGCTACAGAGAGGTTCACGGAAAAATCCGAGATTTAAATATAATCTTTGTCCCCGTAAAGTACCACAGTAAACACGCTACTGATATTCACCCACATTCTCGTTTCGAAAACCCCGCTTTATAAGTCGGAAAACGTCTTTTGACTTTAAGAATTTCGGTGCCAAAACATCAGATTACAGTGTTCAGATTTCTGTCGGTTCTGCAGAGGGTTGATCTCGCTGCTTGTAGCCTAAAGGGCAGCAACGCCCACCACTCACTGCAGAGATCTGTCTCAAATGTTGTGTTTTCATGCTTTTTCTAAAGCAGCACGGAGGTAGCCTACAAGTAGATTGAAAGCACTCTAAGGTTCAGTTTGAAGAAAAATACCCACAGTGCCTAAAATAAATCCACTTCCACAAGCAAACTTCCTTAGCTGCAGTGCTAACGACTGGTGATGAATAGCCTCAGACCCTTGACAGTGACAGGTGAATAGAAAGCAGGTTCCTGCTCTTTAATGTGGCAACTACTACAACAGCAACGTTGACGGTACATGAAGGTAATACAGTATTTGTTTCATCAATCTTGTTGTAAAGCACTTCTATGTCGGGGTAAATCTGATTTGCTGTTATTATGGTTGTAGTGACCAACCAAAATAACACCAAAACGGAAGCAAAATGAAACGTCGGGAATGACAAGTGAACGTCTTTAGGTTGACAACATGTTGTATCTTTGTTTTAAAATCTTATTTTGAAGCAAGAAAGGACAAAGTTTCTTACTTGATGCCCTTTTGCCTCGAGTCAGGGCGCAAGAGCGGCATCCTAACTTGACAGAGTCAGCAAAACAAAGAGTGGGTTACAAAAGCATAAAAGAAACCACCATTTCTTTAATAATGTTTGTGAGGCAGCATTATGAGTGAAAAGATAAATAAAGTAACAGAGGATACAACCGATTTCAGCTTGGTCAGAATACCATGGCTGGGTAGTTGGTATCTAGGCTGTAGTTGGTTTCTGTTTAGCAGCTACCCATTAGCCCTAAGGGTTTTTTAATAAATACAGTCTGTTTGAGCAAAATATAAAAAAAGTCGACTCAACCATGAAATGGATAATGACACCGACATTGTTTAAACCACTTCTAGGATTTAGTAAAACTTTGATTTATTTGAGACACAAAAAGGAACCGTTTTCAATACTTTCTTTGGGATTACACAAGCATAAATGGTTCTAGTCAAAACTGAAATATAATGCCATAACCTGATTACTTATTTATTAAAACAAACCTTCACTCTACTTTTTGAAAACCAAAAATTTGTGTGCCCTCCTGTCTAATGAGTAGGATGTATCATCACACCTAGCTGAAAATAAAAAGGCACTGATGTTTTTTTGTTCAGATGTACCCGACTCGTGTAAAACCTTTAAAGCTATTGAGCGTAGCCAGCATTAAAAGGGAAGTATTATGTATTTTCTAGGCACATAGTGTCATTTGTGTTTCCAAAATCAAATTACCTTCAGTTGTTATAAAAATGCTGTATATGTCAAATATGACTTGAAAGAAATTTGACTTTGTAAATTAAAGCCTTGAAAGTGGGTCTCTGTCTCTTTAAGAAGCTCCTTTAACTTATGAAACTCCACCTTCAGCAACTCAAGACAACTTCACTCCTCTAGTAACCTTTTAGTAACTCAGGAGTTAGTAACTCAGCTCCATCAGACTAGCCAGCAACAACTAGCAAACACCTGCCACAATGTTAGCTAAACTAGGTGTTAGCCAACACCTGGGGAAGGGCTGCTGTGCAGTGCTGAAGTTTGGAAACTGCAGCTCCTAGGTGGAACTTTAGCTTTTGCACCGGTGTATGGTTGCTGTGGGAGATTAAAGGCTTTCTCAAATATGCAGAACAGAAACAAAGAAACACTCCAGGTATGTTTTAGATGAGGAAATAACATTACAACATAATGTAAGCTCAAAAAAAGTCAATTCTACAGAGAATTCTGTTACAGAGAATTTAATACACCAGAATCTCACTGCAGCAGTGTTTTCATGAACTCTATCAGTTTGTTTTAGCATCATCTTTAAATGATTGTGAAGTGAAATCTGGTTTATTTCTTAAGCAAAGAAGGAAACAGCTGGCAAAAAAAGGCCATATGTGTAAACCTGTCACAATCAAACATGGTTAAAAATGATGAATACCAACTGTTTCCAAGGCAGACTGGAGAGTGGAAATGGAGCCAGAGGAAGTGCATTATTGCCACAGGCTGCTTAGGCCAGCGAGGTGAGCTCTGACGTGTCATTGGCTAACCTGACAGCAAGACAACAGCCACAGGGCAAACACCAACACACCGGGTGTGTTGTCCGAAGCCAGCTGCATACTAATCCTCCCTGCTGCTGCTGGCGTTCACTCCAGGGGTGGCAAATGAAACCTGCTCACTGGCCAAGCGCCGCTTCATTTTCACCGCGGCTGATAAGTTTTGTTCACTGAACCGTGCGCCGGCAGCAGCGGTTGCTCAGAGGTCCTCTTCGGCACCCTGCTCCTGTCATCAACCCCTGCAGCACCTGCAGATAGGCGGGACCTCTCACAGAAAGCCTAACTACCTGGAATAGAACAAGGATCGAAGACGCAGCAGAATACAAATGGCTGTGTAATCTGCACAGCTTCAGACGCTTTGTTTACCTCCTTCTGCTGTGCACGGAGCTGGGAAGGCGGGTAGGGGATCTCGTCTAGGTTTGGTGAAGGAGATGGAGCGAAACAAAAACCGGCATGTCCGAACATTTTTTCACTCACGACTAGAGAGGCAGCGATCTGCCGCCCAGTGGAGAGCATCATCTCACTGGACTCATTTCTATTTGATTGCATCAACATTTTTTTGGCCTGGAAAACTTTTTCATTCAACTTTTTTGAGATTTACATCATGTTATGTTATTCCCTCATCAAAAACATACTTGGGAGTTTTGCTTGCTTCACGCATGTTTGAGGAATCCTTGAATCTCCCATGGCAACCATTCAGGAGTGCCTAAAAGCTTGCTCTCACAAAGCGCCGCCTATTTCATAGAGTAGCATTGTCGTGATGACAGGAAGGAATAGGAGTTTCTTAAAGAGACAGAGTCCAATTGTAAGGTATCAAATTATGAAGTCAAACTTCTTTCAACTTATGTTTGACATATACAGCATTTTCATAACAGCTAACATGGCTACTTGATTGTGGTACAAAATCGTAATGTGTGGCGGGAAAATACATAAAACAAGCTTAGTCATGTGTCAGAATGGTCCATTCAAAGTCTAGATCTCAATTTTATTGGAAATCTTAGGGAAGAGTTGAAAACTCTGATTCCATCTACCCAGTCTGGTTGGAATTGAGCAATTCTGGAAACCAGAACGAGCAGATAGTCTGTGATGAACTGATTTTACCCTTACTTTCCAAATGAAGTCTTGCTAAAAAAAAGAAAAAAAAAAGTCTGGTGACCATACATCACAAGCTGCCTAAAATGTCAGATTCTAGAGGACATACTAACATGACAAAACACTGGAACAAGTATTTTTGCAATAAATAGAAAAAAAAAGCAGCTGAGGAAAAATGAGGATTTTGAAGTGAAGTTCTCATAAAATGCTTTCCTTAAAGTAAAAAGCAAAAAAGATGAAGTTTACTAAGCCTTTTCACCCTCTACTCTGAAGAAATAAACAAACCTGACTAAAAATAATAAAGTGAAGATGCAGGAGGTCTGTGATATGGCATTCAGACATTTTTTCTTCTCCTAAACTGTAAGAGAAGTGCAGTTTAGTCCGAGGATCAAGTATGATTGTGTAAGCTTTTCTTTTCCTAGCCCCACACTGCCAACATTCATTTCCACAGAGCAAAGGTCTGAAAACACCTGTGCTCAGTGACAAAGAAGGGAATAGACAAGAGGAAAATACCTCAGCGAGAGAGTCTTGGCACCATACAGTCCTGGCCAAAAGTTTGGAAAATTAAACATTTGTTTTGTAACTTTAACATTTTTATTGTTTTAATGATTGAACATATTCTGAAAAACAATTACAATTAAGATTCAAACGTTTTCAATCGTCTATACCCTCGTAACCTTGCAGATCCAGCAGTCATAGCCTTCTTGTCGTAACTTCTGACTTTCCTTTTCAGCCAACAGTGAGCTCAGTAGGTTACGAGTGATTTTAGTTGTATTTTTATTTCTTTTTTCACAGCTTCACCTGTCCTGATGGCTTGACTGAACTCAAATGAAGTTAGCTAAAACACAGAAACTCTGAAAGCTAATAAAGCTCTCTGCATATACTCAGGTAAACTTAGCATTTAAAAAAATAAAACACAAAAGGTTGCAAAAGAAATTTGTATTGGAGATTTACTGAGCAATTTGAACGGAATTGATTTTCAGCACTGCCTGGTGGCTGACCTGAGAAAAACTCAAAAAAAAAAAGGAAACGCTTTTGTAATCAAAAAGTACATGAGATCCCAAAGACCGCTAAAAATGTGAACTCATTTTTTTTTCTGGCTTCAAAAAAAGTTCAGTGGACCGCTGGTATTGTCAAATTAACAACAAGTGAAGAGTCCTCCATCTTCACTTTACTATTTTTAGTCGGCTTTATTTATTTCTTCACGGCAGAAGGTGAAAAGGCTCAGTAAACAAGAGAATAGTGAATAACTGAAATCTGCAAATGCTTGATCACCTCTAAAAATGCTTTGAACTGCAGATTCAAATAGTTCAAACTACCTTAATGTGCATTATCACACACAGTGGTAACTATCTTGTTCTTCACCAGCAGGTAACATCCACAGTGTTCATTATCTCAGATCTTGGGGGTAACAGCCAATCAGCGCCAGGAAGCCTTTGCGTAGCAATTGTGTTTGGTTGCTTTGCAAACGCCAGCTAATAGCATGTCAAGCAGCACTGCATCTAGGTTCCCAAGTTGCATTTTCTTCTGAATACTTTAAATATGGTCTACAATTAACACAAATATTTTAATGGTTTTATAGTGAAATTCCTGCATATTAAAACCCTTTGGAGTCTTGGGTCTAAATGGCCGTTTTGGTCTAATTTTGAATTTACCCTTATATTTTCACCATAAAAACTATTTACCTTACCTTGTTTGGTATCATTATTTTCAGAACATCCTAAACCTTGTGATTTTACAGTGTTTGTTTCATTTTGACAAAATTTATTATCACATTGGAGCAAAAAACACACACAGAAACATGACGTCATGCCCGCCACAGGGCGGGCGTCGACCTCAAAAGGAAAACAAATAGATGGGGATCCATTTTACGGGACGATATACACGTTGGGACGGCTATGAAAAGTATTTTGAACGGTCTTCCAATATCGTCACATATTGTTGTTCTTAAAAAAATGGCTGAAATGGGTCAGAGCTTTACAAAATCAGAGACTGTAAATCAGTCACAAAAGTGACCTGCATCACCGCCCAAACCTTTGGCCATGGTTGCACATGTTCCCTGTGCTCTACCTTCAGCTCCGTGAGGAGGAGAGAGTGAAAGCTTAAAGTAGAACAAAGTGATCCTGCTCATTGATTATTAACCAGCCAAAGACTCATGGACCAATCAGGACAAAGACTTAGCCATGAGGTACTTCTTAGACGACCTGCAACCTGAAAATGATGTCAGACACTAAGAAAAGGGAGTTGAAGAAAACAGTAAAAAGGGATAGGAATAGAAAAGAAGACAGAAAGAGAAGGGTAAGATGAGGAGGGAATAAAGAACGACAGAGCAAACAAAGGGAAAAGCGGCTGAGGTAAACATACAAGCAGTTTTGCAGCAGCAAATGTGTAGATAAAGATTGAGAGAGCAGAAGGAGTGATTCACAAGGGGAGGAAGCAAAAGACTGAGAAGCTGATAGAGGAGGAGAGCAGAGATTCTGGCATTGCACTGGCAGCAGAGGAAGTCAAGCACCTGGAGAGGCCCCTTAGGACAGACAGGAAGGTTCTGATGCATGTTCAGGGCCTCTCCGTCTCTCTCTCTCTTTCCCCTCCTCCTCTCTCAGGTGTCCCATGGGGACGAGAGAACGAGTCTGTCAGTCTGCACCAGAAAGAAGCAGCTTAGAGAAAACAACACAGGGTTTGTGTGAGACTTAGTATTTGAAGCAAAAAAGGAAAAGCTTGGCAGCTTGGCTTCCAGAATATTGACAGTTATACAAATAAGGTTTGCAGTTTGTCTCATTTATCAAGTTTGCAGAGTAAAGAGAGAAGCTGCGGCGGAAAGCTGCTAGCTACTTCTGATGCCATAGAAATCAAACTTTAGAGTTAACTTTTCTCTCTTACAGACCAAAACTATCAATCTAAGGTCAAAGAAATCACAAGAATAGAAACCTGAGAAGGAATTGACATAAGGTGAAAACTAGGGAACTATCTGAGATTTTTTTTTATTTTTAACATTTATTTCTCTGCCCAGCAGCCACAAAATGGTCAAACCTTCTTACATAATAACCCTCAACTCAAGGTCTCCCCCAGAAAGCTTGCTAAGCCCGGTGGTTGGTCATTCATCCAGCACGCCGTCATGTTTTAGGGTTAAAAAATGTTTAAAGTTGACGAAAAGTTTGAAAATATCACTTGATCATTATGTGGTATTGAAAGATTGGAAAATTAATACCTGAACACCAACTACAAAATGTTAAAGCAATGCTTAGCCTGGTGGCTGGCCGGGCTTATAATACACTGGGGGAAACTCTGCTCAACTGCTTACTAAAAGGTTCAACAAATGAGGAGCGACATCGGCAGCTGAAAATTTCTGTCATCTGGGGTGAGACCCAACAAATAAAACGGCATAGCGACAGCAGCGACTAAAATTGAAAAATTTTCTACTGTGTTGTGTCACGCAAGTCCAAGTGTGAACAAAGTACAAGCTCAAAATTTGACACATCTTGGCTGGAGTAGGGCTAGAAGTTGTCGCCTCATCGTGGTAGTTTCACAGGAAATGAATGAAGGAGGAAGTGACGTCGCTTCCCCTGTGTTACGCCCCGTCATACATCTCCTTGTGTGAACCGACATTTCAAACATTCCCTTAACCCTTTGAGTCAAAAGTTTGAAATGTCCGCCTTTACATTTTTGCTTATTTTAATTGTATGCAGTTCTTTAAATGTCCTGTAAGTAAGTATATTTGCCCATTTATCCATAACAACCAGAACATCACAGAACTGCGAAAACGTCAAGTAGGTATTTTCGCAGTGTACCGTCTATTAAAAGAGCGCCCCTCAGGATAATTTCACTCCCTGCTACGGCGGGAGTGAAATTACTTTAAAAACCCGATATTGGTTGGAACGTGCAACGTCTTCCCTTTCAGAAACCGTTGGAATTTTTCATATACTGAAGTGCAGTGTCACGGATTACGGTACTGCAAATTTGGCTGGATCGTCGCAGCCTAGACAAGTTAATCACTTCATTTAAATCCTTCTTGTATCCTGAATTACTGTAGCTACAACCATGGTCCTTGATGTCTAGACTGTTGTGTACCTTTGGGTCTGTCGCCTTTAAGCAACCTTAGGCATCTACTTCCATATTTCTTTTGATATTCTAGTTTAAACCTGTTACCTGTGCTCTGTCCAACAAGTGTTTAATTTGTATTTATCAGCCACAAATAGAGACATTGAAAAAAAGTGCATGGTGGTGAGATCTAGTCTTTAAGGGTCTACTTAACCCAGGAAAGTCCCTTGGTCTGCTAGTTTGCTCCAGACCAAAAGCAAACTTTATTTTTTTCAGTTGCCATGTTTTGCTTTCATATTGTGCTTTTTTGCAAGTGGACTCTAATTTGTAAATAAATCTATGCAGGTGTAGCTCATCGCTTCCATTGGACAAAAATATTGGGGGCAGTACACAGCACCGACCTGGAAAAACTATAGACTATAAACTATAAACTACAGAAGTCCTACTTGTGAACATTTGTGTTGTTATTACAACTGCAATACCATTTTCAGTGTCAAGTGCAGCTCATGCGATGCAGGTTTGCTTGCCTTACTATAATGCCTAGCAACGGTGGCAAAAAATTGCATATTTCCTGCAGTTGGTTTGGATTGACACCGGTCTGTGTTCACACCAAAAGTGAACTGTACCAGAATGGTTTGGAAGCGGACTGAGACGACCTCAAAAAGTGGTCCGGTTGTTTGGACCACTTGATTGCATTCACACCTGCACAAAAGGTCAGGAATAAAGGGTGAAACGCACTCCGCTCCGTTCAAAGGCCAGAAGAGTTGGGTGTGAAAACACCCTAAAGAACAATGCAGCTGGGAGGAGTACAGATGGTGGAAAAGAGGTCAACATCATAATCCATAACCAGATTCAGTCTTTCCTATGGGGTCTTTGTGTAGAGCTTCTAAAAAGCGTGAACAACAATAGTGTGGCAGGCTGATATTGAATCACGGCTTTGATTTATATTCACTCTTAGAGTCTTCCACATTCTATCCCGCTGTCAATCACCCGCCTCCCAGCCTGTCAGCGGCGCCGGTGACACTAATCCTGAACGACATTTATGTACAAACACCAACACATAGTGGAAGGGATGGGGGATCGGACCCGTCCGCACACGCGTGCGCACGGCGCCGCCGAGTCACAGCCGGGGTCAATGTCACTTCCCTTTGAGCCAATTTCCTGTGATTGATCTCCCTCCAAGTTTGAGGCCAGAAAAGCTTTCAGCTCCATAATGATTCGATGAAAACAAATGCCACGGGAAAATGATGTAGAACGATTCGGCGTTAGTTAACAGGTTATAGTTTAATCTGACATCTGGAATTGATTGCTTTGGACCCGCCTCACCTCGCTCATTCATGCAGGCAACAGTTGAAATATTTAAAGGAAAAGCCAGTCGATGTAACGTGTGTGACAGAGGGAAGAACATTCCTATAGCCTGAAGGTCACACTCCAACCCGAAATATCCATCTGCCTCCTACGTATAGATGACAATTGAGTGCATGTGTGTGTTTCTGTGAGTGTGTAAACCCAATTGAAGGGATGCACCTAAGCAACACACGCATACACGTATCGATGCAGCCCTTTGGCGTTCCAAACTGCCATAACCTCGCAGAGTTTTCCTTGATTATATTTTGCAGCAGTAATTTTACGTGTCCGTGGGCGGAAAATGAAATGGTAATTTCTTCTGTTCCACTTCACTGACTTTCAACAGGAAACAATCACAATTTAGTCCCAAGCTGAGCGCCGTTCCTTTTCTTAAGTGAGTCGTCAGAGCAATTCACGGCTCCCAAAACCTGCAGCTGAAAGAAGGCCGCTGCCACAAAACGCAGCCTGCGTCTCCGCAGAGAGCCGCACCTTTGACTGACTCAACTGTTCTGCAAATTAAAGCATTGCTGCTACAGATTTATTTATTTTACGTTCATTATAATGAGATCAGCAGGGAAGAGGATGAGGGCCACTGAACAGAGAAAGAACTCAGACTTTTTCCTCAGAATTTAGACTTTAGTCTTCTGAGATGAAAAGTCAGAATTCTGACTTTTTTTTTTCTTTCTTTTTTTTCTTTTACAATTTTGACATATTTCTCTGAATTTTGACTTTTTTCCCCTCTCAATTCTGAGCGAATTTTTTTTTATTTATTTCTTTTTTTCAACAGAGGCTCTTACTCTTCCATAGATCAGCCTCATGTGCCTCAACTGTCAATGATCAACAATGTCTGGGAATAAGCAGGAACCTAAGACTAAAAACCTATGAAATAATAAGTAGCATCACCACCTATTAATTTCATTTGACAAATCATAAATTAACAAATAAAATAATAATTAGCTGCAATGTGCGAACAGTTATTTGTTAGCGGTCAACATAACAGACCTATTAAAAGGCGGGTGTTCTGTAAATTGTGTAGCACAACCTAGTACCTATGTTGCGTTCAGTTGTTATGAAAATGATGTATGTATGTATGTATATATATATATATATATATATATATATATATATATATATATATATATATATATATATATATATATATCAAACATAGCATTAAAGAAATGTGACAATTTGATGCCTTAAAATTGGCCTCTGTCTCTTTAAGAAGCTCCTACTCTCACCCTCATGTCTCTGCCTTCAGCATGTCATCACAACAGTGCTATGCTGTTCTTAGGAGCGTGGGACTGAAGTTGCTCAGCAGGTGTGGGGTTCCAAAAAGGGTTTGCTAATAGCTGCTGGCTAGTCTGGAGGAGCTGAGAAGGGAGGGCTGCTCTGTGAGGCTCGTCTTTATGGAAACTGGCAGCGGTTTCTGAAAGGAAGCGTTTAGGCGTCCCTGAATGGTTGCCACGGGAGATTCGAGGATTTCTCAAACACGAATGGAAGAATCAAAGCAACACTCCAGGTTTGTTTTTGAAGAGGGAATAACACGACGACATGATATAATGCTAAAAAAACAGTCAACTTTACATAAATACCGCCACTTTAAAAACAGGCACAGCAGAAAATGTGTCCAGTGAAGCGTCATCCAGTGCATGATGGTTAGCATGAATGATTCATTTCTGGTGACACTTACAGTACCGCACTGAGCACACAGCAAGGAAAAGCAAGCTGGTAAATGCTTTATAGAGCCCACTGAACACTCAGGCTGTTTACATGCACAGCAGTTTTTCATTATTAATCACTTTAAGACATCACTCTGAGGGAGACTCTGCTTGGAAATAAAAACGGCCTTTTCTTTTATACCTGGACATAAACAAGGCTGCATGTGGAGAAAACACTGAGCAGATTGTGCATACTATAAGATTCTTGGGGGTTTTTTTGTTTTCTTTTACATCTGGTGATACATTACTGCACAAGAACGCCTGACTTTCACATCAATGCTCCCAAGGTCTATTGTTTAAATAAATTAAGAATAAGGACATGCTTCAGGGCTAAAGAACTGGGTAATGCTTTGCTTTTTTGGCAAATAAATTTATGGAGTCACTTAATATATTGACAGTGTAGATGAATATAAACTTTACACTCTACAATTCCTGATCATGCGGTCAGCATTCTGTCTACTAGAGGGGAAATTAGTAGCATTACTAATGCTACTAAAGCATTAATCCTACTAATCCTCAATTTTTGCAAAATTGAGGAAATTACTTTGAATTTTGCCGTTTCCACCAATGTTTTCTTAAGCAATACTTCAAAAACAGACAAGCGAAACTGAAAAGGAGGATTTATGGAGAAGGACCAATGAGAAATAAGAGAAGGAGGATAATATCCACATCTCCAATGTCTCTCTAGCCATGTTTCCAGCTAACTGCCATGTGAACTTTAAGCAAACCTTTAAAATGTTGCAAAAAAAGGAAAAGAAAATGCCAAGTATGGGTTTTTCCCCATCCACTGGTTTGAAGTGAATCAACCAGGCTAAGTTAAGAGTCATTTTGTCAGATGTTGATGCTACACATGTAATAAACAAGATGTAGGGGTTGCAATCCAGCAGGGACCAAACATCTTAGAAAAATGGAGAGTCCGCATACTAAAACTTTCTCTCTTTAGCACATTAACTCTTTTTCAGGAAAGCAAAGAATTCTCAACCAAGCGTAAAAACCTTCTTTTGCAGAATTGAGGAAATTATTTGGGATTTGGCCGTTTCAATCAATCTCTTCTACTTCAAAATGCGCATAAAAATGTTGGAAGATACATTCTAACCATGCGGCCAGACAGAGATTTAAAGATGAGCGGCAAAAGCAAATGAAATGGGTTAGCAGTGTGTGGCAACAACTGATGGCGTCATCCAGGACTGTGTCTGGCTGCGTTTCCATTGACCATATTATTGCACAATTTCGCATCCTGAAATTCATTTGCTTAAAGGAAATACTGCAATTAAAAAAAGAGAAGTGTTTTTCGAGAAAAAGTTCCAATGCTATGATCAAAATCGGTTTATTTCCAAAATCTGCAATGGAAACAATTTTTTCGCATCACGAGTCACATGATAAACCGGATGTTGCTGCTGGCAGAAACCATGAGGAAAAAGACAAGAAGTGGTAGGAGGATGATCGTGTGGCGTGTTTTTCAATCACTTATCGAGTGAACAAACTTATTCGCGTGTAATTTTAATTGCATTTCTTAATTAATGGAAACGCCGCAATTGTGAAATCGTGTTTTTTTGTTGACATCCTGACAAAGTTTTGCTCACATTTGTAAAGAAAACATGGCTACTGTTGAGCAGGAATTGGCCAATTGGCACATCTTCCGTCAGACGGCCTCTTCTCATTTGTTGCATGACGGCCCACAGCATCACCATTCACAACTCTTTGGATGAAACGGGTTAAAACATGAAGACAAAAAAAACATTTTCAATGCTTTTTTATCTTTTTATGGTTTCATTCTTAAAAAGAAATCAGAATCAGCTAAAACTAGCACCAAGTAGTTCAAAGTTTTACAAAAACTGAAGATCAGGAGAGAAAAAAAAAATTGCTGATCAATTTATTTCTAAAGACATTCAAAAGGATGGAGATGCGGCAAACTGGTGACCTGAAAAATCTAACAGACAAGATATTCCTGATGCAGAGGGGAAAAAATTAGCCCTTAGTGGAAGCTTTTCTTCATGGAAATTCAAGTCAAATATCTCCGAGGGGTGAATTTAAATCGTCTTGATGGCGGAGGCATGACTCATTAATATCAATGATTCTCAGCCACCCACACATCAACCAAGACTCGGTTATGGGTCGGGCAGTCGATTGGCTGCCTCTCTTAATGCCTCATCCCGAACCGAAACGACATCTTCCCGCTGCGGAGAAACCAAATGCGCAAGTCACTCTCTCCGCCGCCGCGGGAACGCGCTGCAGTTTGAGTCGAACAGTCAGATTTAAATGTCTGCTGAATCTCAATAATTGATCGGAATGTGCGAGTCGTTTTCCAGCGTTTGAGCGAGGCTCGGCGCCGCCAACTCCCACGAGCGGTTCCGTCGTGTCACTGCAGGTGCAAAAGGCATGTTGTCAGTGACCCGATGAGACAAGGATAACAGACAAACGCTGAAGCTTCTACTTTTTTTTTTTCTTAAATCAAACAAACGCAATGAAAGGATCAAACTGACAGGCTGTAGCAACGATGCATAACAATGAGAGGGAAACGCTAAAACCCGAGTGCTGCCGTGTCAACTGAAGGGCCTTGCGTGTTCTTGAGGAGCTGTCATGCACCAAAAAATAAATGAGGGGTGGAAAGCATAAGTTATTTTAATATTAGCCGTACACGCAGCACAGATGTGGCGCTCGGATCTCGGGGGACGGCAAATTTTCTGGGCCATCAGGCTGCGGCGCAGTGCCCGCTATTACAAGGTTAAATCCCAGTTTCGGTGAGTAAACATACTGGGCCCCACATGTGGTGATTGTTCTGGAACAATAGCTCAGACACTCTTAGCTTCTGCTACCTTGATGCCTCAATCAGAGAGAGAAAAAAATCTCAGGACAGAAGTTAGAGAGTTATTTTTTTACAAGGTTATACACCATTAATCATAGTGTACAATTAAAAAAATCCTCCATTTGAAGGGCTACAGCTCCTTTTCTGAGCAGGATCTTACAGTGCTTTTATGCAATTTTGTTAAATGATGTAGTTCCAATGCTTATCGGTGGATAAGATCGGTTTCAACTTCAATCAAACTCCAGTCTGTTTGCCTAGAAAGTCCAGTTTGTTTGGGGAGGTGTGAATGCGTCTGGTCTGCCTGAAAGCTCAAATCTTTGTTCAACTAAATGCATTGAATAAATATGTGAATGCCAAGTGGGCCAGACACCACTCTAAAAGCAGGAAGCAGGCTATGACACAGGGAATTCTGGGTAAATAACACCAAAACAAACATGTGTCTCGCGTTAGCTGGAGAAATAATTTGACGTCTTTTAGCTTCACGTTTTGCTACTTTAAAGAGGAAGTTAGGTTTTCTAAATAGTTTATCTGTACAGATGTGACACAGTTTGCTAAAGATGCAAATTAAATCAGTCTACAGAGACACGTAGCAGGGTGTTAATACATCGTTTGTTTTGGCCAGCAGAGTTTGATTTTACTGTGCAACTTTAAAAATCAAATTATATTTAAAGTAACTGGATCTTAAAGAAAGTGTTTAGTTTAATCTGAGTTGATTTGAGCCAATCTGGATTCTGTTTACCTGGAGAAATAAGTCGGATCTATTTGATGATACTGCAGATGACATTTGTTTCAATTTGAGGCCAGATAATTAAACAGAATTGAATTCAAATGGCGTCACAAACTGCATTTATACACCAGCCCGAAAACAGCGACTCTGAACGCAGCTCCATTGATTGTTCCAGTGCTAAACTTGATAAAACTCAAGAGTTTTTACTGGTTTTTGTTTCTAAATTAAGCTGATTAAAAGCGAAACTTGTTCTTCCTCTGGACCACCAATCAGTCGATACTGAAACAGAACCAGGTAAACAGTAATGGGGTTGGTGCATTTGAATTCAATTCTGTTTAATTATCTGGCCTCAAATTGAAACAAATGTCATCTGCAGGATCATCAAATAGATCCAATTTATTTCTCCAGGTAAACAGAATCCAGATTGGCTCAAATCAACTCCGATTAAACTGAACACTTTCTTTAAGATCCAGTTACTTTAAATATAATTTGATTTTAAAAGTTGTACAGTAAAATCAAATTATAACAAACGATGTATTAGCACCCTGCTACGTGTCTCTGTAGACCGACTTAATTTGCATCTTTAGCAAACTGTGTCACATCTGTACAGATAAACTATTTAGAAAACCTAACTTCCTCTTTAAAGTAGCAAAAAGTGAAGCTTGAACAACTTCAAAAGCAGGTCAAACGTTTCCATTGTGGGGATGCATTGTTAAAATGCAGCATTTTGCTCTTGTGGATTCCTCCATCAAGCAGTGTGGAGTTACGCCACCCAGAAATTCGTCATTCAGGTCACTTATTACTTCAAAGCGCGCTTACGTTAGCAATCATGTTTTAAATTTCAGTCTGAGTTGGAGGGAAGAGAGAGAGTAGGGGGGGGGGGAGCTCAGGAAAACATTTCTGCTGCTTTTTTTTTTTCCCACAATTCTCCAGGGCTTTTTTTTTTTTTGGTTGTTGCTTTTTTAGCATCTAGAACGAAAACTGAAATTTATGTTCATTTCGTAAGATATTTCACAGGAAGTTCGCCAGGCTTCCTGACTCTGGCTCCCCTTTTTTCCCCCCAAAGTGGCATTTCAATTTCAACAACTGCAGAGCTGCGGTATGAAGCGGCTGGACAGCTGGGTGTGAATATGCGAATGCATCTGTGCGCTGTTAACGCGGATGTTCAGTTCATCTGTTTTTGCGGCTGGCGGACGCTTGTGGAGCTGGGAGGGGTGATGAGGAGAGAGAGATAGAGACAGAAAAAGAGAGAGAGAGAGTTTCTGCTGGTGCTGCAGATAACAGGATGGCACCACCTTCATCTGTCCCTGCGGGGGAGCAGCGGCGCACAGAGAACCAGAGCTCACAGTGAGAAGGCGAGATTAGGAAACGGAGAACGTCGGAGCAAAATGCGAGCAAACAATTTTCACGTTAATTAGCATCCCTCACCGCCCCCGCAACACAAACAACACGGCGCCCAAAGATACATAGGCAAACGGGGACGGGAAGAGGGGTTGGGGCTTCCTAACTTTAGGCTCTCTGCTCATCGGTGCTAAAATCAGTGGCAGCCGGCAAAAAAACACACAAACAAAAAAACAGCAAGTCAGAGAGGGAGTGGCAGGTTGGGAGTACAGAAAACGGGGGCAAAGGGGAAAAAAGTGTGGAGAGAAAACGGAAGGCGAGGAGCAAAAAACGGAGAGCCGGAGATCAAAAGGAGATGGAGAGGAGAACAGGAAGGAGGATCTGTGAAAGAGGAGGAAGTGAAGATGGTTGACACGGAAGGAAAGGCTGAACCATTTTTGTTTGTGTGTTTGTTTTTACTTTATTAATTGTTGTCAAGTCGGCTTCCAACAGCGGGCACGACTTGTTCACAACAACCGCTGACAAAACGATTCGGTGCTGGCAGGTGTGGAAATACGCTGGCATCATCAGCGGCAGCTAAGAGCAACATCGGTACAAAGTGACAGAGACAGACGTAGGTCACCTTAGATGCTGATCGCTGTCAAAGCTCAAGCTTTTCTTCAGGCGGAAATGTAGCTTAAGATAAATGGTTTGGAAAAAGGATTCATATCACTGTCACTTTTTGGGATTTTGTCATGTGACAACCACAGACGGTAATGTTTTATGGCTGTGCTTTATGTCTATTAGTGCAGCTGAAGAAGAAAGCCAAAAAATAAGGCCAAAAACTGAAAAGTGTGGCATGCATTTGTGTTAGGGGTATACAGACTGCAGTTTGCTGGCCGATCACCGACTGACCGTCCTGAGGATTACAAATTTGGCTGATACCATTTTTCTTTTTTCTGAAAAGTTGCAAAACATAGCATCAAAATTGCTAGGTTGGCAACAATGGGCTGACTATTGTTGTAACGGTTATCAGTCAATCAGCCCTCTCTCTTGGGGAAGACCAAAAAGGAGAGACTGATGAATCCATGAAATCATCGGCCAATCAGCGATCCCCCAAAATTAAGAAAATCTCAGCCAATTTATCGGCCGACTAATTTGTTGGTGCGCCCTTTTGTCTTATTTTATACAAGTAAACTTTGAAAACATGAGGAGTAACCTGCTTTACAAAGCAACAACATGGTAAAACATGCTATTGTCATTTCAATTTATATAACCAAGTAGCAGAAAGTGAAATATTGGACAGTAGCTGCAACATTAACAGGAATAGCCATCCAATCAGAGACCCAGGGATCTCTTTTTTCCCCTCTTTGCTTTCCTTCAAAATTAGCCAGCATGCTATTTCTTTTACAAATATGCTATTATTATCAAAGGGCATCAGTAGGATGTTGACCTAAAGTAACATGCTCCATTCACTATGAAAAAATCAGTCATATGTATCACCAACAGGTTGACAAACACTAACTCACTCCATTCAGTTTATTAGGTTTAGTTTTTAAATCAAAATGAACTAAAATTCTACTTTTAGCTAAGATGCTAACATTAGCATGAGGGCTATGGCCAGTATGTTGATCTGCAGTAATATACTCCATTCAGTATGAAAAAAAAAACAATGTTAAAGCTAATACTAGCTAAAATGCTAAAGCTAGCTTAAATGCTGTCATTGTGCTAGCTCACTATTTTTTTTGACTGACTCATTACAACACGTGTGCCATTTTAGTTTTTACTTCTGTCTCATTTGCCTTCTTCTATGCTTTTGCTTCACCTGATTTTATTTAGAGGAACCAGTGTAAAGGGGTAAATACAAATATACACCTCATACAAAATGAAAATCATGCTAGTTTTCTTCTTACTTCAGTTATTCATCACTTTGTGTTTGTGGATGCAAAGTGACAGAATGTAGATAAAGGAGAGAAGGATGAATACATGAATGGTAAATGGTTCCACTATGTTTATACCATGAACCTCAGCAAAGAGAAAGATTCTTCATTGTGTCCACAGTGTTTATAAATGGCTGTTCACATAAAGTAATGTACTGAGTCCAGAAAAACAAGGAGAAAAAAAAAAGTCCTGTAGTTCTCTTGTGGGCGGCACGCACACAAAGAAACACACTTGTAGGACACCAGAGAGAAATCACACACATCCAGTCAACCACAATGCGGACACTTGTACTTATGGTCCAGTTCATTTTTAAAATCAATAACACATTACAGCAATTCCTGCAGATGTACAATTCAGGCCGCCCAACAACAACAGCAGCGACAACACACACACATTTTCAGACCTCCTCCAGAACAAGCACATCCATAATTACAAAGCACCCCGGACTTATAAAATGTTCAGATTTAGCACACTACATAAAAAAAAACATGTAAGAAATCTGCTCCGACAACCATTTTTGTGTTGCTAAAAAGCAGCAGTAGGCAGTTCTGAAGCTGTCACCTGCAGTGGTGAGGCAAGACTCCTGACTCGCGCTCAGTTCCACAGAGATGCACAACCTTCCTGCTTTCATTTCAATCTTTCCACGCTCATCAGCACTGTTTCCTGCTGCAGCAGGCAGTTGTTTCCAGGGAAAGTAGAAAAAAAATTTTTCTGTGAAACCCTCTGCATTCTACCTGCTGGGGGAACCTCGTGTCTGGCAATGGAGAATGGTTGGTTGTTCAGTGTCTAAATGAGGCTAAAAGCAGCGCAGTTGCAAATGTATTTATAAGTCTTGAAACTTTTTCACAATCTTTACCACAACCAACTTGTCCAAACATTTTTAAAGCTGTAAATCTGAAGCAAGTGGCCTGAATTTGTCTTCAGTCCCCTGATCCAAGGTCTTTGACACACTTTAGCCCTTTCTCCATTGTCATGTCTCACTGCAGCTGTTCAATATCCGGTTGACATGGTATCCACAAGTACCGTCTTCACTCGTCCAGTGACCCAACTCCACAGGCCAAACAACTAATGCAGTCTGCTGCCAGTCCATGAATGAAGTCTGCTGCCAATCGAATCGTTACCTAGCTTGCACCACCATTTGGTTTCAAAAAAACGGGGGAAGAACTGCGCTGGATCTGCAATTGGAGATGAATCTGGGAAAGGTTGACTCCTAAGAACCAATTAAAACCTGTGGACAAGGGACTTTTGACATAAACTGTGCCAGTGTGGCTCTGGCTGTATGTCTGGTGTCACTTTTCATCTGGAAGGTGAAACTCCATCTAGTCCATCTGCCTATCAACTCTAGGCAAGTAGGCAGTGGAACAGTATTGCCACCACCACGTCACCATAAGGATCGCAATATTGTATTGATTAAAGGACAATCAGTATTAATCTTTTGGATTGACAATACAGATAAATTTAAAAGTATGTTTGTGTGCGACGTAGGAGACAATGTCCTGTCTTGAGTTTGTTTGTGGATGCCGACAGCTAACCAGCAGCTGGAAACCAGTGAGTCACATTAGTTTCTCTCAGTAATTTCAAAAGATTTTTTGCCAACTTGCTCTCACCACACTAAACACACACGGATGCTGAACCCTTAAAAAAAAACACTTAACCACACATTACACATCTCAGAAAAGTTAATTTTCTGAGATGCTTCTTCAGAATATCAGTCATGTTAAATAATCAGAGCTGTGAGAGCGGGGAGGATTTAAGAGCTCAACAAGTGGTTGAAGAAGGCAGGGAAAGAAGTGTCTCGACTCTGGGGTGGATTAAGATGGTCCGAAAAGATTCTGCTTCTTGAACAGATCCTATCTGAAAGTGGCCGACTAAAATGGCGCTGACATTTTCCTTCCTAGCCTTTTGAAGCCGGATGGAGTGCGGATAAACTGACCTGTCACCTACAGTCAGTGTGGGGAACGTGTGCTGCGAGGGACTCACGGGTCTCCAAGCCTTCATGTGTGTGTGTGCTGTGCTCACCTGAAGAACGTGACAAAGAACTGCACCAGGTCCATAAAGTTGCTGTGCTGGGAAAAAGCAATCTGTTAAAAAATAGAAAAAGGTGGAGAGAGAGAGAAAAAAATAGTTAGAAATCAGGTGGTACAAGGGAAATGTTACAACAAGAGGTTAGATAACATACATACAGATAGATAATGCCAGTTATTGCAAACACTTGATGGCAGATGCTGGGGTTGTACAACCAGTCATTAGCTTCGCTTAGGGTTTGAGAAGTTGCTTTCCCTTAATAAATTAAATCATTTTAAAATTCAATTTTTTATTTACTGCGGTTATTTTAGTCTGATATTAAATCTAAATCATTTAAGTGCCATGCAACAGCAAAAAGGAGAAGAATATGCAAAGGGGAAACATTTTTTTCACACCACTGTATGACAAACTACAAACATAGGTTTTCAAAGCCCAGATGTGAAGATTGTTTGTTGCGACTAATTTGTGGTTCATGTTTCCAAGTGGTTGTGATGTGTCAATAACGATACGCAGTGTTGCTGTAAGCCTTTCTTTATTTCCTTCAGACTTCGCCGCCGCAGCCACTGAAGGCTCCGAGTCAGTTATCTGATGCTCCAAACCAAACATGTCAACTAGACAACAAGCCGGCAGCGCTGCCTTTCAGCAACACACAGCCTGTCTGAGAAAATAAAAGCAGAAAATGAATGAATGAATAAACTTCATTCCTGAATACGTGGGCCGAAATATTCTCCATGTAATCATCACAAGTGCCCCTGCTCCAGCGACATCCTGTCTTAATCAAGGTTGCCAGGGGCAACGCACGCAGAGTCGTTCCACCTCCCCACCCCACTTTTCCCTCCTACAGCCTCCTACCTTCACCTCAAAGTGCCTCACGGTGAACCGCCAACCTGTGACGACGCAACACTGCCCCTCTCTGGCATCCCCAGGGTACTGCGCCCGCTTCATGAGAGCCCAGTTCTAAACACAAACTTTTGTGAACCGAAATGAAATTCTTGGACCATGCTCTCATCACCACTGCTGCTTACTATTCACCATAAAGGCTAAAGTTGACATGCAGATCTGAATGACCAGAGTCTACAACAACCCTAAATAGGTACGAGTGAACAAATGAGAGGTAACGAAACAAGATCAAGACGGTTGTGCGTTGATAGGTGCACAAGTGTTTTATTTGCACGTAATCAGCACCATATGGATCACCAAAGTGCAGTCGGTGGTTGCTGATGAGCTTCAAATCCTCAGAGAAACAACTTTCCTCCAGTCTGTTGATCACCGAAAATAACTTCAGAGGTGTTGCTAGGCTCACTGAGAACTTTCAGAAAGATGTCAACATCAAGGAAGAGGCTGGGGAAATGTCAGCTAACTTGTTAGGCGTCTAATTAGGAAAAAAAAGTTTAAAACAGTACCAACACTGCAGGCACTCTAGAGTTAATCTCTTGACAGACAAAAAAACAGACTAAATGGCACATGGGAAACCACAAAGAGTTCAAAATTTAAGATGTACACTGACTGAGCAAAAAAATCTGGGTTAAAAGAAAAGCAGGAACACTAATGCGTCATCACATGAGCAGAACTTATCTGAGAAATATTTCAAGCCTTGAACAGCTCAGAGAATATCATCTTTACAAAGAAACCTTCTAATTTAAATACAGAAAAATGGGAGTCAAATCAATCCATTCACACCAGACTGATGCAAATTCTAAAAGAAATTTGATCTCAAGCAACTCAGCCGAATGCATCAAGTTCCTGACTTTGCAGCAATTGCTCTTCCAGAGCGAGCACAGAGTTAACTTTGAAACAATTTGTCATACTGACAATGAATGGAGCGACAATGGAAAGGACAACTCCACTTTAACAGGAAGAAACCTCCAGCAGAGCCTGGGTAATGTGAGCAGCCATCTCAATCAATCAAGCAAACTTTACAGAGCACAAAGTGATTTACCGAGGGCAAGACCAGAAAGTTCCTCAAGAAATGATCACAATGATCAACTTAAGTAAACTGACAACACAAATATTCACAGGTAAAACAACAATGAGGAATTAAAAGAGAGAGTAATTAATTAGGAACTGTGGAAATACTTTTGTCGATTAGAGCAGTAAGAATACTGAAGATACATGTATATAAGGAGAAACATAATATATAATGTTAAAGAGAAAGGTAAAAAAAGAAAGAATCATTATTAATTGGAGAGAAAACTAAGAGACACAGGAGAAGTTGCAGAGACCCACAGCCAGGGTGGGAGAATTGGTTGACAGAAAAACTATAAAGTTTACATGTATGGAGTCATAAATGTGGCTGAAAGAGAGGCAAGACGAAACCTTGTTTAGCAAGACTTACTCAAAGTCCTATTTGCCACAATTTATGTAGGAGACGCAGCAAACATGTTGGCAAAGTTGACCTAGTCTGATGAGGTAGAAACTACACTTTCTGACCAACTTTACAAAATGCAATGTTTGGAAGATAAACCGTGTCCTTCAGGTTTAAGCCGTGTATAACTACTAGTTGGATCTTGGAGGTCAGTGTCAGCTCTCTGGATGTCCACCTGTTCTTGAGTTGGATGAAGGGGGACTCTTACTTTGTTAATTCTTGCCTCCACAACTACATTGGTTAAACCTTGCTAGTCAATGATGGTAGGTGAAAGACCGTACTTCTTCCAGAGGACTTCCATTTAGGGTGATTGGGCTGATGCTATTGGAAGTTGATTTTAAGGATTTTAGTTTTCTCCTTATGGATGATAAGTCCTACCAATGTACGATACATCAGTCTCCTCTTGCATTTGCTACTGGTTGTGGGAAAGAAGTGTGACCGTCTACTGAATTCCATTCCTGTGAAGTTTTCATGACCCAGTCAATGACGATGAGGAAGACGAATGGGGACAACAAGCCTCCTTGTCAAACTCCATTTTTGGAAGCTATTGGTATGTTGCCCTTTGTGGATCAATATAAAGGTTATGCCCTCATAGCTGGGATATTGTAGTACTGGAGATGCTTCCATAGGACCTTTCGATCCACACAGTCAACGTTTTTGTTGACAAAGTTGATGTACAACGTTAAATTTCTCTTTAAGGACTGTTTGACAATAATGCGTAGTGTTACAATCTCGTCCTTGCACGATTACTTCTGTCAGAAGCTTAATTGCTTGTCGTAGTTGTACATCAACAAGGTCATCCACTCAAGGAGGATGTGTTGGATGACTCTACAGATGACTACACTTTTGTAATGTTTCCAGTTGCTGAGACCACCTTTCTTAAGGTACACTACAGACTGACTTCTTCCAGTCACTCAGTAGCTCTTCTTTTTCCCAAAGCTTCTTGAAGAGTACAGCGTCCCCTCTGATATTTCCAGGACTACTTCCAGGGCCTCTGCAGGTATGTCGTCAGGTCCAGCAGCTTTCCTAATCTCTTCTCTAGTCAACTTGTCACAGTTGATGATGAGAGCTTTGTTGGCTGGGTTGATGGCTGATGGATTTGGTGACATGGGTCCACTTAGGACCTCCCTAAAGTGTTCAGATCATCAGTTCAATTGCTGTGCTAGTCCCTCCTTGTCTTTGCTGGGTCATCCTGGCTTGCTGTACTTTCCAAACTATTTCTTACGCGTGTCAGACCTGTTTCATACAACCGTTGTATGCTGCCTGTTCTTCTCCCCCTGCCCGTGCATCTATGCAGTCTTTGTCTTTCCTAATCCTCGTCTTCACTGCTCTGTAGTTGTTCTTTTTAACCAGCTTCTTTCATTCTCGGTCATTGTTCACTCAGCTGTGAACAATGTTTCTTAATTCCAACCACTTTTTCACAGGCTGTTATGTGTGTCTCTTTACCGGTCTGCCAATTTGTCTGTATACTCCTTTTGTCCTTTTCCAATTTCTTGTGCTTTTTTAGCACCTCAATGTTGTCCTTTAACTGAAAACCAAGCTCCTCCCTGACGCTGGTGACCTTTAGGTCGTCTGTCATAATACTTCACTCTACCATGTGTTGTTCTTATCCAATTCTTCTTGAACTTCAACTACATGTTGGCTACTACTAGGTGGTGGTTAGATGCCACATCCGCTCCTCTTCTAACTCTTATGTCCTGGAGGGGTCTTCTAAAGTTCTTGATAATGCAGAAGTGGTCTATCTGTGACACTTCAGACATACACAAGTGTTTTTAATAAACACATAGCAATCCTGTGATAAAAAAAAATGTTGGCGTCTGGAGAGGAAAACAGATCAAGGAATACCAGCAGGACTAAGCTCAAATCGAGAGCTACAGGGGAGCGGTTTAGATCACAGCTCCTTGAATGTGACAACCATGTATCATTTTCCCTCAGTCTCTCAATTATGCACCACTTTGTTCTGCTCTCTCACGTAAAATGCCAGCAAAACACAAAGTTTGTGGTCGGGACATGACAAAATGTGAGAAAGGTTGAGCATGAATAATGAAAATGAGATTCATCCCGAGACTTTATGAATAAATACAGCTAAAGCTTTAAATTATTAAAGAAAACCTTGTTGACTATGGCCCTGGAACTGCTTATTCCTTGTGACAGCCGCCTTAAAGAGCCACAGACTTCTCCGAGTGATTAGATGTACAGAATTCTCACCTACAACAACTATGAACCTCTGAAGGAAGAGGCCTTCAAAGGTTCACGAACAGCACCCCTGGGTCATGTCATCACTGCCTGACTCAATTTAAGAAAGTGCAAGCAGGCTGCCATGCCGACAACACATTTGAGAACAGCTATTGTTGTGGCTGCTCTCGAGTGTCAGCCGTGTTCAACAGGGGAGCATGAAGCCCAGGTGGTGCTCCTCTTGCGTGCCCGCTAGAGAAAGATACTCTATAGGACATGTTGCTGTAGGGTATCAAGAACGTAAATATTCAATATTCTTTTAATGGCTACTAGCAGCTATTTCATCTACACCGGAGCTTTGGCAGACAGCGACGGTATCGACGGGGAGCGACTCAACAGGTTCTACATTCAAAGAGCGAATGGAATCTCAACTTTAAACGTGACATGACTGTATTGCGTTTTTAAAAACTAGAATAGATTTGTTATGTCCCAGTGACTATAAATGAATTATGGCAGTGATTTAAGTACAAACGATCCTGTCCAAGATTTCCACACCTTTTTCATGTGAAATCTGTTCAAGGCTCAACTTTCTAGAGTTCTAACTCGTTTCTGTTCAGTTTAAAATTTATAAAATACAAACTTTTATTATGAATTTGAAGCAGATGTTTCTGCATCAGACAAGACACAAAGAATAAGTGAAAGAAAAGGACACGCAAAACAAGGAAAGAGTAAGTAGTAAAGTGAGATGGGTAAAAAGTAAATAGATTAGGAATGAAGGTCACAAGGAACAGAGGGAGTAAAGAAGGAAGCAAAGGACACAGGTAAGGAAAATATAATAAAAAAACAAGAAAGGAAGGCGAGACAAAGTAAGAAGTGAAGAACAATAGGAAGCAATGAAAGGAAGGAGAAAAAAGGAAAGGAGAGTCAAGTAAGATGTAGACAATAAGGAAGTCAACAGGGAAGCGTTAGCGGAATTAATGTTCATGATTAGCGCTTCATGTTAGCACAGCTAACTAGGTAATTAGTGGTGAAAAGACATTTAAGAAGCTATTTGAAAAGGAAACCATTGAGAGAAAGGAAGTGAGAGAGTTACCCATTTTCCGCAGGTAAGAGGAAAGCTAAACAGAGCTCAGCAAAGCGTTCTGCTTTATGTTTTTTAAGCGTGGAACGTCCATCAAACATGCCAGATCTGAAAGCATCAGAGGCCTTTTTGAAATGAGAAAGGTGCCGTAAAGGCCTACCTTCTGCAAATATACACAGCTACTGGCTTGTTAGTAATGCTAACCATGCTAACTGGGCTAATGACTAATGCAATATACCACAGGCGGATCCAAAATGACTATTTTGGCATCTCTATTTTTAAATGAGGGGGTCAAAGTTTTGCAAAATCAGACAACACTCTGTTTGGTGAATCCAAACTCGCCAAGACCACCGGGCTTTTCTGGGGGAAACCCTGTATATATGTATATAAATGTACACACATTTTTTTTTACCAGTACTATTTTTTCTTTCCTCAAATTATGACCTAGCTTTACTCGCTCTCTGCACACTGACAAAGCCTCCACTCCTGCTACCCCTCCTCTCAGATTGCTGTGAAGCACCAGGCGTCCACAGGCAGCCCAGATAAACACTCCACAGCTCCACAGAGTGGGGACCAGCCAGCCCATCGCTGCAGCTACTGCTGCTCCTCCGCAGCGGGGCATCAAATTAGGAGGCTGTTCTAATCTCCACCATATCATGACATGTTCATGTTCACCAAGACACAGAACAGGAGGATCACAGCTCTTTAATGTGATTAGTCTGGGATTTGTGTTTAATTACAATCATCATTAAATTCAGATCTATTCTTCATCGGGAGTGGGGGAAGAGGAAAAATAAATAAATAGAATCAAGGGGAACGGGGAACTCTTGGCTGACTAATTTCACCGCAATTGATTTTGTTTTCATGACCTGATTTGCTCGACACAGACGATGATGACATGAAAGAATTCAATCTCATCTTTTGGTGTCGGGGAGGGCAAAACAAAGAACGTATTTTTTTGTGATAAATGCCGGTGGTTTAATGAAACCGGCAGGTGGTTTGGTCGCAAAACTGGAAAACGCATGAGCTGCTATTCTTCTGATTTTCGAGCACGTGAAGGTGGACAGAGTCGGTGTGTGAGGAAAGTAAGCAGAGAGTTGTGTTAGAAGCCTGGAGAGTGGGCTTTGGCTTTCCGCACGCGGCCGTCTCTGAATGAAGCATGTGTTTCAATTCAACATTCCACTTTGCCCTTCACTCCTTCTCGGTCTGCCGCTTTTCCGATCTGCGCCGGAGGCACCCGCCACCTACGATCACACGCGCAAAAGGTCCAGCAGCAGGTCAGCGAAGGCGAGAGGAGCAGAGAGGAGAAAATGGAGGGCCGTTAGTAAGTGGTGGAAAATAGTTTGAGAAGAGCGGCGGCGCGAGGAGGAGGTGGAGAGGTTTACCTCAGCGCTGTGTGAAAAAGTCCTGCGCTCTTTTGGTTTCAGGAACAGGGGGTGATCTTCTACATGATCCCACCCAGTAAGACAGGAGATGAAGTGGATCAGAGCCGGATGAGGGGAGGAAATCCAGCGGGGCGGCGACGTGGACCACCTGAGGTTCTGAAGCTGAGAAAGACCTAAAATCCCCTCACACTGCACAGCTGAGCGTAGAAGATGGAGGCAGGATTGTGATCCCCCCCCCACCGGGCAGGCAGAGGGGGTCTGCACGGTGTGACCAGTCACATCACTCAGAGCTGTTTCAGGTGGAACGCTGTCAGGGCGGACTGCCGGGAGCGCCTCGCTTTCCCACCACACCGCACAAGCCTGCTAATGCTAACCGGGTAGACGTTCAGAGCCGACATCAGAACCACACAGGAACAATCCTCAGCATCGCAGCAAAACACAGAGCCGTTTATATTGTCTTATGATCCACAAGGCTAAAACTCGTTAAGTCTGAGCTTTTCATTTTTATCTTAAACTGTATTGATATTTATTTTTAACAGAGAAAGTATCTTAAACAAACATCAAACCTGCTATGAAAAGCATAAAACTTCTGAAATGACCTTATACAAGCTCTGAACTCAACTCTAGGGAAGAAAGGATATGAAGTACAGTTACAAGGAAGGAAGTAAAAGGAAGGAAGGAAAGAAAGAATGAGGGAAGGAGGAAATGTAGGAAGTAATAAGGAAAGAAAAAACAGGAAAGTAAGAAAATAAGGAAATAATGAACAAACAAAAAATGGAAGAAATGAAGTACAGGTAGAAGGAAGGAAGTTAAAAGGAAAGGAAAGAAGGAAAGAAAAAAGGAAGGAAGTAAAAAAGAAGGAAGAAACAAAGGAAGGAGGGAAGGAAATGAGGAAGCATGGTATGAAAGAATTAAGGAAGAATGGTATGAAGTAAGTAAGAAAAATGGATGTAAGAAAAGAAGAAAGGAGAAAAAAGAAAGAAAGGAAGGAGTGAACAATGGAAGGAAGGAAATGAAGTACAAGTAGAAGAAAACAAGATGTCTGGATATTTTGGGACAGAGGATAAAATCTGGAAGCACAAACAGAATACTTCCCCATTATTCTAGCACATATGGTACTGGAATGACAATGTTTGTTTTTTAAGTTGTTTTTTCTTAAACAGGCTTTTCTTGGCGGATACAGATTTCAGATTCTCTTTCAGGTTTTATTATTTTGAATCTTTCTCCAAAAGTTACAACCAGAGACAAATGAAATCACTGTAGGTTCTGTTTATGCCTCTATCCATCTAGAAATGGGCTCAAACTACATGCTATTGGTTGATGCATTGACCAAAAATAATAATACATTTTGTTTTACTGAGTGACGTCGACAGTACGCATCTTAGATTTATTCACACAGTAAATATTAGCTAAAGCCTTGCGACAAATAATAATAATAAAATAAAAAAAAAAAACAAGGAGCCTTTGAATTACTAAACATCACAACAGCTACAGCGCTGATGATGCATTGGAGTGCCTCCCTGAGTTCAGCACTGATTGTAGCAAAGCCATACAAACACACGCTGCCGGCTAGCAGGACAGCAGATGAAGGGTCTTATTCACTGCAGCTGCCAGGAAGCAAACATCAACAAGTCCAGCACAAACACTCTGCTCTGAAGGAGCAGCAGTTCCTCTGCACTGGACACATTTTCAGGACGCCTCCAATGTCTCACCGAGACCTGAAACTTTTGAGAAACAAGAACAATAACTTTTAGGATTTTGATATATGTAAAGCTGATTTAGAGAAAGCCTCCCCAGTCGCAAGTTTTCGACTTTTCGACGGCTGCAAGCAACGAGTCTCGGTCGTATCTGGGCCAAACGGCTTTCCTTCCTAGAAGTGAACTGATGAGGACCCCTACTCTACCTCGTGACTAATTAAAGCATGAAAATGAAAACACTGCCCCTCTGGTTCAGGTGAAACATGGTCATGACATGCCAATTATACAAGGGTTTCACCAACACAAATTTAAAACTTTTTAAGAACTTTTTAAGACAGCTTTGAAATTAATTTAAGACCTGCACAGCAACAAAAATGCACAAAAGAAAATCGCAAATAAATAAAGAAATTGGAAGGAATGGCAAAGGAAGTGAGCCAATGGCTAAGATGAGGATTGTCCAGACAGCCGGCGATAAATTTGCACTCAACTATGAAGGATGTAAAATGGCTAGGTGGCTTTACACTAGCTAGGTAGCTTGAAAAGGTGTATTAGCAGCTAGCATGACTCAAAGTTTTACGTAGCAGTAAAGTCCCATGAGAAACAAGAAAACTACACAAAATCTATGAAGTCCTACCGCAACAATTAAGAACTGTGAATAACATATAAAAGGCTAACTTATTTTATGTGAATTTAAGACATTTTAAGGCCTTACTTTAAGATACATTAAGACTTTTTAAGAATGCATGGACACCCTCCATAGAGAGAGAATGAAGTGGGGGGGAGGAAACAGGCCCACCAAGAATAACTAACAGAACGAAAAAATAATCCAAGAAAAAATCCTAACTGCATTGACAATTATTAGGCCTATCAATGTTAACATATGAACGTGTGCGATTGATCTAAAACGCTTAACTTGCTAATATTACACAATTCATATTAATTGCGTTATATTGACCTGAAAGCCTCTCTCTCTCAGAGGGTTACATAGTAGAAAGCAGCATGTTACACTTGTTGTCTTGTTCTGCGGTGAGAAATGCAGAGTCGCAAGCGCGAGTGACAAAATGAGTGAGGAGAGACGGACTGGTGCACTCAGCAGGAAATTTCGCTTTAAAAAAAAGATAGACGTTTAGATAACACCAAGCTAATATGTTACCTATTTACTGCAACAATGAATTATCCTTCCCCTGAAGAACAACCAGTTAATAGTTAGCATTTCTAAATTACGTTTGAAACAAAATGACTTCTTTTAAACAGTCCTGAACATAAAAAACTGACCTGATCAGTTTGAGATGACTGAACATTTTCCCAAACATTTATTGAAAATGTGCATTTTTACATTTCAAGCTTACACAGTTTTAAAGCACAGTGATGAATCATAGCGCTAGCGCGTGATTAAAACTTTCAATCAATTCACAGCACTAATAATAACAGTGCTGTAATACAAACTAAATGCCGTTCCCCGTTTAGCCTTTTCTGTATTCAACTGAATAACTTGCGTACAGGGGGAAAAAAATGGTAAAGACGTTCCCAAGGGCTGTAATCCTACTTGATTTGAGAGAAACTCACTTGGATCTTAATGGGCCACGTGAAGTTGCTGACGTAGACGAAGAACGTTATGTTCGGACTGTTGCGGAAATCAAAGTTCTCGTTGGAAAAACTGTCTTTGAATTCCTTGATGTTACACCGGGAGATGATTGGAATCTCCTCTCCGGTCTGGGTGCCTGCTGGAAAACAGAATAAAAAATAAAAAGAAGTGTCATAATGGATGAAGAACGTAGGAAAGGAAGCCATGTTGAGTCGACAATAAAAAAAATTTTTAAAAAGGAGTGAAAGTTGGTGCAGTAGAAAAGAAAAGAGCTAAACATAGAATACTAAAGGAATTTTTAAATATTAATAAAAATCAGAACAGTTTACCTCAACATAGTAAGAAAATACTGTAGAAACTACAAAAGTACCCTTTAAGTAGCAGCCTCTTTGTGTCAACTTCTTAAGCCAAAGTTATTCATAATTTAAAGTCAAAAAAGTAAAATAAGGACAATATTTTAAACTTCATTTTTCTTCCTTGGAAGTAAAGAGAAGAAATATTCGCTTTCAGATGGACGTGTAAAGCAATAGCTTGTTGCTAGGTGTGTTTCCTCTGACACAGAAACGTACCTGTGAAGCTGGTTGCCCAGGTAATGTTCAGGTTGAAGTTCTTGGAGGCATTTATGAACACGTCCAGATCGCGGTTTGGCTGTGGGCAGAGCGGAAACACAGCAATTATACCAACAGCAACATCACTGCTTTTAATTTGTCTCCAAAAAACAAACAAACAAACAACAAAGATACTTGTAAGAGAAGCAAAAGCCAGCGAGGAAAGGCTAGATTTAATTTAATTAGGTACTGAGAAACTAATTTAATCGCAGGTCAGACAGCAGAGTAGAGATTTTATTCACGCTGCAGCAGCACAAACCCACTTGTGAATAAGAGCAAACAGCACAGGTAACAGAAGATAAATTCCTTTAATAACTCCAAACTATGTGTACTATATTGTTTATGAAGACTATACGACTAGAGACGTGCAGAGACTGAATTCTGCTGGTTTACAACTCAATTTGAGAAGAAGAAACTTTAAAATGCAGTCAGTGAATGCGCCACACTAAGCACTACTATGTCACTCTTCGGTGTGGATGTTGTTACTGAGCACTTTTCAGCAGCAGCTACAAAACAATCCAAGCTTTTAAACTTTTAAACATGCTGTCACTTTATTACCACAAACTTCAATTGTCTTTTTTAAGTATGTGGAAGATTTTTAAACGTAAGTCGATAAGATTAGATTGATTTCTGATCCAAGTTTCCAAATAATTATTATTATTTTTTTTAAATCAGGGCCAACTCATCAGTGCACCCCTACAACATAGCTTTAGCTCTAACAAACACAAAATATTGCACATTTATTTAACAGTAGGTGTTACTCACTTGTTTTAGATGCAAAACTTAATTCCTAATCACACTTTATTAAAAGCAAGAACAAGCATTTAAATTGGATTCTTTCCTAATCTTACAGATGAAGTTAAGTCAGACAAGCCGTTATCACTTCCTGTGTGAAGGTAATTATCTCTGCTCCTGCTCAGATGACAAATGGATTACATTTCAGCCATTGCAACACTCTGGTGAAAGCTTCATCAGGGGAGAAAAACCATCTGGAACATTTCATCAGACGCTTTCATTTCAGTTTCAGTTCCAGATGCTCCTGGCGAATAAACGCAAGTGGACGAGCTTTTGTTTGCTGGGAAAACAGCTGTGTGACTGCGACAAGCAAATTTCCAGATAAGACGTCACTTTGATTCACAGGTCAATCTGTTCAAGGCCTCATGTGTTAATAAGAGATATCAGGAATATCCAGCATGTTTTGTGATCCTAAGGTTCAACTTCTTGGGCTCTAAAACACGATTCGTACAGCAGGTGATTATGGTATTTATTAGGAAAACGCTGCCAAAACAGCACTTTGGATTGTAAAGGATGTAATTAGAAAGTGGCTACTGCAGCTGTAGTAGCAGCTAAACTTGGCTTGTAAAGAATTGACTGAAGCCCCGCCCACAACAGAGTTTGTTTTTCTAAAACGGAAAGATTTTTAATCGTTTGTTCACATGACAACGGCGTTTTAGGGGATCAAAACCAACATTTCCTGAAACGGGCTGCAGAGTGAAAATTTCGCTCTTGCATATTTGTGTTGACAGCAAAACAAACATTTTTTGTGATAAAGCTAACATCTTAGCCTAACTGGTAACTTGACCCATAACCCCGAACGCATCATTGACACAATACATAACAATAATGGAGGATTACCAGCAGGAGCTGGTGCATAAAGTACTAAAACAAGACTGCCTAACCTTTGTTAGGACTTTGGGTCATTTTTATTTTCTGTTGTGTGGCTAACCATGCAAACAACGTTTGGAGGCTTTATACACGTCCCATACTCCTTCTTTGGCACCACTTTCAGGTCTGGGGGAGTAAAAAGTCAAAAGTAAATGACGCTAAAGGCCAGTGTTTTTGAAATTAACTTAGTAAAAAAGCTCTCCTGTGATGGGGACGGGGCATTAGGGTTTCTGAAATCAAGTTCACACCACACTTTTTAGATTTCTAGTCTTGTTTATATTAACATCCAGTAAAATTAAAGGGTTTGGATTTAATATTTTTTAAACTAACATACTAAGTTCACGCTGCTGATAAATGTTAGTTGATCATACGGAGCTCTTTAAAAGCAGAAATCGTTGTTTCTTTCCTCTTTTCAGCATTCATTGACTCACTTCAGGTAATGCCAAAGAGCAAACATGTTAGAGGAGCAGCAGTAGGGGACACATGACTACTGTAATCAGAAAATAAAGCACCTCAGTCATGTGGTGGTTCACTCGATATATTTATTCTTAGCAAGTGGACAGCTGCCAGGACGGCGGGGCGTTTTCTGCCCGACATACCTCCTCAGGTGTGGCCACGAAGTTGATGGCGGTGTAGTAGCGGTCGTCCTCCTGCGACAGGCTGAAGGTGAACTGGTAGTCGATGAGGAGCGTGTCTGGAGAGAGAGGCCAAAACAGGCGAATAAGTCTGGCTTGAAGGTCGCCCGGTAACATGCTTTCAGACAACGCTCCGGGCGGGAAAGGATCCCCATTATTTCTCCATTTTTATTCCCCCTCCCCAGAATATTTTTTTTGTGTGTGTGTTCTGTGTTAAAAGGTCATGAAACCATTATAGCATCAAAACAACAGAGTTAACGAGTCGCCCAAAAAACAAAAAACGCAAAGGTTTCCTTTTTGTTTTACACTTTTCTCTGGACTTTATTCGTCATGATCTAGAAACCGAGAATTCAATTTCCCAGCCTTTCTTCGGCTTTATTGACCGGCACAGGAAAAGCCATTTTCTTTGTCAGTGTGTAGCCGCGCCAGCTGCTGTTCTATAAAAAAAAATTATATATATATATATATATATATATATATATATATATATATATAGGATGCTTCTCATCCTGCCCCAACCTTTGAAGAAAAATAACAATTACCACAGAGAAATACATCTATCTTCAGACTGGTAAAACCTCTTTCAGGAGAAATTCTGCTGCCACAACTCAATGTCCAATGGTTGATCTGGGAAGCAGCAAAAGGAAAAAAGGCTTCTGATATATGAGCTGTTGTGTCTCTATACTGGTTTATCAACTGATTGACTTCAGTTCTGATTACTGAGAAAGAAAAACAATTGTATTTAAAATTTACACCACCAAACAATGACTCTGGTCTTTGCAATAAGACCTTTAATCTCAACTTGTAACCGTCGCGTTGCGTATTTTAGTGAGTGAAAAAGTTACGATTGCAACGGCTAACTTCCAAAAGTGAGAACGTATCGACCAGCTGATGTGTCATTACCAGGCAGCGTTCAAGGAGACAGCAGCTGCGTTTCCATTAAGCACAGAATTGCTCAAATTGAAATTATGAAAATAAATTTGCTTAACGAAAGTGAAGCGATTTCAAAAGAGAGGAAAACCTTTGTGCGAGGAGGAGGTGGGTTTTCACCCGCATCAAAATAGATGTCATTTGCAAAACTGCAATGGAAATACGTTTTCTGAACCACAGGAGTCACGTGACCAACAGCTGGATGTTACTACTGGCGGAAACGATGAAGAAAAAAACAGGAAGTAGTATTTTGTTTTCGTTTTGTTTTTTGTATAGACAAGGTGCTGCTGGCTCCATCAGAGCTCTCACGGCATCACAGTCCATAAAAACTTGCATTCTAACGTGTTGAATCCATACAATTTTCCCAAAATGCTGCATACATAGCCACTCCCATATGAATGTATGAATATATTTCATTCAACTGTTTACATTTGTTGGTGCCATGATTTTTAATGACAAATGGCGTGACTTTAACTTAATGTCTTATTTAATGGAAACATCACAATTGAGAACTTGTGTTTTATCGACAATAGGTGAATATAAACCAAGATTTACATACATTTATAAAGGAAATGCAGCTATAGATGTGTGTAAATATGTTAGCAATGCCAAAAATAGTTACTATGTCCTCTACTGAGCTGAAATATTTCTCGTTTTTTCTTGCCAGGTAAAAAAAAAAAACAGCAAGATGTGACGAGCATTTGTATTCACTCCCCTAATAAGATGCAGTTGAAATCTCATGATGCCGCAATGGTATGACTACAGTGGAAATGCTCAGGTAAAAGAATTAATGTATCAGAATGGCCTACTCAAAGTCCAGATGTAAATATAATTGAGATTTGACACTAAATTAAATTTGACAGCACTTAACTTCTTTTGCAAACAAAAAATAGGCAAAAGTTGATCTATAATTGTAGAAAAATATCTTTTTACAAAGTATTAACTCAAGGGGAGTCTGTGTATATTTGTACGGCAATGAATTTTAGGGTGCAGCCTAATGCGTCTTAAATATGCTTCTGGTCACATTTGCTTAATATTTGCTGTGATAATATAAGTCTCTCCCACTAAGAGGCAGCACATCTACAGTGTAACCAGACGCTACAATGCTCAACGTGCGACCCAACCCGAAGAACTTCATTTTAAATTAAATCATTAAACCGATCACTAAGCTGGATAATCAAAACGACTGTAGTTTCATTATTTGCTGTTTAACTAACCAATTAATGTCTTCGTTGTTCCCGCTCCGGTGAGTCTAAAAATGGCACAAAAAAAAAAAAAAAAAAAAAAAAGAAATGGGGAACGTTCACAGCAGGAGAAGAGAAGGGGGGGGGGATTTCAAACTTTTTGTTGGGTGGTTTTCATTGACTTGCCAATCAGTCGGGGGAATTGCTTCAGCACTTAGTTTTAATTCCAGTGATAACAGAAACTCCTGTTCATTAATCTCTGACAGCTTTCTAAATCACATTGCAGTCCTGTCCAAAACCGTGAAATCACCAGATTCTTTTACAACAGGATTGCTGTGGAGGGGGAATAAAAAACAAACAAGCAATCCTCTTCTGTAAGATCTAATGTGCAAGAGTGTGGGCCAGAAAAAAAAAAAAAAAAAAAGTTGCCAAATGAACGTAAAAAAAAAAAATCATAAATATATTGCAGAAATAATAAAATTGCCATAGGAAAAAAATACATTCCTATTTTCCTTTTAGAAAAAACAAATTGCACATATTATGAATGATATTATACATACTAAATTTAAAAATGTCAAATTATAATTTATATATGTATAATTAACTAAATTAAAAATAAAATCAAAGAGTTAAAATGAAAAAGTAACCTAAATAAGTAAGATGACAATAAGATAATAATAAAATAACTTATTTATTCTTAAACTGAATTAATAATAAAACATTAAGAAATGTTTTTGAATTAATGTAAATTTAATAATACAAATGACACAAAACAGTATTTGTGTTAATACAAAACATTTCTTAATGTTTTGTATTAATTAAAATAATACAAAAACATTTAAAGTGGTTACTAAATAATAATAATCTAAAACAACATGAAATAATATATATAGCAAAATAATCTAAAATAATTAAAAACCTTTATTAAATGAAAGTTTTTTTCAGGATTTGGTAATAATAGGAATTACACTTACAGTAGCATGTCCCTTTGAGGGGGTTGCCTTGGTAACGGCTCTCCACTTCACACCTTAAAAACAAAGGTGGAGAAAAGGTGAGTCGAAATGGGAGGTGGGTGGTTAGCATGGAGCGAATGAAACAAAAGGAGAACAGAAAGGAGGGTTGGTGTTTCTGCCTGCTGAATTAACATCACAATGTTGGTGAACAGGGGAACAATGAACCCGAGAGGAAACGAACGGGAAACATTTTCCCGCAGAAACGGGACAAAGACAGCCTCATTTTCATACTGGCGGCCATTCATCCAGTCATTATCTGGAGGGTTTAATGGGTTTCTCCAAAGTCCTATAATCATAAAGGCCAGACGGACGATAAAAGGCAGAAAATGATCAGAGGACTTCAGGACAGACTGAGGAGTCTTTTAGGCTCATTAATATTTAGTTGGGATAGTTTAGATCTTGAAATAATGTCATTCTAAAAGTAATACATGACTTTGAAGGAGTTCAGGAAAAAGCAGTACAAACATTTCTCCTGGGAGGAGGTGAAAATCTGCTGGTTTTTAAATGTGTAAGTATTTTTCTTTTAAATCACATCTAATACTGATTATAATCAGGTAATGCAGCGCCTGCCTTTTCTTAAAGACAGAAATATTGCAGAATTATTCAAAATACAATTTCACAAAAAAAAGCAGACTGAACTTGATTTTTCAGCATTTTGAAACAATTCAGAATTCCCAGGAATAGGAACTTAATTTCTTTATAGAACATATTTTATTTCTGCAAATCTACTTTTCAGTCCACTTATCAGCTTTTTAGTATCTGTAACAGAATCCCAATCGAATACATATGGATTGTTTTTGTGAAAACCTAAAGGAGTCGGAATGAATACTTTGAGAAATGTCACGTTAACTACAGAGCCAAATTCTGCTTCCTGAAACAAACACTGCACAGCGCAGAAAGGGTGTTCAAAAGAACATCTATCAGACAGAAATATATAAACACATAAAGAAAATATGATGTAATAATATTGTGGTTTTAAGCTGTAAAATGACATAAAATGCAGAAAGTGAAACTTACATGTGGCATCGATCTCCTTTAATGCCTTTGGTGGTGCAGAAGCATTTCCCGTTGCTGGGGTTGCACATGCTGGCATGGCCGTTACACTTACAGGCTGGAGGAAAAACAGGAAGAGTCACGAAGAGGGCTCCATTTCTTCTGAAATAACATTTACTAACAAAGAGTACGTCTGTTGTATATTGGGAAACCTTTCACTTCAATACTTCAAACACTCAAATTTCATTCTATAGGATAGATTTCATCAGCGAGTCACAGATCTACAAATGCATCTTTCATCCAAAGTGCTAATGGTAAAGCTAATTTTCTGTTTAGCTCTGTAGCTCTTTTACTAACTTTGAAAACATTTAGCACATGTAGCTTCCCCTACATTGATTTTTCCAGATAAATTCTAAACTTCTAATTTACCCGACTATTTTGTAAACTGCAGTTGAAATTTGGTACATATTTGTTTATATTCATGCTCTTATTTTGAAGTGGGCGTTGGCCGTTTTCGCAGCATTTCCGTTTCCTCTCCTCATTTTCTCTCCTCCACCCACAATAACTTTATTTCAACAAAAATATCTCAAATAAAAACATACAGTGGAAGATATAAACATAAATACAATATCTAAGCACATTATAGAAAAGGTGAATTCTAAAGTGAAAATTAAATTGGTTCTAAAAGGTTCTAGTCTTTCCAAGGTAGATACAATTTTAACTCAAGTTAAAAGTTAAAAGCATTAGCTTTTGCTAAATTCTTGGTTGCTAATTGCTTTAGCATTAGCAGAACCAATGTTTATGATTAGTGCTCTAGGGTTAGCGCAAAGAACTCTTCAGTTAGCAGAAGCTACCAGTAGAGTAAAGGAAAAACAGTGTATTTTAACAGCCTAATGTACTGATTAAGTGTCACTGATGCAGACCCTTGTGAATATAAATCAAGTGGGAGACAGAAAGAGAATATACAACATACAGAGTAGCAGTGATATACCAGAAAGCGAAATTAGGCTGTCCAAACTCTAAACGACTGATTTATAGCCTGATTGAGTGACTGTCGGTATCGGGTCTGGAAGGAGTAAATCTTTAATATCCCAACAGGAGCCGCCAGGGCTCAGAGAAGCAGCAGACGTAAAAATGAACAGTAAAAAAAAGTGACGTGTCGGACGAGGGTGCGTGCGGTGGAAAGCTGACGGGCCGATCCGGCGCAGACCTGAACGGGTACTTACGCTGGCAGCTGCCCCCGTTGGTCGGATCGCCGTAGAAACCGGAGATGCAGCTCTCGCAGTGTCGGCCGGTTGTCAGGTCCTCGCACTTTTCGCACACGCTCTCATTGACGCACTGACTGTGGCCATTACACTGACAGGCTGGCAGGGAGTAAACAAAGGTCGTACCGCATTAATGTCTCAGACACACATACAATCCCTGGAGGAAAATAAATAAATAAATACTTTTTTGTTTAATAAAAAAATAAATAAATAAAAAAATACAAAAGGTTTAGCAATAAACAGCCCTGGGGCCAAACGATCTGTACGCTCATTTGCAAACACAAACAACAATGTTTATGTGAGGGACTGAGCAGGTATGGAGCCGGCTGTCAAAGCCGTGGCTCTGATGCAGCAAATGATCCAAACATCATCTTTCAGGTGTCGTACAAAAGCGTTCATACCTCTAAACTTTGACTAAACCTGTCAACCAGAGGAAAGTTGGGCATGCCCCACATTCTTCAAATTTAACTAAATGTTCTTGCAGCATAACGTATTTGGTTTCAACACCATCGTTTTAATTATTATTAATAATAATGATAATGTGTTGGCAGAGCTCAACAGAGGTTAACCACTCCACCCACATTTACAAAATCAAATTGAACATGTGTTAATCATATTAGGTTTGATTAACTAAATATGATTAATTAAGCAAACAAAAAATATTGTTTGAGATGTTACATTTTTTTAAACGTTTCCCAAGGTCACCAGAGATCAAGCTGCTAATCTCTGATATCTCTAGTCTAATTTTTAGAAATTGAAACATCTTAAAAAAATTAAATAAAAAGAAGAAGAAGGTGCCTTGAAAAGAAACAATTTCTTTTTACAGTTTTGTAAAACTGAAACATATGAGAAAAAAAAAAAAAAAAGAAAAAAATCAATCAGAGAACCCCTTGGTTCCTACCTGGGCAATGAATGAAGGACCAGTTATACTTGGCTTCGCTGGGGCACATGCTGGAGTTCAGGGAGGGCTGGGGGCTGGCGGGCAGACCGGGCAGGGTGGATGGCGCCGGCACCAACGTCTGGAAGGGCCCTCGGTAGGAACCCTCTATGCACTGGCCTTTCCCCGTGTTGTTGGGGTCCGTGCACCAGCCGCAACCGGGCTGGTCCAAACACTGGCCGCATGTTCTGTAGCCGGAACAGTTTTCAGCTGGAGCAAAACACAACAACAGCGCCACTTAGAGTTACAACAGGCTACTATTAGACTAAAAATAACTAATTACTTTTAGGCTAATAAAAGTTGCCTAAAACATAGAAACATAGAATTCAAGGTTCTATGTGACCTTGAATTCGGACACAACTAATATGCTATTTATACTCCATATGCCACTGGCAGCATTTAGGCTAATATTAGCATTTTGGATAATTGAAACTTATACACTAATTTTAACACACTGAATGGAGTAAGTGCATGTCACTCAACGTGCTTGTGACTCTCCACATGCTACCATAGAATTGCACAAAAATCCGTGAGGGACGACGGAGTCCCACAGCGAAATTCCGTGAAAGAGGTGTACGGAGCCTCGTGCCGGAAGCCCATTGAAAGGCTGTTTACATCGTTTTAAACTGTGTGATTGTGAGGGGGAATAAAAATACCAACAGGTATTTCATTCCATATAACACAGTAGGAGTGTAACAGGTAAACCTTTTATGGATGCAAAAGCAGGAACCCCCCACTTGATGACTTTGTGTTTGATATGATGTAAAGCATTTTGGAATACCTTGCTGCTGAAATGTGCTATACAAATAACATTTGATTGATTGATTGAGTACATTGTAGCTTGCTTTAGCACTGTTGCTAATTTTTACCATCAAAACGCTGCGTTCCAACTGACGGGCACACTTTGGTAGGCCCTGTTTAAATTTCTTCAGAAATTTTGTAGTTACCATCTAATCTGCTGAATTAAAAGGGAAAAAAAACTAATCTTGAAGATGCTGAGGTACCTCAACATAAAATTCTGAGAGATTCATCCAGTCGTGTAAAAAAGTTCAGTTCTTTATTAGAAAATGTTCACATTTCAATGTGAACTAATCTCAAGTTTTACCTCTTTGCGCTTGCACAACAAATGTGCGATATTTTACTCATTAAGCAAAATAAAAATCCATTTCCTATCTTAGGAAAAGTCAGGACATGCTACTTGCTAATAGCTAGTTTTAGCCCTTTTAGCTGAAATAAGACGTTTTTTGTAGCAGATATCAATTTATCAGTTCAGGAATTCCCTCAGTGTATTATAAGCCTGGCGGTCCACCAGGTTTTACTTACTCCCCCGCCAGACTAAGTGTGAATAGTTTATTTTAAAAAAGGTTTTTGTACACCAGTAACAGTAAAGATGGATTAAGTAGGTCTATAGCTGACACACTGAACTGGGCGGTGGGAACCAATTGTGCCATTTCTCCACCTGACGTTGGCCACACACGTCTGCTTATGAACTTCTGAATTTTTGTAACTTTTAACATTTTTTTAAGCCGTAGCGCCTCCCTACCACTGGGCACAGAAGGTTTACTGGTGGAAACCCTGAAGTCTGAAGAAATTTACCCTGCTCCCCACTTTCAGCTGTGAAATCTTTCAGGATTTTCCTGCCCGTTTCAGGGAACTCATCACCCCCTTTATGACAACAAAACCTGAGCTTCGTATTTTATACAGCACAATGTAACTCAGGTGTTTTAGAAACACAGCAACACTTGGGTTCAGTTCTTATTCTCACCCTCAGTATGTTAACAAATGAACTCCAAACAAACCAGACGATCCATCAAAAAGTGCCAAAAAAAAAAAAAAATCTGCAGTGAGATCCAGCTCATGTTTTCTGCTGATTCTGAACTAGTAATGTTCGGAGCAGCAGAGGAGATTAGACGGGGATTACCAGCATAAATCACATTGTCGCGTTCTATACTACAATGTGATTATGGGGAAATTATTTTGGGATGGAACATTTTCGACTTTGCAGCGTGGCTAAGAATTCCAATGGCGTTCGTATTGAAGCCAGTGGAATGAGACGCCTTACGTGGACAGTTGCTCATGGTGTACCACTCCATGCACTGGCCGAACGGGAAGGAGGCCACGTAGGCGTTGGAGTCCACGCACTGCTTCATGTTGCTGCACCACATGCACTCCGAGGTGCCGCTGGTGCACTCGCTGCAGGTGGTCCGCATGGCACAGGGGGTCTTGCACTGCTTGGCGCTGTGGTTCGCTAAGAGGAGAGAGCATGAAGAGAAGGGTGAAGAGCCGATTCGCCTCTGGAAAAGCGGAACAGGAGGCTGAATGAGGATTTGTTTTTTCTCCCTCAAAACAATATTAATTTATTTTAGTAGGATTTTATGTATGATACTTGTGGAAAGTATTATTACTTCATTTCAATGCCATATGTTAGAAAATTCTTGGCTGTATTTTATTTTTTTTTGACAAAATGGGCAAAAGTTTTTACATTGTATATATAAATATAAAGATGTTGCAATAAGCGACTAATTCATCGCAAGATAAATTAAAAGGAGCGATTTTAATTGATTTTAAATCTAAAGTCTTTTTCTGGTGTTTAAAAATGTCTTCCAGTTTCAATATTAAATGCTCATTGGAATTTAAAGCTTATTGATCTTTGAGAATGTGTTCCTGCATTATTCCACCATTACCGTCGTATTAATTCAAAACTGTCTTAAAAACAACGATATTATCGTTTATCCCAATAACTTCTGGGACAATTAATCATTCAGCAAAAACTATGCAAATGTGACAAGCCGATTTGGTCCATTTCAAATGACAGGCAATCTACCGATATTTATATGTGAAACCGATCTTATCTACCTTTGCAAAAGTCCGAAAATCAGCTACTGTCCATTTTGGGAGAGAAAAAGAAAAAAAAAAAAAAAAAAAAGACACCGGCCAAAATCAGGATGAGTAGATCAGGCTTGTTAAAGATTGGTGGTCAGACAGAAAGCTGAAATCAGTGCCCTCTTAATATATAAACACACATTTAACGTCGAAAGCTTACCAGGTCGCTCACACAGGCTGCCGTTCACTGGGTTGATGCAGGACTGCGCTTTCAGCCCGCTGGAGGCCGGTTCGGCCAGGTAGCCGCAGAACCCGGCGTCGCTCGGCTCGCCGGGCAGCCACTGCAGGGTGGTGTTGGTGAAGGGCGACATGTCCTCCCAGCACCAGTAGGACACATTGATTTTCCTCAGCCCCACCCAGGGAGTCATCGTTGTCTTGTACTGATGAATCAAGTGGAAAGATTTGACTATACGTCCAGTTTTTGCATCTTCAGTTCATTTGATTCCATACACAAAAAATCTATAGTTGTTATGATGATGGCAGCTTCCCACCAATTGGATTAACGTAAATATTGGGGGAGGGGAGGGCGACACTTTTTGACAAGTATCATTTTTTGGTTTCAGAAAACGACTGCAGCCTGACTGAAGAAGGAGAGGGGAGAGGAAAAAACGACAGAGCAGTCATTTATCTGGAATAAGGCAGGTTTATTTCACCTGACTTGAAGGCTCTCAAACTTAAACCCATGTCTAGTCTGCAGATATGTTGCCATGTCAAAAAAAAAAAAAGAGCGCAGGTTTTCTGAGAGAGACAAATTACAGTAGGGCTGACATGTAATTCTGGAGTTCGGATTGATAGATCCTGGCAGAAAAGTCCTTGGAAAAGGCGACGGCAACATCATATAGGAGGAAGTCTTTTAACCGCCTTTGTGCACGCTTAGAGCTAAAAAATAATAGTAGTAACAACCAAAATTACACACTGCATGCGCTTTGTGCTCTTTTCTCGTTTCTTATAAATCCTTCACTTTCCTCTCAAACAGTTTAAACTAATTCAGAAATAAACTCCCAGTTCGGAGACTGGTATTGTAATGTTTTGATTCCCCTCAAACGGTCACATTTTGTTGAGTCATGACAACAAATAGAAATGTAAGTGACTGGAATTTCATGAGACTTTTTTCATCCTCCACCCAAAAAAAGGTGTGATGTAATTTTATTTTCAGCCTCCTTTGTTCTGATATCCACTAAAAAAATCCAGTGCAACTTCAGTCTTCAGCCATTTGATTAGTAAACGTGAGTTTAATTTAATCCAATCTGAGAGTTTGAGAGATTTTACAAAAAAGAAAAACAAATGGACTTCACACTTTTTCAGATTACCATTTAGAAAAATGTTTGAAAGCCATTTTCCCCCCCAGTTTCTACTACTTCACTTTTATGAATTATCTTGTGTTGATTCATCAGAAAACCCCAATAAAATAAGTCAAAGCTTTCTTTCCGGAGCAAGACAAATATGAAAAAAGTTCAAGAAGGTTTTAAAAAAAAAAAAAAAAGTTCAAAAAGCCGAGCAGTTTATAAGCTAAACAACGAAAAAAAAAAAGCAGCCTGTAAGTGATTAGCAGGTTGCTGGGATAGATTTCTGGGTTTTCACTCTGATAGATCGAGCAGATGAAACGTGTCTGAGCTCTGGAGGGAAAGATCTGTTCATTTGAAACTTCTTTCATGCTTTCTGGTCCAACAACTTGACAAGGAAAAATCACAACAGAGCCCAGGGTGAAAAAAAAACAAATATACTTGAAGGCAAATTTTGGAAAGCGCCTCACTAGTCAAGTATGAACGGAACGATTAGACGAGAAAACCCTTGCCGTGACTCCCTCTCGTTGGAGCCGATCAAACACAGCCGCTGCTCTGCTGCAATCGGCTGCTCTATCACTGCGTGTGTGGCATCGGGATCTTACCACCCACTATCACAGTAGGGAATATTCCCTTTTTGCTAATCCGATGATCATCGCGAGCCTTACCATGACGTTCATGATCTGCAGCTCCTTCAGGACAAAGTCCACCTTCTTCTGCGTGGTGAGGGAGGCCAAAACGGCGTTGTGGTTCCTGCAGGCCAGCTTGGCGTTGTCGTACGACTCGCTGGTCGTGTTGAACTTCAGGCAGGAGTTGCCCACCAGGTGCCAGGTCTCGCCGCACACGTTCTCTGGAGCAGAGAGAAAAGAGACGCTGGATTGAGGAAAAACGCAGCGTGAAATCAAGCTGAAGTAAGTTTACAAGAGAAGGAAAAAATAAGCATTGACTCTAGGCGTTTTTGTTGTCAATAAATTAATTTCTAAGCAACGTGAAGACCATCGTCCTACAGGGAGAAATATTAATCATGGATGGAAAACGTTCCAGGCTGAACGATGCTTGGAGAAATTGCAAATAAAAACCAGTTCCTGACAATAAGTGCGTTTCCATTAACCATAAAATTGAAAGTACAAAAACAAATTTGCTTCATGGAAATGTGGCAATTTTGGGAAAAAAACAAAACAAAACATTTTTTGGAAAAAATTTTTTGAGGATGAGGTGGTTTTTCAGAAATAGATGTATTTCACAAAACTGCAACGGAAGCAATTTTATCGCATCGCACGAGTCATGTGATCAACAACCAGAAGCTACTACTGATGGAAACCACGAAGAACACGACAGGAAGTAGCAGGAGGACGACGGTTTGTTTAGGTTTTTTTCAGTCAACGTGAAACATCACAGTTTATAAAAAAGTTGTTTCTAATTCAAACATGTTGAATTGGCTTGTCGCTCCAAGCAGACAAGCCCCTCTGATTGGCTGATAGATGATGAGCACTAGCACCATGACTGCTAACATATAACTGCTTTATCGTGTGAACAAGTTTAGTCACGCTTGATTTTAACTTAGCTTCTTACTTAATCGAAACTCTGAAGTTGTAAGATTATGGGTTTTTTGGGGTTTTTGTTTTTTTTTTTACATCAACAGAATGTAGATAAGGATTTGTGCACATTTGTAATGTAAACACAGTCAGAGAAATTAGAAAACAGTAACTGAACAAATCTGGTGTGGCTTGGTGGAAAGGGTTGTCATTAGAAAGCTTCCTTTTTCTAAACAGAGAAAAGACATTTTCTTCTGAATGACTCATAAGACTTCTGGAACAATGAACCTTGGACAAATAGAACCAAAGTAGAGCTGTTAGGAGAAATCACGGTTCAGTTGGTAGAAAAAAAACAAACAAACAAAAATATATCTGCAGACAATGCGAGCTTGTTCAGCAGCTCCAACACATTTTTGCTAAACCCTGATTCATTTAACCATAAAGACGTCCTTCTTACCAAGACTATTTTATTCACTTTCAGGCTATGACGCCAATATATCAAACTAAGTGAACTTCAGAACTACCTGGCAGTGAGATACACTCCTGGTTGCGATTGTCCCACTGGCAGTTCTGGTCCACAGAGCAGCTCTTGCAGCTGGTTTTCTTATTGCACACATATGAGGGGTTGTCTTTGGGGCAAACATCGTACTCCGCTATGGATCCCTGAGAGGAACAAAACATAACAAATTTTTTAAAAAAAGCAGAAAGACAACATATGTCGGGAGTTAGCATCAATTTGTTCTTTAAAAATGGATGAACATTCATTTTAGACAAACACTGCTCATGGCAGGGGTTTGGAAAGTATTAATAAACCCTTTTAGATTATCATAAAACAGAATAGAAAAGCTGATCCTTATTTATGAAATGTTTAAGAGATGGTAGAGAGCTCCTGGGGGGAGGGGGGGAGACGTACGAGGTGCATCTGTGTGTCTGACAGCGTCTAAATGAGGACTGATTTGATCGCGGGGCGACAAATCAGATCCAGCGCTACGAGCGACTCGGCGCTCCATCAGTCGCAGCGCTAATCGTCGCTCACGCCTGACGCAGCCCGGTTTACAAGGTGAAGTAAATCACGGAGGAAATCTACGAAAGCTCATCAACAACAGCAGCAGCAGCCCCTGGTCTACACCAATGGAGAGGGACAGAAACCTGAGTGAGTTCAGTGGCGATACAGTTGGTAGATGGTGGAGCTAATCAGCATCAGCTAGCTAAATGATCACGTCTTAAAGATCCATTCAGCCGTAAACAGCTGCAGTAGTGTCTGTAAGGCAGCCAGCCTCGTCACAGAGATTCTCAGGGGGAAAAAAAAAAACAAGCTGTTGAAGAGAAATCTAGATGATGAACTTTTCAATGTCTCTGAAGGACTTCAGTTCTTTGTAATCTGCAGGATGACTGTCTGTATCCTTGGCATTCTCATCACGCCTACTGTCTCTTTGTGAGCAGACGGAAAACGGACCAATGTCAGTAAAATATGATCTCTCTCTTTTTTTTCTCCTTCCCTCGCCAAAGTTGGTGACTAAGTATAAATCCCCAATAATCATCTTCTCACACATTTTTCCAAGTAATTTAACATAGGGCTGTAATGGCTGTAACTTGCTAGAACTACAGTTTGGACACAACTTGGAACGTTGGGTGAAAAACTAAAACGGAACGTCATCCTGAACACATGGTGGTGGCAGCAGCATGCTGTGGTTAGGGCTTTTCCTCAGTAGTAATGTATAATATGTATGTCATATATACAGAGGACCACTTTCACCAACAAAAAAAGTCATTTGTGGAAAGTGAGGAGCTCATTTCTTGCAGTTTTACTGGTGCTCTACTAGTTATGCTTAGAGGTGTGGTGTGAATTAAGTTTTATATAAGGTTAAGGTTATTTAGACTTAGACTTAGACTGACTTTATTGTCATTTTGCATGCACAGGGTGAATACAGAACGAAATTCCGTTGCATACGGCTCAGGACAATGTTTTGAGCTTTTTTTTGAGCAATTTAGACTATTGCAGCTACCAAAATGAATGGAAGTCAATGAAAATTCCTTGCTTGGATACAAGTACAAGAAGGCGTGTGCATGTGGGCGTGTGTGCATGAATGTGTATGTACGCGCGCGTACACACACGTGTGTATGTTTTCATACCGTTGCAGCGGTACAGTTACTTCCCAGAGACACACACTGGCCCGAACACCATTGGCAGCTGTTTGTGTTGGCCGTGCAGCTGTAGCAGTCTGTGTACTGCTCACACCTCTCGTTATCGGCATCTGTAACAGTTAGACACATCACTACTTCTGTTGCTATGGAGAGAAGACTTTATTAAAGAAAAGAGAGATATAAAGATAAAGTAAAATGAATATCTTAAAAAAAAACACAAAAAAACCCAGCTATGTTTATTTTTGTTGCAGCCAAAAGCAGATCTAAAGCAATACTTCACTTCCAGTTGAGAGATAACATTTTTAATTTGAATCTTAATTGAAATGTCCTCTCAAATCCACTTGAATGCTTTTAATGGTTTACGTTTCAAGTGATAAAAGAACATAAAATAGTTCTTTAGTGAGGTGTAAGCAATACAGGGCTTGAATTTTTCTTTTGCAAAGAATCTGAAAAGTGTGGCGTGCATTTGTCGTCACAACATGTTAACCTTTTAACAACATTTTTAACAGCACTTCACTGAGACGCAGCTTTTATATGGAACAGCTGATGCACAGTTCCACCAGCTGTTTGCCAATTGCTGGTTGCTAGTCTGAAGGAGCTGAGTGGGGAAGTGGCGGTCTGGAAGGCAGAGGCTTGGAAACTGCAGCCCAGAAGGTGGAGCTAGGTTCACCCAGGCATTTTGCATAGCTTGCCATGAAAATTAAAGAATTTCTCAAATATGCATGAAAGAATCAAAGCAACACTCCAGGTATGTTTTTGGTGAGGGAATAACATTATAATATGATATAAAGCTCAAAAAAGTTGATTTGACATAATCCTGCCCCTTATAGATCTTCTCAGTGCTGCTGTCATTTAAAATAAACCTCCAGTAGAGGCAGAGGATGGAGATTTTTTAAATGTACTTATCTTTTTGACAAACAGCAAGCTTAACAAAGCAGAAAAAACGCAGCTGAGCTGTCCCTCTGGATCAACTCCTGTCCTGTCTGACATGTCCAACAAAATAGAGAAAACCTGGTTGCTCCTACATGATCTGGTGTTGCAGGAGGCCGGGAGCTGCTGCAGCTGCTGCTGCGGCTCGGCGCTGGAGCTGTTGCCCTCCCATGGCAGGCACGCCCCCAGGCTGCCGTTCCACACGCAGTGGATCCCGGGCGAGGCCTGGCTGCAGGACGACGGGCTGGTGAAGGCTGAGCAGCTGGGCGAGGTGTACGTCAGGATGTCGCTCAGCAGCAGGCTGTTGAAGCCCCCGAACACGTACATGATGCTGGAGGGGTCAGAGGAGAACAAGGAGAGGTGAGCCAGGAAAGGTTCAGCTTTAGCGATCCTTCAACTTCCTCCTTATGAGCCCAGATAATAACCAGCTAGTGCCCCCTAGAGGAGGCCCTGACCTAAATGATGACCCTGCTGTTAGTGAACATGTCTGCCTTCTGGTCTTTATTCTGCCACACCGGTAGAAGTGCAGGAAAATTTGGCCAAGTTGTTTTTCTCTAGTTTCTTTGTACACTACATGGAAATGTTATTAATTCATCTCTAGACACTCTATGCATCATTAATAACTGTTTATTATGCATGCATTAATTAAGGATGAGGAGGAGAAGGAACATACTGAGCCAAATCTGTTCACCTACATATTTTATCTACAGTTGTTATACTAAACATTTCAGACTTTCTTATAGGCACAATTAGTAAACTTCTTTTTTTTAGCAGTCTCCTTCTCACACATAATGCATAACAGTTATTAATGTTATATAAAGTGTTTATAAATGAGTTGATAACATACATGTAAAATATAGCTCCCATATTTATATTTATACACAATCTCTATATCTCTTTGCTATAACCCCTTATAGTCCATACATACATAGTCTTGTACATCTGTAAATAAATATTTATATCTCGTAGAGCACTTCTGGATAGATGCAAACTACATCTCGTTGCTTGTACTTGTGACAGTGCAATGACAATAAAGTTGAATTCTATTCTATTCTATTTATAACCTTCACGTGACGTCTATTATTCCATATTTCCTGTGCCGCTGCTTTTATCTCCGTTTTTTTTCAACTTGTTTCTGTCTTCACTTTCTTACTGTGACAATATGATCAGCTAAAATATTTTACCACCACCCGAAGGCGCAGACGCATTTGAAAGAGTGACTGGAACACAGCTGGGGATCCGTATTAATATTTGATGTCTTCTCTGCAACAGGATGTATAATTCAATGTGGCTGGCAGTCTCTCAGACAATCCTGGAGTCATTGTTTTAGGTCACCATGCCCGTCACATTCCCACTGCTTCTTCTCCGTTTCAAAATAACTCCTCATCGGGATGGCTAATAAATCAAGTTAAGAGTTTTCATTTTTGCTCCAAACGATCACAACGTCATATTCACTTTGTGATGTGTTCCAAATGACAAGCGCACTTCTGTCTTTTTTTCTGGAGACAAACATGTTTTCTGTTTGAGATACCGCCTCGAATTTATGGGATATTGTTTGCCAAAATGTAGAGTAGATGCATCTTTAAATACGTTGTGCCAGAGCACTTACAAGAGTGAAAATCAACAAGAAGGGATCAGAGCAGGTTTGCTCTTCTTGAAATGCAAATAAACACCAGAGTTAAAGCTGCAGTATATAACTTTTATTAAATATGTATATTTAAAATACTTGTTAAAACTGTTACCACATCATGACAGTATAATGTGAGACAGTCTGTGAAAAGATCGATCTTCTCCACCTCCTCCCTGAGCTGCTGCTGACATTTAAAGAAATGCACCAAAATCAACCAGAGACAAGAGTCTTAGCGCTATCAATCAATCTAATGTACTCGCTGCTAAATGTGCTATTGGCAGAGAAACCACTTACAAGAAAACGGTTCAATACTCGTTATCTGTGACTATGCTGACTAGCCTTAGCATTTACAACAGGCTATGCTAGCTAAATGTGGCAGGAGGCAGCTGGAATCAAACCTACAACCTTCCAATTATAAGATGACTACCCACAGAGCCCCCGTGTGGCTCTCTGCTGTATTGTAGCCAGTGATGTCAGTAAGGCGTTACTGACGTCGGACCACTTTTTTCAGTAACGAGTAAGCTAACACGTTGCTATTTCAAATCCAGTAGTCAGACTACAGTTAGTTATCGAAATCACTTTGTGTTACCATTTTCTTTTGTAATAAAATTGTATTTCCTCTACGCGTCTTTGGGAGTGATCGCCGTTTCTATGCGACAGTATCAGCAGCGACAGAAAAGTAACAAATGGAGGGAAGAGGGAGATGCGCATTTTGTTGCTGAAAAAACAGGAACTATTTTGAGTTTCACTCACCAAGTCCGAGTATTATGAGCAGCTTTGGTCTTGTTTTTCCTAAAGTTGCTTGCAGATTTAATGAGTCGCAGGTTGCAGTTTATTGGAAATAAGCAGACATAAACCCCAGAATTTGTCTGACATCCAGTTAGTTTTGGTCAGGCTCTCCTTATCCATCATTTTCCAGATGATCCGTCCCGCTGTGTCTTTGTTAATGTCAAGTTAATATATAAATTACGTTTAGCTTTGCGTTGCGCTCCAGAAAACTGCAAACATCGAGACTAATATGAACAGCGCAATGAACGTGAAAACAGCCACGAATGAACGAGTCCGTAAAGTTGTGCCACTAAACGCCATTATAACTATTAATATTAAGATAAGCGTCACAAATCTGTGCAGCCATCTGAGCTGTGGAGCCGCAGGAGAAACCCTGTGTCAGCAAACACAGGGCCGTAACACACAACCTGCACCCTGGAGTGAGGGAAGGGGACTTAAATCCTATTTATAGTTTTCCAGACAATAGAAACACACACAAAAAAAAACACGCACAAATTACTAAAGTTTTCTTGTACTGTTGTAAACAGTAAACAATCTCCCCTTCTTATAAGTGGAGATACATTGTTGATGTTACCATTATAAAATAACTTGCAATTAAGTATTGGCAAATATCAATGTAATTTTCACAGGTGGTGGAGTGTTGTTGTTGGCAGCTGCTGAAAGTAACTTTTAGTTACTTTTAATGCAACTTAGTTACTTTCCAAATCAAGTAATCAGTAATCCAAGTTACTTTTTCAATCAGTAATCCGATTAAAGTTACTGTTTCAAAGTAACTATGCCATCACTGATCGTAGCAAAGAGCCACACATTCAGAGACTGACAGCGCCAAGTCCCTCCCCCTGGCTCTGATTGGTCATTTCTAGTTAGCACTAGTAGAAGGCAGATTAGCTTGATTTTTTCACAGATTACCTGTTTCTGTCACGACATGGTGGCAGTTTCAACAAATATGTAAAAAAAAAAAATACATGTTTTATTAAAGTTACATACTGCAGCTTTAATAAGTAATCGTGTTGAATAAAAATACAATTATTTTTCTTTTTTTTTTTTTGTCTTATTTGTCGTAATGAAGACATACCTGTCACTGAAGACGGCGGAGTGTCCGAAGCGGTTCACATCATGGTGGAGGTCCGGTCGGGGCAGCACCGTCCACTCGTCGCAGGCTGAAACAAGAAGAGGAAGAAGCAGAGGTCAGAGCGACGGCCCGCTCTCGCACGTTCAATCGCGCGTTTCCTGAGGCGGGAGGATGCGCCTCGGGTGGTTAGAGAGACCTTTAGCAAATCTTCTCCTGGAGTCAAACGGAAATAAAAAAAAGAGCAAAGTGTCCATGAAGGGGAGTTGAGAGGTTAACGATGGAAAAAGTTAACAGTGCAGGGGGAAAGGACTGAATTTATTCCCAACAATGATGGAGAAATGTGTTCAAGACACTGAGGGAGGTTTCAGCCAACATCCTGTGAGAACAAGAACAAATCTATGAGGTGAGAAAGATGGCTCTTTGAAAATACATTGTTCAGAAATATCAGCTGGGGGAAAAAATTTCATTTTTTTTCGAAAAGTTAACTTGCGCTGCTAAACGAGTTTCATTTATCTTAACTGAGGGCAAAAACAGCTCTTTGGATTGTAAATGTATCCCAACACTAATTTTTGAGACTTGCCACAACTTCTTAGCTGGATGTAGGTCTGGACTTTGAGCCGTTGTGTCTCTTAAATGGCAGCGACTCTGAAGCTTTGAAACATCCTTTTTGAAAAGGACTCTTAAAGACACTGAGACAATCATGAAGTGCTTTGAGAGGATTCTTCTGAGGTACATCAGAGACTTCATCCCCGCAAACCTGGACAGCCTTCAGTTCGCCTACAGAGCGAACCGGTCAACAGAGGATGCTGTCTCCATCACTCTGCACACAGCCCTTACCCATCTGCAGCATCCCAACACCTACGTCAGGATGCTATTTGTAGACTTCAGCTCAGCATTTAACACCGTCATCCCAGACAAGCTGGTGCTGAAGCTACTCGAGGTGGGGCTGCCCGCTTCACTGTGCCACTGGATTAGAGACTTCCTCACCAACAGGCCTCAGGTGGTGAGAATAAGTGGCTCAACATCGTCCCCACTGGTCCTCAACACAGGCACGCCGCAGGGCTGTGTGCTCAGCCCAGCTCTCTTCACCCTGTTTACACACGACTGCGTGGCCATCCACCCCACCAACACAGTCGTGAAGTACGCGGACGACACAACAATAGTGGGTCTCATTTCAGACAACAACGAGACCCACTACAGAGAGGAGATTCTGCAGCTCACTCAGTGGTGTTCAGCCAACAACTTGGTGCTGAACACAGGGAAGACCAAGGAGGTCATTGTGGACTACAGAAGGTCCAGGAGGACAGATCACACTCCCCTTCTCATAGATGGAGAAGTGGTGGAACGTGTGGACAACATCAAGTTCCTGGGCCTCCACATCACGTCTGACCTCTCCTGGAACACAAACACCTCCCACCTGGTGAAGAAAGCACAACAAAGGCTCTTCTTCCTCAGGAAACTGAGACGGGCTGGACTTTCCTCACGGCTGCTCGTGAACTTTTACAGGGCGATGATCGAGAGCATCCTCTGCCTCAACATGACTGTGTGGTATGGTAGCTGCACAGCACTGGAGAGGAAACAACTGACACGGGTGGTGAGAACAGCACAAGGCATTGTGGGATGCCCCCTCCCATACCTGGACTCCATTTACACAGACCGGGTCAAGAAGAGAGCTGGATCCATAGCCATGGATTCCAGCCACCCGGGCCACAGACTGTTTGTGCCGCTGCCATCAGGCAAGCGGTACAGGAATATATGGACTACAACAAATAGACTGAGAAACAGTTTCTTCCCCACAGCCGTCAGAGCCATTACTCCCTGCCGCCCCCCCCTCCCACACATATCATAACCTCGCAGTCACACATACATATCCCCCACCCCCACACAGCCATATTGTTCTGCACTTTGCACTGTCACATTATCTGTACTTTGCCATAATTGGACCTGCTGCTACTTCTTTGGATGGTTGAGTGCCTTTAGTTAATTTAGTTGTATATATTGTTATTATTATTATTGTGTGTTTGCTTATTTATACTGTATATATTTGACCTTTTGCACGGGAGCTGCAATGGAAATTTCGTTGAATTCTGTTCAATGACAATAAATGCTATCTATCTATCTATCTATCTAAACAACTGCAGATATTTTAATCACACAAGGTTTTCCTTAACTTTTTTTTTGTCTTGTTTTAATTGTTTTGCTTTTGTGAAGCACTTTGTGATTTACCTTGTGGTCTATCTGATATTGTGCTACAGAAATAAAATTGTACTTACGTTTTTTAATTGCTTCTGAATAAGCTTAGAGCTAAACAGATCTCTATCATCTAAAATAAAATAAAAAAAAACGCATTCAAATTTGCGGCTGTGATAACGAAATACGAATACATTGAAGGGGTGTGAATACTTTTGCAAAACAACGTAAACAGAAATTTGGTCATTAAGATTTTTGTGGACAGTTTCCACATTTACCCAGCAGGGTTTGGGTCATTTTCTCCAGCAGAATAGTAACATTAGGTAAGAGCAGATTAAATTCAACTAAATTAAAATTCAAAACTACTTTATTGATCCCAAAGGGAAATTAAATATTGTTGTAACTCACATGAATTCAAATTCCTCAAATAGTTATTGTAGATAGAGATGTCTGAGGTCTTGAAAAATGACTGCAAAATATGTTTTGTGGGAAAAGAAAACCCTGAAAAAGTTCAAAGACGCCATGTTTGTCAGTTTCTGAACAACCCGGTAGCAACTGGGAACAGCAGCAGAACACTGGCTCACACTCACTGCATGTCATCCATCACACTCTGTGAGCACAAGTCATCATGGCCTCCCAGAGGAGAGAACTCTCCACATCCACGAAGAGCCAGTGCCATCTGCTGTCGCAACGAGGTGCTGCAGATGGGACCGACTAATGTCCCTCAGAGCTGGGATTCATTACAACAGCAGCAGACAATGTCAGGACATGGGGCGGCCTGTAAATTCTAGCCTTTAATTGAGTTCAGCTTGTTAAAAGTGGGGGAAGGCGAGTGGGAATTAGCTCTCTAGACTTGGCCCATCTCAAATGTAATTACCCAACAATTACCAAAGGTGCTGCTGCCAACACTCTGCAGCTGGCCGAGGTGGGCTAATTTACAGAGTCGACTTTAGTTCTTCTTGTAAAAGATATATATATATATATATATCAGGCAGAGGATGGAGAGTGGGAGCGAAAAGTTAAGGGTCAGGACAAATATTAAACTCGTTACAGAGTCGTTAAATGATTCCCCCACCCGTAGAGAAGCAGAAGTCACAGTTCCTCTGGGAAGTTTCAGTGGCGAGTGGCGACCCAGATGAGAGAGAGGACGGTCAGATTCAAACTGCACTGGTTGTCAGTCAAACTTTCTCACGACACAGAAAAGCCTGGACTTCCCGAGGGCACGCTGCAGCCTCTGGGGAAATCTGGCCGACGTCCCAGGAGCCTCCGGCCTCCAATTAACGAGGCGTTTATGACAGCACGGCAGAACGAGGCCAACTCAACCTACAACAGCGTTTGTAGGCCGATAAAATAATGAGAATCATTTACTGTGGAAAGTTTGGATCACGCTAACCTACCAACTATTGCTATAGCCGTCTGTGAAAAGGCTATAAATAAACCCATAAGAAGAGCATTTAGTCGTTTGAGCAAGCTTTTAAAAACCTATTATTAGTTTACTTATTTAATCCTGAAGGCAGCGTAGCATTTAGCAACCTTAACACATTTATATGTGTAATGGTCGAACAAAATAGAGGTCAAGACAACTGGTTGGTGGGTAGATAGTGTGATAGTTGTTGTTAGGTCTCTTATACTAAAAAGTTCATTTCTGCTTCCAGGAGAAGGGTTTAAAGTCAGATTAGAATGATTGAACTATTTGGCAAGAAGTCAAGATGAGGTTGCAAACCCTCTTAAAAATCTTTGTAGAAATGTATGAAATGATTAGAAATTATTCCGTTTCATCTCAACTCAGCTAAATGATTAAAAAAAGAGACAAATGGATGAACAGGAAATGTGCAAATTTGTTTTTTTGTTTAGAACTTTAGCGTTTTTGCTGACTTTGAAAACATTTGGCAAACTTAGCTTCCCCTAAATTATTTTTACTGGATAAGTTCTAAATTTACTCAGCGGTTTTGTAAACTTTCAGTTGAATCAAACCCGACATCTGAAGTTTTGGTTGTCGACGGTTAAGAATGTTTCAAGTAGTTAGCGTCACATTTTCTTTTCTTTTTACCCCAAATAACTTTTTCAATCAAGACACACAGATGGACATAAAAAAAGAACACAACAGTAGTGAGCAAGAAATAGACATATATATTATCTAAAGGCATTATAGCACATGTAAATTATAATGTCAACATTAAATCTGTGCTTGAAGGCTGCAGTTTTCAAGGATAGTGAAAATTTGATTTGAAGTAAACTCTTTAGCGCTAACTTCTGCTAATGCTAGTTTTTTAGCATTACTGGAACTGGAATGATTACAGTCACAATTACATTTTTAGTTAGCGGTACCCACCACTGCTCGAAATGATATCAAGTATGTTTAACAATGCTAATTACCATAATTTCTGGTCGCCGTTACTTTTTCACATGCTTTGAACACGGAAATGTGGATGATGTGAGTTCTTGAAGACAGGTATTGATACGGTGGACCTCTGGGCAATGAAGAGGACAGCACAAGCTCAAGGGCAAATTTGCGTCAAGACAACAGTGACAGTGAGAGCGACAACAAAACAAGGACCGAGGAAATGTGAGTGAGGCTGTTCCATTCCAAAACTAAAGAATACGATTTATAAATCCCTGAACGGCGTAAGACCACCATACATTAAAGATCTGCTGCTGTTGTATCAACCTTCCAGACTTCTCAGGTCTTCTGGTTCTGCTCTGCATCCCCAGAACCAGACATGGAGAAGCAGCTTTCAGCTTCTATGTGCCACAAATCTGGAACAAAGTTCCAGAAAACTGCAAAACTTCTGAAACACTGAGTTCCTTTAAATAAAGGCTAAAACCACATTCTATTTAGAGTCACTGGAACATTGACCAACATATTTGATGTGTATTGATGATTTGGATGGTGGTATTTGACAAAATGTTGTGTCTGTTGGTGGTTTATGATGTTTATGACTTTTTATTTATTTATTTATTTTTATTTTATATTTATTTATGATTTTCAAGAATAAACAGGCAAATTAGAGGACAAAACAACAAGGATAAAAAATAAAAATAAAAAAAAACTAACCAGAATCATCAAAACAAAAATCCACAGAACAGAACAATCAAAACACTGTTAGCTAATCTGATAAGAGGATAAAATGCACATCAGATTGTAGAGCGTTATCGAGCATGAGACAGAGTCCAAGCGAGTAAGAGACATTTCTGAGGACATTGAAACAAACAGCCCACCATGGAATAACAAGAAAAGATGAACACAAGTTATAATCACAATAAACATGACGAAACGGTAAATGAGTAAAATAAATTATTAGAAAATCCAGGTCCAGATGTAAACGACAGTTATTTTAGCCTATTATTTTGTATGTATCTATTGAAAGGACCCCACACATCCAGGAACTTCTGATGATTGTCAGACAAAGAGTATCGAATCTCCTCAAGATAGATACAGGACACCATATCATTAAGCCATTTCTTAAAACAAGGCAGGGTAGAGGATTTTTATGACTTTTTATTCTTGTGTTTGTATCACAAACACAAGAACAGCCTCGTTGCCATCTGCTGTCGCAACGCAGTACTGCAGGTAGGATGTCCCTCAGAGCTGAGATTTGTGCAATATAAATATACTTGATTTATTGACTTTAGTGAAATTAGAGTGCAGAAAGGAGATGAAAATAGTGATGAAAGACTTTTCCTGGTAGGCAGATGAGTTACAGGCACAGTTGGGAAAAAGCATTTACAGAATTTATATCATTAGTAGTTAAAATAAAATTCTTCATGTAAATATCTCATCTTCCAATGTGGATACCTGCAGCTTATAGAAGAGTGTGATCTATACATGTATAATTTTCCTTCTATTTTTTTTTTTCTTTGTGGATGCTTTTATTCAGATGCTCCCAATCGTCCAGAAATTACGGTATGCAAATATTTAGGTTGTCTAAAAGGTCTAGTTGAGATTCAGCTGCAGAAGAGCGTGAGAGATTTATGCATGGCTTTTAAAGCTCAACGTCACAAGTTTCTAGTAAAGTCTCATGATATAAATGGAAAGATGACAAATAGTTGTGCCGATACTTCTGTGTGGGTGTTACTTACCCAAACTGTAGGCCAGGAAGTCCGAGGAGAAGCACTTGGCGCCGTGGCTCATAGACGTGTCGTTGTGCGTGTTTCCTCCAAACACCAGCATGGCGCCGCTCACTATGACCGCCGTGTGAAGGTAGCGGAAGAAGCCGCTGTCTCTCAGAATGGTCCTGAGCAACAATACGGTGACGGTGGTTTGGACCACAGCTGACTTTTCTATTGACTTCCACACTTTGTCACATTATTTTTGTTTGTTTGTTGTTTTTTTTTAAAGAAAACCCTTACCATTTCCGTTTGTCCACGTCAAACTTGTACAAGTCTCCCGCCAGCCCGTACTTGTTGGCACTGAAGGCCTTGTAGCCTCCGTGGATGTAGATGGCTCTGGTGCTGGGGTCAAACACGCTGCTGTGGCCGTAGCCGCCTTGGACCAGCGCGCCGTCTGTACTCACCACGCTCCACGTGTTCTTCACTGGGAGGTCACACAACAGAGTCAGTGAGAAACTGGAAGGAAAGCTGCCTCATGTTGCTGAAACTTAATGAGATCCCACAGGGAAAGAAGAGCAAGATAAAAAAAAAAAAAAAACAAGACAGTAGGTGTGTCGGTGTTTCTGGTTTAGACAGAAGCCTTCTGAACTGCAGGACTCAGCTTAGTTTATGCAGCATTTCATTAGTCGGACTGGAAGAGACTCAGAAGACGGTTCAAGTTCTTTTTCAGCTCGCAACAGGGTTTGGTTATCGATCGCTAGGGTAACAAATTTTTAATTACTTCCACTTTATTAGCAATCGGCCGAAGCCAAAGGTTCATTCGTCCCGTTTTCTCAGGGAGATCAGCTCTTAGGAGGTGTAAGGATCTCTAACTGAGGTCAAGTTTCCCGCCAGCCAAACACTTTAGCATGGGTGCTACTAACAATCATTTCTGTAAAATTCTATCGATTATTCTGACGATTAATCGAATGAAAAATTTGGCACATTCTGCAGATTTTCATTTAACCACTTAACCTTTGTCTTATACAGAATATTAGGAACATATCAAAAGATGTAAATAAGCAAATAATTCAGATACTTTTTGAATAAGAAAATAAACTTTTTTTAATGACTAAACTGCATCAACAACGTTTTTAGTGGCTGTTTGTTCATTTGTCGCAAAGGATGCATCTGCAGTTAAGAAAAATACTGTTTACTAATGGGTTGAATATTTTTGAATTATTGTACTGCAAAAGGTGCTCAATATATGTATTTATTTATTTGTACATAATTTGAACCAGGGGAAGCTAATACTAGGCCACTAGAAGAGTTCTGGGTAAAACATTTTTACAGACAAACAAGAAATGGCTCTACTTTTTGTACGATTTTAGCTCAATTACTGCTCAGAGGACCCCTGCAGACCCCACTAGGGACAAGGGTGCTAGAAAATGGATGGATGGATACTGCTCAGAGGCTCTGATTCTTTCAGAAATTTGACATTTTTTTAGCGTCTGTATATTCCAGTCAACAATTAATGGATTACTAAATTAGTTGACGGTTATTTCAATAACTGATTAAACATGATTCATTCGATTAATCGCAATTACACGTTAGTGTTAAAACATGAAAACAGCCGGAGCCGCTCACCGATGTTGTACTCCTGCACATTGCTGATGTAACCGTAAAGAGGACAGTGTCCAAACAGGACCAGCATGACAGGACTGTCCCACTCTTGCGCGGGCGGCACTATGTGGGCCGAATGTCCCACCACAGCGTACTGGTCCTTGGGCCGGGGGGTAAGGAGGACCCAGGTCTGGTTCTGGATGTGGAAAACCCACAGCTGACTCGACACATTTCCGGTTGAGTCGATCTTTCCGCCGTACATGTAGATCTTCCCCTGGAAGAAAGAAGAATTCTTTCAGATTGTTTTTTTTTTTTTTTACTCGTAACAAGACCGTGTATTAAGTGAAAAAAAATCTGCCAGTTGAACCAATACCGTCTTAATATTAAGGAATTATTGACTTGCTGAAAAGTTACTTGTATGCTAGTGCACTTGAAATAAGACAAAACTAAGATATTTGCACTAGAAACGAGACCAAACTTGGTAAGATTTGGTGTTTTTCAAAGTAAAAAATACAATTAACTCATAAATACCACATATTAATATGCTTGTCCTGCACATCAGGACACAACTATGATTTATTATTCCATCAGCAGATCCAGACATGCTGACTGGAATTGCCTAAGATGCTGCAGCAAAACATCAAAACCTGAACATTTCTACATTAGATAGACACAGATTAAGCTGCGAGTCCAGAAGAAGAACCTTGAGATAAAGCTTCTGTTTCTGGTGTAGAGGCCCCTGATTCTCTTCTCATTTCAACTCTAAACATCATGAACTTTAGGCTAGTTAACTATATAAAACGTTCATGGAGTTTTTTAGAAATACTTAAAGCCACAGGCAGCAATCTCTCAGCTACCTCGTGCAGAGCCAGTGAGTGACCATATCGAGGGGTCACCGTGTTGACGGAGGGGTCAAGGGTCAGCCAGGTCTTGCTGCTGAGGTTGTAACTAAAAGAAAATAGAAAGAAGCGGAAAAATGATTTCGGTTTAGATTTGAAAACGTCTCCGCCTCAAAAGCAACTCATCCGTCTGTGGAAAACAAAACGGAGGGGAAACAAGCCCTTCATTTGTTCTGACGAACAAACAAAGCTGCTCAGGTTGATCTGCGGAATCTACAGGAGGCTAATCACTTCTACCAGAGGAGAACAGACGGAAAGGGTCGAGCCACGGGCCTCTGGTGGGAGCAGAAACAACAACCAGGGATGTCCACACTGTCTGTGATGCCCCCTGCTGGCCCATTCTCATAAAAACACTTGGGGCAGGCCGAAGGGAGGAAAATAAACTTATCAAACCCTGTGGGTACTCAATGTGAAATCTGCAAAAACAGGAAACTAGAAGCAAAGGGGAGAAGGAGAGAGTGGAGGAACAAGAAAAAGGGAGGTCAGCCACAAAGATGCATATTAGAAGGAAAAGAAAGGACGGAAGGAAGGAAATTTGTTTGCAATGAATAAAAAAAGATAGAAAGGAGAGAAGAAAGGAAGGGATGGATGGATGCAGCATAAAATTAATGGCGGACTGACCGAAGGCAGGAAGACACAAGAGACGCACGGAAAGGGAGGAAGGACGGAAAGAAAGGAGTTAGAGCACAAGGATGGAAGGACAAATGAGAAGAAAGAAAGACACGAAGAGCGAAAGAGGAAAGGGCGCAAGAAAGGAAGGAAAAAAGGGAAGCAGCATTTAAACAGTGGGACAGGGAATACACTCTTATTTTCTTTTTCGATCTTTTTTTCAGTCCTGGAAAAACACTGAAACCAGTATTCTGATTTTCCCCTCATATTTATTGCAGTTTTAGGGTATGAATAAAAAAAAATTCCAAAACAATCCTGAGCTTTGATTTTTTATTTCAAGGGAATGGTGTGATATTCCAGAGTGGTGTTTAAGATGAAGAACGTTCTCCAACTTATTTTGGACATAAAAATATTTTCATTTTAGCCTTGTGTGGGAAGAAAAATTCTCTCACTGTTCTTTATTTTCTCAGTAAAAATTTCAGTGTTGTTAATTCCCTGTGACAGTCAAATTCTGCTGTTGCCCTCAAACACATCAGAAATATTTAAGCCCATCAGTCACATGTGCTGCATTCCAACTCCTGCAGTCAGACCAGCATGTTCTCATCTACTTGGACCAGAACTGCAGCCTGTAAACCCAGATTGAACATGTGAACTACTCACGCTTTGACCATGTGGTAGTCGGACGTGTTGAAGACGTAGCCTCCGATGACCCACATGACGCCCTGCTCCACCACGGCCTTGTGGGACGCCCTGGCCAGGCCGGGCTCCAGGTGCTCCTCGCGGCTCCAAAACGAGGAGTTGGCGGGAACCGAGACGGAGCAGTCCAGACCTGAGGAGGGACGGAACCGACGAGTCGGAGAGTTTCTCAGCTCACCAGATTTCACCGTTGGGATGGTGTGTTCAGGTGTGGGTTGCATTTTGGTCCCAAGGAACCAAAGCACCTTCTTAAAAAGGCAATTTTATGTGTTTTCCAGGCACATAGTGCCATTTCATATCACTGTTGATTAACCAAGTTACTTTCAGTTGTTATAAAAATGTTATGCATATCAAATACGACTCTTGCCTAGAAACTAGAGGTGACAACATATTTGTAAGTTTGAAAAGTGGAATACTTTGTAGTGAATCTGTTTGTGCTTGAGTTGACATTCTAGTTGGGATGCAAACTGGACCAGATTTCCTTCATTTTGGGAGATTTTTGATCAACCGATATGTACATGAGAAACCAATCTTATCCGTCGATCTCATCAACCTTCACAAAGGTCTGGAATTCAGCCACCGTTTGCTCTGCTTTGAGAGAAGACTGACTGACCCACCCACCAGCTCACAAGAAAAAATAAATAAACAAATAAAAATTGGCCAAAATCAGAATCAGTGGGTCAGCTTTTTTTTTAAAGAGCTATGCATCCTTACATTTCAGTTTTTCATATTAAAATCATGTACAGAAGAACCACATTCACTCTGGAAACACCAACTGTTGCCTTGTTGGATCGAGTGCAGCAACTCCATCAGATGGCAGCAATCATAGGTGCCTTCCTGTGTTTATGAACCAGAACAATGTGGCCGACATAAACCGGAATCCTCGGAGAACGGGTGGGAAAGAAAGAGAGAGAGACGGCCTTTCTGCTAAAACAGCGTGCAAAAAATCGTAGTCAAGAAACGGAAAGATTGATTGTTTCTCATCGGCTGCCTGTGGTAGAGTTCATCTCTAATCTCTGATGGCCCAAAACAATGGCGGCGTTCTGGCTCTTCAGCACTTTCAGAAAAACCACAAACTGTAGCGTCTGGTCCTTCAAACTGCCGTCGCTTTCCGCAGCAAAAAGATCAGCCGCGAGGCCCGCTCGACTTCACAGACATCTGCCCACGTTTGCACTTGTTGGCGTAGAAAATGAGATGACTCTGAAGAAGGCAGTAAAAAAAAAAAAAAAAAAAAAGCAGGAGAGGCTGCAGTTCCGCCGTGAAAAGCCCCCCCATGACAAAGGTAATAAAGGCTAAAGAAAGGGCCTGTCTGTTGCTAACCTCCCTCAGCTTTTGGTAATGAGATAATAAGCACGCAGAGCTGTTGATATAAGTGCAGTTAAATTGAGCGGCGGTGTCTGTTCGTGCAGAGCAGCGCCGCGGAGCCGTTAGAGCAGCTAACAAAGCAGCTGGAAGGGCCAGATGGTTCGGGTTCAGGGACACAATAATGTCACCGAGAAAAAAAACAAACAGCAGCAGCAGATTCGGCAAAAAGTTGAAGTCATTCTGAGTAGAGCAGGTGGATGTTCAGGGCAACAAAAGCTTCGATAATAGCAGAAGCACCAACTTTAGTCGCAGAGCTGAAATAATGGTGCTGGAGAGATTAAATAAAACATTATTATATCTTAGTGCTATTATTATACACACAGTTATTCTAGAGTTGTATGAAGGTTTAGCACCGTCACATTTTTCAGGTTGAAAATTCAACACTTTTTCAGATTTCTGTAGTTGGAGTTTATTATTCTAGACTCCATATCACAAAACATTCATTTATTTGCACTAGACACAAACCAGGAAGCAGCACAATGGGGAAGTTGGCTTGAGATTCGGTCATGTGCTAAAGGGTCATTTCACAGCCTTTTGTCAGCTTACATCAGATCCATTACAAATTGAATAATAATTTATTCGACAGGTGGTGGAATCTCTCTGCTGCGTTTTTATTTACCCTCTTTTTGCTTTATCTGTGCACATAGTAGACATTATGGTTTGAATGGGAGATGATGGTGTGTGGGGTGTTTTGTAGGCTTAAAGTTAAGAGTTGTCCCGATCCGATATTGGTATCCATATAGTATCGAACTATATCGGCCTGCATCTAAAAACTGAGATGCTCCAGGATTTAGTCCGGCCCAGAATTTCTATTCAGCAGTGCTTGAGTCCCGCGACCCATTTGTCATTAACAAATGGGTCAATTGTTTCCATACCTATTGTTGTTGACTATTATTGTTCTTTTGTTACCAAATTGCATGGCAGCTTCTGCAACACCTTTTTAAAAATGTGAGTGTGAGCCCTAAAAGTCAAACACTGAACTCATTTTTACACACAGACTGAGCAGAATCAAGCTAGTTAGAAAAGTTTGTAGTTTTTCTGAACGGTTATCAGCTCTTAGTGTGATCCAACCACTCCACATGAAACAGTGATTCTGTTTCATGTGAAGCTGTCCAGTCTAATTTTTGGCTTTTTCCCCCTACTAAAAACAACTCTGTGGCCGTATGAAAGAGAATCATAAACGCCAAAAAGCAGCAGACTGTGCTTCAGTGAACATCTCATATTAATAATTCTGCGTGGTGAAGCTTCTGACCACCATTCAGTTTCACTTCTGATAACAGAGTGCTTTAATACCCGACATGGGAAGCGCTGCGGTTTGTCACGTTTCATGTCAGAACGCGAAGCGGCAGAAGCAATGCCTACCTTGCCACCCGGCTTTGCAGATGCAGCTCTTTCCCTGGCAGCGGCCCCTTTCAGGGTAACCGCAGTCATCCAGGCAGTATGGGATGTCGCAGGCTTCGCCCTTCCAGTTGGCTTCACACTCGCAGTAAACGGAGGCGGTGGAGTTGCCCACCCGGCACTCGCCACGGCCAGAGCAGTTGTTGGGACACGTGTTGACCCTACCATGGAGACGCACACGGGGAGAAAGACAGAAACAAGGCGTCAGCATAAACAATGACGAACGCATTTATGACAGATGCATTCATTCTTAGAATAGAACACAGGGCTTAGTTAAATAACAACTTTTGCTGGACAATAAATTGTCCCAGAAGTTACTGTGATAAATTATAATATTGTTGCTTTGAGTAGTTCAAGTAACATAATGATAAAGACATAATAATGGTTTCCATTAAGTGAGAAACTTATTTAAAATCACATGTGAATACGTTTTTTCATTAAATAAGTCATTAGAAAAAACATGCTATACCATGACACTCTACTTCCTGTCATCATCTTCCACATGGTTTGTGCCAGTGGCAACAACCGGTTGTTGATCATGTGACCAGTGTGATGGAAAAGTGTTTCCATTGCAGTTTTGTGATATAAGCCAATTTTGATGCGACCCAAAAAAACAACAACACATCATTCTAGTGCCAAAACTTTACTGAAAAACATGTTTCTTTTTTCAAAATTGCCATGTTTCCACTAAGAAAAGTTATTCTCAAACTGTTACATTTTGCAATCATAAAATTATATATCAAGACACAACATAAGAACTCAAAACCGTCTGGGCTTCTTTTAATTATGGAGAATTTACCCTCCTGATAGGAAAGAATGTTTTCCACAAAGGAAAAAACTAAGTTGTGTCATAAATTTTGATCGAAACTGAAGCTTTCAGCCATCAAAGCAGGACACGGCAGTGAGATGTTAATTTCTCTCCTTGAACAGGAATTGGAAGCGAGGCGAAAGACACAAAGGGTCTCCCTCCCATCATTCTTTCATGTTCCTTGTTTTGGTTAAAGGTTTGATGTTCCGGCTACTCCGCCTTTCCCAGACACCAAAGATTGCCCGGGGGCGCACTGCCTTCATCCCGACTGTGTGTTTCTCCGCCAGCACAGACTCTCATCGCGATGGCAACGGTATTGATGAAGTAGGGAAGAGCCTGGGGAGGGGAGCCGCTGGGCTCTTTGGAGATGTTAACACCGGACAGTGGTTCTGCTTGGGGTTTGAAAGTCTTTTGGATTTTCTAAGGCAAATTTGATGTCTAAAGGATTTGTTTTTCCCATTTTTCAAAATGTACCTTTTCTTTAAAAAAAAAAAAAATTACCAGAAAAAATGAATATCCTTTTTTCATGAGACTTTAGGATGACAAATTTAAGATGTTTTAAGACCTTTTTAATGCCACAGTGAGCTAGCTTGATAGCTATGCAGCTAGCCTAGTCACAGGATGGACTGCGCTATGGCAAAGCTTTGCCTGACCAAAACTCCCACAAAGACAAAAAACTACATATACAAGAATATGAGATTAAAGAGTCCAACAAAGTTTAAGACCCCAAACTTATTGAACTGCACTCATCATAAGACGACACCACATAATAATTCATTTATCATCAATCTAGTGTACTATAAAAAGTCAAAACAAAAGGGATTTTTTTTGTCAAATGCATATGTAACAATATATAAATTGTGATAACCGTGGAGGAGAGCTCACCTGTATGAAATATTGAAGCCTGTCAGGTTGTAGGCTGCATCACTGAAGAAGTGCAGCAGGGCGTAGCCGGACTGGGACACCACCTCAGGAACCGTCTCATTCCCGTATCGCTCCGGAACAATCAGCCCACTGTAAGAAAAATACAAAACGAAAAACAAATAGCTACGTCTCAAATCTTTCTTTACATGGTAAGCCTATGTTGAAACCAATCCCCAGTTCGAACACTACAGTTTAATGTACGGAATTGTTTTATTTGTTCATTTGTACAAAATAGTATAAAGTAATTTGTAATTCCTCAGTTTTGTTATTATAACATATCAAGGGTTCCACAGAAGTTGGCAAATTTCTAAATATCTTAAGTGAAATTTTTAGGCCTGCACTGATTGCAGTTTTCTGGCCGATCACAGATCTTTGAAAAGCCTGACATACCAATTCTGATTTTGGCCGATGTCGACTTTTTACTGTGAAAAGTCGATATATATTATGACAAAGTTTCAAAGTTGACAAGAGTGGGGTGGCTGTTGTGTTTGTGGATGTAGATAAGATTGGTTTCTCACGGAAGTATCGACCAATTGCCCATGATCCAGAGCAAGGAAATCTGGGTTGATTTTTTGGTGCACTCCTAAAGTTTTTTTATTGGACTTGTTAATGTGTTTGACAACTTTCCTACTTCTAAATAAGAGTTGTCTGACCTATTATCAAAGAAGGATTGTTTTGTGTTCCGATAGCACAACAGCCCAAACTGAAAATCTATATGCTGAAGTTAAATTTAACTTCAGGGGTTAAATTTAACTTCAGCATAAAGAAAGGATCTACTAACTCACTGATTGGTACCAACCTGAAAGCAGCGAGCAGCGGCGCGTAAATGGAGTCGCCGTCGTAAACGTAGAGATGGTCCCAGCTGCATTCAGTGGCAAAGTGGTTGAATCGTAATCTCAGAACGGTGTTTGGCCTGCAGAAGAGAACAGAGTTTTATTATTATTATTATATCTGTGTGACCACTGAGGAAGTGGAAGGTGTTCCTGATTTAAAATGTATCATTTTACATAAATGTGTGGCAAGAACTTGAGATTTGTTTTACATTTAAAAAAGACCAGTGTGCTAATTATAATCTCCTCTTTAAACTAAAACATTAAGGTTTCGTCATAGTTCATGTAAACACATTTCTGTTTTAAATAGAAATTTATTCCTGACCAAAAGTCCAAGTAGAGCTTTAAAAGTGATGGATTCTGCAAACGGGCCGTTTCTGAAACTGCTGTTAACTATTTTTGCAGCTGCTGTTCTCTAGCATTAAAAGTGGAAAAACCCTGAAGTGATAAAAAGTACTTAACAAAACACCCACGTAAAAAAGAAAAATTATATTACACATTTTACAAGCTATATCCATACACACACGGACAGGAAGCAGGCCTCCAACGAGAGCGCTGCCAGTTCAAACAATGAAAGGAACAATAAAACTCCCAAGGTGGCCACTCAATATAGCAGCAAAACATGTTTCATATTTCAATCTTTACTGGGGTATATAAGTAAGAGCAAAAATACTTTTTAAAAAAGGCTGGAAAATTAAAACCTCTGAGTTACTAATGTAAGCTCAAATACCAGAAAAGGGACTGGATGTTTATAGTTCAACTATTAGAGCCTACAGGTGAGAAACTCAAAAGTCTGATCTTTTTCCATTCAGCGAACGCACATAGCGAAGCTATCAGGATGCTCCAACAACATGCTTCAGTGTGGAAGTTGTGACGGAGCAAAGATTACTCAGTTTTCCGAATGCGTGAAGTGCTTAAATCAATTCTAACCCTTCAAAAGAGGCTTTAATATAGGATAGGATTTTTAAAAAAATACTCTGTTGTCCCATAAGGACAGGTCTTTGAAAGCAGAAGTGCAGCGTCTGTAAGATACAGATGCAATAATATAGAAACTTAAACGTACAGTACAGATTGGTTTAAAACAGTAGTACCACTCTGGCATCTAAAAACAAGAAAGCAAAATAGATAAGTAGTTAAATTAACGTACAAGACTTCCATGCTTTATTTTCCATGGAGACATGTCGACTGTTTAGTCAAAACTTTTCATACTTCTGCAGTTTTAGTGATTACATGCCTGACTTTTCCCAGCTACAAAAAGGAGCAACAGAAGGTCATATCAGACTATTAGAGGCTATTTGATCTGGACCTGACTTGAGGAATTCTGAACATGTTACCACTCGGCGTCTCCTTTTATTGTTGCTAAAGAGCATATAGCAGGAAATGTTAGCAACCAATAGAAATCACATAGTTAAAGTAAGAATCTGCATCCTCCAGGAAGCACACATCAGAGACTGAAGACTCATCTTCATTTTCAAAAACAGATGCCAACATGTCAATTTCAAATGATTTTGTCTTTTAGGTCCTGTTCTGCATCCACGGAGCCTCCTTTTAAAGTCCTCTAGGATTTGGGGGTCATAATTCACATGTTATGTAGGCTTTTGAGACTCTCATCAGCGGCGCCCAGTTGTAAAAACAATACAAAACTAGAGGGAATAATTATCCAAACAGCAACGCCTCAACCAAAGAAATGATGAGCAAAAGTCTCCAAAGAACAAATCAGAGCTAAGCTACTCCTGCTACTGAGTATCTCTCTTAGAATCTGAAAAGTTGAGATTAGATTTCCATCTAGAAAAGCAAAATGCTAATCAATATTAGGAACCGGACAGAAGAAAAGAGGCTTGAGGAATGTACAAGGATTACTTTACTAGAACTAAAAACTGAAACCTGAATGAACATTCGGCAAGCCTGATCATTTCACAATGCGTAAGAGGATTTCACTGCACCAATCAGGCTTTTACTGCTCTATGCCAATTCCCAGTTGTCTGACCAATTGATTCCTATTTACTATACTTTATTTTTGTTTCAAAATGCAACAATTAAGTGCTTCAAACAATAGCTGTGTTTCCAATGACCACATAATTGCACAATTTGTCTTTTTTATTTTTATTTTTTTTTATTTGCTGAGTGGAAACCTGCCAATTTTGAGTTTTGGGTTTTTGATACGTTTTATCAAAATTTCTTTTCGACATATTTACCAAAACAGTAATGGAAACATACTGTATATACCATCACATGAGCCACATCATCAACAACCGGATGTTGTCACTGGCTCAATCCACGAAGAGGACGAGGACAGGAAGTAGCTGGAGAATCGTGGAGCGGCGTGTTTCTTAATGACTTATCGCATGAACACACTTATTCACATGTGATTTTAATTGCATTTCTTATTTAATGGAAACACCACTATTGCAAAATTATGTTTTTTCGATATCATTGACAAAGTTTTGTGCACATTTGTAACGGAAACGCAGCTAGTGTCAAAATAAATAAATAAATAAATAAAAAATAGAGCAGATTCCTTGATGTAGGTAGGAGTTTTGAATCTTTGTAACTCCAGCCTTTAAGAGTTCTTATTCAACTCAAAACAAACCATTTTGTTCACGACTTTACAGACAATAGTGGGGCTTTTCGGTGCCGGTGCATTCAGTGAACAGAAAAAAAGTAGGGTTTTTTGGGGGGCATTTCACATGCCAATCATAGCCATTTGATTGTTGCATCACTAAATTTGACCACCAGCCGCAGCAGACAGCAGAGCAAGCCTGCTTACTGAGGCTTTTGACAAAAAACATGAGATTCATATAAATATGTCTCAGCTGCAAATCTATTTAACGTCCCAAAACGAAATCACTCACAAGAGAACAAAGATCCCTTCTGTGCTTCTTTGGTGAAATACAGGATGTACGAAGTGTGTTATGAATGGTCACATTTTTGTCCTAAAAATGTGACCATTCATTTAAGTAAAGTGGAGATTCATTTGTCCCCTCTCTGAGAGGAAAACTTAAACTAGGCATGACAACAGCCCCCGAGCCCCTTCATTACAGGGCAAGACTTGTGACCAGTCACACAAACTGGGGACAGGCTAAGGAGGCGCAACAAAGAAATGTCCTCTTCTACATTAGCAGCAGCCAGTAGAGTCTCTTTGAGCGTAAGAGCAAAAAAAAAAAAAAAAACAACACCACACAAATCAGGTCTAAATGTCTTCATGGGTCACGTCACTGCAAGCCATTTAATTTAAGGAAAACATGTCCAGTGGTACAAAGTTATTCCTTTTACGGTAAAAGGGTTCTGCAAGTTTCATCAACTTGAATTTAAGTCTTTCTAACACCATTGTGAATGAAATATATGCCCTGTATCGCAGCAAAAAATATCAAGTTGTCTGAGTTGTCTGTGTGCAACTCAAAAAATATCAAGCTAGCTTGATGTTTTTTGTAAGGATGGAAAACTATTAAAGAACAATTGGTACCGCTTGTGAGATTAACCATTTTTGAGCATATTTTAACTATTTAGTCACATTTTTTCTTTAGTTTGAGACATTAATTACAATTCCTTTTGATCTTTTTCCCTGTTTGTCCTCACAGCTGCATCTGTGGCTCTCCATTTTAATTTGGTTCCCCCTTCTCAGCTGTCTTTCCCTCCTTAGTAGCTTTGTTTAAAAAAAGAATCTTCAATAGGCAAGGCTGGTGATTGACCACAGAGTTTAAAACGTCCGACTTCAGAGTTTGTGTCGCAACACATGTTTTTAAATCAGCACTAGCAGCGCCACCATTTTCCGGGGAGCTTTTGTCACGCCAAGGAGTTGAAAACTAAGAATATGTCTGTGTGCAACTCAAACTTTTTCCTGACAGAAAAGTCCTGCAAGGAAAAAATAAACAAAAGAAGACATTTTCAGGACTTCATTTTAGATGCATGAATTTAAGACCTTTTTAAGGAAGCGCAGACAGCCTGTTTAAAGTTATTGATGCAAAGTCATCAATTCTGTACAATTCGATACATCTCTTTCTACCTTCCTTTTAAGATTCATGTGACATCTGAAGAGAATTGAATGTCACAACAATGAAATTCAATCTTTCTTATTGGGATTTTCTATGTGCTGCTGGATGTCATACACAATCTATCACTATTTATCCAGTGTGATGTATGAAAATATGCCACCAATATGAATATAAATTTGAAAAACCAATCCTGGTGCAATGCACTGTGTCACCTCCAGTATACTAAATATCGTGGAAAAGTTTAAGCGGTGTGAATACTTCTTAAGACACTACATGCTACTAATGAATGGTGTCACAGTGGGGCATTTAAACAAAGAAGAAGAAAAAAAGACATGTCCTGACTATACAGAATGGATTCTCATTCTCATAATGGAGAGCAAGACATCATGATGTTCATCTTTTGGATTCCCTTTTGATCAGTGGGAGTTTCTTTAGTGCTTGACACATTTATTGGTGTTGATAAATCTGCTGTCTAAGATTTGTGAGCTTAGCCCGTCCAATCCGTCCTCTGGGAAGCTGTTATGCTGACCTAAAACAATAGGCAGTATTGGATTTCTTGCAGTTACTTTGTTCCCAATTTTCATCCGTCAGTGTCTGGAAACTATCTCCCTAGCCTCGGCGGATCAGAGCGACGGATTCTGCACACAACTTTTATGAGTTTGCTGTTGTTCCTAGCAAAAGGTTCTGATTTCAGGAGAGGAAAAAAGGCTCATTTTAAAAATAATTTCAATTAACGGGGTAAGAATTGGCTTTAAAGGTATAAAAGAGTTTTAAACTGTTCCTATCTTTATGAAGGACTGACGATTTGGATAGATTCTGTTTTTTCCACCAGATATTGTCCGTAGATTAGGTGTCCTTCGGGTACCCGGCTTAATAACTACCGAAGAACAGTACAGCTAACATCCAGCACTTTGTTGACCCAAATGTGATTGTTCAGCTTCATCACAGGCTACGTTCACACAGCAGGCGAAAGCGACCCAAATCCTAATTTTTTTTTGTCCATATGCGACCTTTAGCTGGCACTTTGTCACTACGGTCTGAATTGCAGTGAAAAATTCTGATCTTTAACAACAATAAATATATATATATTTTTTTAAATCTGATTTAAGACACTTCCATACGTGGTACTAATCCGATTGTTTTCAAAATGTCTGCAGTCTGAATTGGCATATCGCATTTGATTCAACTTTTATGTTGTTGGTGCGACGTGTGTCGTAAATTTGCACCAGAGGAAGCCAAACCGGACTGAAAATAACAATAGCTGAAAAATGTGAATCATGGAATTATGAAAGAAATCCGTGTCACAATCCAACCACTTTGATACATATTCATATACAAATAACTTTTTGTCACAGTTAAGCAAGGTAGGTGGCATCAGCTAAGTCACTCACTCTTAGGCTACCTAGCAACAACCTGTTGAGTAACTTGCGCAACAGCAGTTTCAGGTTTTGCCAGCGTGCTTCATAGCTGCTTAAAAATAAAACATAAAAACCCTGTTTCCAACACCAGTTTGGCAGGATTTCATATATTTAAAACAAATAAAAACTAATCAATAATGATCAATATCGAATGATACGATGAAACTCATATTGTGATACGTTTTTCAGCCATGTCGTTCAGCCCCACTTGACAGCAGCAGATTGTACTTCACCCAGGCTTTAGAGTGGAACCGAGCAGTAGAGAGCCCAACTCCACACGTTGCAAAGAGATTATGTAACCCAAAAAAGACTCCAAACAAGTAAAACTGGAGAAAAACAATCATCCACCCATGGAAGTGTCCATAGCTGTGGGGGAGCTGGTGCTTTTCTCACCAAGTCATCGGCGAGATGCAGGGCGTAGCTTGGATAATTTGCCAAACCATTATAGGGCAAAACAGAGACAGAGAAGAAGAATGCTCACTCTCACTGCTCACACTCAGTAAGGGCAACTAAAAAGAATGTCCCTAATCTGTAGGAAGCTGGAGTATCCAGAGAAAACCCACACACACACACACACACGGAGAAGATACAAAGACTATGCAGAAAGAACTGAACCGGCTCACCAGAACAAATCATGCAATATTATAACATGTCTGTTTATTTAGCACTTTAAAAAAAACAAGTACACATGGTTAACATTGTGCTATCAATGCAGTGTAGCAAGACTGAACTCAGTTTTACTTTATCAAGTCATAAAAAAAACACCAAAGGAAGTAAAATTAAGTTGAGGAGTGGAGATGAACTGATCAGATAATATCTGTATCCATCTTGATATTGAAAAAATATGTATATATCAGGTATCGGTGCCTATGTCCCCGATCCATAAGGACAGATCTATTCAGTCTAATCCTATGCACTGTGATTTCAGTGATGTCATACTTTATTATTATTTTACATAAAATTTAGAATTCCTAATTGCACTTTCTGAACCATTTGACAGAAAGTTTGTTGCAGTTTATTTTTGCATGTTTGAACAAGGTAGCCAACATATTGTGTTTGTCATTTTCAGTTTCCTTTTTGTCATTTTCCATTGGCTGTTCTACTCCTAACTGCACTGACTGAACAAATTAAAAATTGTGTTTCATGTTCGACATGAAAAACATGTCAATACACCAACAGCTTCTGAAGCTGTTCTGGTGCAGAGTTAGCAAAAAATAATTCAGTATGTAAGTGTTTAAAAAAATCGTTTTAAGTCAATTTAGCGCTGTTTTTCTGTATTCAGTTGGTATCGGCGGATATTAAACTTCAGATATCAGTATCTGAAGAGAAAAAAAAATGGATCACTGCAGGGATTAGTTGACACCATAAGTGACATCAAACATTTAAAAAAAATGTTGATAGCGAGTTTTATTGTTATGTTGTAAAGAGCAGAACCACTTCAATGTTGTTTATAGAACTGCCATGCACTACAGGAAGTTTTGGTGACAGTTTCACTTTAAGTTTCTGCTGGCATTGTCTGTCTGCTAGCAAGTTAGAGGCAAATCAGAGTTCTCATTCAGCAGCAGCACGACTGCAGTGCAGGAGCATCAACACAGGCACATAAGGACACAGCAGGGCTTTGTGACAACTCCAAATGGATACGTGTTGTTGCATTAAAGTCACAGTGTGGTGCATAATTTTACCTATGGCAGTAATAGGCGCCAATATTGGTAAAGATTCCAAGGACAATATCGGGTGTGATATGTGGTTATTTTCTTCTTTCCCTTGGAGCGAGTATCAACAGAGGAAATGGTGTTCATGTTGTAAGATTAGCTGTTCAGTAATGTTTAACTTTTAACAGGGAATCTCTGGACAACCTTTGGTTAAGTATGTAATCTAAAACACTTGACATGGGTGAGAATTGGAAAGAACTGTTCTACCCCGAAGATATGTTCTTGAAAACACAGTTTGTGATTTATGAAATGTTTTCCATCTGTGAAAACAAATAGTGCTCTCTATTGCAGGGACAGTAAAACATTTTAGTTTTAGTCTTTAATGCAGCTTGAATGGTTTACTCTAAGGCAGTGGTCCCTCCCCAACCCCCGGGCCGCGGACCGGTACCGGTCCGTGGACCAATTGGTACCGGGCAGCGCAAGAAATAATTAAATATTTCCGTGTTATGTATTGAGTCTGGAAGATCTTTTATTTTGAAAATCCTTTAACCGGACTCTGTCGGTCACTTCTTGCGCAACATTGAGCCCACAAACAGCATCGGTTTCGGTCTCCTTCACCCTCGACCCGCCCGGTTTTCTTTTCCAGAAGCGCGCACCCACCCTCCCCTGGTCCGCAGCAAATTTGCGAAGTCTTAACCGGTCCGCGGTACTAAAAAGGTTGGGGACCACTGCTCTAAGGTAAATCAATCATTGAAATTGTCTCTTTTCCCCCCATAAAAAGTAGAATTATGTCAAATTACGAACTGTGTTCTAAAGAATCTGACCCAGTTCCAGTGAGATTTTTTCATTTTCAGTAGTAGTCGTTCTGCTGAAGACACACCTTATGATTTCACCCATGATACCCAGTTGGGAAAGGTTTGCACTAGTGCACATTTTTGATGGTTTTACTATTATTTTAAGACAAATTGTGACATATTTGACATTTAGAGCACTCTTTAGTATCCTATATTTGTGATTAGCACAGCTAGCATGACTATAATTCAAAAACATATTCATACTACAGGAGTGCGACAAATGGATTTTATAGATTAATGAAGTTTTCTGTTTTTATGCTTATTTCATTTTTTGAAAATTGGGATTTTTTTTTTAATCACCAAATACCATCGTCACAATCATCTGCCATCTGGTATTTACTCGGACTTTAAATTTAGGAATAAAAAGCACATAAAAAAAAGGTTACAATTTCTTTTTCATCCAAAAAACAAAATTGATTAAAAACAGATTTGATACGAAAAAATATCAGACTTTATTTTTAGGCCACATTAAGCTTTCACATGCTCTCATATTACAGCTCCCTACTTTAATGTATCATATTGTAGTTTTATGTAAAGAACCAAAATTGAGTCTCAAGAATCAATCCAAAGGCATGCCTCATTTGCAGATATTTTTTTTGAAAACAGTTTGAAAACTGTATCATTTCCTGAAAATGTGGCAAAACAAAACAAAAAAGTTCAAATGATAGGAGTATTTTGTTCAGGCGCTGTGGCTGCTGGCCTAATGGTAGTGAGTTTGAACTGTACTTACTGTCCCTCGATAAGCCAGGTGCACTTGGTTTTGTACTGATAGTTTCCTGGGCCATCAGTCAGGTAACCGGACGGTCCTGTGAGCCTAGAGGAGAAATGAGACAGAAAGAAAGAACAAATTTAAATCCACAAATACACTTTTAAACAAATTTGACTTCGTAATTTAGCGCCTTAAAATTGGGCCTCTGTCTTTTTAAGAAGCTCCAGTTCTTTCTGAAACTCCACCTTCATTAATGAATTAATCATTCATTAATGAATCGTTAATTCAGGAAGTTATCATGGCTCCTCTATTAACTCTTACACAAAATTTTTTACCAACGTTGCACTGAGAAGTAGCTCCTATAATGAGCTCAGCAGATCATAAGTTCCACCAGGTGTTTGCTAATTGCTGCTGGCTAGTCTGAAGGAGGCAAGAGGGGAAGGGCCGCTCTGTGAGGCGGAAGCCTGAAAGGTTGGGAACCGCAGCTCAGAGGAGGAGCTGCATCTCGAAGGTGGAGCTAGAACCACCCAGGTGTTTTGCACAGCTGAATGGTTGCCATGGAAATGAAAGAATTTCTCAAACATGGACAAGAATCAAGGCAACATTCAGGAATGTTTTTAATGAGGGAATAACTTAATAATATGATGTAAAGCTCAACGATGTCAATTTTACATGGTACTAAAAGTAATAAAATTGCATAAGAAAAATGTTTAACCAAAAGCTACAAATAGTTCCACATTTTGACAATTGTGCATATCTGTCACAATAGGCTCTTTGCACGTAAGGTGCTGATGTCACATCCGCATGAGCGAAATGCGGCTTTCGCTTCCGCTTTGAATTATAATGACAGCTAGAAAAGACAAAGTCGTATTTCAGAAGCAACTAAAGCAATACTACGAACATTGTTGTCTTCCTAATATAAAGGGCTTTTAAGTTTTCATGGATTTCCAAACATCCCTGAATTAAGAAGACGGTGGCTTGTAAATATGTCGCTACCAGGTAAATTAAACTTTGCTGTAACGCCTCACAGCAAAGTTTGCAGCCTTCACGTCACTCCTGATCAGCTTCTTCAGCCCAAAACCACCAGGGGGAGACGAACGGTGAATAAAGGAGCCTCCTGTGTTATTTCCATGGAATCACTTCTGTATTTAGCCTGAAAGAGCGTTTATGGGAACCAGAGAGCAGACCAGAGCCTGACAGCCGAGCAACTGATCTGCCTGTACAAACTGCTGTAAACACCGTCCTGCTTCACAAGAAGCATGCAAAACTAATAAAGCGAAGTAACACGGAGACCTTAAGGAACACGGCCATATTTTTCTAAAAGCAACAACTTTGAACCTGAACAGTCAGCTGAACTAGAACTCTGACACCAGAGCTGCTCTACTGTTAAGCTATGGGCTTGTTGTTCCTCAGGCTTCAGAAGCAAAAAGCCTGAACCGTAAAATCCCCGTTACTTGGTCTCTGACACTAACGACAATAAACAAGTATAATATACTTGAAAATAAGTACAAAATAAGGTAAAAACATTTCCGTTAGAATGGATTAAAAATGTTTAGATACTTAAGTAGTACATTTTTATAATGAAAATGTCCAAGAATATAACTACTAGCATAAGCTAAAGCTAATGTTAGCCACAAAGTTTAAGAAAGTAAAACTCACTTTCATATCCGTGAACGTATAACGAGGCGAACATCTTAAAACCTTCCTCCAGCTTACTTGTTGGAGCTTCGGATTGATGAACAACATTAATTGTTACCTTTGGCAAGTTTGCTAGCACCTAGCATAAAATGACATTTTCAATAGACCGGAAGCAACCGAGCCGCTTTTCCCTGAACGCGGAAGCTGACATGCAAAGAGCCAATACAGATTTTTAAAAAAACAAAAAAAAAAAAAAAAACTTTGCACTGTTGCGCAAGAGTTGGCCACCAGATCAATGAGTTCAGGTAAACACCAACTTCTGCTGCTACACGTCACTTCAGGCAGCAGATGAGTGAGCAACAGAGTGAGTAAAGATGATTAAACCTCATGGCAAATTACAGGAGGCCATGACACAAACGCTGGTAATTGTACAGTACGGCCTGTTGTTGCCAGCAGAGGGAAGTTCGCCCGCTCTGGGGAGCGAGAGAGAGTAATCATTAACAACAGCGAGCCCACCAACGCCCCCCAGACCGTTGTTTTCCACAACAGTCTCACCTTAAAGTCAGCAGAGTCGGCCGAGCCGAGAACACGCATCGACTGCTGAGCCGCGCGACTCGGCCCAAAGATTACACCTCCAACCTCAAGAAACCTCAGAAACCAGATGTTATTCTGACAGATCTCGCAAGATTTAGAGGATATGCTTCTGGAAACCAAAGAAACTTTGGTAGTTCCAGCCATGTGTGTTGTGAAAGATTACTTTATTCATATCTAGGCAACAAGTACGCTGCAAGCTCTTGTTTGTGAAAGGTTTCCTAAAGCCACAAAGGGACAGGTCAACACTTGCAGGCGGTTGTTTGGGTTGGGAGGCTCAAAGTCCATTGGCAAGGGTGTTTTTAAGAGAATGCCAAACATATGACAGTGCTGCACTAAACGCTACCATGGTGTATCTTGTGACGAACATTGTAGATGCAAACATAAAAGAAAGGGGGAGTAGAATTCCAAGAAAATCTCACAAAAAAACTCTGATTAATCTCAGAACATTTGTTTTTCCTCTGAATTTTCTCCTTTTTTTTTTTAAAAAAAAAAGTGGTTGCCGTATCTGCACTAGTTATAAGAAGGCCTGTCATGATAATAAATTTAGTCAGGCGATTAATTGTCCCAGAAATTATTGCAATAAACAATAATATAGTCATTTTGAGGTCATTTTCAATTAGTAATTATAATAATGGCACAATAATGTAAGTAAAACCAATCAAAGATAAGAAAGAAAAGCTTTAAAGAACATCCAACACCGCAACTGAAAAAGTCTCCAAAATAAAAACAAACAATTAAAATGGATTATTGAAATTGTATTTCCAAAAATAACAATCATTCACTCAGGACAAGGAAAACACGGCAAAAGTGTTTTCCTAATGTTTCTCAAAATTTGTCCAAATGGAAATGATCACACTCATTTTAATTAATCTTGCAATTAATTGATTTATTTCTAATTGTGACAGCCTCAGTTATAAGTCCTAAATAACCACAGAGAGAACAAATTCCTGCCGACGGTTCGGGTTAGTATCACAGGTTCACAGCTTACCAACTGCTTTGAGAGCAGGTAAAGATGTGAGTATCAGTTCAGCGGTTAGCCGGTAATCACAGCTCTCCGGGGCATACAGGGACTCCCAGCCAGCAGACAAGCTGAGCTCCTTCAAACGGAAAGCAGCTTCAGACACTCCTGATCCCAACGTGCCACCCAGCAGCGAGCACACAGCTGCTTTACCGCCTTTCTTGTCACTTATTTTAAAAAAACACAATTTCTACCGACAGATTGCTCAACAATACATGTGATTTCTCCACATTTTGATACATTAAAAAAAAACTGTAGCCAGAAAATATTGGCGAATTTATACTACACTGGATGATGCCATCAGTTGCTAGCAGACGCTGCTAATCCACTTCATTTGCTTTTGCCAAATGGTTTGAACTTTCTCCATTCCTCTTTCGATCCATGAAGCCTCTTTTTTCAACTCCTTTGCCATTTGAGGTAAATGTTACATCCATAAAACCAAATTAAAATCAATTTATGTTTGTATCATGAAAAACACAAATTTATATATATATATACGTATATAGACACACACACATTACATTGTTACTTTGCTAAGTACTAATGCCAACTAGAAAAAAATAATGAAACCTGCTTTATCTACTTTCACTTTACATCAAGAAAAACTCAGATATTGAAGAATTACATGTTGTGGTGCCTTAAACAGGACAAAACACAACCACAGTTGTAATCAGTACACAAAATCTGATATGACAGCAATTAAACCGTTTGTCGACTCATCAGCTTTGGATGACCCACTTAACTTTAACTGAGTCAGCTAACCAATACAACATGTACTGCTTTGGACGGGAATTGAGAGGTAGACTGCATGGTAAGCTACTAGCTAGTACTGCAATACATGGTTAATTATTAGTGAAATTAATTTATTTAGACTAGTTTAAGATTCTTTTTTGTTTTTAGATTAACAAGTTGTGAAAGCACAATTTCCAGATGCCATCGTCTCCAACTCAACGTTGGCTTTTTTGCAAAATATTTGCAGCATCTTAATCAAATTAACACAAGAGGTTAAAATCTTAGACAAATTTAAAACCTCCATATTAAGGCCACCCTGAAATTTCAGTGCCAGATTTTAAATGCAGTTCTTATAAACCATAAATGAAGGTTCAGAATTATAAAAGCCAACCTTCCAAACACTTCTGCTAATTAGAAACATTTTAGTGTGACCTTCATTTATTTGGAAACGATCTTGTCTTTCCATACCATTCACAACCAAAATTTAATCTGCGTTTGGAAATTCAATAATTTCATTTGGTTTTGCCTGGAATGTTCAAAACTTCAATTAGTTGGGGTCCGCAGATGAATCTGAACCATAACAGCAACTGATGCCCTGAATGAATCAATGTTCTTCTGTCAATGCGATATGTCCCAGCTTTCGAAAGCGTCAACGCTATAAAAGCACTGTTTATAACATTTTACAACCATGTGGCGGTAAATATTCAATGAAATGGCCCTTTTACATTTTTACAGTGGCTGTGAATGCAACAGATATGATAAGATCACTAGTATCACTCCCAAGGCATGACCATCATGCCTTGGGAGTGGCATGGTGGCAAAATAAGGCTATTGCGAATTCCTGATCTAGAAGGCTATATTGATTCCAAAACCAGCTTCTGAGCTGATTAATGATAGGAAAACCCTTTAATCATCTGCCATATCAGAAGTTTCAATCAGAAGTCAAGTTCAGCTATATGTAATACAGCTTGGTGTGAAGTTAGATTACAAAAAATTGTCAAAAAAGGAAAAAAAAGTCGGTGCATCTACAGCTATTGTATGCCAACCATTTTTTTCTTGCTAATATTTTCTGGAAAGAAAGTACGAATAGCGACTGACCAGCCTCAGCATGTTTGTTACAGTCTAACCAAGACTAAAGCTAGCCTATTCAGGACTAAACCTAGCCTATCTGCGCTAACAGGCAGCAGAGAAATACAGCAATCCAATAGGTGATCGCATTTTGCATTAAAGATAACACTAAAGTGTTCTCTTTTTGTCACAATATTTAATAATCCCCTGATGTTAGTAAATATATCTTATGATAATAGTTGCATTTTTCTGAGTTCAAATAGTTAGCATGCTAGCACATCAGTTTCTGTTTGTGTATTATAAGACTGGCGGGCCGCCAGGCTAAGCATCATTTGTTTATCCATTAAAAAAAAAAAATTTTTATAAACCTGTAACAGTGACGGAAAAGGCAGGGGATGATGGTAGGTTTCTAGCTGTATGTTCTGCCCCTAACAAAGTCAACTATGAAACTACCGTTAGCATACATATAGCAGATTAGAACCACAACCCTGAAGCCATGGCAGGCTACCTGAAACTTTGTCTCTTTTAAGTGCCTTGCAAGAAACGACATTTTCATAAATTCTACAAGCGCAAAACTCTTTCAGCTCATCGCGCTGGTACGCGGTTACACATTACATTAGAAAGCCAAAGAATCAGAGTTAGTGTCCGTAAGTGAACACACGTCAGAGGCTTACACTGGCTCTATGTTGCACAGACAAGGACCTTATTCACAAATCTGTCCGTCCACAAAAGAATAGCGACTCAAGACCTCAATCTGTTTAAAAAGAGTACTCTTTACAAAACCATCTCGTACTAATAAAAATGCCATGGCTTGCCCTTCGGAGTGCTTTTTGGCTCCAACCAAGAAGGACAGAGCCGACTTCTGTTGCTATAATTTATTATTTAATTTGCTCAGCCTTTGGGTATCAACATTACAAGCAATAATTATGGCTACAACTTGGAGTTAAACTAATAAAAGCAACACAGGATACCATCTAAAGCAGCAAAAATGTATTCTAAGAGTCTGGGTTCCTGAGCATTGTATGGTAGCATTGTCTGCATGTTAAATACAGACACAGACAGCAGGCTCCCCTCTGAAAAACCACCAGTTTTTAAATCAACGCCACTGATAAAACACATAGTGGAAAAAACACAGAGTTTACCCTTCCACTTGGAGATAATTAACCTGACTAAAATAGGTATATAATGAACATAGACTGCAAATGTGGCCTGTACCAAATAAATTGGCTAGCTTAGTCTGATAGACTTTCCATGGGGGAGTGTGTGCCGTGCATTTCTAGGTTCTTATTGGGAATTCAGTCACAACATCAACACTTTAGTGGCTAGGAAGAACTAAAAGTTTCTGAACAGGAGTGAAGGGGAATTTTCATTGATTTTTTCCTACAAAGCACTCAGCAAAGGAACAGAAAGTTCAAAATCTGATTTCAGAGCCATGGAGCATCAAGTTCAGATTTTCACATTGAGTCGCTCAGACCCTTTTTTTTTTTTGGCAAACTGGGCAACAGGTGGGCATATAACTGGCTAAAATGCAGTGAGGTCTTTAAAAAATTAAGCGAGACAAAGCACAGAAATGTGAGAATTATTTTACAATCAAAGGTCAACTTTAAAGCGAGAGAAAGACCTTAGCAACATTGCTCCGTTTTATATTTTAAAGAGTCCATCTCAAAGTTTATGATGAATTAAGAACATTTGTGGGAAACGCTGCAGATGTAGAGGAACTAGAGGAACAAGTTTAAATAGAGAGAAAGTACAAGTTGTAGGTAATCCTCTAGTGTAGCATAGTGCTATTAAATCATACGTATAACAATAAAATCCTATTTAACTGCAGGGCTACATAATACCAGCTGCTCTCTTCAAACACTAATGTAACCACTAGTGCTAATTTAAATAAAATTTATGATCAACCGTTACAGAAAAGCAATATTAGACTGCTGTATAAATTTTGTCTCTATAAATAATAAAATCGATTCTATAGCTTAATTCGATTTTTGGCCTACCATGTTGTTTGGTAAGCATGTTTTACAGCCTCTATTTATTTAGACTTTTGATTCAGATCAACTCTGACAGAACATTAGGGCCAAGTCGAGATTTATCTTATTTTTAATAAGAAGTAAAGTCATAATATTAAAAGGATACAGTCATAACGACACAAGAATGAAGTTGTACAATAATAAAATCGGAATATTATGAGAATAGTCTCCGTAGGACCAGAATAACAGCGTACTATTAGGAGAATGAAGTAGTAATTTTATAAGAACAAAAAAAAATTAAATGAGGAATGTTGAGAAACTTGTGAAGATATACTTTGCTGTCAGTTTTACAGGTAGAGAAATACTTAATCTTTTAACACCTCAATATTAAATTACTGTCAGTAGCAGCACTTTGAAACGATTGTGAAAACAACTGAGCCTGTTTTGAAAGAGCGACACAGAGGGAGTCGGTCTATAGAAGCTTTTTATCCTCAAACAACTTTTTTCACTTAACTTTAATGCATTCTTCTGGTAAAACCGCATCATTATTCTGCTAATATTACGACGACACTCTTAATTAAACAAAATATTTGCCATTGTACAACTCACAGAAGGGATGACTGAGATAAAAGACAATTTAAAGATATATTTTCCATCTCTTGAAATAGGAAATCGGACCTGATATGAAAAAATGTTAGATTTTATTTTTAACCCATCTCACCCAGCCCTACTTATATTTAAACAAAGGGAATTATGCTGCAACTTTTTTTTTCCCCTGCTGGATTTGTTAGTACAGATTACCAACAAGGTTACGCTTGGATCGTAACCTGTGGGATTTAATCACAGCTTTCAATGACGCAGTTTGCTTCAAATCATTGATTTGTTTTACTGTCAACCTTTGATTGTAATGACAAATACCAATGTCTCTTTGGGTTGTAAATGTTAATTAACGCGCAAAATAGACATCGAAACTATTCTGTTGCCTTTCAGGGCTCCAAGCGACAAATCTGAATCGGTTATGGCAGGCTTTATGAATACTAGAGATGAGAAACTGGCAAATAAAATTATGCAGTCAGATAAATGAAAAAATTCCATTAAAAAAAAAAAAAAAGGGCCACGAACCCAAGATTGTGGTTTACCAAACCCCTCGTGCTGGTGGTCTTGAGCATGTAGAGTTTCAGCCATGTTTCTTTTTTTTTTTTTATATTATTTTCCTTTGTGTAAGCACGACCAAAGGCAAACCGCTCCGTCCAGACAGCACCGACCCTCACATGTGCTCAGCAACTGGCTGGGCTTCCTTTTCGTCGTCCAACTGCTGAGCCACACACAGCAGAATATGGCATGGCTTCCACGGGTTCAACTTTACAGCCTAACAGGCTGGCACTGTGCTGAGGCAGCATGACACGAGGCAACAAATTAAACCCAAGGAAAGATGGCGCCCACGCTGACTCGCCGCTTAGCCGGTGAAGACGCGCCAACTCGCTGCAAAATCAGGAAGATCGGCTTCCGCGCTCGACTCCATTCAGGGTCCAGAGGAGGTAAACGAGGGGAAGAGTCATCTTTTACTCTGCTGCTCGTTTGTGTCGAATCGGTGGGATGATGTTCAGAGAGGCGCAGTGCTGTCCATAGCAGTCGGTAATATGATCAGCACTTGGTTAGGCTAAGTGAAGCTGTCATCAAGTGATGCAGATTGGGGTTTTTTTTCCCCTCTCAGTGAAACCGTAATGTACTTTTTTCTGCTCTTAAAAAAAATAATAAAAAAATCAATTAATGTGTTTACATTCCTGCTGGTATTTGCACAGTCTTATATTTTTACTACTTTTTTTTTATTAAGAAATTTATGTAATATCAAAGTAGAAAGTACATGGTGTAGTACATTACATTTTCACTCACTTTTAATAAAATTTCCACTTCTGTTTTTCTGCACTGGTATATGCTGTATTGTAAATAGACTTGGTTATTAAACTTCAAAACACATGAATATCATGTACTTTTTTTTTTTGGAAAAGTGAACCGACATTGCTTGGATCATGAGTCTGACTTTCCTGTTTCTAAGAACTGCTCAGTATTTTCTCTTATAGTCTCGTAGAGTATATTATGATTTGTTATTTTTAATGTAGGTTTTTACATACATTGCCTTTAACACTTTTGCAACTTTTTTTGTGTGTGAACTATTCTATCTCATGCTGCTGTTACACCTGAATTTCCCCTTTTTGGGACAATAAAAGGCTGTTTTTATTTTTTTTTAAACTAGTGATCCAAAAGGGAAGTCAACTCTACTCTGCTCTGTTCTACCACGATGATACGAGAGGACGTTAAGATGGAACTGTCGTATTCCACATCCTACACTGGGGACAATTTGCGAGCGTTTCCTGTATTTACCACCACATTATGAACTGCAACCCGCAGCTGTTTCCACACAGTTCAAAGGCTTTATCGTCAGGTAAATATTGTCCAAACAGAACGCGAGTAAGCCGGACGCAACAAATCAATTAATCGCACGATGACGTCAAAACAAGCGAGGTCGTTTCCATTTGTAAGATTGTTTTTCTGTCTACCAAAAAGCTGGATGGTGTTTTGGTCTCAACTTGGTGGTTTTTTTTAAGGGCAATTTTGTTTACAGAGACTCAAGGATACACTTATTCATTTTGGATATTTAACATGTCTTCCAGTTTCAGTGTTAAATGTTTGTCAGAAATTAACGTTTATTGATCTTTCATAGGGCGTCCTTGCATTGTTATACAATTACCGTTATATGACTTCAAAACAACAATCTCATCGTTTATCGCAATAACTTCAATTTTATGGTCCAGCAGAAACTGTTACCGTGACAGGCCTAAATGCTCACTCCCTTTAATGACAAGGTTTTTAAGTATTATGTACGTGTCTAGAGGCCTTTAGACCATACTTAGTTTTTCTTCAGCTTTCTTCAGATGGAAATTGGAAGAAGTCACATCAGTGCCTTGATAAAGTTTCTCTACTTTTTTTACATGTTATGTTACAAAGCCAAACTTCAACGTATCTTTTCAGAATGTCATGCGACAGACCGAGTTATAACTTGACTTAATTGAATAATTTTAAAGAACAAAAGGGAAATCGTTTACCAAAATGTTTGCGTTTAGATTTAGTCTTAATGAGGTGCTTTCTAGAATCATCTTTCTCTGCTATTACAGCTGTCTATCTCTTAGGGAAGATCTCCATCAGCTTTGCACATTTAATAAAAATTAAAATGTTTCGCCTTTTGCAAAAGGAGCGCTTTAATCAGCGCAGCAGTGTATCTTGGAGATGAAAGCATCATGCTATGGGGTTAGGCGTTGATGGAAAGACAAATGAAGCCGAATAAAGAGAAATCCTGGGGGGTTAAAAAAAAGTCTTATAGAAAGTATGAGACTTCAGACATATAACCAGACTAGTCAAGAAGAGTTTAGATGCTTGAAAATTGATGTTCAGACCCTCTTCATCCAATCAGACTGAGCTTGAGCTGCTGTGAAAAGATGCTAATGTGTGGATAGACACATTAGCATTAGTTCACCCAAAATATGTGCAGCTGCAAACTCCAGTGAAAGATGACTGTGCAGATGTACAGATGTCATGTTTGTCCCCCTGATTTTTATGTGTAAAAAAAAAACAAACAAAAAAACGAACAAGAACTAATGTTCTTACAGTTTCTTTGCACTTCATAGGTTCATACTCTTGAGGTTTGTGGTTGTGATATTTTAAAGCTTTGATATTTTTAGTACGTTGAATTAACAGCCTGAATAAATACCCATCAAAGAAATTTTGATTTAGACTTAAAGAGGACAATTTTCAGCGGAAAGCCTGGTTGGTGTGCTAATTTGTATCCAGTCGAAATTACTTTTGAACTAATTTTCTCTCATTGCCTTTGAAGTTTCACATCAGTCCCTGTGTTGTAGCAGTGGCAGAAACTGTAGCAGTAATAGTAAAGCGCTGTGCTACGTCTAACGAAGAGCAAACCACCGGAACCGGCCCTAGTGATGAAACCAGCCGTCTGCTGTGCTCGGTGTACCTGAATCGCCCTCCGCAGTGCTGGCATTGGTCCCCGACCCAGCCGGGGAAACACACACAGCTGCCCGTAGCGGTGTTACACTGTCCGTTCATACACGGTTTGTCGCATTCCTTCGCCTCGGTGAGACCCGGCAGCCCGGAGAGCAGCACGACGGCCGAGAGCAGCAGCGCGGTTGTGAGCATCAACCAGCTCCGGCCGGGGCCGGAGCCGGAGCCCGAGCAGGCCCACCGCGTCGCCCCGTACATTCTCTCACAAAAGATGGCTGCTTGAGGCAGGCGGTCCGCCGCTTCGGGGGATAACCACCCAGGGAGCCGTCAGTCTGCGTGGGCTCTTTCTTTATCGCCGCGGTTGTAGCGTTTCCCTGGAGGTAACAGCGGAGGCTCTTCGCTGAAGGAAAGGCTTCGCTGGTTACTTAGTTCCCATCATTTCAGCGGCTGTTTCCCAGCGCCGCACCGAGCCGCATATTGACGTCCAGAAGTGACGTTATGGCGACGGAAATGCGCAACGCAGCGTCCGTGGCCTGGAACCTTTATTTTGAAAACAGGTAATAAATCCCGCCTCCTCAGGTTGGTATCTCCGCTGTGAATCTCGGTGTCATTTCTCACATCATTTTAATTTATTTGTTGTAAAAAGTTTACTTGTACAATATTATTCTGCTCATTTGCACTCTTGCATTGCTCGTTCATATGAACACCATTCACTCTTTCAAACTCATAAAATACAAAGTCAAACGTATGAGATAAAGTCATAATTGATAACAGGTCATAATTATGAGATACAAAGTCATAATTTCGACATTCAACTCGGTAGTTTTGAGATTATGCTGTTGATGTTCAGTTAAAAAAAACATGCAGTTGACGTGAATGAGTCCTGCATTTCAAATATTTTAGTTTGAGAAGGTCTTCAAGCTAAAATGTTTAATGGCTTACAGTTTCATGTAAACACTAACGTTTCACGTTCAAATAACGTATGCTTAGGCTACATATTATAATGTTATATTTTATTAGGTATTGTTTGTAACTGGAGGGAAATCTGATTTCTCAAGACCACGGGATGTTTCAGAGGAAGTCATTTAACAACTGGGAAAGAAATAAGTAGCTGTTGGACAAAATCATTTAACAATTATCATACAACGCTATTATACAGACATAAAAACACCTGGTAAAGCCATATGTTTTATCACTTGCCATTTTGTGCTGCCTTTTTATTTTCAATTACTTGTAAAAACAAAACACACACACAAAAAAAAACAGTTTCAACAATTACATTTTTCCTGAAGGTATATTGATTCCAGCTTATGACTAATGCGAAGTTCTTTTCAAGTTAGAACAAAGAAAGTTGGTGGAAGAAGAAGAATTGTGAGTTCATCTGAAAGGCAGTGGGTTTGTGTTTAGCTGATCAAAAAGAAAACAAAGCATAATCAGATTTAGAGGCTGATATAACAGACTGACTTGATGAACAGAATATTGCAGATAAAACTACCTCTTTTGTAGTTTTCCCCCTAACAACCAATCAGAAGAACAGCAGCGGTGACTCAGACTACCCCTGCAGAAATGCCAAACAAGCTTCGACACATTCCCCTCGTCGCTCTCAGGTTCGCTCTCCGCTGACAGGATCCAAAGCACCAGGCAGGGTTGGTGTCAGATACGTTTACGGCCTGCAGTGTTCATGTGCGCCTTCGCAAACTGAAATCTGTCATTTTTAATATTTCTTGTGAAGTAATTGTCTTCCTCCAGACAACCCACAGTCCTGCAGCTCCGTTTTTCTCTTCAAGACATCTCGGCTGATTTCTTTGGACTTTCCCACCGTTACAAAACAAAAAAAAAGCATGGTGTTCTAGGTGTGGAATTAAAACACATCCACAGGTGTGACTCCAGCTAACTCAAATGTGTTGACTAACCTGTTTATCATCATCATCTGGAGTTTCCCTTATTGTTTAAAGAGATAGTAGAGTAGAATAGAAATATCTTTTATTGTCCCCACTGGGGAAAGTTCAGGTGCAACAGCAGCAAAGTGACACGCAATTGAGTCTTGTAGCTTCACACAAAGATAAAAGTATAAAAATACCAAGTAATATATATGTATAATTTGAATAAAGGGTCAAGAGTTGCATTATTTTGACATGGGAGGCTTGAGGGGAAGAAAGCAAGCAAGCTGTCATGTTTGATGTTTTACGAAGAACCTTTGCACAAAGACCACACCTGATAAGAGAAAGACATTAATCGTCCCTCGCAGTAATCAGACTTCAAATGAGCAGAGAGAGAATGGGGGGAAAGACATAACAAAGGGGTCAAAGGTCAGGATTTGAACCTCTGATGGCTCAGTCAAAAGTAATATTTCTGTATTTGATGCACCAGCGTAGCCCCAGGTAACAGCCCCACTGGCACAAACAAAGCCTGGTTTTTGAAGTAATGGTCTTTGTCTGTGGGTTTACACAGTTTGTGAGCTGAACTGAATGTTCACTCTGTGTCCTTAACGTGTCCTCGATTAACCTTGAGCTTAACTTCTGCCTCAAGCCGGCCGGTGTTATCCAATGCCAGAAAACTCTGTCCCTCTGAAACTGTAACCAGACGGGTTCAAAACAGTAACAGTGTACATGTGTTTGTGGTACAAAGGTCAGAAAAAATAAAAATAATAATCTGACCTGGTCACATCACACAAAAAATGTGGTGACATCACATTTTTGCAACTTATGTGTGCTGATCAGTGTTGAGTTAGTGCAAGGACAGGCAGACAGGTAGTGATGGGTTAACCGAGAGGCACAGAACCAGTGCCATGTGTGAAGCCCGATCAAAGAAATCAAACGTGGATCAACTTGTTGCACACAGACAAAGAAAGAAATGATGAGGACCAGTGCAGTGCTTTGGGATTGATGTAAAATAAGCCCAAAAAACCCCATAGATGTTTAGAGACTAACCTTCATTAAATAATATCTGAGGAAATTGTAGCCAAAAGTTTGGAAATGATCAGTATCGTCGTGGTGCGTCGTTGTGAGAATCAGACCCAAATGCAAGCAGAGGTGGCGAGTAGATGGTGGATATTTAATGAGAAAATAACAAAACAATGAGTTACAAAGCAACAGGGAGGACATGGGGAGCGAGAGCAGGAACAAACAGGAACCAGGTACAAGGAGGTAACAGAAAAATCCAGTGAGGAATGAAGGAGACTGGAACTGTCAGTGCTGGAACAATGAAATGGGACTGATTGATAACTGGGTGCAGCTGTGAGGGCGGAGGAGAAGGCAGGCCGAGGGAGAGAGAGGGGAAGATGGCACAGTGGAGCCAGGAGAAGCTGGGAAAACATGAATAACTATAACCAACAATAACTAAACAAACACCAAAAAAGGCTGATCAAAAGAAAAGACTGAAACTAAGGCTAAATAGGGTTAAACAACGCAGGTGGACAAGCAAACAGAACTCATACTTTAAATAAACGTACCAAGTTTTGTTCAGAATCTTCACTCTGTAATCTTGGACCTAAAGTCAGTGTTAGACTACAGTTAAACCCTCTTGTCGTCCGGAGCCCAAAGAGTTAACTGCTCTGGATTAAGAAGAAAAATCCCTGCTGAACCTCAGAGACAACATCTGGCCAGACAGAAGACACCTTAACTCCACCATCCATTACTGACTGGGAAAAATCTCAGCATCAGTCAGGGTTTGGCCCATAGATGAGTTAGTCCAACATGACAGAATGAACTGTGGAGGTTAACACGAAGGTCAACATTTTACACTGTAGATTCATTGCATAAATGCTGTTTGATAAGAAAATACAAAATATTTATCCATGCACAGTCATGAGTCTACATATTCATACATTTTGACTTATTTCAGTTTTACTGATTGAGTGACTTAGAGGGTTCTCCTTCATAGATCATGTTTTGGGGAACACCTTGTCAGAAGCTTGAATTTATGTCAGCCTTGCATGAATGGCACCAGTAGGGGTCCAGACCCTCACAGTATACTGTAAAAGGGGCTGCCGTAGCATCAGTAATAATTCAAAGAACATTTTCATTTCACTCAGAAGCTTGTTGACTACTGTAGCTCAGTGTGCAAAGCCAAACAGTCCACAGAGGCTTGACCCCAACCATACGGTTTGTCTGCCAGCTTGCGGAAAGTCGGCTAGTGCTGCTGTGAAGAAGCAGCACTTTTACACCGATTTAGCAAGTAGTAAAACTTCATAAAGCAGTGGCAGCAATACCTTAAACCATGGTTGCTAAGAAGACATTGGTTTGCAGAGGTTTTTCCAAGTTCAACTCCACCACAGTGGCAATTAACGCCGTGCAGGTCCTCGACTCACAGGGAGATATTTCACCCCTAGCTAGAGAAGCGCTGAGCTTCGTACCTGTGTGGCTGACTTTAAATGCACATGAGCTAGTTTTATCAACACCATTCAGCAATGCCAGGGAACTATCAACCAAGTCTCTGCATGAAAAAATATTTGGAAGCTGGTGTGCAGGCTCACCTTCAATCTCCCATTGTTGCTCGATGGTGTTGACCTCATAGAACCTTATAGATAAAGGCAATAAAACAATTTCACACAGAGAAGATATTTGGCACTCTTTCTTCCTTTCATACTGGCTTCAGGGCTGAAAAACAGCGGGCCAACATCCACTGGTGAGTCATTACATGAAACGCTCACAGAAAAATTACCCAGTGGCAGGCCGTTGGCTCCACCATGGAGCCTTCACATTGTTTAGGAGCCATTTCTTCTTATTATTTTGAATGTGTGAAAGAAGTTACACACCAGCTCCACCGGCCATAGAATTTGGCTATTTGACATTTTGAAGATGAATTTGCTTAATGGAAACACGGCAATTCAGAAAAAAAAAAATCTTCAATAAAAAGTTTTGGCTCTAGGATGAGGTGGTTTTTCTAGCAATATTGATATTGGTTCATGTCGCACCACACGAGTCACATGATCGACAACCGGATGTTGCCACTGGCGCAAACCATGAAGAAGAAAACGACAGGAAGTGGTCGGAGGATTATGGTGCAGTGTGTTGTTTCTTTCAATGACTTGGTGCGTGAACAAAATTATTCATATGAGATTTGAATTGCGTTTCTCATTTAATGGAAACACGGTAATTGCGGGATTTTATTTTATTTTTTTTACATTAGCGGAATATTGACAGAGTTTCATACACATTTGTAATGGATACAAAGCTAGTCATGCTAATCAGGAGAGTGGCGTTAGTTCCTCTTAAGTGATCTGGGTAATAATGTGATATTAGTTGAATTCATTTCTTGCAGATGTTTCAGCTTCAAGACTTTTTGCATCTAAAGACTGAATGTTTTTGGGGGGGGTTGAAAATGTTGTCCATTTTGTTCTTGCAGGACAGCAACGAACATCACTTTTTAAGTCAAATATTATCAGTTGGATTCAGGACACCATAAAGGTAATTTCTGCAGCGCTAATTTCATTAGACAGACATGCTAAAAATGGCTCTTGTGCCAAACGTAAGCAAACAGCATGGTTGATATTAGAAGAAAGTACTTTGTCAGAACCTTAACTGGCCAACAAAACTGATGACACACACAACTGTGAAAATTGTATAGAACAGTTTATTAAATTCAGACTTATAAGAAGTCGTATTCCAATGCGCTCCATGGCATGAAGCGCTCAGTGTAACGCCAACCCACAAAGGATTGATCACGCCCACGAAACATAAATAAACCAAATCGACATATTTACAGTTCAACATGGACAGATGGAGAAATGGGATTGGTGCACAGAGACCAAAGCGTCTGCGTGTGCAGGCAGAGGCTCGAGACGCGCAGTGGAAGTGGTTTCCATTCGAACAATTTATCCGAGAAAACTACTCGGGTTTACGGAAAACAAACGAGGACGGAAAACTTAGGATGGGATCACATTTTCTGGGTATGACTGTTAATCCACCAATCAGCAATGCTGCAGTCGGTATACAAAGATGATGCGGTATTTTACTAATGTAGTCGAATACAGTTGTGAAGGTTTGTCCCGTTATCCAACATGTATTTGGAGCAAAATTCATTCTGGAAACAAAAACTCCTGAGGAATGATTATTCCAAACCCTCTCGTGAAATATAAACCAGTAATCAAAGAGAAAAATTGCAACAATATTTCTATTTTTTTTTTAAAAATGTCAGAAAAGGATTAAAGTAACATACAAAAACAACACCAGGAGGGTTTGGTTTTGACGAGGCGAAATCACTTAAAATCCACCCAGCTTCCACTTTTAACAGGGTGGGCCTTCTTTAAATTTGGAAACAGTGATAATTTTACAACTCTGAATCATCGTGTGTAAACTGACCAGATGAACGAACAAAAACCATCAGTTTGACTTCCTCCGTCTGACACAGTCAAGACTAACGTGATCTAAAAACCCTGCAGAATGACAATAATAATAAAAACTGCACTCATTGTGAAAAAAGAGGTGTTTAGAAAAGTACAATCATAGAAAGCACAACCTACAGCTAACAGTTTGTGTGTGTAGTTCCAAAAATCAGGTCATGTGACTCTTCCAGCGCATTAAAACAAAGGCCATGTGGATTACACAACCGTCATCAGGTCCAGGTCCCCCACAGACACAGCAGAGGGGATAAAACAGTACCAACCAACTCTTTTTATGGAAATGCTGTATTGTTGTGACACAGGAAAGCTGCAGAACTCAACTTCTGTTTTTGTGTGTGTGTTTTTTTTGCAGCGATGCACCGATCTGAGCACAGATTTATTCAGGTTTCTTTTTACGCCATTTATTAAATGCATCAAAACTGCAAAGATTACACTACTTTAGGTTTGCAAATGCATCAACTAACATTTATCCTCATTTTCAAAGTGCAATATGAAAAATTAATCAAAATCGAATGAAGGTCATAAACATATGCTTCAATTAATAAATGGGGACTATCCTTCATTTTCTGTTGAATTTAAACTCCATTACTTTGCCCTATATTTTATATCAGGTCAGTTTTCAATCTTTATTGAAAGTAACGGATCAAAAGCATTTTAGCCACACGTCAGTAAAAATGACTATCATGATGCTAGCTGTTGTTAGCCCAAAGTTAGTTGTTTTAAAGTTTGATTTAAAACAATTAACTCCACTATTTCCCCCCATATTTTATATCAGGTCAGTGTTCACTCTGTATGAACATCAAATATTACATTTCGGAAAGACGTTGCAGCCAAGTGTGGAATTCAAGTTGGACATCAGTTGGAGTTGCTAATTGCCATGATGCTAGCTATAGTTAGCTCCTATACGCTAATAATGTATTTTTCTGTTAGATTTAAAACAACCACCTCTGTTGTTTTCTCGTGTATGTTATATCTGATCAGTGCTCAGTCTATATTGAAAGTAAAAAAGATCAGATTTAGGAAGGACGTTAAAGCTAAGTGTGGCATGTGCAACTACAGCTAGCTACGCAGGCTAGCTGTAGAGAGCTGTAAATGCTAATAATGTATTTTTCCTCCATTTGATGCACTTAAACAGTACAGGTACATGCTTACAAGTTGTTCAAATTTATAGTAAATATGCTATGAGCTTAATGAGATCCAAAAACTCATGTGGTCTTCATCAGAAGGTTTTATTTGGATTTTAGGCTGACTTATTGTTGTATTTTTGACTGTGAACTTGGAAAATCTGATTTTGGAATACAAAGTGTACCCATCAGCAGCTCCTACACATCAGACCTTTTCAAAATGGGGATAGGTTGGTCAGACTTTTTTTGTTCCAGCGGGCAAATTTAAAAGGTGGGTACATGTTGCCGTCATTTTGGCAGGCCACTATTTTCACAGCTGAAAACGTTCGCTACAAAACGGGCTAAACAAAAGTCAATGACCAGAACTCATTGAAGTCTAGCTCTGTTGTAGCAGCCGAACCTTGAAACGCTTTCACCGATACTGGAAATGACAAACCTTAGGTCTTCTTCACACAGTAACAACATCCACACTGAGAACTGTTATCACTAGCTGACAATTCTTGTGTATGGTGTGTTCACACATCGGAAGAATACCAGATGTTTGAGATTTGTATTTGCCCGTCGAACTGAAAATTTAGCGGTGCATCTCTACAAAAAACAAACAATTTCCTTTATTACTGTAACCATAAAAAAGTTTTAGTTTTGTGCGTTTCAGGGGGGGGGGAATCGCCAGCAGAAGGCTGTTGAATCATCCATAATCAGAGGTGTGTTATCGGTTGCAGAAAAGTACACTTAGCTGTCTTTCCAAATGGCACTCCGGGTCCTGCAAGCTTCCCTCTGGTGTTTTTTTTTTCTTCTCTTTCCAAAGCAAGGCAACGCCCTCCACTTGGTTCCCCAAAAACATGTGAAAACAAACACTGAGAATAATTTCATAGAGGTGACCACCGTGGTCTGGTCTCCAGGCGGGGGGGGGGTCACACTGTAACATTCAGCTATCCATTAACGGCAAAGAGCGAACCTCCTCTTTGTTTTCGTCTCTCACAGTATATCACACTATCTTACAGGTCAATATGAAAAAAAAAAAAAGCCTTTTACAAGCAATGATATTACGATATGTACAACATTGGTCAAACTTATCTTAACCAAAGCGGGGGAAAAAAGGGGTATAAACAAAGTTTTGCCTTCAACTATGTACAAATGGAAAAGAAGAGGTGCTAGAAAAGGATTGAGCACCTCGGGAGTTAATCTGGAAAATTTATACAGAGAAAAAAGTACTGGCTTTAAGATAAAAACAACAACCTCACATTCATTCCTTCACGTTTCTGTCTGATACATGCAAAACGACACGAGGGTTAGCGCTAGCATTCAGCCTGAGAGGGCAGACGGCCCCTTTCTAAAGGTAAGTCACATCTGGCGGACGGGACTCAAACTCCTCTCTATGCAATACATCATCTCTTATTAAAAAAAAATTTATGAAAAAAAGATGGTTGTCTTCTTTTTTTTTAATGTTTTCTTTTTTTTTGGTCTTCCAAATCAGGCAGGTTGTGTGTGGGAACACCACTCGGTGTTCGCACGAGCATCAAAGGCCCCTTCGGAGTGAGGAGTGTCCCCTTGGTTCTTCATACCTGAGGCGTAGCGGTGTGGGATTGAACACTGGCTCAACGTTGGGAGCGAGCAGCACGTTTTGACCGGATCTGTTTGTTTTTTGTTTTTTTTTTAGCATCGGTGTCGAGGATGATTTTGTTAAGAGTGAGAAAAGAGGCAGTTTCTAGAGACAGATCAGAGGTAAACGCTGCAGAGAAATCACTGGGCAGGTTTACACACAGCTGGCTGAGAGCAGGATAAAAAAAAAGAAGAAAAAAAAAAGAACCTGCCCTTCGTTTCATTGAAATAACCACAAGAAAAATGCTTTTGAAAGAAACTTTCCCCCGTTTTAAAGGGTGAAAGCTGGGTAGTATAACGCTGCATGAACGATCAATGCCACGATGTTTGTCTAGAGTTAACTGTGCGGGATATAGTCTACGTCTAAAAAGTTTTTTGTTGCTATTCTCTGATGGCGATGCGACCGGACAGGGCAGGGTGGGGCTTCTCGTATCGGGCAGTCGTCGCACGCAGCGTTTTCAGCTGGAGGACGCCTGGCGTGCGGGGCGGCCCATGGAGGAGGAGCTGTAGGTGCGGGAGCGCTGCCTGACGGCGAGCCGGCACGGCAGCTCCAGCTCCTGGAACAGGGACATGGCAGTGATGTCGGCCGCCTCGGGACGCTCGCCGGGGCTCAGAGACAACATGCTGCGCACCATGATCAGCTGTTAACAGAGAGGCGGACATGTTTGGTTTGTGAGACATCAATGCAGTCGAGAATACAGTTTGGTGAGTTGTTTGGCTAGTACAGAGTGGCGGCATTTTAAAGAGTCCGAGAGTCACAGGTTGTGCTCCAGGATTATGTTAATCTCATTACAACGTAAACAGCTCTGCTAAGCAGCAACTGTAACACTCACAGGATGAGTCAGTGTCTGATTTAACAAGAAAAACAACTTGGGCTCAAACGACTGATCACAATTAATCGAATATTTAAACAATCATCAACTAATTCAGAAATCAATCAATTGTTAAATTGAGTATATACTACAAAAAAGGGCATCTGATGAAACCACAGTCAGAGAAGAAATTAAGTCAAAACTGTTAAAAAAAAAAGTATATTTTGCATTTAAGATAAATAAAAATCTCCTATTAAGCACCTTCTATTATCCAATTGTTAAAAAATAATCAAATGATCAGCCCTACATTGTACTGATGTCAAGTCAAGCAAAAAGGACAGAATTTTTCTCAAGTTGAGTTTTTTCCTAACTGCAGATTCATCCTTTGGAATGCTGTCACTGCATTTTAGGCAATAAAATGTTTGTTTTTGTTCCCCATTTCAAAAACAAAAATACTAATAACATTAGAAAAGCAAGTATTTTTACTGTGTTTATGATATTAGTATGGAACAACCTTAAGTGGTTAAATTTAAAATCCAATGAACCGATTAATTGTTGATTAATCGATTACTAAAAACCGTTGGCTGCAGCCCCGCAAACAACACGTTGAGTTTTTATTAAGAACACATTAAAGTTATAAATTTCCCTTCATATTGAATAAAAGCATCAAATTTGAAAGATTTTATGCTCTTCTAAATCTGATGCGACATTCAGAGCTTTAGGCGATAAATTAATCCAAAACCACATCATAGTTGGATTAGTGTGGACGGGTCATTTACATCTACTCTCTGATAATATTACAGGAAAAAAAAAATCCTGAAGAAATTGTAATCAAAGCTTCCATAGAAATCGACGAATACAGATGTTAGTTGTATTTGTAGCCACTAGGTGGCAGCAGATGACCACTCACCTCCTCAGCGTTGTTTCTGGAGAAAAGTTCTGGGAAGCGCAGAGCTCTCACCTCGGTGAGCGTCTGAAAGGAGGAAGGTAAACACTTGTGAGTGATTTAGCAAGGGTTCATTCTGTGGACTTTTCATCATGTTTGAATCACAAACTTTAATTTGTGATTCAAACCATAACAGCTAAGTAGGAGGGAATCATCTAAAGGGTGGTGAAGAGTTGCAATTATTCAGTAAATGTCTAGAGACTGAAATGTTTGCCTCTCTTTTTTGCAAAGTAGTTGATTGAGTTTATTGATTGACTAATGTTTAATTGATAAGCAGCAATTTTGTTAAAAGTTTTTTTCTCATATCCAGAAGGCCGGCTGTCATGATAGGCTGAAATTAAAAAAGAAGCAGCACATGATTATATTTTAAAAATTTTTGTGAAAGCTGCATTAAATGCTGATTGAATAAACAAGCAATTGTGGCTTTATCACATTATTAAACTTATTTAGACAGATGACAAACATCCTAATAAAATACCCTGAAGTTTGTTACTGCGACATGGTTAAATGTCAAAAAGTTTAAAGGGGCGGTATTGTGATTGTGACATTTTATAGCACAATGAAGTAACAATGTTAACTTCTTTTTTTTTTAAATGCTGTAGATACCAAATAAGACTTAAATGAGACATGACGTTGTAATTTAACGCCTTGAAATTGGGCCTTTGTCTCTTTAAGAAACTCCTGCTCTTTCTGAAGCTCCGCCTTCAGGAAGTCATCACAACATGGCTCCTTTATTTAACAATCTTTTTACCAGCGTTGCTCTGAGAAGTAACTCCTGTAATGAGCTCCAGAGATGTGTAGTTCCACCGAGGAGGAGCTGAGCCTCAAAGGCGGTGTTAGGTCCAACCAGGTGCCTTACACTGCTGAATGGTTGCCATGGAGACTAAAGGATTTCTTTATACTTTAAAATTTGCCTTAAAAGAACCATGGCAACACTCCAGATATGTTTTTTGATGAGGGAGTAACATTATAACCTGATATAAAGCTCAAAAAAGTCGATTTTACATGATACTGCCCCTTTAATAAGTAATGAATATTTCTTCGAGGCTCAAAATCAGGAGATAATTATAGGTCTGTGTGTTTGCTGACTCACCCTCACTCTCTCCATCTGGGTCCTGAAGGGGTACAGCAGCTCGAACAGGATCAGCCCCAGCGAGTAGATGTCCACCTTGTGAGAGTACGAGTTACCGGAGAGCTGCGGGGCAGAGCAGACACGGCGGCGTCAGTCTCGTGGTCGTGTTCTGCAACAGAGTCACTTCTGCAGCAGCGTTCGTTTTCCTTCACCTGCTCCGGGCTCATGTAGAGCTTGGTGCCGACCTGGCCCGTGTGCCGGGTGAGGAGCGGGGCGGGGGTCAAGGCGCTGGGCTCATCCTCGTCGTCCTCCTGGTCCATGGCGGTCACCAGGCCGAAGTCCCCCACCTTCACCACGTCGTCCATGGTGAAGAAAATGTTGGAAGGCTGGAGGGAGCAGAGGACAAGTTGAGTTGATTTGTGCAGCACACGTCAGCCACCAGGCAGTTCAGAGCGATTTAAATAATGAAAACATCAGCCAATTCTAAAACATCCCATTGCGTCAAAAGCATGAAAGTTATCAAGCAAATAAACATTAAATATGTTGATCAATGTTCCAGTTATTATTAATCAAAAGGACCTCTAAACAGGCGGTGGGGTTTTTAGCTTTCATCTAAATGAACTCAGTGTTTTCACTGTTTTTGCAGATGTCTGGAAATTTTCTCTTGATGTGTGGTTCGAGGAGTGGGCGACTGTGGCTCTTTGGTAGAGTGGTCGTCTTGCGATCGGAGGTTGTGGGTTCGATTCCAGCTTCCTCCTGCCACATGTCGATGTGCCTCTGGGCAAGGCATTTAACCCCAAATTGCCTACCGATCTGCGTATCGGTGTTATATATGCGTGTTCGTGAGTGCGACTGGGTGACTCTAGTGTAAAGCACTTTGATTGGTCAAAAATGACTGGAAAAGCGCTATATAAGTTCAATCCATTTACCATTCATAGAAGCTGAATGCTGCTTCTCCGTGTTTGGTTCTGGTTCTGGGGATGCAGAGCAGAACCAGAACCAGAAGACATGAGTGGCATGTTTCCAGCAAGCAAATTTATTTTCGAAATGTCAAATTGCACAACGACAAGGTCCATGGGAACACAGCTAATGAACGACCAGGGCAGTCTCAGTACCGTGGTGGGCATGGCAACCGGACAGAAAGACGTCAAAGTGGTTGGTTATCATTAGGAAGGTATTGATTAGTTTTCAATAGGTTGGCTGATGAATGGACAGTTGAAGATTGGCCTGTATTTCTGCAGTAGTGATTTATCCAGACTGTTCTCTTTTTGTCAGAGGTTTACAGGGTTCCCCACAGGAAACTTGCTAAGCCTGGTGGTTGGAACGCTAGTGCAGTCATTCCACCACGTTTTTGAATAAAAAACTATTTAAATTTGGCAGGAAATTTGAAAATATAACTAGGTAACTCTGGGTTATTGGAAGATATTACTAGCACAAACCTAAACTCCAACTCTAAAGTCTTAAAAAAGGTGAACAAAGGAAACATTGTTTTAGTCATTTCATCCTAATTAAAGTACCCAAAATTTCTCGATCCTTTATCCGTGACTTGTCACTTTACTGGCTGAAGTTGTTAGTATGTAGACCAGTAAAGTTTGGTAGTGGTTACAGAAACTGGTGTATAAAAAAAACTTATAATAAATAAACAAACAATTCTTAGCCTGGTGGGGGCGCAAGTAAAGCCTAGAGGCCCGTCAGGCTTATAAAATCCTGGGAGAAATCCTGGGTTTAGGAACTGCTGACACACAGGATGCATACCATTTCTTCCTCCACAGTGCAGGTTTTGCGTGGCTTTACCTTCAGGTCTCTGTGCATCAGGCCCTTGGTGTGCAGGAAGTCAACGGCCTCTGCGATCTGCAGGAAGATGTCCAGACACTGGTTGAGCTCCCTCTGGTCCGGGAGGCACCGCTGAGCCATCCAGTCCTTGAGGTTCTCCTTCCGACAGAGCTGCATCTGGATGTACAGGTACACCTGCAGGAAGGACGCCGTGTTCAAGGACAATCTGACAAGAGGACGACTGAGTGTTTGAGCTGGTTGCTTGGTAATAACCTTTGGGGAAGGCTGGAAGCGCTGGATCGGTTGTGTGGCTGGGAGAGCCAGGGTGAGGGAGGTCGGTCGAGGAGGACTGGAGGAAGCCGGTGGCGCAGCCTCCTCCTGCCTGCTGTGAGAAGAAGAAGAACTCTTCTTCTCTGTGAGCGTTCCGGGACCGGCGGCGCTCGTGCCCGAGTCCGTGTCAGCGTCGGCATCCCGATCGCAGCCGGAGTCCTCGAAGACGATGTCGAAGGAGGAGGAGGTGCAGTCGCTGGGGCCGCGGGGCGGACACAGCTCAAAGGAGTTGGGGGTGTCGGAGGCGTCGGGGTCGGCTTGGCTGTCCCGCTCGGACATCAGGCTGTCGTGGCCCGGCAGCGGCTGGAAGGACAGGTCGCCGTCTCCGTCGTCGGCACTGAAGCCGGCGTTGGAGAGGAGCGCCTGAGCGCTGACAGATGTGTCTCCGTCTGGACCGGACGCGGGGGACACGGAGCTGGACACGGGGACTTTGACCGACAGCACCTCCATGTGGTCAGGGATGCTCATTGGCCAGTCAGTGGTACTGGAAGAGGAAGAGTTATTATTACTACAGGTAGGTTGGAAGACTGGATTTCATTCTGAGGGATTATTAATGGTGACTTGCTGAACTACAGGACAGGACGATTTAAAACCAGCTGGAAATACAATGTTTACCAGGAATTTACAGATAAATATGCAATGGAATAAAACTTTATTACAGAGTGGAAAACATACAGGAAGGTAGCGGGAAAGAAGAAAAAACTAAAAGGAAGGAAAGAAGAAATGTAAGGCAGATAGAAGGAAACAAAGATTAGAAACAAGGAAGGAAGAATGGAAAGACTACAAGGATGGACACAAGTATTGAAGAAAAGGATTAGAGAAAGCAGGATTAAAGGAAAAACAAAAAAGAAAGCAGGAAAATCAAGGGAAAGGAGGAATGAAGAAAAGACAAAAATGAAAAAGGAAGGAAAGACAATGAAATGATGGAAAGAATGAAGGAAAAGGGACAGATCAAAAGATAGACTGAAAATAAAAAAGGAAGAAAAGAGGGAAGAAAGTTTTGATGGACAGAAAGAGGGTAAAAAGGAAGAGAGAAATGGGGGAAGCAAGGGAGGAAGAAAAGAAGCAACAAAAATGAAATAGGAACAATGTTTTTAAAAAATTAGCGAAGGAAGGAAGGAAAGAGAAGATGGAGAGATGGACATAAAATAACAAACAAAGCTCAAAAACAGAAATATTTTCCAAACTCTTTTTTTTTTTTCTATGCTAAACCCATATATCCGGACAACACTCAACTCGAACCTTCCCAGACAGCATGTGACCCCAGCGACCCCCTGACCCTGCCCTCTAACCTGGCGTCCTTGTGCCACCTCCGGTCCATCTCCTCCTGCCAGCCCTCGGGGGGGCTCTCCTGCCAGGCGTTGAAGTAGCGGATGATCCCTGGATGCTCCAGCTTAGCCAGGGCCTTCACCTCTCGCATCACCTTCTCCCGGGCCAGCTCCCTGGACCACACACACACAAACACACACCCACACACACACACACACACACACACGCACACACACACACGCACACACACACACACACACAAACACCACAAGGCTGAAAAACATCCAGCTTTCACACTGAAAGCGCTGGAACTGCGCTAAAAACTATTTGTGACATCGCAATAAAACAGTAAAACTGAAAGTAAAGCTCATTTTTATACTGCAAGAGTTTTAACAGCACCTGGGTGTTGCTATGGATATGGGACGAAAATACATTATCCTCTGAAAGCATGGGAGCTGTAAGGGTATTTTCTTTATTTTAGTTGCAGATTGTAAATATTTAGGTTTGACATCAACAGCTGGACATGAAACAAAGGTCAACTTTTCATGCCACATTTTTATGTTAATTAAGGAACCGAAACCTTTGTTCTTAATCCTTAATCTTGGGAGACTTGTGTAAACATTGATCAACCTGATCCACCAATGTCATCTACCTCTGAAAATCAGAAGCAGCTACATTTAGCGACTTTTCAGACAAAAAAAAAAAAAAGGTTGGAATCAGCAGGTCAGGATTTCTAATGGCGTCGTCCATGAGCCAATCGTCTCTTTCTCCGAACATGAACCGTTCTGTCCCTTTGGTAACGCTTCAACTTTGTCTCATCAGTCCATCAAACTTTGTCCTTGACGCTTCAGGCTTCTCTCTGCTTCTTGGTTTTAGTCGTTTTACTCTGGCCTTCCAAATGACTTCTGGTGTTTGTCATCTTCAAACTGTAGACTCTGCAACTAATACCTCCACACCTGTCCTACAGTGGTTTCCATCATCTGCCGCTGTTGTTTTAATTGGTCTATCGGTTCTTTTCTCTTACGTACTTTCCTAACAATATGGCGGCTATTGCCAGTTTTTGTGCAATATCTCTAATTTTTCATCTTCTCTTCCGTTTTGAATTGCTATTGGCTGTTTACCCCTCAAACACAAACTGGTTTTCTTTTTGGATGCAACTGTACACCATAAATACAGTCTACAAATGCAAAACCAAAAAGAGAATAAGACATTCTGCTGTATTTTTTGTTTAAATGATCATGGCAAGAGGCCCAAAGGGGCAACAACAAACAATTTTCACTCACACATCTCATTACTAGTATTTGCAACCAAAGCCAGAAATAGAGAAATTGCCTTCACGGTTGCAATACTTTTCTGGGGGGAGCAGTACAGATCGGTCCGCAAGTGTTAAGAGAAGCAACATTAAATATCCATGCTTGCGCGTATAAATAATAAATGCACCACTAATATTGGTTTCAAAACGCCAGTTAAGCGTTTGTGTGGTTTTCTGTGTTTAACAAGTAGGCCACAGCTTACATAACCGGCTGTAAAGGAAACAGAGCTGGTAGCCCCCAGCAAGGAAGCGTGCTGCAGCCGGGCGAGAGGCGCTACCTGTTGGGCAGGCGGATCCTTTTGATGGCGTAGTTGCAGTCGTCCACCTTGTTGCGAGCTTCAAAGACGACGCCGAAGCCCCCACGGCCGAGGCACTGCACAGGCTCGAAGTCAGTTAGGTACCTGGGAGGCAGGAGGGAGGGAGAGAGATACACACTAGTTAACCCTGGGCAAGGAAGAATCACGCAGACTTCACAATGTTCAAAAGAACTTTGGAGAATTCAAGATAAAATACAGAAAACATTCACTTGCTAGAATTTGATTACTGAGGTTTTCATCATCCATTCAAAATTAGAGAGGCTGCATAAAGTTACAGGGTCTCTACAGGCTTCAGAGACAAATTTAAGACTTTTTAAGGCCTTTATAATGGAAGGCTGAATGAAATTTCTGACTGAAAAAATATATACAGTACAGACCAAAAGTTTGGACACACCTTTTAATTCAATGAGTTTCCTTTATTTTCATGACTATTGACATTGTAGATTCACACTGAAGGCTTCAAAACTATGAATAACACATGTGGAAATATGCACTAAACAAAAAAGTGTAAAACAACTGAAAATAGCCCTTATATTCTAGTTTCTTCAAAGTAGCAACCTTTTGCTGTGATTACTGTTTTGCACACACTCTGCATTTTCTTGATGAACTTCAAGAGGTCGTCACCTGAAATGGTTTTCACTTCATAGGTCAACCTGCCCTGTCAGGTTAATAAGTGGGATTTCTTGCCTTATAAATAGTCATGAAAATAAAGAAAACCCATTGAATTAGAAAGGTGTGTCCAAACTTTTGGTCTGTACTGTATAAATATAGGAAATGATTTCAGGATTGGGCTGGCAACAGAAGTAAGGCAGTGGTAATAAAAAAATGTTGTCCGGCCAACTGGCGATACATTTACACTTCCCCATGCTAGAGAAAAGAAAACTAGCAAGCTAGCAAGGGTGTGTTAGCAGCCAGTTACCAACCGCCTCAAAGCGCACAATGTATTTAAGATGTCTGCGTGTGACTCAAACTTTTGCCTGACAGAAAAGTCCCGCAAGAAAAAAAAAGAACTACATACAACATTGAATAATCCTGTGACAACAAAATTTAAGACCCGTGATTAGCATACTTAGGACGGTGAAGAGTTCTTCAAAATTAATTTAAGACTTTTTAAGGATGTGCTACAGTGCCATAATCCTCAGTTATGTCACTGCAGGAGCCTGAATAACATTAGGAACTCAAGCAGAAAATAATTCATTTGTGAAAATTACTTGCTCACTTTTTAGACAGGATTTGAAATCATTAAAATAAAAATAAATACTTGAAGTTGGGACATCATTTTGGCCCGTTCAGATCTGCACTGGACAGATGGACAGTACTTTAATTTGTCATTAATTTTCTTTTGTGGGGCTTAAAAAAAAAAAAAAGTTAGATAAAAGTGTCCTTTTTTTAAACAATCTTTCTTTCATCCATGTCTCAAATTCAGGGGACTGAACCTATGAATAAACACTGGATCCTGCTATTGCACTGTAGAATTAGCGTGCATGAACAAGCCTCATGAATCATTACCACAATGACTACTGCAGCCAAATCTAAAGGAGTTTTTGATAAACGAGGCGCAGCGCTTGGGAAGGCATATTCAGACCTGGCTGCACCCTGGAAAAGCATCTCTGCTCCGGCTCAACACGGAACTCGGAGGCTAAAGTGTGGGAGCAGCAGCTGTCACTTTTAGCTCAGAAAGGTTCTGGAGCTAAATTAATCTATCAACCAGAGCAGCAGCTTTAAGGAACAGATGCAGGTTTTAGGGTGGATTTATCTCCACAAACATCAGATCAGCAAGAAGAAGTGAGAAACTTCAGAAAATGTTCAGACGGTGATGAAATGTGACCCCGCGGCAGATGGAAGCTAGGCGGAGCCGCCGCTGCGAGGAGAGGTGCAAAGGTCACTCTGATTTGACGGCAAACAGACGAGACACCCAATCGCACATTACCACGACTCCTATCTCCCCGTCTCTGTCCTATCAAGGCAGGCTGGAAGACCAGTGGTCACCATGGTAACAGCGCTCAATCTGTAGCTACACCTTAAACGAGCGAGGCTCTGGAAATGCGAGGATAATAAGTCGTGGAACAGCAGCGGGAGCCGGGAGAAGTTCAGACAGAAAAGACAAATGGGTCCGGCGCTCCTCTGTGGGGCAGTTAGTGGAGTACCTGGACACATATTCGCTGAAGCGGTTCTCCACGGCAACCGGCTCTTTGGATTCGACGACTTCAAGGTCAAACTTGCTGTCGGTCTGGCACTGCGTCTCGGACTCTTTCCGTTGCTGCGACGGACACACAGATGACGGCAAAAACATGTCAAACACACACACATACACCCCCACACACACCTAGGGGCAAAAACACCCACTTTCAGCTACTTAAAGGTGCAGTATGTAAAGTTTACAAAAAATATTTTTTACATATTTGTTGAAATCGTCATTATGTTGTGACAGTGTGTTATGAGACAGATAATCTGTGGAAAAAACACAATCTCCTCTCCTTTCTCCAAGCACCATCTAAGAACAACCAATCAGGAGGCAGGCCTTAGCGCTGTCAAACACCCCTGCTCTGCTCTCTGCTAAGTTGCAGATACCACAGCCTGCTGCGAATGCTAAAGCTAGTTAGCATGGTAACCAATGACAGCAGATAAATGGTTTTCCCATAGCGGTAAGTTGCTTTTCCACCATTAGCACATTTATCAGTGAGTACACATGATTGATTGATTGACAGCGCTAAGACCTTCCTCCTGTCTCTGATTGGTTGTATTTGGTCGGGAGCGGTGCGTTTCCTCAGATGGCAATAGTAACTCAGGGAGGAGATGGAGGAGATTGATCGTTTCACAGATTATCTCTCTCTCGCTCTCTCAACATAGTGACCATTTTAACAATAATGTAAAAAACTTTTTTTTTTTTTAATTAAAAGTTACATACTGCAGTTCTAACAGCAGTCAGGGCGTGAACTCTTACCCTGACGTAGGCCACAGGGGCAGGCGGGTGGAAGAACCTGCGGACGACGTAGGTGGTGGCAGCGATGCAGAAGACGATGGTGCCGAGGATTTCCTTCCACCAGGGCAGCAGCAGCACAGGGTCCTTCCTCCTGCGGTTGTCCGAGCCCGCCTCATTTCTCTTTATCAGACTGATGGCACTTTCACGTTTCTCCCGGTAATTCTTGCTGTAGGGGAAGTAGTAACCGTTGTCTGCAGTGACAAGATGGAGACGGAAGTCAGACGGGTATCAATTCGATTCATCTGCACCTGGCACATGCAGCCTCTCGCAAATTAGTTGGTGCATAATTGTAAAACTGAGGGACAATAACAGAAGTCTGAAAACATTTATCCGTCTGCTTTGTTGAACCCCTTTATGTTGCAGCTACCACACTTTCACATTGCTTGTGTTGGCATTCTGCTAAAACACAGGTGATTGTAGCAAAACTAAGCAAGAAAATGTGGGAAGGGTTTGAAAATTCCTGCTGAAGCAACATGCAGGGCTACACCATGTTTAGGGAGTGACGCGGCCTTTACCGTAAGGATACTGAAGAACGGACAAGGCGCCGTTGCTGTATTCGTCGTGGGAATACTTGTCGTTACTCAGACACTTGTCAAATTCATCAGAGCCCACCAGCGCCGGAGTCCGAGACGGGGACTCTACAAGGACGAGATGAAGAAACTCCTTGGAAATCAATTTTGAAAAAACCCCAACAAAAAACACAACACATTGTCCAAAGAGTAAAAGCTTAGGGCCTCAGGGAATGAACAGATAGAGAACATCTGTGTCTTCAAAAGATTCTTTGAACAGCGACTACTTGGTTTGAAATAATAAATAAAAACCGTCTTCGGTCACTTTGTCCTTTTTACCGTCAAAGTCAGGCTCCTTTGGTGTTTAGGTTTTAACGCAGAAAGACTTACGTATAAGCGGCTTCCATTTGACGGTGGGGAGAGAAATTACATCTTTCTCCGATTCGATAGCTTTAGAGGGAAACTTTCCAGAGATCCTCACTGATGACTGAAGGTAGAGCTGCCCCTGAAACATCCCTGAAAGCACATCCACAGACTCAATGACAGGAATTTTTCAAGATGCCCAAAACAAAACAAAAAAACCGACAAAAAACAAACAAGCTGAGTGAATGCACATGTCAGACAAACTCACCGAGGTAGACACTGGACTCTGCAGCACTCCGGGCTTTATTGGACTCCTCCTCATCGTCCTCTTTAGATTCTGATCGGCTGTTGTAGGTGGTGTCGTCAAACAGGCTGATCGGTGTGACTTTACCCCCACCCACCAGCCAGGCGGAGGCGATGGGTGTACAGAACTACGCAGGAAACAGTGACACAGAATGAGCTACAATACAGTAGACACTCTTCTCTTTAAGGAGCTAATGCTGACAGAGACGTCTCACCTGATGTTCCCAGACCAGCTGTTCGCTGGACTCGGTGCTGAAGGCCATGACCTTCCAATCGGGAACAGACACTTTGATGACGAGGTTCAAATGTTGGTTTTGGTTCTGCTTGTTGTCCATGTGCTCCCTCTCCTTTGGTTCATCGATGATGACTCGCTGGCTTTCCTTCCAGGAGTCATCGTTCGCCAAGTCTCCCTCCAGAAAGTTCATTCCGGACTGTTTCTCAGGGACCAGTTTGAGCTCAAAGCTCCCAACACTGAAGTTCCACCTGAGGTCACAGAAAGAAACAAAAAGGGGCAAAAAGAAAACAAAGAATGAAAGAGAAGCACCCTTTTATTTTGGATTATGTACTTAAGAATGTTTGGCAACTTCATACTCTTCACAGGATTCCAGAGTGACTGCAATTCTCAAAGTACTCGTCTTTGAGAATTAGGAATGTTTGGTAGGAATTTATTGCCGAGAACTCTGGAGTGTTCAAGCTTTAAATAATGAACTTGAACTCAGGTAGATAACACATATCCACAGAGGATGGATCAAGTCATTAGGGCACAAGTCTAAGACACCCTTTACTGACACGCGGCACAGCAGGTGGATCCAGTGGCGACCAGTTCAGAACTTACTTCTCCATTCCTGATCGAGGCCTGATGGCTCGTACTGTCTTCTGAGTCCTCTGCAGCAGGAGAATGTCCTCCGTCTCCATCTCTTCGTCCCCCCACCGACTGCAGCCTCCCGCAGAGCAAATGTACCGGAGCTGAAGCAAAGACAAAAAAAACAAAAAAACAAAAATGGTTACAGTCGGAAAAGGTGACCATGTGGCAAACTTTTAAAACTATTACCGCGATAGGATCACCTTGCCACTGTAGGCCCCCAGACCATAAGTAGTGAGGGACTTGCCCCCGACCAGAACGGTGTCCTCTCCGATGCGGTAGGATGACTCGAGCAGCGACTCAACACTGAAAGGCACAGCCTCCATACTCTCCCTGTCCCGGTTCCACTGGAACAAGGCACCGTCAAGCGAAGGTATGACCATCTTATTGCCAAACACCTGTGTGGCCAAAATACAAATGGAATACAGATGAGTCTTTTTTATTGTTTTCTGCTCTTTTACTGACAAGCTGATGAAAGAAAAAATTGTATCATAAATTGTGATTGTCGGAAGAGGAAAATCAGCATGAAAAACTTGCCATGTGAACTAGGCATTAACTACACCTTGATTACATAAAGACAAATTCAACTGTTCAAATACATTTCTGACCTCAACAACAAATACAGTCATGCTGTAGGAACTGTCACCAGTCTTGTTACACTAACCTTGTTTTAAAAACAAGCCTTAGCAAACCAGAAGTGGTAATGACAAGTTAAAAGCAGCTAGATTGGTGGTATATTTATGCAGAAATACAGTGCTATGATGTAACCATGGTAAATTTACTTGTGGTTTTTGTATCATGATAACTCATACCAACCAACCCTTAATTCTTAGTAGGGCTGGACAATGTATCACAATATCTCAGCTGATATAGATACTTATAGATGTATATATATATATATATATATATATATATATATATATATATATATATATATATATATATATATATATTTTTTTTTTTTTTTTTTTTTTTTTTTTTTTTTTTTTTAAGCAGTTATGAGGCAACCTGAAAGTGTGGCTGCTCCAGTTACTCAACAGGTTGTTGCTAGGAAAGCAAGGAATGAGTGAGTTAGTTGATGCCTACATTCCCCAGAGTGCTGTGTGGTTCTGGATCAGAGTTCCATGAAATTCTGGAATATTTATCATTTCTTGATACTGATTGTGTGTCTATTGCGATATATATTGTTATTGATTTATTGTCTATCCCCAGCTCTTAGGTATTTACATGAATCGTTAGGGATACAAAACATTTCCTTCCAATAGTAATGCATAATCCACTGTAATAATAGCTGTACTGTGAAAAAATTGCAATTTTTTTTTATATATTGCACAAGCGCAAATTATTGGTTACATTTTTAAATAGCAATTGATATTTTTTTCCATGTTACATTTTCTTCAAATACAAATAGTAAAAAAAAGAATGTTTATTCAACATTCAAAAAGCTGTGATAATGTCACCCTATAAATATTTCACAACATCATCTGCAAACAAACTTAATTGTGTATTAATTTTATCCTTTAACGTTCACAGATTTTTAACACGTATGCCCTGGTCCATTTTAATTTTGTAGTGAAAAAACTATTCCTTACGTCATCCACTGAAACGCTCGTCCACACAGACAACAGCACCCGACACACAACCGCCCACACGGCCGTCTCACCGGCCCACACACACTTGGACTCAACCCACAGATCTGGAGCCATTACACAACTACGGGATTAGGTAATTAGGCTGGATCTGTACAGAACAGTGCAAGCTGATAGAATGTGTTTGCATGAGGTGTTCATTGTAATGGGGAGAGAGGGGGTTGAGGATGACATCATTGAAAAACCCCTGACCCTAATCCTGATTAAAACTCTCCAGATCAGTTCAGACAGAAGGACGGCAACTCAACAACCCCAGAGCTGCTCCTGGAGTCAGACTGTTGCTTTTAAGATTGAAAAAGTGTCACTTTTGAACACGGAGTGATGTCATCCTTGCACACACGCTGGGTGGTTTAGGTTAGCAGTCTGAGCTGATTCCCTCTGTGCGTGTATGGCTACCGGGCAGGAAAAAAGAGAAATTCTCAGAGCAGTGGGTGAGTCATGCTGCTCCTGATGCCTTAATCCACCCGTCTGATCTGGCCCGGCGTTCTGACACCGGTTAGCCTGCTCTCAGCCGCGTAATCTCCTGAAGGGGAACGCTCTGCTCAGCGGAGTTCTGCGCTGGCTGTTCGACCGGATCGTCCCGCGTAAAATCTGGATCAGCAAGTCGCAAAGCCGAGAGAGTCATCTGATGGAATGCATTGGAAGTTAGCTCTTTATGTCTTGTAATGTCTATTTTTAATTTTTTTTTTAAATATGTGGAAGTGTCGCTGCATAAAAAAATAAAAAAAGGAATATTTTAAATGGGTTTAAAAAAAGAAATAAAATTATATTATATAACAGCCCTCAGCGGCTCTGTCTGTCGTTTCAATCTAATAAAAAGGAATCCTTTCTGGTTAAGTTAATAATTCATCTGTGATCAGCCACACCACAGTCTGCTCGTCTTCATGTGTGTACACATAATATTTCTGTCAGGCTCTAAAAACGATACTCAGCCGTGACTACAGTTGGGGTTTTCATTTGAAGAAGAATAAAATATTAAAAACAGATAAAAAGAATAATTTAAAAGATTAAGCCTCCCACCCAGACTTCCCAGCATCAACATTCCCTCCTTCTCTCTGTGGATTTGAATGGTCCCATTAATCTTTAAAGAGCTCTGAATGTATAGTGTGTGTTATTAATCTGAGACCTGGCCCGTGTGTGTGACTGCACCAGTCAGAGCTTCACAACGTTCCGAGTCAAACGATGCGCTTGCGCAATCACTAGACGCACCGACTGACGAGTTAAGTTCAAAATAGGGGTGGAGATTTATCGCATTGTTTATCATTTATCGTGATAAATTTCTTATAACAATTCTGATGTATCGTCGTCACAATAAATTACTATTAATGATGTTTAAAACCGTCGGTATTGTTGGGATTGTTAGTTTTTGGAGGATCAGTAAATATAGATAAATTTGAAATTATGATTAAATGCAGTTACTGTGTGCAATCTAGTGATACAAACAACACTTCTTTATGTGAGTGGTGTCCTAAAGAAGCCTATTATTTATTTCAAGAGCAGTATTTGTGGTAGTGGGGCTATGAGAACGTTTTGGCTGATGCTGTATGATTTTATTTTACAATAAACATTTTGCTATGCTATTAGTTATTATGAAATCGATAATAAATCTGCTTTCCACAGAAAGTAGGAAAATATATGCTAAAAGCTTTGAATTGTACACTAATACTGAATAAGTTTGAATAATACTGAAAACTCAATTTATTCCAGTAACTCAGTTTTCTAAGTAACACTTATTATATAGATCAAGTTGATGTTTCAGTTGATCAAGTTGATCAATTGAAACATCAATTGCATCAAAAGCCTTCATTTCCAGTACTTATGATTTTCTGCTCACAGCTTGTTGAAAAACACAAACATTTAAAATTAGAATATTACATCAGACCAATAAAAGTTACTTATTTATTTTCTGACAAACAAGCCTCGTCAGAACGCAGAGTCTAATTTAGGACCGTTTTCCTCAAGAGAAATCTTGAGGGAAAAAAAGAAAAGAGATAAAAATCAGAGCGTGATTTTTATCACGCCACAAAGTCTGACTGACGTTTCTTGCATTGTGAGAAAAACCATTTTATTCACACGTACAATTTGTATTCCTCGAAATGAGATGGATATTTATTTAATGTAACACATAATGTGTAGTCATGTTCCACCCCTGGGGGGGGGAACAAGAGAGCGGGGCGCCTTTAGAGAGAGGGGGGGCAGGTGAAGGGGGCATAACTACTGTTAGTGTTGCTGCTGACGCTCCAGAGATCCTGTCAAACAGTTTCACCTCAACTCGCAGCTCCGACTGTATTTCAGGGACCAAGCGGCCGGCTTTCTAACAAAAATAAATAAATAAATAAAAATGCTGCTGAAGCAGCAGTTTGCATCTCCTCACTGAGTTGGGAGGACTATTGCTTTCCCCATTAAGAGCAGAGAGCTAACCAGGCGTTCGTCAGCGTGTAGCGATCCATCAGGTTCATTCCGTCTCACTGCAGGCCAGCAGATGCACAGAAAGCGAGCGCGTGCTGTCTATTATTTGATGACATCATCTCTGGTTGAAAGGCATTACCTCACCTCCCCTCAACAAAACACACACCGAGTCCGTCCTCTAAGCCCCGCCCATACAGGATGAGTCACTCCCGTTCGAACGCATGCGCGCGCGCGCGCGCTTCAGCCCCCCTCCAACGCCCCCGGAGCTCCTCCTGTTTTGCTCAAGTGATGGCTTGTTGTTTTTTTTGTTTTTTTTTCTGCAGACAATGCGGTTTGTGCTTCTGCTGTCCCACGTTTTACTGCAAGAAATAATGAAAAAAAAAAAAAGAAAAAGACGAAGTGACACAAGTGACACAGCCAGCCGCCAGTAGGCGACTGGCTGCTTCTGCCCCGGCGTGTCGAGGCTAGCCAATAGCGCGGCGGAGGACCCCCCTCCGGCCTCCCATCACTGAGCAGACTGGTGTCTCGGGGATCCGACGAGCACCAATCAAACTGTTGCTAAGCTCCTAACAGGAAGAGAGTGGAGGGGGAGGTGGAGGAAAGAACCAGAGGCAAAGCTACCTTCCCTCCCCTAACACACCTCACACCACCAACACCACCCCACACACACGCACACACACACACATTAAAGGGAGCCAAGCACACGGAGCAGAAGGGCATCCCAGGTTACAGAGGCCATAGAGGGCAAGACAGGTTTTAGACTACATAAAGCACAATTAACACACACACACACACACACAGCTCAGATCATAACAAGTGACGTCACAACAAGTCAACGGGTTCAGAACTAGAAGGGCATCTCTGTTCAGCCAGGGCCGGATTTACAGGGATGTAGGCCCCTGGGCTGGAGCCGGTTTTGGTGCCCTGTTCACTAAGGGGAAAATTATCTTATTGATGTAAATGACTACAGTATATTAATAAGTAGTCCTATACATCAGGAGGTAATAACTGATGCATGGTGGCTAACTAATAACTAACCAGTCCATTTCCCAAAGAAAATAGACTATAACTTCTTCAAATGCTTGAATATTGTTTACAGTCATGAAAATCCTAAAACAATACTACCGGTGTATTTTTTCAATATGTGTTTTGTATAAAGCACAATGTTAGCAAAACACTCCTTCATTTAAAATAATGGGATTTGAAGTCTTATTCATACTTTTTTTAGGAACCTTTTGAAATTTTAGGGGCGAGCTTTAAGCAGAAAGTTCAAAGTTGTCTTCATCTTTCAGTTCAGATTGGATAAAAGGTGAAAAGTAAGAGATATTAGGTCAAATTCAGTTCAGAAAGAGGCATATTCATAATCAATACTTTCATTGCAATGTTCAGCAAATAAACTTTGTGATGAAAAGCAAAGAGGGAGAAATGGAGAAAGAAAGAAAAAGAGAAACTAACAAAGTAAAACAGAAACAAAGAAAGAAAAAGAGAAGCCAAGAAAGAAAGACAGGAAGAAAAACAGAGAAAAAGAGAAAAGGAAAGAAAATCAGAGAAAACAAGACAAAGAAACGAAGAGGAAGGAAGAAATAAAAACAGAGAAAGGAAGAAATAAAGAACTAGAAATAAAGAAAAATAAAGAATGAAAGAAATGAAACAAAGATGAGACAGAAAGTGAGGATAGTAGGAAACAACAAAAAGGCTTTAAGAAAGAAAGAAAAAATATAAAGAAAAAAGGAGCAAACTAAGACAACGGGAAAAAAGTGTGAAAAAAACAAACAAATATTGTTCTATACTTTGATTTTTTTTTTTCTGTGCCACATTTTTCCAATCTGACTTCTCAGTCTAAACATCATCAGAATCAGTCAGGGCTTTAAAAAACAAAAAAAACCAGCAGAAGTTAAACATGGAGAACTTGATCGATAAGCCGGGGCTGGATGGTGCTGCCGCACTAATGAGACCCAAACCCTCCCACCCAGCAGCGCTCAGACCCGACCCTGGTTAATATTAGAGGCCTTTTCCCCTGGAGCTACAGCGCGGAGACGGAGCGGGTCCACATCAAAGCGCATCTCTCCGCGTGCAGCCGCGTTGTCTCACTCCGGGGCGTTCCGCGTGTCAGTGTGGGAGGTTTAAGCTTCTGTACACATGTAGAGGCGAGGGGTTTGCCACGCTCGTACACGTAAGAACCCGCTGCAGTCAACAAAACAGGCGCATCCTCCGGGCAAATCAGCTGCTCTGCGATTCATGTGCATGTCTGGGGTGCGTGCAATGAGGACTACATGATAGCAGCAGCTCCCTCCTGGCTGGCTGCTCAAAGTGCACCGAGTTCAAATATTGGTCTAAATGTCTACAGACAACGAGAAGGAAAGAAAAGAGGGAAAATGGGCTGTTTATAGGAAAGAAAATGGGCAGACGGCTCCTTTAACTCCCACTTCACATGTATTAGTCTAACAATATATTCCCTCTTTGAGAAAGTTGTTTTTTACAACTGGATAAGAAGCACAAAAGGCTTGATTCCATATGCACTTTTCAACATTTATCACATTACTTAACCCCTAATCATCAACATATCTTTTGTTTTAAAAATGATTCTTTTATTTATTTTCTAAATAAAAAAATTGAAAGGTGTGATGTGTCTTTATTAAATAAATTACTTATTTTCTGTCTCTACCGGTTTTGAACGTTTCCCCCCCCTACATCTATGAAAATATTTCAGCCAATCAGAGCTTGAGATATAAGCAAAGGTTCTTAATTGAAAGGCCTTCCCCCGCAGCATGATGCTGCCACCCCTTGAACTGTGCAATTAATCAAATTCCTGGTTAAACTTTCAATACAAATTGATTTTATTTTCTTTTTTACAATGTCACTTCAGCATATCCAGCTTCGCACACATTCTCTTATTTTGTAATGTTTCCTGACTGATGTGACCTTTCACCTCTCTTAGAGGATGATCCACAGTTTTCTGGAACACTTAGTGACATTTAAAAAATAAAATACAATAAAGGAAGTAATACTTATTGTAGCATTACTAAAACAAAATTGTTAAACTCCAAAGAATGGATCATATTTGCTCTTCGGCTGGGGCTGCCCATATCGGCGAAAATAACATTTCACCCGATTTATCTCAGTGAAAATAAGTCACTGAAAAAAGTGAAGAAATAAAAATAGTCTATTATTGTTTATTCAGGTTGTTCAATTTTGTACAAGATATTTAATTATTTTTAAGCTTTCTTGTGTAAAAGTTCAAAATATTTACTTCTTAAATTTTTATACAAAAAAAATTGCTGCCTTAAATCATTGATTTTAATATTGACCCAGAATATTTGCGCTGCAATTTTTTTCAAAAATCAAGCAACCCTCGTTTTTGCAACAGAACGAAACATGAAAAAGTTTTAGATGTATGAATACTTAAACAAGGCAGGGCAGCGTAAACCAACTTAATGCTGTTCACTATTTAAATACTATTACAAGCTGCGTTTATGTCAAGAAAACACAATTTCACAATTGCAGTGTTTTCATTAAATAAAAAAGACTATTAAAATCACATGTGAATAAGCTCATTGACGCAATAAGTCACTAAAAGAACATGCTAGCCATGATGATCCAACTACTTCCTGTCATCTACTTCTTTGTGGTTTGCACCAGTGGCAACATCCAGTTGTTGATCATGTGATGCAACAAAAGTGTTTCCATTGAATGTTTGCAAAATACACCAATTTCAATATGGCTGGAAAAACAATACACCTCATCATAGTGCCAAACTTTTTTAAATTAAAAAAATAGAGTTTTTTCAAAATGGTTTCCATTAAGCAAATTTATCTGGCAAATTATAAGGTCAACAGAAACGCAGCTACCGAAGCCTTTGTGATTGGCATAAATGATGAGAATCCACGCTTCAAGCCGGTTTTTGGTTTCAACGAGGGGACAACAGGTTGACTGTACCTCAGGTTTGCTGAGGCTGGAGGACACCAGGCACCCTGAGCCCACGTCCAGGTCCCACTGCTTCCTGCCCTGGTTGTGAGGATCCAGCGCCGAGATCCGCCCGTCCAGGGTGCTGATGATCACGAGTGACCTACGGACACAACACGCAGACGTCAAAATAAAGTTTAGTGAATTCCAAACATATGAGGAGCGACACCATCAGAAGCAGATGTGTCCTCCGGGGTTTGCCCTGGTTGGGTTTAACCAATGAATGACGAGGAGCGCTGCAGCAGCGCTGCAGATGTCTCCTTCCCTCTTGAGTCCTGTTTTTGTTTGAAAATCAGAGTGACCTTCATCAGAAGCTCTGACCGCAACACCTGTGCCAAGAACCCCCCTCCTTCCCCACTCCCTCCCCGCTGCGTCAGGTGGTTAGGGTGGCATATTGATGAAAGAGGATTATTAAAACATGACACACAGTCACCTGACGGCAGCCATGAGAGATCAGGACCACAGATGTGCTCGGAGAATGGAAACATGGCTGATTCGCTCCATGAGGAGAAGAGCTGAACTTGACGAAGCAAAGTAGAACAAAAACATCCCTGTTATTTAGTTCTTGTTAGGGTTCTCTTACTGTTTGCATATTGTTTCCCCGCTCTGTAATAAAGTGTTTTACATGGTTTCTTCATGTATTTCCAGTTGGAATTTCTAACTTTTTCAGACTTCTCAAACTTCTCATTTCTATTTATCAATTATTTTTCAATGTATAATGTCCAGTTTTAAGTATGGAACCCCAGAGTGTAAGAGGGAACAAAAGAAAGACAAACAGACAGATGTTCAGAGGAACAGACAGATGAACAGACATCTTTGTCGGAGGATGGATGGATTAATACAAATTCCATGTTTCCCTCATTCACAAACAAGACCCCAAGACACATTAAAATGTTAAAATATTTTATAGATACTTATTGATTGATTTGTTGATATTTATTTATACTTAGGGTGCAGTCAGACCAGCCCTGTTTAGTCCGTTTTAATTGAACTCCAGTTCACTCAACTAGAAATTCTGGTTCGCTATGGGAGGTGTGAATGCACAATTGAACTATTATTCCGTGTAAAAACCTTGAAATTAATTCTGGTGTGGTCTGAATACAAATGTATTCAAAAGCAGGAAGTGGTGCAACTCAAAATACAACCAAAACAAACGTGTAGGTCTAGTGCTAGAGGGAGAAGGTCTTTGGCCTACAACCTTAAACCACTAAAATGTGACGCCGCTCGATTTTTGTTTACATTTCACAAAGAAGGAAGTTGCATTCAGTGTCTTCTTCAGAGGTTTTTGTGTCATTTCCTTCAGTGGTTCTTGGTGCAGCACTACCACAGGTGAGGAGGCAAACCAGTTTTTCAAATAATTTGGTTTGCTTGACTCAGGGCAGTGTGAAAACGAACTGCAGCAGCTGAAAATGCAACGAATGTTACAACTTTAGTCCCCAGTCGACCCGAGTCTACCGGACTATTAGGACCCGAGTCTACCGGACTATTAGGACCCGAGTCTACCGGACTATTAGGACCCGAGTCTACCGGACTATTAGGACCCGAGTCTACCGGACTATTAGGACCCCAGTCTACCGGACTATTAGGACCCGAGTCTACCGGACTGTTAGGTGTGAAAACATCCTTAAACTCCTCCACTTGGACCAGTACCTTGTCCCTGACTTGGAGAAGGCACCATTTTCCAGCTCAAAACTATGGTCATGGATTTGGAGGTGATGAGTTTCATTATGGCTGCCTCACACTCAGACAGTATGCGTTAGCTTTGGAGAGGCTAACAACTAGCATGCCTAGTCTGGCAGTAACCAGACACTACTTAAGAAAAATTTATCAAGAAAAATAGTTGACATACATTTGGATCCATTGGCATGTGTTCTTTTGACAGAATTTCCTGTAATCCAACGTGATTTTAAGTATAAATATTAAATATAAAACATAAAGACAGAATTATTTTAAGGCTAACATCATGCTATTGACATGACCATGCAACAAAGCTTAATCAAGTATTAAAAAGATAAGCCGAACCTAAAATTAACCTAACCCAATAAGAAATGATTAAACACAGGAAGTGGAATGCAGAGCTTTGGAGGTCCAATCGCTAAGAACAGGATCCAGGTGAGTTACCAGCCATGAGCTGGCACTGAAGCCAACTGCGTGAAGAATAGAAAGTGAAACCTCAGTGGCGTTAAATATATAACCACAGCCTCCAGAACCTAAAATAGTTCCTGTTGTTGGTCGGTTGGTAGAGAGCACAAAAGCCCTCCTAACACTCAATGAATTCATTTTTCATTCAGAGGCAGTGCTGGCTGACAGCAAGCAGCCACAACTGAGTATTGGGGGAAATAGGACACAGGGGGTGGAAGTATTTACTTTGCATGATATATGGGCTGAGAATTTCCAACAGCACGAGATCCCCTCACCCTTGAGGAAAGATTTTAAGAAGTAATGAGGTGATGGATTTTTTCCCTTTTTTCCCCCCTCATCCAATTAATTCCCCTGCTCTACCTAATAGTTATACAGATGAAGGCTCTTAGTACCAAGTGCAAATTCTACTAATGGCTTTCATTGCTGTTTATGTGCTCACACAGCAATATCTGCTAACGGCTCTTCCTTCTCTTTTCCCCCCTAGTAGCAGGAAGACATGGATGAATTGAGACGTCCAGCCCCACCCCTCACCTAACAGTTGGGGTTTCTGCCGCATTGCTTGTCAGTCATGTCCAGAGTGTTGCCCCGTGGCCCCTTCCTGCTTATTGATTTTGTCTGTTGAAGAAAGAGATGCCGTCGATGGGCTCTTAGCTTTATTTAAGCAGGGAGGCCACAGCGAGTGCTGCTGAGGCTTCACCTACTGTTGAGGTAGCTTACCAATGTTGTGGTCACACCTGTTCCCCGTGGATACTAAGCTGCTAAAGGGAAAGGTTACGTTTCCATGACATGAAGTTCTGTGAAGTGTTTACAGTAGATGACACTCTTTGAGTCTTCATTAAGCTTACATCTGGACTAGCTGGTCTTTGATGCTAACGCTAGTCCAAAAAGCACCAAGAGCAAAGTAAACTTTTACCATTCCAATCTCAAAAACATTTATGTTCATGAGAACACTATTTTATGAACTTTAACACATTTGCAAACAGGTGTGATTATTTACACAGAAACCAATTATTATTTACACAGGAAATTGAGGCTGGAGGAAGTGTGGCACTGATAACCTTCCTGAGTGAAACTATGGGGCAGAATTAGGGCCAAAATTGGAACTACTGCGGAGGAGACTACTCACTTGTTAGCTTCAGAGAGGCTAACGAGTAGCATACCAAGGCTGGTCGCCCATTGGATTGTCTACTTCCCCTGCTGTCCATTAGACCGGATAGGCTGGTGTTAGTATTGAAAAAGCTAACAATTAGCAAAACAGAGCTGGTCACCCATGGGGAAACTAATTTTTGAGAGTTAGAAAGACCAAAAATAAATCCCAGCTGATTGAGAAAAATTGGCCACTTCCAACCTCCAGTGGATAGATTGGAGCATCTCTGATTATAACAGTCTAACAAAATGACCTATTCCCTCACACAAATGTAATGTAGATTATTTCTAATAGGGAAAGACTGCTTTTACTCACACAGCAGCCCATTACAGCTCAAGTGGAGCTACAAGTGGGTACACAGATGCAAATTGTATCACTAAACAAAAATGCATTATGTGTTTAGTAACGCCTTCTAAAGCTGAGCTTATCTCTCAGAGTCTGCTGTAAGCATCATCAGCCTCACCGCCAGCACTGGAGTGTAGAGCGCTAAGAAAAACATTGTTTTTCCTCGCAGCCACCAATAAAAACACAGCTCTAAAGTCTGCTCTCGCCCTCTCAATTGGCTGCGAGACCCTGCCAAAAATATTAGGCTGATTGGTTGTTGCTAAGCAGTCGGCTCGCTGAGAGGATGGAAGCTTTCCGCGGCCTGCGCTCGGCCAGCCCCCCGCCCGTCCCCGTCCGCCCTGGCAAGTTGCACTATGAATGTTAAAAGTGATCTAAAAGTCACTGAGATCACCGAGTTCATCTCCAGAGATAAAAAGATTTCATTCTCAGGGCGCGATCAAAGGGTTTTGTGGCCTCTTTGTACGTCAAATAAAGGATGAAGGGTTGTGTGTGTGTGTGTGTGTGTGTGTGTGGGTGTGTGTGTGTGTGTGGGTGTGCGTGTGCCAGGGTGAGTGTGCGTGCTCTATAACTTGTGTATCTGAGCAGAGGGAAGAAGTGGAGTCAAAATAGTACTAAAAGAAAACAAAGAGCCCCGCTGCATCATTTAGCGCTGCAGGCGATTTTATTTACCACGTTGGGGCCCCGAGACGCCGCAGCTCTGCTCGGCTCCGAAGGGATAACATGCAGCCTGTGGGGTTGCTGATGCCGACCGTGACAGATACAAAGACACTGAAGATGACATCTGAATGGAAAATAAAGACTGAAAAAAGGGAGGCTGCCAACAGACTGTGGGCTGTGTGCGTGCTCGTCTGTAATGCTGTCAAAATGTCACAAATGGTGCAGGGCGCTCCTCAAAAAAAGAAAGGGAAAAAAAAATCACAAAGCGCACGGCAGAGCGGAGAGCCAATTAGCCTCGCTCTCACCAGACTCAGCTCCTCAGAGACGCTCAGCCTCAGTCTGCACACACCGGCAAAACTCGGCGGCTGGTAAACACTCTCTCCATTGACAGAAACAAACCAGGATGTTTACAGAGCCAGTCTCCAAGGAGCGCGAGCTTCCGAGCCGGGCCAATCCCGAAAGCCTGCGCGCTCTTCTCCGCGGCCAATGGAAACACGGTTTTCCCTTCTCGGCTGTCCAATGAACGAGCGGCTTTGCGGCGTGCGAGCCAACAGCAGAGCAGGATTGCCTGTAACCATGCAACGGGAAGCAGCCCGCGCGCAGCTGCCGCTCAGCCTAGCATGCAGTCTGAGAGGCAGGATGAAAATACGAGCGCGTGGGGAGCACGTGGAGAGGAAGTTGTGGATGCGGCTGAGAGCTGGCCGCACCCAGCGCCACCAACATCCCCAGCTGATGCGGCAAAGTGTGCACTTGTCATCAGGGCGAGCCAAAATGGCTTAACGACCGCCATGATAGCTAAATTAATTTATAAAACTGTAATACTCTGATTAGACATAGGCTAACTAGTGTAAGATTGTTACAGTGAGGTACTGCGGTACCACCCGTTCTTCTCATTACTCTACTCTCTGTTCTCAACGTAAGATATCCCAAGGCGCCCAACTGAGCTGAAGTAGCAGTATTTTTATTCTACCTTCCACAAAGCAATGGAAAACTTTGGAAGTATGAAGATGTAACTTATTTAAAACCCTGGTGTACCATGATACCGTTAGCTGTAGGAGCATTCTTTATAAAGTTACAATATAGCCACGTTTCCATTAATGCTTTTTTTAACGTGCAATTTGAAGTATCGCACTAGAAAAAGTTGATGGAAATGGCAAAATTCGAAATAATTTCCTCAATTTCACAGAAAAAAGTTTTTACAATCACTTGAGGTGATTCTCGGCTTTTACAAAAAAAGACTCAAAGCGCTGATCACTGACAAAATGAATGCGCCCAGCCACTGGTGGGTCTGGGAACTAAGAAAAAACATCCCAAGTCCAAATCTCCAGTGTTAGAGGGAGGACTCTCTCCATTTTCTGTTAGGTGTGGTACATGCAAGTTTGCAACCTCTACATCTGGTTTATTTATTGCGTATTGTGAACACCTGACAAAATTTCGCTTGGCATAGCCTTGCAATTAGCTGGGAACACTTTAAATTTAAGCATTCGCTCAAACTTTGCATGACAATTGGATGGAAACATAGCTACTGTTATTAAAAAAAGCCAACATTTGTTCCAATTCAATTTCTATGGTTTAAAGTCTTATTGATAAGAGGAATAATAGTCCTACTATATAAAAGTAACACAGTTTTGCCCCTCCCACACATGTTGCTAAAAGAGGACTGCATTCTCAGGTTCCTTACCACAAAAAAGTTTGGCTGTTTGGCCAGATTTCAGGTCATGGTGGGAAAACTAAAAGATTGCCACCTATCACTAATTCAAATGCCAGCAGAACAGAGATATATTTTGTACAATACGTAGAAATCACGAGTCAATTTAGAGCCTAAGCTTGTTTAAATTAATCTCAAATAACATTAATATTACTGTACTACATTGCAAAAAACAAACTTGTTGTACATATTAAAAAAAAACATTTTCTGTCACAAAAAAGCAATCATAACATGATAACTGGTTTTATTTAAAATTCTTGAATGAATATATGAAATAAATAACTTTACTCAAGGTTAGCACTTGTCAGTAGCGGGGGAATCGTGGGATTCTCATACTGGTCCATGCAAAGGCAAAAACCCCATTTTACTGCTCCATAAACCTAAACAAAACGGATCAGTATCTAGTATTCATGGTGTTGACTTCAGCAGTAGAATAACTGACAGCAATCTGCTTTGAAACATCGACCTTGTATCCATCGGTGGCAGTGCAGCAGAGAGTAAAGGGTGTGGTTTGAAGAAAAAGTTGCTGCACTTCTACCCTGAAAAAAAATCTTCCTTCCTACACACACACACACACACACACCATGTGAAAGTGTTGCCATCACTCTCTCTCCTCCCGTCGCACGTGGTAAAATCCAAACTCTGTGGCGCCACGCTCCCGCCTGCTGATTGGCCGCGAGTCCGCGCCGAGCCGCGGATATGACTGGTTGTTGCTAAGCAGTGATGAGACGGTGAGAGTGAAAACAAGACAGCGTGGTCCTACTAACCCTCAGCCCACTGTGTTTTTTAAACGCTCCCTTTTCTCTCTCCCTCTCTCGGAGACTCACACCTTTCTGCCTCTGCCCCACCCATACTGCAGTGCTGCGAGAGAAGGGTCCTGCCGACGTACCAAAATAACCACTGACCTAATAAATTCCCTTCCAACTCATAATCGCGTTTAAAACCGCCATCGCTTCTGATTGTGACTTCTGCTGCTGCGCATCGCCACGACCAGACCGCTCAGTGTCTTTAGTTGGTGTCACCAAAGATAAACACATTTCAAGACGAGAAAGAGCTAAAAAAAACTCAAGAAACGTCCTTAAATGCTTGATAAAGGGGAAAATAAATCAATATTCTGTTCTTATTGTCACACAAATCCAAAATCTGCATGAATAAATCAACAACAAACCCCAACCGTGAAGAACCCAGTTCAGGCGACTCTATCGAGTCTTGACAGGTAGATCAATCATCCCCACTGTGACCTGTTATTTTAGGGACAGTGTCTATTAATAAACCACACAACATCTCCCCCAGCATCGGAAAGCAGAGCACCATAAAGTTAAAAAAAAGAGAATGTCTTCACTCCATCCTTTACCTTACTGTAACCAGACCCATGTGGCCAACTCGAATTCTGAGCACTGACCCAATCTTTCCCTTGCAATTGGCTAACAAGTTGCCCGGCTTGGCCGATTGGCTGTTGCTAAGCAGTGGAGGCTGTTGGAAGCCGGCTCCCGGGCAAGGCGGCCCAGAAGAGCTGTTGCAGCTACAGAGCCCTGGGGGTGTGAATGTGTATGTGTGTGTGTGGAGATGGATGTGTGAGAGAGGGGGGTGGTGGGGGTTGAAAGGTTGTCGGTGGGGGTAGTTGGTTCACACAGAGCGACCGTCCTCTCTAGTCTCACCTGAAAGTGCTCCCTGAGCTGCGCCGTTGCCCCAGCGGAGGGCCCCAGGAGACGGAGCATCAAAGCTGGGAAGGACCGTCGCATGAGAACACGAAAACGGGTTCAAAACACGCAGGCAAACACGCCGACAGGTGCGACGCCGAGCTTCCGGAGCGCGAGGCTCCGACGCTTAGACGGTAAAGGAAAGGTGGGGTGACAGCTGACAAGGCGACACAAGAGCGTCGCGCGTCACCATCTGAAAGCCGGATCAAAGCAGACATCTAGAATATTTATAGATTACAGGTACAGTGATGGATGGTGGGGTGGAGGGGGAGGACGGAGGGGATGAAAAAGACAACAACTGCAAATATCAGACTTTGAGAAAAAGATGTTGACACCTGGATGTGAGAATGTGTTTGAAGTGATCGTGTTTGGAATAAGGCAAATTTATCCAGGTGGTTTAAATTGTGATTCTGTTAGCAAACATAAAACCAGAGTGGATAAAGAGGTACAGCATGCTTAAGCAAATTCAAAAGTGAAACTGAATTATGATTTAATAAGAGATGTTACAGGATTGGGTCTGTTTGGATTGGAAAGGAGGTGACTGACGGTGAAGAAAGGAACGGTGGGAGGAAGTGGTGGCTGACCTCATTCATACTGAGGAGAAATCCTTGATGGTTTCACAGCTATTGACACAACAGCTTAGCTTGCTCTGTTTTAAGTTACTTTGATTTTTTTATTTTCAAGTCTCCTTAAGTTTGGAACAACAAAGCTGTGAGAAAACAACTTGCTTTAAAAGTGAAGTAATTTTCAGGCGTGCCGTGGTGGTGTAGCGGTTAGCGTGACCCATGTTTGGAGGCCTTGAGTCCTCGACACGGCCGTCGCGGGTTCGATTCCTGGACCCGGCGACATTTGCCACATGTCTTCCCCCTTTCCTGTCAGCCTACTTTCATATAAGGGACACTGGAGCCCACAAAAAACCCCTGGAGGGGTAAAAAAAAGTGAAGTAATTTTCAGATTCTTATCGCAAAAACAGCAAAAATCTCTTTAAATGACAAAGCAGTTATACTGGGGAAAAATGTTTTGTTTTGGTTGTTGGTTGAGTTGCTAACTCCTGTCATGACTCTCTGGGATCATGTGTAGCAGTGATGCTCCACATACTGTTAAGACAAGTTGCTTTTAAAACCTTGCTCAACTAATGAGGCAATGCCGTTCAGAATGGCAACAACAGCCTGAATCTCTCACTGTGTCGAGACACTGGAATACAAGGAAATGTATCCTGACAAAACAAGCTCGAGCACTCTCCAAATCACTCAAAAACAATCCTGAAATCCCGTTTTCGTCACATACTGAAGCCATTGCAACAGCATTTGTTTAAATCTAATTACTGACTTGTGAGAAAGCAGATGTACTGTATTAACAGCACATCAGCACAGCAAAAACAGGTTGGAAATTTGTTTTATTATCTCAATATTAAACGCGAGCCCCGTTCAGATCATAGTTCTGCAGTGAACTCAACTTCAGATGTTTTTACATCATTTAAGTCGATCCATTGCCGTTATGAGCCCGGTGCGCTTTCAGAGCATGGAGTTGAGATTGTGGAACCAAAGGGGCGTGGCGTTCAACTCGCAGCTCTCACGTGAGCAATGTACAAGGCTACGTTTACACAACAGGTAAATGCGACCCATGTCTGACGTTTTCACGGCAGTCTGAACAGCCCCAACTGACAAAACTGTCAGCTCCCGATGCTCAATCATTTGAAAATGTATCCATAGATGGCGTCGTCCATTATCAAGTCCGTAAGGTAGCTATCCGACGTCTACGTTCTTCTTCTTCTGCGTACGTGGGTCGCCATTGGAGCCGTGGATTGTTCACACAGACGTCTGATTGTGGGCGTATTTAATTAGTATGAACGACCACATGAAAAAGAAATGTATTTCACCAAAAAAAGAAAAAAATTGGAACGAAGACCTGCTGTGTGGACGTAGCCTAAGTTCTGTGGCGCGATCTTCGCTCAATTCATTCAATGATTTAAATACAAGCAAAGCTGCTGTGCACCGCCCTCTACATGTTGCCTGCATCAGACTCTGCCGAGCAACACATTTGTCAGCTCAAATGGACTCTGGAAGGTCATGTGGCACTTCTGTCTGCACTGTACACTCCTGCTGCTTCTGCAGCTGTCTTCACGTTCCACCCAGTATCACGCTTTGCTCTTCATCATGTCTGGAGTTTTTTTTGTGTGTGGAATGTGAGGTGCACAGAACATGGGCAGATCAGGTAGCAAAACGACGGTCTGAAATGGAGTTAGTGAAGCTGTAATCCCAACAAAAGTGCAATGAAGAAAACACATTGAAACCATTATCGCCACTAGTTTAATATCTAATCTCAACATAATGAAATAATGAAACTTTTACCATAGCAAAAAACAGTAATCCCATTACATTCATCAGTCACTACAAGAAAACAAGCTTAAAACTTTGCTTTCGACCTACTGAGGTGAGAAGAAAAGTTTAAAATCTCACCTTTAAAAATTCTTTAATTTCATATTATTTCCAACATTTTGAGATGTCGCAATAGAAGGATGTTTTAAAATCTCGCCATCTATCAAATGAAATAGTAAAACTGTTAGTACAATGATAAACAAGCGTAAAATTTCATAATCTCGATATAACGAGGCATAGTTGACCGAAAAAAAAGCTCAGTCTTCTGTTGTGATAATGTGATGAAAACATTAAAAATATTCATAAAAAGGTTTATACATAGAAATAAGTTTGAGGTGTTCTTTTTACAAGATATTTAGTAAACCAACCTATGGCAACAAATTGAGAATAAAACCTTTCTGACCTAAAGGGATAGTAAAACTCATGATAAAAATCTAATTGAGGATCTCAATTGTCATGCTCAGGTAAGATAATGAGTTCTTTACAGTTTTCAAACTTTTAATTCTTAGATGACAATTTTAATAAACCCCAAAAACTATTTAGAAAAATTACACAAAAGCACAATCCTCTTTTTTTTTTTTACTTAGAAATGAAAATAGTTTGAAAATTATGAGATGTCTAAACTTTGAATTCTTATTTGTGTAACAAGATTTATGTCCGACATCCCTTAGAAAATGAATGCATAATTGAGCCACAGCAGATTTTTTTTTTTTTTTTTAAACTCAACTGAAAGTTGTAATTGGCAAGACGAGTTTCCAAAAGCCAACAATCCAATTCTGGTGCCAAGAAGAAAAAGCCAGCGGAGAGCGCGTGCGCTCCTGTTTCCAGACAGGTGGAAAGACTGCATGCTGTATGCAGCAGACTATATACCCGAGGGGTGACATTAAAAAGCAATGTGTATGTATGAGAGCGTCGGTTGAAGAAGCAAAGGGTAAGATGTGAGCGAGACTAAACTCAAAAGAGCGAGAGACAAAGAGAATAATTTCAAGGGGAGACACAATCCAACAGAGACATGCAGATGGATGAGGAGCAGACACTCTCTGCATGTTTTAACACCCACATTAAGCCCCCGAAAAGTGTTTTTTTAATTATTTTTTTTTTCTAAGTTTTTAACAAAAAACATTATACATTCTACTGGTTTCTGTCCTGGTGAGAAAACTCTGTTCCTAAACTTGAGGAGACATTTATCGAAGCATCTAAGGTAAAGTGGAAATTGAAGCCGTTTCTAAACGCTAACAGCTAATATTTGGAAAAGAATACGTTAAGAATGTGACGCGGAAAGTGACATGGTGAGAGGGGGGAGAAAAGGAAGGAGGAGGAGGAGGAGGTGCACAGGAGGAGATGAAGGTCCAGAGAGGGAGCAGGGTGTGACCACCACCAGGATGAACGTTCAGGAGTTTTTCCTGTGGCTGCTGAGGTGACAGACGGGAATATTCTGCTTCTTTCCAAGCAAACTGCAGCCTTTCTCTTCAGCTCAAGCACTTTAGTTTTATTGCTTCTTATAACAAGACATGGTGTTTAGTAGAGCACAACTTCCACTTTGCCCGTTAAACACAGAAAATCACTTGTTCTGTAGAAAAACATGGAAGAGAAAGGGGGAAAAAAGAGTTTGCTTACTTGTCCTTTCCAAGGTTAAATATGCATAAAAATTAAAATCCTCTATTCTTTCAGACAGGAGATTCCAATGACTAACAGTGTAGCATTCTCAGTGGCCCCTCGCTGGGAGAAAGAAGGACTCAGATGGTTTTACCAGGGTAAGGATGTAACACCCAGTTTGTTGTTGTTTTTACCAGGGTTTTTTAAAGTTTTAAAACTTTCTCTTTTACCAGTATTTTTAAAGTCACATCAATGACACACCAGAGAAATGGCTGAAGTGACCAGACTGTTTGTGGGGGTTTTACTTGAGTCCATCTGTGAGGATGTCACTGCATTCAAAATTGTCTGAAAATAATGAAATAAAACCAAATAGCTTTTTAAAGCCAGCTTGCATTAGCATATTACATTTATGTTAGCTAGATGTAGCTTGTCATACATATGTTAGCTGGTATTAGTATGTTAGCTTATATCTGCTTGTTATACTTATGTTAGCTTACATTAGCCTGTTATATTAGTTTATTATATTTATGTTCATTTGTATACTCATACAAACTTGTTACACTTATGTTAGCTTAACATAAGCTTGTAATGCTTATGTTAGCTTGACTTAGCTTGTTATACCTATGTTAGCTTGTATTAGTTTGCTACACTTATGTTAGCTTGCATTAGCTTGTTATACTTAGATTATTATACTTAGTAGCTTGTATTAGCTTGGGAAGCTGACATACCTTTTTGTAGTGCTACTTGACATGCTATTGGCTAGCGTTTGCAAAGCATCCAATCCAGAAGCTCTATTTATTTTTCCTTTGAGCTGATTGGCTGTATCCCTAAGAGCGGATATAAGTAAAACCGTGGGCGTTAGCTTCTGCAGTAGCGCCAGGATGGTTTCCACTGTGAGTATTAATGCATATTAATGTGTATTTGGTGTTTGAACTATTAAGTGTCTTAGAGGTGGTCTCAAATATTTACAGATTTTAGCTAATCACTAACGTCCATAAATACCCGGACCGCATTGTATATTATTTTTACAGACAGCAGGAGCAAGTGTTGACCTTTATTTTTAAAAACAAAAGCAATTAGCTCTGCAATCATGTTATGCACTCACTTAAAATTTTCCTGCTACCGTAACACTATGTTAAACTTACTCGAGGTTATCACATAATTGGAATTTCCTATCAGGCCGAGCCTCGTCGGGTGTCATCATGGAGCTGCAATCTGAGGGAAAGGTTAAATGGACAGACTTTGATAAAAGCACTGAAGTTATAAAGCGCTTTTCTAGACATACTGACCACTCAAATCATTTTACACTAGAGCCACATTCACCCGATCGCACTAACACACACACACACACCCTACCCAGGACTGCGTTTTGAACTGCCAAAGTGAATCCAGCCGCAATAAATCTGAACATAAAGTTCAGAAAGGGTGCTGGAAATCTTCAAAAGGTTCAACCAACTCTCCAACAAGGTCTCCACTTTGATAACTTCAGTGAAGCTCCCGAATGAAAGATTAACAGAATGTTTGGAATATCACACAGAGAATAATTTAGTGTAGGACTTTTTACACTTCCAGCACCAAAAAAAAAAGGCCATGGAATAATCAGGGTCCACGAGGCTGTATCTCAACCTAACCTAGCACAGCTGCAATGGTCTGTGGAAAATAAATAAATACCATAATAGGAGCACACTGCAGCAAACACCTACAGTGGGCGTTGAACCTCCTGTTTACCAAGGAAGACAGTATTGGTGCTGCACCCAGTGTGCCCAGCGCTGCAGCTCACTTCAGCAGCAGCAGCTGCTGTGTGGTCTAGGTGAGACATTCAACTTCTGACTAACAGCTTTACGGTGGATTTTCACAGATGACACAGTAAGAACAGCACAAGTACAACTCCGTACACTGGAAGAAGTTCATATCCTGATAGATTAAAGTCATGCTGAAAACAGCTTTTATGTTGTTGTTCTATATCCCTCAATCCACAGTCACTATCTTCTCCAAAACTCCACGTGAACCGATTGTTAATACCGTAAACAGACCGATTTACCTAAGCAGCTGACAGGAGGCTATACACACCGCAGCATGAGATGCTTCCTCTGTTGCCAGGTGAGGAGGAAGGCTTCCACTGAATTGGAAATGTAACGAGGTCTTTATAGAGCAACAGTACCAGAGGAATAACAGTGATAGTTGAAGTAAAATAAGGACATGAAAGAGATATAGCAACAACAAGTTTGCGGGTGTTAGACTATTAATAATGCCACATTTTTGTAAACCTGAGAAACTACTTAATCTGTTTTTGAAACCTCAAAACTGTTTTGAGTTATTTTTATTGCGCAAGGACAGCAAAAGTGGGACAAGACGTACTCAATCAAAACAACATTCAACACACCTCAAAAAATGGAATTACAAGTCAGTTCAGGACCCTGGTCCAAAAGCAACAAAATTTGCAAAAATAATTAAACCATTACCTAGCGACATCATGAATTAAAATAGTAAACAAGGACCTAACACAAGTAGTGATGCTCTGCTCAGGGTTTAAATTAGATAATGATGGTTAACTAGACTGAAAATGATTGAAATATATGCAACAAAAGAAAACATACTATATTCACAAAAAGCAATATTATGTCACAATTTATTTCTATGAACAATATCTGGTCATCTCTGTGAGCATGGCTAGCATTACACTTCTCAAAGTATTTGGTCTGAATTTTACTTGTTTTGCATGTTGACTGGTTGGATCTGTTTAGCCATTTAATTTATTTCTTGGAAATATTATGCACAGATATCACATGTTAGATATTGGATATATCTAACATATGCATTTATTTCAAGTTTAACTTTTGCTTGGGGAAAAAGAATATTTACATGCAACATTGCGGCACTGTTGGCGCTCCATACACACTTTCCACTTTCAACTGTTACAACGCTTTCGGCAGACAGCAGAAGGAACTTTCCGTTGCATGTTTCTGATCGAAAGGATGAAGCTTGTATTGACCTGACACGCCAAACTTAAAAACAAAACGTATATTATTTGTGTATATCTATAAAGAATAACGACTAGCTAACCCCAAACGAATGGCAACCCAAACGGTGCAGTTATATTTACGCAATTTTATCCAAAGACTCCCCAAGCCCATTTTCGGACACACTTGTCAACATCGCGCTATCTCAGTTTTCATCTCTGAGAAGTCTGCTGGCATATTTCATCAGTCTTTAGTCATTTGGTTCCCAACACATTTTCAAAATGACTGATAAATTATACAGTAAAATTGGAAATTAAAAAGCAGTTTAAGAGTCAATGAAGCATTACCAGATAGATAAACAATAACTTCTGTGCAGCACTATGGCGGAAGGATACTCCAAAAGTGTGTCAAACACAATAAACGGTTCTTTTGGCTTTTTTATTTCAACATTTTATCTTTGTTTAGCTTTAAATATGAACAGGCTTATGTGTCACACTGGGAATAGGATGTGTTTCCAGGACTTAAACGACAGTGTCCGATAATGGGTTTCAAGCTACTAGCTGTGTCGCTGTATTTGCATTCGTACTGTAATTACCTCGTAAGTCGAACATTTCCGTCACTTTCTCCGCGGGATTCTTCGGCCTCCCCTGCAGACCAGTTCTCATCGTCCTCCACCGTAACGTCAGCTCCAGTGACCGCGCTGCCCGTGTTCTCCATGCAGACGTCCTCCACGGCCGCGGTGGGACCATGTTCTCCCGAGGTCGCCGCCGAACCCCGGCTGTCGGACCCCGGCTCCAGTCCGGTGGCGGAGCCCTGAGCTTCCGAAGTCCCGAAACCTATGAGCGCTTTCAGCAGCAGCAGCAGGAGCACCAGGGTAATGCTCACGCTTCCAAAGTGAAGCCCCCTTTCCATTTGTAAGACTGGCACATTAGTAAAGTAGCTGATTTACATGCCACTAAGCAAGTAAATCTGAACATGAAAATAAAATAAGTGTAAAAAAACTCAAACGATATAAAAAAAATTCTCTCTGTCTAGAAATACGCCCCACTTGAACGTGTTCTTTAAGTAAACATAAACAGCCTCTGGGACACCATGTTATTCCCTTTATACCAGACTGAGTCTTGCCTTGGTTACCCTAAATCCCGCCTTGTTTCTACACTGGGATTGGACACTAGAAATCATTCTTGCCGTCACATTTAAAGTACTATTCTCTCATTGCGCAATTTGCTGCCAATCACGTATCCTCGCACACTAAGCAGAATTTGATTGGATCAGAAATTCATCAGTCAAAGGGAAGGGCTCAGAGCGTACCAGCCCCCCAAACAGTGACCGCCATTGGCTGATTCGCTGCCTGTTACGTAGACTCAGGCGTCCTGTCAGAGCTGACGCAAAAAAGTCCCTGATGGCAGTTCCTGTTGAGGGTCGCCGGTTGGTCGGATGTGAGGCTTTCCGTCAAATAGAAAGGTCGTTTCGAGAAGCGACGACGCCATTGGTTGATTCGGACATCTCGGATGAGCTGGATTGGTTCATCAAAATGTCACTCAGCGTGGTTGTCAGGACCAGTCAACATGAAATCTTCAACGTGGCTTAAGGTCAAAGCGGTACAGTTCCTGTTCCTGGTCACGAGTTGTTTCTCTAAAAAAAAAAACAACTAAGTGTAGTGACATAATACCTGCATTACTTAATGTCTCGGACGCAACTTTACACAAATTTAATCAGGAAAGCAACTTTTTTTGAGTGACTTCAGTGAGTCAATGTAAATAAAAGTGAGCTGTTCGCTGCCAACTATGAAGTTTGTGTTTTTAGCGCCACCTCCTGGTAACAGAGCGATATTCGATCTAAAATCTGCTAGTCAGACTTCTGCACAATCAATTTAGAGCATCTACAGAGCCTCAAGTTTTTCTGGTTTGCTATAAATTATAATTTAATCAAGGTAAAATCTGCACTTTTTAAATACGTTTTAGTCTGTAAACTCCTTCATTATTTTAGTTAAAAGACAAGAAAAGTAGTGAACTTTACAAAATGTTGAAAATGCTTCAAACCCTCATCTGACGTAACATTTTGTTCATCTCGTCTCATTTTCACAATAAAAAACTTCAAACAAATATGAATAACCATAATAATTATTTAGATCATGAAACATTTTTTCACACTCAACTTTTATTGGAGCAAGTTATGTTCCAACATTTCCAACAATTCAGACATGAAACAAGCATGGGTTATAACTTGGTCCGGTATCGGTTACAAGGAAAAAAAATAAAAATCACAGTCAACTGGTTAAAAAAAGACAAAGCTGCTGGTGAAAAAGTATTCATGCACAGTGTCGTTTTTGTTCATCATGTTTTTAGAACGTAGCTTTTCCCTTCAGAAACTTTACTGATGTACCGCAGAGTCAGAGACAACTTTCACGGTTTCAACAGTGGCTTCTTTGGAAACTGAAAAACGTCTTATTGGTATCACATTAGCCAGGATGTGACGTTTTCAGTCTCCCACAGTTAATAATATATATATGCAAGCATCAAATTACAGTATGAGGCACTGTATGACCAGTTTAAAACGGATGCAACCTATGACAGTAATCTAGTATGTAGAAAATCCTGCTGTACCATTTTTTTTTTTAAAAAAAGCCCATAAAGGAGAACCAAAATAGAAGGCAAACAGAGGGAACCTGATTTATTTAAAAGATCTAAACAGCAACACAAATCTCAGTTTTTGAGATTTGCCCACTATATTTGTGTCGAAAGGTTGTTTGTTGTTTTGAATTAATCACCATCATCACTGGTTTTCGTTTTTAAAATGAGCTTATGGCACAAGACTTCCTGCTTCCAGACACCTGCTGTGAGGAGAAACTGTAAGGTAAGTTTTCCACAGGCACAAAAGAATCAAACAATAGACAGTTTATGTGGCAAACCGTGAAGCCGGACACTTCTCAGCTGACTCCTCTAAACAGCCGCAAGAGGAGTTGATGCAACCGAGGAGGAAACCGCCAGCATTTCCTAAACCTTTTCAACTTCTACTACTATCTCTTTTCCTTTTGACAAGGAAATGGAAAATGAGCCACAAAATGATGAATGCCCCAAAGTGTTCTTGTTGAACATTTAGCTTCTCAGAAGAATGCGTCGTTTCTGCTTTTAGAGGGAACATTTTACGGCTCACCTTTGCTCTTTATGGTACGTCAGAGTTTGTTTTGATAGATTGTACGTAGATGCAGCTGAAGGTTCAAACCTGACTGCTTCATTCTTGAAGTGTGATCTGTGTTTTTCTGTGTATTTTGGATCGTTACACTAACGCGACACATGCAGCGAAGCTTTTTAAATGTAATTTTAAAATCAAAAGGCACAGCTTTGCTCTATTCAGCTAAACTCCGGTGACCCGGTCAGCTTTAAAACCCAGTTCTGCATCTGTTCAGTCAAAACTCCTCCAACAGTAAAATCTGCCAGCTAGCTTTTTCTCATCAGGCACTTAAAAAAAAACACACCCATAAAATCAGAAGCAGCACCTTCTGAACGTGAAAGTAAATCAGTTCTTAGTTTGGAACTTATTTTGCGAGGTCAGTGAGCTCCCGTGCTGTAGCTGGGTTGTGATGGTGGCACTTTGTGGGCGGAGCCTGTGGCCAACTCATTAGATGATGGGAGCCTTCCGAACCTTCACGCTTCCGTCTTCCATCCCAAAGTACGCCCGTTCGGCCATGTTGACAAAGAGCCCCGTCTCCACCACACCTACGACACGAAAACCGTCTCAATGCCATCAGGAATCGAAACATTTTGAACGTTCACTCTGTGCACGAAGCAACTTTTCTGGGGATTTCACGTGACCAGCGTTCCTCACCAGGAATCATCTTGATGGCGGTGTTGACCTCGCTCCAGTTCTGGACGTGCTCAAACTTCCAGTCCAGGATGAAGTTGCTGTTGTCGGTGACGACGGGACCCTGCAAGCCAGAAAGCACACAGCCTGGTTCCGCTCAGAGTGAAAGGAGCAGCGAAAGCCCGACTGCGTCACCTAACCCGGGTCTCTGGACGTGTCTGCACTCGACATCAGTGGACATCAGTGGACCACCGCTGGTCATTTTTAGAGTTTAAGTACAAAAAAAAAAAGAAAATTGCAATTTTCTTTGTTCCCCCCTTTTTTCCTCTCAAAAACAAATTGCAAATGACAAAAAAAATATTTTACAAAACTTGCTTTCATTTCAACCATCCCTTCTGGAAGTTGATCTGAAGTCCAAATAAATACACGCTGCAAAACAAGATGGTAGACATCACTCCATTCTACAAAAATAGGAGTGAAATGGTAGACAAAGAAAAAGAAAACCAAACAGATTTTCTAGAAGTTAAATCTTTATCAACAGAAAATTTGATTAATGGATCAAATCGATTAATAGGCCAGCCTCAGGTTAGATACTTTCCATTTTAGGGTCCCGATGAATATTTCCACTTTAAGATAAACTAGTTGTTTTTATATCATGGCATTTGAACACAAATGCTGGTCACCGTTTTATTTACCATAAAGTCGTCCCACTTTTTCTATGACTATTATTCCCACTTGCTAAAAGTAAATCTGTCTCCTAAAATGGACTCGATTGTTCATGTATTCAGGTTCAGAGTCTGGTTGAGGATCAGGGCGTTTTGTGCTGCAGCTAATAAAACCATCAATCACATCATCAGAACATTTTGATGTGTAGAATCCTTAATGATTCCACATCAGATATGTTCAGTCAGACCTTTTCCAGAGGAATTTATCATGTTTATTAATACAAAAAGAAAATGCTAATGATGCTCAGATTAGCATAAGTTTTAGCTCAAATGCTGCAGAAATGTAAGAAGCTAATGTTTCCAATATCTGAAATCTATTTCTTTAAATGGAAAATTAGACAGTATGCTGTGTATGCCAGCTCTAATAAAATAATCTGGATTGTGAATGAGAGTAATTCTGAATTTCCTGTAAGCCTCCTGTCCTGAAACCTGCCTGGTCATAATCTGTCCTTACCTCAGAAGACCCTTCATCATCATCAACATCATCATCGTCCCTGCTGCTGGCCTCTGATCTAATGTCTCCTCCCTGACTTTGCTCTTTCTATTGTGACAATAAAGATTTCTTTAAAATAATGTAAAAGAAAAAAAAAAACAATAGTGAGCACAGAAATGAAAGAGGATCAGGTTTATTCCTGGGGTTAAAGAACCAGCAAGGGATGGAACGCAGCATGGGCAGGAAAAAGAAGAAAATAATACATAAAAAGACATATTCTGATGAATTATTTGTGTTCTACTTACAACGAAATCTAACTTAATACTGAATCAAAATTGAATCAACTTGTGACTCAAAATTGAATTGAGGTTCTTACCAGTCTTAATTTCCAGAAATAATTTGCAACCTTAGACTGAAAATTAAACTGGAAAGAGATTAACACCACTGAAAGAACTCATGTGAAAACAACAAGAAAAGTACTTCTGCAAGAGACGCAAAAGAGAGAAAGAAAGATTGATCCTACTTACTGCTTTACTGACTGCCATCCTTAAATTGACCTCCCCTCCGAAGCGCTTAGCTATCACCCTGGAGACGGGAACGTACGCCATGGGGATGACCTCAATGGGAACACCCTTCCTCCACTGCTCCCCCAGAGCTCTGGAATCCTTTCTGGGACGCCAAAAAAAAATTTAAAAATTTCCGTGAGCCAAGAGTCTTTAAAAACTGGGAAAACAATTCCCACCACTCTTACTAGCCGATGCAGACCTGTAGTCAGCAATGATGACGAAACATTTCGAGTTGCCAGCGACAATCTTCTCCTGAGTGAGACAGCCGCTGCAAAACGGAGAGAGGACGGGTCAGAAAGGTCGGCGGGCCTCGAGCCGAGCCGTCCGCAGCAGAACACGCTCACCCGCCGCCTTTGATCAGCGTGAGCTCGGCGTCCACTTCGTCCGCGCCGTCGATCGCCACGTCCAGCTGAGCACAGGAAGCACACAGTTACTGCTGCGTTTGGCTTCCACCGGCATAACGCCAACAATCGTCATACCTCTGGGTGTCTTTCCAGGTCCGACAGCGCCAGGCCGTGCTGCAGAATCAGCTGCCGAGCCTGTGGGAGGAGAGAGCGCTTCGGTTTGAGTTCACCACAGGGCGGTGCTGCTAAACTCAGAAAGAATGGGTAGAGGTGAACACACAGCGGCCGTTTCGTCAATGATAGAGAAGAAAGTAATGTCCTCTTGTGTTTTTGGTGAGGTGAGGTCCTGCTTTAATTAACCGTGGAATTTTATTGTCCTCACGTCCATGACTGAAGACAAAACTGGTCCAGTACCAATGAGGATGAGGGCTGAACCGACAAAATTCATTTTGGTAGATTGTCGATCGGCCGGTAGTTACGTGAAACCGACCTCGTCTGTCTCAGCAAAGGTCTGAAAATAAGACAGAGGGCAGACTGACAGACAACGTCATGTCTGCATGTGTGAGGTTAACAGTTGCCAACTCAGCAACTTTGTCGCAATATTTATTTAGCTACTTTTCAGGAAAAAAAAAAGAAAAAAGAAATATTGGTACCGCCCGAAAATCAGAATGGGCTGGCCATCGTTTTTAAATATCAGTGATCGGCCAAAAAGTCGTAATCGGTGCAGCCCTACCATAAACAATTTAAAAAATGATTAGGTTACACCATGTCGCCCACTGTGGAAGATTAATACCAGAACATAACGACAGTCTAAACCTGGCGCAGTGGATAATTAATCACATGATAAATTAAAATTAGCTCAATAATTTTCATTCTGATGATTCATATTTTTTGAAGGACAATTCTGTTTTCAGAGACATCATAATCTATTTTATTTATGGTTTCGGTTGTGTGTGGGCGTTATTTCTTTTTCATTTATCGTTTCTGGTTTTTCCGTTTTATTCTGAATATTTAGAACATCTTGCATCGTGGAGTGTTTTCTACTAAATTAAAGTAAATCTAGAACAGTTATTGAGAGGGACAACTTGCATTATTGTTATGCCATGATCAATATCTCTTGAAAACAGTCTCATAACAACAACATTGCAATCATTTCTGGGATAATTTATCGTCCTGCAATATTTTTTATCGTGACAGGCTCAACTCTAAACCACTCTGCTCTGTGGAAACGTTTGAGCAAGACGTGGTTATCATGTGGCAACTTCTTCAGAGCATTTGTGAACACATGAGCGTTCACGTCGCTGAGTCAAGTGAGACTTGAGTGTTTTGGGTACTTTGACTGACCTGGAAGGAGGTGGGCACACACACGATGTTGAGCTTTTCCTGTCGAACTCTCTCGGCTGTGTTCGGACGACACACAGAAAACAGATGGAGAGAGACAGAATTCAAGGGGCAATTTTAAAAACGGAACCGAATCCTGTTCAACCGTTCAGTTCTGTTGTGAACAAGGAAGAATGTGCAGAAGTAACAGTTTCTTAACTAAAATAAACATCGCTATCAGCTCCACTCTAATCTACTACATTCCACTGCATACGGAGGTGGAATGTAGTAGATGTACATTAACCTGATGCAACTTTAACTAGATGGAATTTCAGGGGCTTAATTTTCAGTTACACATTAAAGCTTATGGAGGCTTTACTCACCTAACCGGTCCACAGCATACACGATGGTCGACCCACTACCCACTCCCACCACCTGATTGTTCTGGAAATGAGACAACCCATTCAACCATTTTATATTTTACACATTTAAAGATCAGCAAATACGTACATGCATATAAAATTGTCTTTGCATACAGTATTTCCACTTCCAGTGCTTTCCGAAAGTATTCACACCCCTTAATGTGTTTTCAACACTTTGTAATGTAATCATATTGTTAACCAAACCTAATCTAACTAAACTGTTGTGTACTTAGTCCTTAAAGCAAAACCGAGTTAGCTCAACAAGTCCGCATAACACTCAGCTAAGTCGCTTTAAAATCCTCCAAGTTAGATAACATCAATACAGCAACATGGCATAATGTGCATTTATCTGAATTAGGCTAACTATGCTAACAGGCTGAGCTAGCGGCTGTACTTCACACACATTTCAAGGAAAATATGAACATGTCTGCTTGTTAGCTAACAGTACCTGGACGTTGTTGTCCACGGCAGAGTACGCTGCTAGCTTCTTCGCCTCCTCTGCCATGTTGACGGCTGCAGACTGACTGAACCTGAGCACGTGTGTGCGACAGCAAAGGGAGGATGGAGGAGAAGAAGAAGACGAAGAAGAAGCAGCAGGAGCAGCAGCTGTGAGCTTACGGAGGAACACCCGCCTCTGGAGGGTCATGACCCGCAGCCCCCCCAAACCAACACGACACACACACGTGCCAGCGCGCGCGGACGGACTCGCAGTCAGACAGAAAGCCCCACCCACTGCTGGTCACGTATTAATGGCTGTTTTCATGTACTGCCTGCTTTGTAGCGGTTCGTAGGCAATGCGCGCAAGTTAGGTGAAACAGCGACGCCACGTGGACGCTGCAAAACAAACATGCGCCGCAGTAGCATTTTATTTGATTGCATTAGTGATATACTACACAGGAACACCACAAAAAAGAGAGAGAACGAAATCACACATTTTAAACAGTGCTTCAGGTTGAATATCAAAATGGACCCCAAATGGACGACAAAATACGGATTAGGAGCCCCTCTTCCTGTTAATGACGACGATACATCGAACGTATGATGACGGCATCTGTGAGAGGGGGGCAAGTTTAATTGGCCGAGCTTAAAATGCCATCAGTGATAATTGGCTATTATTTGCAGAGAAGTATTTATTATCAAACGGAGCTCAAAGACAAAGATTAAACTCATAGCGTCACCTTGTTGCCATGGTAACACAACAACTATGATGACTATTCTGTTTGAGTAAACAATTCCTTTCGAGCTTAAATCTATATGTCAAAACATTTTTTTTAATATGCTGAAACTATTCACTAAATGTTAATAGTTTTCTTATTATCAACAAAGAGAATGATGTGGAGGTCTCGACGCGCCTGTCCCGGGTCGGCTTCCGTCCCCCCCCCGTCCCTTTTCTCTGCCTCCTTCCTCTCGGATTACTGTCAAATAAAATCAGTTATAGTCTTTTTTTTTTCCTAAATTGTTTGTTTTTCTTCAAACTTTTTTAAAGGACAAATTAAACAAATGTAGCCTGAAGACTCGCACCACACTTGACAAAGCATTTTAAATGCAAAACTAAATGTGTCATTTTTAGTATATTTGTCTAAAATATTTTAAATATTTTATTGCTCCTCAGTCAGTCAAGGTCCGTATATCTTTGTAAATAAAGAACCAACTGTGGTAACACCCTCCATCACAGTAAGCAAAAACATGGAGGTGAAGATGAAAAATTATATGAATAACACTATTCAGCTGAAGTTCACTGGAGAGGCAAATTCAATTTCTAAGGTAATTCACTGTGCATCTTGTCCTTTCAGCACATTTCCATAGGTAATTGCAGAATTGCGAAGAGACACCGCTATGATAATCACAGACTAGCTTTCTAATGTTTCTAAAGTCTGTGACAAGTACTTCGTTCAAAAAGTATTTTTTTTAAAAAGTCACATGAGGAACATCATGGAGGTGTAGCAGCAGCGTTTTTAATCCTTGTATTTAATGAAACAGTTGAAGCAGAAATAGAAAAAGTGAGAGATCCGGGGTTTGTTTTTGCGTCAAAACAAAGATTGCAGTTTACTAGAAACTGAAGTAATATGGTTGCTTTTTTTTTCTTCCTATATGTTTGTCTTAGAATGTTTCAGATCATCAAACTATTTTAAGTGTTAGACAAAGATAATTATTATTATGAACAGAAAAAAATCCAACCCTACAGTGGTTGCCTAAAAATATCTGAAAGTGGTTGGGTCGGCCTTAGTAACAACAACCGTAACCAAACGTTTGCGACGAGTCGTTGCAGAATTGTCGTAATTCAGCCACACTGGAGGGTTTTTAAGCATGAGTCCCCTTTTTGAAGCCATGCCACAGCATTTCAATTGGATCCAGGTCAGGACTTTAATTAGGCCACTAAGTCATGTTGTTCTCCTTACACCTGTTCAGACCTGAACCTGCTGGTGTGTTTTGGGTCATCATCCAGCTGCAGAACCCAGGTTGGTTTCACCGACAGATGGCCAGATGGAAGGTCTCCTTCAGGATGCTTAGGTGGACAGAAGGATTCATGGTTCCTCCTGGTCCTGAAGCAGCAAAATGGCCCCTGAGCATCACACTGCCACCACCATGTCTTACTGTTGGTATGATGCTCCCTTCAGAAATAGTGTTATTTTTATGTGGGAGGAATGAAGGAAGGAAGAAAGGACAGAGAGAACAAAAAGATGGAAATAAGGAAAGAAGAGAAAGAGGAAAGATGGAAGAATATAAAGAGAAAGGAAGGAAATAAGAACAGAAGAGAAAGACAGAGGAAAGAAGGAGCGAGGAAAGAAGGAAAAAAGAGGGAAAGAAATGAAGAAGGGAGAAAGAGAGAGGAAGGAAAAGGAGTGAAGATGGAAGGAAGGAGGGAGTTAGGAAAGAAGGAAGAAGAGTGGAAAAGAGGGGAAGAAATTAAAGAAAAGGAAGGAAAGAAAGAAAAGAAGGAAGTGAGACAGAAGGAAGGAAGGATGGAAAGATAAGGAAAGAAGGAGAGAGGAAGGAATGAAGAAAGGAAGGACAGAAGAAGAGAGAAAAGGAACAACAGAAGAAACTGCTAATAACTTTATGTAGCAGTTTTAATATTGTTACCAAAAAGTTATCAGAGTGACGACATCGATGTAAATATTAACATCACTACTACTTTTATTTGGCAAACAGCTTGAGTTTCTCTTTTTCGGTATACAGTTTATATATATTTATATATATATACTATAGTAAACCAACACATTCTGTTTGATAATCATTTTTTCTCAGATTTATACATATTACAGCTTACAAATATAGCTGATCTTTTTGACAAAATTACAGATTCTGTTTCCGACACCTAAATTAGTATGCTATTATAAAAAAATCACACGTCATACATTCATGATTAGAAAAGGTAGGGCTATACGAAATCAGGAAAAGAATGAACGAAAACGAAAAACAACCACAGTTTACGCCAAATTTCCCATCGGGAGGACCGGGGCAGTCGAAGGTTTTCCACGAGTAGAATGTCTTTCGCTCCGAATTCGACCGGCGAGTCCTCTGAGAGGAGTCTGCTGCTACTCCGAACAAAATCACCGGCACAGTGAGGATATCGAGGAACAACAACAATACCGCCACGTAGGGAGAAGAATCAGTAAATCTCTGCTCTCAGTCGGAACTTAGAAACTAACCATGACGAACGTTTGATTAAAAACTAAACTTTGCATCGCAGTACTCCTTTACAGCCCGGCATCTCCTTTCATTTCTCGCTCTGTCCATCGGCGCAGTCTTAAGGCTTCGATTTTCTTTCACGCCTCGCGATCCGCAGCGCGAGACGTCGGCTGAAGTTGGACATCTTTCTTACGGTTTGTAGGACACAGTTGAACAGGACTGCGTGAAGGGAGCTGCCGTTTAAAACCAACAAAACCAGAATAAAACCCAGAACTGGCGCTGCTGACGGGCAAATTTTTTGTTTCTCTTTTTTTGCTCCTCGATGTGTGAAATCACCGAATCAGCTGGGCGGGTTGGACTGAAAAGGTGCTGCTTTGTTAAAAAAAGAAAAAAGACAGCTGGCCTGTCATTGCTTCAATCCCAAAATTGCCCCCCAACCTCAGTGAACTTCCTGGGGTTTTTTATACAAAGTATTGCTGAATGTCAAGCGTTGCATTTGTATTCGTGTAGATACCGTTTGTTCGACTTGCTACTTGTTTTTCTTACGCAGAAAGATTTTTTAAAAACCCCATGAGACATGCTTTAAGCAAACCAGTGCTCAGATTTTTTTGTGGATTTTTTTTTTTATCTCTTAATAACATATAGCTCTCCATATTCCTGCAGTACTATACGAGAACATTTGCAAGCACTGATCTACAAAAAAACCAAAAAATAAACAGGAGCAAGTTGTTCCAAATCTCATATTTGAACACTTGCTAAAAAACGAAAGTAGAATAAAAAGATAGATTAGCTTAATCCGGATTTTTTCTAGCTGTTTTGTCGCAAACCTTTGAACCGTAATCTCCTCCACTAGCTTTAACGCTGATAACATGAAGCTGGACGGGACTTTGATATGTAAACACTGTGGCAGAGCTAAATGTACACTGCAAAAACACTAAATCTGAAGTATTTCTGCTCTAGTTTCATGAGCTAATATCTCAGCACACTTGAAATAATACAAAATATATAAATGGCTGTTTTAAGTCAATAATTCCTTAATATTAATGACAAATCACCAGTTCCAATTGACATATTATTCCATTTATCACATAGGGAAAGTGTTTTAAGTGAAATAATCTGCCACTTTTTCATCAATATTAACTTAAAACAAGTTTCTATATCTTACTGAAAAGTTAGTTGTAAGTTAGTTTTGTCTTATTTCAACTGTACTAAGATATTTGCACTAGAAGTAAATACTTGGTGAGATTTTGTGTTTTTGCAGTGCAAGACACACAGACAGTGGAATGGAAAGAAGCAAACAGGGTAACACACTGCTCTCAGTTCAGGGTAAACACACCTCATTTTCATTTCTAAAAGATAAACTATCATTATGATAAATAAATATTCTATTTAAAATTGACCGATAATATTTCAATATATTGCCGTCATATATTCTGATAATTTTCCCCCCCCCTTCTCATTAAGATAAAGATATCACTATATGTTTTTGGTTTGTGCTGTCATTCTAAATTATTATAAATAATTATATATACCCGTGGAATGTTTTTTTTTAAAATTATTATTATTATTCGTCTAAAGATGGATTCCACCTTTAAAAATACATTTTCTAAAGAGCTGGCAGAGAACTAGACAGAGGATGGAGAAGTACTGTGTGTATGACCTAAACACACACACGCAAACACACCCTCTGTGATCTCCTCCTGGTACAAATGCTGACACTTGTTGGAATGACTCCGAAAACTAAACATGTATGTGCGCAAGTGTCATCCGTAGCAACAGCTAAAAGGTGCAGAAATGTAAAATGCTGGAACGCTGCACAATGACGAGGAAAAGTCGGACTTTACAGTGGCCAAAATGCAGTGCTCTAAACTGACCCGTTCAAAGTATGTAGGTACTTTTAAACACAGTGTATGTGGGTAAAACATTTAACCATACATAGGTGCATCTCGGTAAATCAGAAAATAATCAGAAAATCGCGAATTTGTTGTGTTTTTTTTTTCCTTTCCACTCAACTTTCCATTGGCTGGAACATCCTTGAACGGCCAGTTTCTGCTGGAAACCGTTAAATCAGCAAGACTCCTCATGCCTCAGAACATTTCTGTATTAAAAATATACCTCTTAATTGGTCTTATGTAAAAATTTTAACTTCTGAGAGGCTACATTACAGGTTTCCATAACAACTAAAAGAAAAGAAAAATACTCACTTTTTGTTGCACATTCATATAGACTCGCATTTTAAACAGATTTACCAAAATAAAGGAACTTTTTAATGATCTCCGACGTATCGAGACGCACCTGTAACTGTGTAAAGACAAGATAAGTGCAAAGTGTCAAAAAGCGATCAGGTTCATACCTACATTGTGCCATTAACCCCTTTCTTGGTACAATCTAATGTACCCTTGCAGCATTTCTTTTATTTTATTTAATTTATTTTTTTATTATTATTACTTCCACAGCGTCAGCGAATACTTGAAGCACCTGCCCCACACACTGCAAAAAGGATATTGTAAAGTGTTACCATAAAAAGGTTGAAGCCGTGAACCGAGAACATAGGAGTTGTTATGGCACCGCACGATCCGACGTGGTGAAACAGAGGCGAGACGGGAACAGTCACTTTTCTTGGAGAACGTTTGTTTCACAGAGAAATATTCTGTTCGCCTTTTTGGAAAATATCGGACCCAAACTCTCGGCTCTCTTCCTCTCGGCTTCCCCGCGTTTCCGGTGCTTCAACGGACTTCTCGGATACAAAAAAATCTAAACAGTCCGTGGTTTTTTCCCCCTATTTGCGCCCATATAGTTTTGCATCAAAAAATATGTTTTTGTTCATCCTTTTTCCATTGTTTTTCTTCCTCTCTCCCTCCCATGGACTCTGTGAGGATCCAGAGCTTGAATCCTGGTGAAGCTACATGTGTTGGGCATCCATGATGTCCAGGTATTTGGCCTCAATGATATGAGGAAGCACGTTGTTCCTGGAAGCAGAACAGACAACATTCGTGTCAGGTCTTATTTTTTACACCAGAACAAAGACTCAATGATGCTAAAAACCAGAGTATGGCATACAGATTGGTTAGATTGGGGCCATGTAAACAAAATAAACTGAACACATTCAATTACTGTCAATGAAAGGTAATCCAAACCACTGTTGCCTGAGCCGATCTTAAATCATTGTTTGTAAAGGAAGAGAGTCTAAAATTTCATTATTGGTCTTATGTACAAGGTTTCTACATACACTGGGGGAAAAAAATATCTTTTATTTTTATTTTCCTGATTTCTGGAGAAACAAATTTAATACTTAAAAAGTGCTGTATGGTTTACATTATTTATATTTGAATTACATGTTTTATCTTCAATTTGCCACATTACACTATCATTTTTTACATACACAAAAGCTAAAAGTATGTTGACTGAGTGCACAAACATACAAAATCAATAAAGGTACTGCAGTCCTTAAACTGGATCTGAATGCCAGGCGCCAAAATGGCTTCTTTTTTTTAAATAAATGTTGAAAAATGTATCAAAATTCACAACTTCTGCTTTAAAGACTCTATAATGTAGAATACTCCCAATTCTTAGTTGGTAAAAATAATAGTTACAGATAGATGAATGTTTTTCAAAGTGAGGGTCTATAGTGAGTGTGAGGAAAAGCTGAAAAAAAGGTGAGAAAAAAAATCAATTGACAAAATTTTTTAATTGTAGATTTTTTTAGTCATAATTGTTTTATCATAAAATGTAAGCTGTTTTTCAAATGTTATAGACTATAGGTGAAAATAGATTATTCAAATCTTATGTGGCATGCTCTTCTTTCTGTTTGGCTGCCATTCAAATTCATGAAGCTGCTTTGTTCCTCAAGCTAGCATAGCTAACATAGCTAGCAAGCGCAAAACGAACAAGAAAAAGACAGAAGCAACCCTGCTGCCACAAAAACCCCAAAGAACTCCTGGTTGACTAAATTCAGAAGGTATAATAAGGCAGCATTTATGCTAAATGAATATAATAATTGTTGAGTAGCGGGTTTGTAAAGAGAATCCCCAGCAGAAGCTAATGCTGTTTGGGCGGCCTTAGCATGGAAGAGTTTAGCAACCACTGGTCTGAGTTATACCAAATTCCAAATCTGTAAAATTACACTGAATATTGAAAGCTAGTTTCAGTGTTTTGTTAGTGATTTAGCAAAACTACACACAGAACTGCTATTCAAGCTGTGCAAGGTCAATGTTTGCACTCCAAATGTTCAAAAACAAACAAAAAAAAAAACAAACCCCCCCCAAAACTAGAACTTTTAGCCTGCAAAAGGCTGAATTTTAAAATGAAAAAGCAATCATCAGTTGCTAAAAATGTAGACATAGCTTATGAATTAATGCTGCTGACATTTCTATGCGACATAATTTGATCAACACATTAAATGTAGTGATTTAATTTGTAACGAGGCATTTAATCAGGAATGTGTGCTGCGTTGTATGCAGGTAGTAACACTGTGATTAAACACATTTAACAGATCACTCAGTAACATTTTGTCATGTGGTTGCCAGAGGAATCAAAACCCCTGAGCAAACACAGATAACAGTTTCTGTCTCTGCAGTGCACACTCTAAGATTTAGCTTCCATTTCAAGTGATTGGAAAACATGTCTAATGATGAGAAGAAATAAAACTTTCAGAGCAAACGTTTTAAATAATGCACTGTTTACTCCTCTGCTAAAGACTCACCCAGCAAAGAATACTAAATCAATACTTTACAAGGGGTTTCACAGAGCTGTTTGTACAGAGCTGTTTTTCAGCTCCAGATCTGGTTTCTGATCTGCTCACAAATTGACGTCAGTAAAATAATGTGGAAAAGTTTGGGCACGTTCTTCATTTCATCAATCCAAATTATGTTAAGGGATTATGGAGTTGCTAGGGTGGAAATACATAATCAAATGTTCCAGATATTAGTCTAATTAACTAGGAGTAATAAAAAAATAAATAAAAACATTTTTCACTAAACTGATACATTTCTTTCCTATAAGTTGATTCCTATTGACACTATTGCACATTTGCATTTTATCTCCATATTGAAAGATTTTTGGCTTTTATTAAATAACGCTCCAGCATCAGCTTCCTTCACTTCTAATACTTTAAGCTACTTAAACTGATCACCAGCTATAACCGGTTACCTTGGACATGCCAAGAAATTCTGCCGCATAAACATCGTTATTCTGAGACACGATGTAGATCGCACGTATGCACCAGAGTAAACAAATTAAGAGAACTTAGATGTTGCCACAGTGACTCAATACTGACATTAATTAATCTCATGTTCTGATTGAACAGCAGAACCTGTTTTCATTTGATTTCATCAAATAATTTTTGGGCCACTCAGTTTATTCGCCTAAAGTTTGATCTGTGCGAACGGTTGCCTGTTCAATAATGAATGATACCGTCTATGGATCGATTTAAAGTTTCATAAATCTGGAACAAACTTCTGGAAAATTGTAAAACAACCCAAACACTGAGTTCCTTTAAACCTTGACTAAAGGAACTCAGTCAAGATGGTACAAATGTTTGGAGTTGCTTTTGTACCATAATAAATGAAACTCTAAGCACCATTTTGATGCAAAATGTAATGTTTCCATTGTTGAGTTTTGTGTTTTTATGAAGTCAAATACATTGAAATGCCTTGTTTCTGATATGTGCTGTACAGATAAACTTGATTGATTGACAAAATCATAAGACGAATAAAGAGAAAGCACAACTAAAAGAAATGTTGTTTTGTGAAGAATTGATTACAGCTTCTGTAGAGACGTCTGTTTGGATGGGTAGTCTGAGATAACAGCGCTGCGATTGTGACACAGATTTCTTCCATAAGTTCATAATTGTAATTTCCAGCCATTTTTACATCTGGATTTACTGCGTCTTGTGACACATGTCTCAGGTCACTGACGTAAAAGTCGGATAAAATGGGACATGAGGCCTCAGACTGCAGATCTTTGAAAACAGTCAGACACGTATCTGACTTAGTTCCACGTATGGAAATGGCTCAAATCGGATTTTTCTTGCCAGTGTGAGAAGATTAGATCAGACTGCGGTGAAACGTTGTGGATGGACAACATTCACCTGGTGTGTGAATGTAGCTTTAGAATCTCTGAACATGCAATTTTAGATCTACCGACGTACAGGAGAAGGTGACTTCAGTTTGAGGAGTTCATGTTCTCAGAGGATCCAGAGACAACATTTCTCGGTTCAAAATTCAAATCTTAAAAAAAAAAAGCTAAAATTTTAGTTCTCAAAAAATTTAGACAGTTAGAGAGAGGAGAGATTTTGCATTACACCAAAAAGATATCGTACAAGTTCGCCACAGAGATTACATTTCCACCTAGGTGCATAATTGCAGATGAGCTGAAATGGTCACACACACACCTGAATCTCAAAATGGAGAGAATGAAATTCCAAGCTTCCCCATACGTACCTGATTGGGATTAAGAGGATCATGACCAGAGGGAAGATCATTTTCATGTACGGTATTGGGTACATGCCGAATGTGCACAGCACCAGCAGCTGCATCATCTGCAGGAAGGTGAAGTAGTGGATCTTCCTCTGGGGCACTTTGCGGATGTAGTGGGTAGGTGGGTAAGACGTCTGCGGGGGGTGAGAGGATAAAAGCTGATTAAAATACAATCTCCCCCTGCGGCTGTGTTTCTCTGCTGTCCTCGGGTCTACTGCAGTCTTCAGGAAATGATTACAGGCAGTGAACAGCCTACGCAGCTCTGAGATTTGCACTCTTAAGTTCCACTTTCAGATGACAACTTCTGTTAGCTTTCGGTAGCGTGAACTTGCCTAAATTATGTTTGCAAACTTGGTTGCTACTATGAAAAATTTTGGAAATTCTTATCATAAAACATAACCACGGATCATGAGTATTAAGAGCTTGTACTTAAAAATCAGTGTCAATGTCTGGATTTATCGGTTTTCAGGTGTTTCAGATTGTTTTCATGTCTGACAGCCATGTAAACTGTTTGTTTGGGGAGCAAAATTGTAACATTTGCTTTTTTTTTGCCATTGCCAGTATTACAGAGGTTTTCAAAAATGAAGCCTGAAGAAAAAAAAGGACATGTAAGACACAGTTTTTTCCTCCCTAGAAAACAGCATGAAATGTGTGTTTTTTCTGGCTGCAAGACAGCGAGAGAGAGCAAGACGAAAGAGACTTGATATCAGAAAGGCTGGGTGGAGTACAGCAAAGTCACTCTGATGCATCTTTTTCAGTTTTCAACATCTGCTAGATAGAAATGTTTTGAATATTTTACAATTAAAGGAGAGGGTCTTTTAAAGAAACACTCTCTCATGGCTCAGAAAGAGAAATCAGAAAAAATAAAATTGGGATCAACTGGTCACACTTTGCGATGGCTACATCTGGAAATAAAATATCCTGGTGTCTTAAACTGTAAAATAAGAATAAATAATATGGGAAATACACATCTAATGTACAGATTTTTCATTACACCATCTTTCCATCAGTAACAGAGTATTTTTAAAATGTAACTTTTACTGTCGGGGTGTTTTTAAGCTCGAGATTTTTTTTCCTGGGGCGTGCAGGTCCTGCTGCTACCATGTGGGGGCAGCAGAATGTAAAGTATGGATTGAAAGGGTAAGCCTTGCTTTATCTCCTCACTGTTGAAGAGGCAAGGTTAAACCGGACACTGGGGATAAGAGACACACGGGAAGAAAAGGAGATTCCTGCAGGTTTCTTTTGACAAAACTATTTAGTGGATATCAAATTTAATATTTTCAACTGATTGTGCAGGATCTTTCTGCATTTTAATGAAGCCGAGATCAAACAAAAACATTAGTTTGGTTCCTTTTTAAATTCTATTTTGTAATTCCTAAAACCAAACCCTCACAAACATCCCAAACAACAAATAAATAAAGATGTTAGTAGATGAGAGGTGACTCTTGTGCTGGGCATCTAGTCAACTGTTTGATCTGCTGAGTCCCACAGCCAACATATGGGCACACACACCAACACACACGCCTATACACTCTCACCCATCACCCTGGCTCACCTGCTCCTTCAGGAGGAGAGCCATGCGGTCGCACATCTGGTTTCCGTCGATGGAGGTGAGGGCGATGTAGAGGAAGAGGCCGTACAGGACGGGTTTGGGGATCCACTGCAGCGGAACGGGCAGCAGCAGCAGAGACACGCCGATGAAGATGTTGGCAGCCAGAGACGTCAGCCGGGTCTCCTTCACCTGGACGATGCTGAGGAGGAACAAAACGACACGCACAATGAAAGAACGAAGGATTTCTGAAAAATCATCTCTGGCAAAACGACGGAGAATTTGTTTCTGGGGATTTTCCCGATCAGTTTTAGTGCAGGTTTTGCAGCAGTGCAATTCAGATTTTCCTAAACATCATGATTTAGTAAGCAGAGAGAGGATATGAATGACGTTCTTTTGTTTGAAAAAGTAGATTTTGTAATGATGTATTACTGACAAAACAGCATCTTATAATTGATTAGAGATGCAAATCGTTCACTAGGTGCGTTTCTGTTGACCACATAATTGCGCAACATGACATTTCGGAAATAAAATTCCTTAATGGAAACGCAAAAATAAAAAAAAGAGAAAAACTCTTGTTTTTTTGACAAAACGTTTTGACACTAGAAGGAGGTGGTTTTTTTTTTTTTGTTTTCTCTTTTGCCCGAATCAAAATTGGTTTACTTTGCAAAACTGCAATGGAAACACTTTTTATTGCCTAATGAGTCATTTGATCAACAGCTGGATGCTGCCGCTGGCGCAAACCAAGAAGAAGAAAACGACAGGAAGTCGTTGGACGATGATGGCGTCACGTGTTCTTTAGTGACTTATTGCATGAATAAACTTATTCACACGTGATTTTGTTTTGCACACATTTGTAATGGAAACGCTGTCAAGCGATTCGATTCAATTCCAGTTTTTAAGGTCACGATTCAAAACCAATTTTTTTATTCAAACGGTTTTGAGATTCTGTTTAAATAAAATGACTGAAAAAGGAAAAGACTGTGTAACCAAACAGGACATTTATTTAAAGCAATTCCACACAGTATCAAATTTGTACTTAAACAAAAAAATAGGTTTATGCACAAAATTCTGTAATACCACTAATTGGTTAGCTTAACTTCCTGGCTTATTCCTAAATAAAAAATATTAAACAATTATTTGAAATATTAATTAAAAGTGTACACGTAATGTGATACGCAGTTTGCTTGCAAATAGGAGCGGCAACAACGTACAACTTAAATGTATTTTAAAATCGATTTTTGAGCATTTTGAATCAATTCACAATTCCCAGAACTAGGAAACGTGATAAAATGTTTTTCTGTTCCATAAATAATGAACTGATGTGTTACTTTAAGTGTTAGCAGCTTTTCTAAATATATCATTACAAACAGGTATTATCTCTTTAATTTAAACGCATGCAAAAGATGATGGACAACGGAAAAACTTGTCGTTTAAAAGTATTTAGACTCAGTAAAATGTGAAATATTTGTTTCCATTGGATGACATTTTTATTCTTATCTCATATTCCTGAGGAGGAATTTTCTCTCTCTGGACCAACGTGATCACATTTTGAAAAGCTGCAACATGCCGCCATTTTCTCTTTTTGCTTTCGCTGAGAACAGGTTTCCTATTCTAAACGTCATTTCAATGCCAGTGCGTTAATGCCACCAAATGATAAGATCACAAAACATGTTCTTTAGTTATTCTTGATTTATCTACTTATTTATTGTTTCATCACTTCTACCCAAAATATCTATGTGGCTGTAGATTGTTTAAACCAAGACAGAATATAAAAAAGGAAAGAAGAAAAAAGTATTCTAATCCACATTATGTTAAACAATTCTATATATTTGTCTTTGTTTTTGTTGCCATTTGTTCTCTTTGCTTGTATAATGGGTTATTTTGTAGGTCAATGCCTCTGTTTGCTAGTCTGTAATGTTTATTTTCCATGCACTAATTGGTGAATAATAATAAAAAGTGAAATGAACATGCTATATCAGATCTGCTGTGTGTTGTTGTTTTTAATTGAGTTTTTGTTTTCTATTTTCATCTCTGAGCAGTTCTGCATGGCCCTGAAATTGTAGTACATTTTATGGAATGTCCACTTCCAATGTTTCCAACTTGTGGATGATTTTTACTGTGGAATGGTGGATTCAGATCGTTAGGAAGGTCAAGATCACTGTTGATATTCTTCTTCTTTGGTATTGTGTCAACACTAGCTGTTCGTCTTATTTCAATTTTTGTATTTTAAACTAAAGAAAAGACATAAAAGTTTTCCCCAAAAGAATATAGATACATTTTGTTCTAGAGAAAATAATGAAAAAAGGTACAAGAAAGTGGATAGTTTTCAACTTAAAGACAAGAAAAATCCATCTAAAAGAATATCACTGGTACGAGTTGTTCTGTTGTGGGAACTCAATACAAACACTCCATGAAAAAAAAAAAAAGAAGAACTGCCAAAACATGTTGTTATAGCTACATTATATTTGAAAGCATCAGATGGTTCTCTATCATTTTCAGCAGAAGTGCTAAAGAATCATAGTGGAAGATTCAAAAAGACCCAACTACCTTTATAGACACGGTCACACCTATGGATCATCAGTCAAGTTCATTTGACTGCTACTCTTAAAGCTGCAGTATGTAACTTTTATTATAAAAATATGTTTTCTATATATTTGCTGAAACTGTCACCATGTTGTGAGAGACAGATAATCTGTGAAAAGATCGATCTCGTTCACTTCCTCCCTGAGCTGCTATCATCTGAAGAAATGCACCAAAACCAACCAATGATAGCCAGGAGGAGGGGCATGGCGCTGTCAATCAATCTCATGTTCTTGTTGCTAAATGCACTAATGTCAAAAATCATTTACCAGCCTTCATCAGTGGCAATGCTAACTAGCCTTAGCATTCATGATAGACTATGCTGCAGGGGAGAAGCAGCGTCACATGGAAGGTGATTGACAGTGCTAAGGCCCGCCTCCTGGCTCTGATTGGTTGATCCTAGTTAGCAGAGGAGATCAATTTTTCACAGATTTCAACACCATACTTAATGACATGGTGACAGTTTCAACAAATATGTAAGAAACATTTTTTTATTATAAAAGTTACATACTGCCACTTTAAATCATGCTAAAAACAATGGTGTCTTTAGCTGTTTCTAACATTTTGATTTTTTGTAATTTGACAGATTGTTATTTATCTTAGAACTGAAGGAGATATCATTTCCATCCTCCATGATAACTTAAATGAACTTTTCTAAACGGACTAGAAGCGACTTAACACATTCTCATAAGTAGGGAATTTGGAGAATTTGAAGTATTCATTTTACACACAGACAGGCCATCAAAAATACCAAATTGCATACTTTGTCCACAAAAAACCCCCTAAAACCCTTGATTACATCTTCTGTCCTCACACAAGAAGTCTTCATTTATCACACTCTGCTGCTTTATTAATCCTGATATGCAAAGTATAATCTCGCCTGGCTGTGGATGAAATGCTCAACTTAATCCTCTCATCTTTTAGAAACTCCCTCTCAGCTCATCCGTCCTCAAAGGAAAACTGTTAGTTCCATGCTAATCAAGCAATCAAGAGAGCCTGCGATTAAAAAAAAGAAATCCCTGTCAGCACACGCTCTGAAGATGAACTTTCAACGCCTCCATTTGATCGTGGTCGGTGGCGAGAGGGCGGGCGGACTCACGTCTCGTAGAGGTGCCCCCCCTCCACGCGCTGCTCCACGAAAGCCAGCTGGCGCACGTGGAGGGTGGAGTGGGGGAAGGCAGCGTGCATCCAGGGCAACCCCAGCACCGACATCAGGATGTTAATGAGGCCGGAGAGCATCAGGTCCCAGTGATACGCCGTGCCTTTCAGCAACCTGGGGTTAGGGAGAAAGAGAGAGGCGACATGTCACACTCAAACAGGAAACAAAGGAAGCGTTGTGAACGCAGACAAAGAGGATATGTAATTAAAAGCAAAAAAAACCAAAAACACAAACGGAGCGAGCGTACTCCTCCGTCTCATTCGTCATGCAAGCAAAACTACAAATCCATTATTTATATTCTTTCATACTGTCACGGAAAGCATCAGCGTAAATCAATAACGTTGACACATTATAGGAAAGAGTGGAACATTGTGTGCTCATGTCAGAGCTGCAACATTTAAGTAAGTCTGTGTGTTTTGGGGGGTTTCAGGTACAAACAGGCTGAGCTGTATGAGGGAAGCCCTGTGAATGATGAACGCTGCAGATAATATCCATACATATCCATAATATGTTGACGTGTCCTTCAGTAGGACCCAGTGGACACAGTGAATGAAGGAGGATGGGAACTTCAGAGGACAGTGATGAGTCTCACTTTATGAACAAAAAGGAAATGAATATGAACAATTCTGGACCCAATCTTCTTATCAGAACTGGTGAAGTTAAGTATACTGGCATAGACCAGTCTTCTAGTTAAATTCCTTAAATGATCAATATGGTTGAGGTCACGACTGTTTCAAAAAGCTGAGTGATTTCACTAAAGCAAATTAGAATAAAAACCTGACCTGGTTGAGGAAAATGGATGTCACTTTTGAATTCAGTGGCGTAAAATAGTGCTAATTCAGTTGAAAACAAATAGACAACTTCCAAAGCATATTCTTTTGGTAACCAAGAGTTATTATTATTGAAATTAATGTTCTACTTATCCACATGATGAGTGTATGCAAGCTCACGTAGAGAACTAGAGGTTCTTACGTCAGCGTGTTGGCACCCTACCTGTTCTCTGGAGCATTGGTAAGCGAAACAACAATGTTCTGGTCGATGAAGATGAGGAGAGCCAGGAGGAAGCCGAGTCCCATGGCGCTGACAACGTTCATGGCCGACAGCCGCTCGAACGGAGCCACGTTGAAGATCGGCCGATTGTGAACCTTAAACACTGGAACTGGACGAAGCAACAACCAGAAGGAGAAAAATGGCAGCACATGAGATTGGAAACGATCCTCCTCTCTCATATGAAGTGTTATACAAACATCATAAGTACCTCATAAAAATCTTCCTTAATTTGCTAATATTGTGCATTTGCTATGTTCTACTGATGTGATAATCCACGTTTTCAATCGTTTTTAATCCTTTGAAGAGTTTCTGCATTTCATATCTAATTTGGTGCGCCGCTCCGTCAAATACTGCTGGATTAAATGTAACTGGTTAAATTTAGAAAATGACAAGACAATAATTGCTCTATTATGCTATGACTTATTGTCTCTGGAGGTACAGAACAGAAAATTGTCCGGGCACTTAAATTTAAATTCATTCGGGGTTTGGCAGTCATCTCTGTTCTGACCCCCAGAGAACAGCTGCTGCCTTGGCAACAATAGAGGCTAAAAATGATGCCAAACAACAGAGGATAAAAAAAGGAAGAAAAAAAACAACCTGAAAATGGCCAATGTGTTTCGTCGGGTGCCTTTATTAAAGAGCATAAAGCAATAATAAGGGCAGCAAATAAAAGGGTTCCGTCGCAAACGAGGCCGTTTCAGACAAAAGGCAGGTTTTACCTTTTAGCAGCTTTGGCTGAACTGGAATAAAAATAAAAATAAAAATGATCTCCAAACTCATCACAAAATGAGAGGTCACAATTTACTCCTTACATCAGAAGTGTATCACAGGATGTCAGATGTATTTTAATTGTACAAGATTTGAAAAACAATTGATGAATAAAATTGAAGACATTTAAAAAGAAAAATAAACATCTCCTAAGGATGTCAGATATAACTTATAGGGGCAGTACTGTGTTTTCCAGGCACATAGCACCATTTTATAACACATTAAGGTAACTATGCTGCCTGATGTTGTTAGAAAAATGTATCAAATATGACATAAATTAAATTTGTCCTCGATATTTAAATGCCTTGAAATTGGGCCTCTGTCTCTTTAAAAATTCCTGCTTTTTCCGAAACTCTGCATTTAGGAGGTCATCACAACATGGCTCCTCTATGAACCCTTTAATGTGAACTTCTGAGAAGAAGCTCATATAATGAGCTCAGCTGATCCGCAGTTCCACCAGGTGGTTGCTAATTGCTGCTGGCTAGTCTGAAGGAGCTGCTCTGTGATGTGGAAGCATGGAAACTGCAGTTCCGAGGAGGAGCTATGTCCTCGAAGGCGGGGCTAGGTCCATCCAGGCGTTTTGCACAGCTGAATGGTTGCCACAGAGATGAAAGGATTTCTCAAACATGCATCAGAAAATCAAGGTAACCCTCCATGATTGTTTTTGAAGAAGGAATATCAGATAACAAGATTTACAGCTTGAAAAAGTCAATTTTACATAATGCTGCTCCTGTAATAGAAGGTTTAAATAAAAATGTATTCATAAAATGGAAGAAATAAAATAAATAAATAAATAAATGGGTAAAATAAGCAAAAACTAAACAATAATTCCTTCATAAACTACCACAATTCCAGGTTAGTTAGTCAGCAGAAGGAATGAAAATCTTCCTGTTGCGGCGGGTGAAGAACCGAATCATCTATTAGCCATGAATCGATGATGGATGAGTGTTGATGGTAAAGTCCCTGACTACACCCGTCGGAACATCCTCGACCAAGATGATAAACTCTGCTCAATGGAGGTCAACACCTTGGAAAGAGCCTTTCCTAGTAACAGCGTATTGATGTGTGTAACGGGGTGTGTGTGTCGCATATTGGTAACACACTTTAAATGACGAAAACTTTACGCTGCAGCCGGCGTTCTGCCATCTACTGCAGATTCCACAGGATTTGGATTTGTCAGGGTAGGTAGCAGCCAGGTGTTGCCAATTAAAGCTCTTGATTAACTGAACTCAGCAGGTGGGAGCTCCTCTATACAAGCAGCACATTTGGCAGTTTGCTGGTCTTGAGGAGAGGAACTTTTTTTATGGCAAGAACCACTATGGGGAGGCCATTAAAACAGAATCTTGATGTGTTGGTCAGGTGATGATGATTGGCACAGGTGAATGTTTCTATTTGCTTCCTGTTCTTTAGCTGGTAGTTTCCTGAGGGCCAATAGAAACAGATGACACTGGGAAAAACGGTCAATGACGCTTTCTTCTTCCGTCGAGTGTGTTCATGCCTCATATTCTGATTTGTTTTGGACAAGGAGCTCCAAAACAATGCAACCTTTAAAACTTTCCAAACAGCTTTTTTTATTTCAAAATCCATATGTTCAGAGCTAAAGAGCTAACTCCTCAACTTTTATCCACATGAATTACTTGGATGGCAAATGTGCAATCAAAAAACTGATTACCTCCAAGAAAGAAATTTACTTTTTGTACTTGAAATGTTTAAGGTCCTCTGCAGCACTTCTGATGGAAGGCCTGAGGAACCACAATAATGATACTGCCGTTGATAAGGGGGCATTTAGGTGCTTACTGGAGTAAAAAAAAAAAAAGGAGTATTTCCTGCCAGACCACAGAGATCAGAAATCTATAGACCTACCAACTAAGTGGACACAGTGCATTGATTTTCTGTTGGCAGTGATGAAATGACAGCTGGGATTAGGTTATCTAAAGTAAAGGAACACCTTCCTCCACTGCAGGTGTGCTCATACTGAGTCACTCATCAATCAAATACTAAACTCTAACTGCACATTTAAAACTAGGTTTCTGCAGGTTCAACCAATTCAGATTCAAGACTTTTGAAGGTGAAATTTAAGATGTCAGAAATGATGTATGATGTCAGAAATGTACAAATCAAACAGCCTTAACCACCGTAGTGCCAAGTTATTTCACACAGAAATGAAGGATGCAACAGAAGTGATTCAATGACAAGAACGATAAATTTGCACTTAAACCATAATAAACGCAAAAAAATCAAGCTTGCTAGCCAGCTTGCTCGCATTTTTGTTTAGCTAGTTAGCTTGTTTTTATTGTTCCTCCATTTCCACTGCAGGAACCAGAACCAATGCTTCCTGCTAATTTATCTGCTAATATCGGCCTTTGCCAGCTACCAAGGGTACATTAGCAGTTAGTTACCAGTAGCCTTAACTCATCATATAATACAATGATGAAGCAACTCATAGGCAACTCAAATGTTTGCCTGACACAAAAATCCCACAAGAAAAAAGACTACAAAGGATATACAAGATTAAATAGACCTGCCACAAAATTTATGACTTCAAAATAACCTATTTAAGGCCGACTTCTATTTTTTAAAAATGAAATTAAGACCTTTTAAAGCCTTAATTTTAAATACATGAATTTAAAACTTTTTGGGGATGCACAGCCACTCTGTAAATACCTTATGATCTAAACTTTGATCATTTATATCTTCCTGGGTGTCTTTCCAATTTTCTGAAACCAGAAAAACCTAGTACTATTTCTGCTATCCTGAAAACTACAAACAAACTTCCTGTGGCTGTTTTCTGCTCACATTGCACAGGTTTACCCAACAGGCTATAGCTTCATCCAGCCATCTGGAGCAAAACAAGAGGTAAGTCAAATGATACTAACGCTCGATGTCGCTAAAAATGTAGGAGCCGATGAAGGAGAACAGCAGCACTGAGATGGGCAGGGCGCAGTCCGACAGCACTTCCCTCACTTTGGCATGCAGGAACGGACTGGGAGACGGAGACAGAGAGAGAAAGGACAGTGGAGTGAGCAAGGAGAGACAAATAATGGAGGAATACAATTACTGTGGACAAGACAAGGACAATGGCTGCAATCCTGACACCGCTTAAGTACCTTACTCCGCCTCTTGCTTACACAATTGAATCCAGCTTTGAGGTTGATTTGATTACAGAGAGCAATCAGTAGTAGAATATTAATGCTTATTAAATCACAGGCTGGAACTGAAGCTCTGACAGAAAAGTGAGTTTAGCAAGTTCTGTCTGGAAAGTTACAATCCTTAGAGGCGAGGTCCTGCTATGCAGCATCCATACCAGCAAGGCAGCGCTCCCAGCCAAACGTGATTTAAAGTTCTCCAGTGATTAATCTTTCAAATGCCTCGGAATATTAATGCAGAATGTACCTTCTTTTGAACTGGTAGAGGGTATAGCCCATCCATAATGTCCCGAGCATCAGCAGGAGGCAAAGGACGGGCCTCTCTCGAGTGCACTGGATGAAAGATTCAGGCAGAGCATTGAACACCGACCCGACCATCACCTCACTCCTGTTTCCTCCCTGCAGGTCTCCAACCTGAGGAAGGTCCTCTAAGCTCCTGTTTTCCAGACCTGGAGCGTGGTAGTACCTCTGAAAGACTGAAACCAGAATCACAGTGGTCAAAACAAACTAACAAAAAATAAAACCCAAATTTTTGTGTTTCTTTTTCTTAGGTAAATTAAAAAGCATTCAAACTCCGCTGAACCCTTTCCAATTTTATTATTGTACAACCAAAAGCTTCAGTTTATTTTATTGTGATTTTATGTGACAGTCTGGATGGTCAGCTTTAAGCATTTGAAATCCAAAATCTTTGTCAGCTCTGCATAACTTTGTTATAACTCCACTGCGTTTTCCTGCCGCCACAAGTTTCACCAAAGTGATGGTGAGTTCAGGGTCTGTTTTCAGTGCTGAGAAGAATGTCGTCCAGCCAACTGCCAATAAATTTACACCGACTCATAATATATGCAACAAGCTAGCAATTAAAGATATATTATCAGCTTGTTGCAGGTAGCCTCAACCACGTCAAGATGCCAACGTGTGAATCAAACATTTGGCTGACAGAAAAGTCACGTGAAAAAAGCAAAAAGCCCTTTTTAAGTGTATTTAAGGCCAACTTTTATTATGCAGAGACACCCTGCTCTGTAGTTTCAGTCTGAAAAGCAGAAGGCAGCAAAAAACTATAGTAAAATCTAGAAGCAAGAGCGTTAATGCAAAGTTACAGAGCTGATTTTATTCATGCTCTGTGAATTAGCCATAAATAGCGGCTGAATATAAATGTTTTTTTTTGTATTAAATATATATAAAAAAAATGCTAAGTAATACGCAGCAGATTTGTAAAGATCCATCTGCAGATCGCTGAAACAAAGAACAATGTCACTAGGAAAAAGGACTGGACAGGTTTTAATTAAAATGACTAATTGATTAGCTGGAGAGATCTTGGCACTCTCGGTCAACGAAGGATTCTTCAGGCATAATTAGCAAGTAGCTCGAGCAAATAACATTATTAAAAAGACACCAGTAACACAGTATGCAGATTATGTCGCAGTTATCTTTTTACCACTCCATTTGTGTTAGAAAACCTTTGCCTGCTTTAAATCGGAAATTTGCTTGTGATGACAGTAAAATCTGAGATGGGTGCAAAGTCTTAATTATCACAGTCAAAATAAGGAAGCATTATAAGCAGTTACAGATTGCAGTGCTGTAGAAAAACAAAACAAAGTGACTGCTTGTATTACTTACTTTTGACTGTTCCTTTGACAGCATCAACTACAAATGCAATGGAAATGAACAGGGCAATGACCTCTTCTGTTGACCTGGAAAACACATTGGACATTGTTGCTTAGCGACAAATAAAATGTTAAAACACAGAAAAAAGTAGCATTTTTGTCATTCCATTTCAAACAATACAAGGAAGTTCAACTTAATAAAATAATATTTTAATGAACTTATATTGCAGTGTTGTTGGAGTAGTTTGTTGTCATTAAATCATAAAAGCTCTAGATCTACCCATTGCCATTCTGCCTTTCATTTTATTTCATACATGTAAAACTATTTTGTGCCTACGATCATAAAACATGGCAAATTATTTTTGCTCTACCGATATGATGTTCTAGTTACATGTTTGGTTTGAAATTATGACAGACCACATCAGTGAAATAGGAAGCTGTGTTTGTATGACCTTCAGTTATCTGGATTATTTCTGTCGGCGTGGGTGGGTGGATGTGTGTGTATATGTGTGTGCAGAGTGGTTGTCTACGTGTGGAATAGTTGTGTGAGAGTTTGTCACCTAAAGGTGTGACGCTGGTAGAACGGTGGGATGGGGAGAAACTTCACAACAAACTCTGGTCAAAAGAGGCAGAGGATAGATAGCCTCAGACCCTGAAGACATATGTCACAGACTCCACCTTATCTGACACTGCTACCGTGTCTTCCAGTGCAGGTCAAGAAGAGACTATCAGGCTCCCACACAAGACACAAAGTGTTCCCAGTGATGAAGAGGAAAATCCACTGACCATTGCCTAGTTCAGACTCCACAAGCCACAGTCACCCCGACACATCCCTGAGGGTCTTTGGGCTTCATCACAACTCAAATCCAATTGACAAGCTCCAACCACCTCGATTACCAGACCAACCTCTAAGCCTGACAGACAACCTTTGGTGGCACCTGTGCTACCAAGAGATAGCCTGGTAAAAACCAGACACTCGTCCTTCGCACAGGAGGTCTGGGCACTCGACTATCAAAACATGATAGGAAGTCAGCTGCAGGCTAGCTGGAGGCTGGAGGCTAGCAATCGTTTCTCAGTAGTCTTGTTAGCCTCCAACAGATTGAATAAAGTTTTAATCTTTACCCAACCACTAAAGTTTCCCCACGATGTATATCCTGTCCTAGTTTGGTGCTATGAAGCCTACCAGAAACTGCCTGTGCTAAAAACAACCATCCTCCACTGTGATCTGAACAAGGCAGCTGTTAATAATAATTCAATATTTAGAAGCATGGACAACACAGTCTGAATGGTTTTATTTACTTCCTCTTCTGCCATGTCTAGGCAGACTACAATTCCAAAACAGCGCAGGAAATTTATTTCATTGCTCACAACTTCTTCCTCTGTTCGCTGATTGGCCCGATAGAAATTCTACAGGAGGGAATCCAAGGGAAGGGGAGAAAACCCAGCCTGTTCTGTAAGCGAGATTTTATTAGAGTGGAATAGTGCAGGAAGTCACGAGCCAGATGAGCCAAAAGCCAAAACAGACCCCAAGCTGCTCAGAGCCCTCCTACAGCAGGAGGATACAAGAACCAGAACTTCTCAGACTCTTCCATTCCCACTGCCACTGACTGAGGTCTGAAAACTTTGGGTTGTACTTTGTTTCCATTTATTCTGGTTCTGATCCCCATTTGAGCTTAAAAAAAGGTAAAAGTAGGAAAAGTCATCCAGTAATAACAACCAAGTGACCTCCTGCTGATAGATATTGTTCAGTAGTGTCAGATAATTATATTTTCTAACAAGAATCTTCCTGCAGGGTGTCAATGGTGCAAAACAGCACATGGTACTTTTTTATTGTCGGATCGCGGAGGCAGCAGCCAAAGCATAGAGACCCAGACTTCCCTCTCCCCAGCCACTTGGGCTCCTATGGGGGAATCCCAAGGCATTTCCAGGCCAGCTGAGAAACACCGTCCCTCCAGCGTGTCCTGGGTTTTCCTCTGGATGTCCTCCCAGTGAGACGTGCCAAGAACACCTCACCATGGAGAGCTCTACCCCCCAAGTTCTTCCCGGATGACCGAACCTCTCACCGTGTCTCTAAGGGAGAGCCCTGACACCTTGTGGAGGAAACTCATTTCAGCTGCTTGTATCCATGATCTCATTCTGTCTGTCATTACCCAGAGCTCGAGACCATAGATGAGAACAGAAACGTAGAACGACCGGCAAATCAAGAGCTGTTTTTAGTAACCAAAATAAGCATCTCATAGGAAACAACCAAAACTGTAAAGGTAAAAAATGGCATCGGAGCAACATAACCATCAAAGTTGGATGTTTTTGGCTGCAGCTCAAACATCTGAGAAATTCTAACAGAAACATTAAAGTTTGCATTTCTTTCACTCACAAATAAGAACTTATGAGCCATTCTTGCTCACAGCATGCACATTTTTTTGCTAAAGGTCTTTGAATTTGTAAAACCTAATGCTGACAAAAAAGAACAAAAAAAACAAAAACAAGAACAAGCTAGTTAGCAAGATCCGCTATGCTGTTGGCTTTGAATATTACAGATTTTGTCACCAACAGTTACAGGTCGGTGGAGTTGGAATCATATGACCCATTAGGAAAACGGTCCCAATAAGCTGAGATAAATGTAAACTCAAATATAAGTGGTACCTTTTAAAGAGCTTCATCAGCAGACTGACGTTGAAGATCCCTCCCAAGATGAGGAAGAGGCAGTTCCACAAACCGATGCAGGCATAGAAAGCTGGGAAATCCAAGTTGTAGTCATCACAGATTCCTCGGATCACTACAATCCACAAGACAAAAAACACACATATACTTGTATAGAAATATAAAACATCTGAATGACACAATGAAAATATTTAAGAGGGAAGTATTATGGGTTGTCCAGCCACATAGAGCCTTTTTATAGCACAATCAAATAACTATGTTAACTTCAATTGGTATAAAAATGCTGCATATATCAAATATGACAAAAGAAATTTTACTTTGTAATTGAAATTGGGTCTTTGCCTCTTCAAAAACTGCTGCTCTTTCTGAAACTCGGGCTTCAGGAAGTCATCACAACATGGCTCCTCTATTAACCCATTAAGAACATTTTTACCAGTGTAACATTGAGAAGTAGCGGGGGAGCACCGCTCTGTGAGGCAGAAGCTTGGAAACTGCAGCTCAGAGGAGGAGCTTTGTCTCGAAGGCGGGGCTAAGTCCAGCCAGGCATTTTGAACGGTTGAATGAATGCCATAGAGATTCAAGGATTTCTCAAACATGCTTTCCTTCTCAAACATGCATTAAAGAATCCAATCAACATTCTAGGTATGTTTATTAGAGGAAATAACATTAGAACATAATATGAGACTCAAAAATATCAATTTTATACAATACTGCCCCTTTAATGTGTGTGTATAAGGAATAAATGCTTACAGTGCCTTGCGAAAGAATTAATACCTCTTGAACCGTTTTACATTTTTTCATATTTCAAATATAAACTTTTTGTTTTGTTGTACAAAGTAGCGTATAACTGTAAAGTGGAAGGAACAAAATAAAGATGAACTTGTGTCCACACACTTTATACAAGACTCCATTAGCCTTTCTCTAAATGATGCCGTTTCCTCTCAATTTTCTTCTCCGAAACTCAGATTTGTAGAAGGCATGCATACGAGGATATAAGTAATCAGATCAAACTTGTCGGTCAAACTAAAAAAAACACGACACGTCGACGCCCCGATCGGAATATTCGGATCAGATTCGGCTCCATCGGAATGAATTTGTAATCGCATCAGCCTGTCATTTCCCAAAACCACTGCAGGAAGAAAAAAAAGCCATAAAAGCGCACACAGGGTCAATCCGACCCCTCAGAGAAAGCGGGAGGCGTAATTGCAGTAATTCCCCGAGTTTTATTAGAACCTGGTGCTGGTCCGTTCTGGAACCAACACACTACTGTTTTTTTGGTTTTATGTTCGGCAGAAACTGAGGAACAGCTTCTTCTTCTGTGCTTTTTTAGGGAAACTTTACAACTTTGCACATGTCAGTACTTCTATTCTGAACAAAACTTGATGCACAATCATATTAAATAATTCAGTATATACAATTCTGAATGTATATAAACCATACATTCAAATTATTTAATCCCATCAGATTAAAGTATTTCGTATTTCCTGAGTGGTTTTTCTTATTAATGTTCTGCTTGTTTGTTTTGGTGGATGGCCGTGTCTCTGCCGCTGTGCCGTACTTTGTTGATCTTCAGACGATGCATCGAACAATGATCCCTAACATGTCTTAAGTCGGGTGACATCATAATTGCACCTTGCCTTAAACTTCTGCCCAGCTTTCTGCCTGAGCTGTCTGCGGTGTTCCTTGGTATTCATTATGTTGTTTGTTTTCTAATGTTCTCCAACAAACCTCTGAGGCCTTCGCAGCACAGCTGGCTCCATACCGAGAATAAATGAAAAACAAGTGAACTCAATTTACTAATTAGGTGACTTCTGAAGAGAAAATGAAAAAAAAAAAAGACGATGGAGCGAAGTACACATGCACAAAGCACTTTTCAGATTTTTACTTGTAGGAAATTTGCAGATATTTTCTTCTACTTTGTTTGGTTGTTTGGTGTTCGATGTTGAATCTCAGTTAAAACCGTTCAAATGTGTAGCATGACAAAATGTGGAAAATGCGGTGTGTATATTTTTGCAAGACGCCGTATTGAAGGGTGTGCAAAAGTGTTTTTTGGGGACTTTTTTTGTCTCCCTTAATAAAACAACTTCATTTAAAAACTGCATTTTTAAGTACCTGTGTTGTTTTTTACTAATATTTTTAATTGATTTAACGTTCTCAAACGCTTTTGCATAAGTGTGACAAACATGCAAAAAAAGAGGAAAATCAGGAAAGAAGCAAACTCTTTTTTTCAATTCAAAAACAATTTGAAAAAAAAACCCAACACATTCAATTGGTTAAAAGTGATTCCATTTCAAAGATTTTTCCAGACTCCAATAATGAGAGGATTTATTACAGAAGCTCTCGGTGGCTTCATTGATTTCAAACATGGACGCACAAAGAGTTAAAGAGAAACATGCATTTTAATTTAACTTGAAAAGGAAAAATTAAAAAAAAGAACTGTAATTAGTTTGTTAAAAACCATAATAATTTAGTTGTTATCTTGAGTCACAACTTTACAAACAAGCCTTTGTTCCGTTCAGAAAGCTGCTGGAAATATACTACAATTATCCCCATGAGAATGTTCCCTGCACAGTTCCAACCCATTTACTTCAAAGATCATCCCACCGCAAACTCGCCAAACAGCTTCGGTATTAAAACTGCATCTTGGCATCAAAGTCGCTGCTTTTCTTCATCTCTGCTCTCTTTCGGAGTTTCCACCATTCAAGTTCATTTACATTCCTCCCAACAAAACAATGCTGTTGGGCAAAAAGCCGTCCAGCGGTTTATGTGCTGCGTTTGGTCTGAACTGAATAAAAGCTTTACTTGTTCCTTTTTTTTCTTGAGCAAATGTGCGGACCTGCAGGCACCTGAAACCAGCTGTTACGTAACATGGGCAAGGAAAAAAAAAAAGAAAACACACATTCTGGTCCATCTGTCCCCCTCTGCGGCGACTATTGGACGTTTGGACTTATTTTTTTTCTGGGAGAAATATATTCTAAATATTTCTTTTGACATCAAATTCAAACCAGATGTGAGCAACAACTCCCAGTAATCCATACACACAAAACAAATTAGTCCAGAGATGGAATTAAACAACAAAACATTGGAATGACAAATGAAATAAGTATTAAACGCTTGAAGAAACGGGTGTGCAAAAAGACACAGGAAACCAAGAAGTCAGCTGAAATCAGTCAGTAGTTATATGTATGTATATGCTGCTATGCACAGGTGTTTTCTTCTTCTTTGTCTCCCAAACTGGAAGAGAAAGTTTGTCCTTTCTCCCCCAGTCTGTCCTTTTCTTCTTTGAATGATCAGCAGACATTTCTGCTTTTTAAGTTGAAATTCTGTCTAATGCTGACTGAAAAAAATAAAGAATATAAAAAAAAAATTGCATTCACTACATGAGTCATCTTGAAGTTAACATTACAGAAAAAAGCTTCTACTGAAGTTCTTTCCCCCCCATGACTTTATTTATGGACTTTATTGTGAATGTAGATTACTTGGGTTGTCAAAATCTGATATGAAAGTAATGTAAATAATAATGTCAGGATTGTATCTTTGAAGCAAACTGATGACTGATTTTACAACCTGTCTGCTTTAGACACTCATTAACACCAAGAGTTTGAACACTGTTTTTCTGATTCTTTAGTTAAAGAGGAGATGAGTATGATAGGTTTTTTTTTTAATCTCCGCCATTAATTTTCTTCCACTTTTGATGCTACCTTCTTAGCGTTCTGCCCACCGTCTAGGACTCGTCTGCTGTGTAAAACTGTGAGAGACGGCTGCCTTGTTTTTGAGGCGAGCTGAATGAAACTACAGGAGAGCTTACCGCTGATGAAGATGGCGAGGGGAGCAGTGGTGAGAGGGATAACTAAAGGGGAGCCAGCGAACAACGAGTAGATGACTCCGCCAATGCTCTGGCCAATGATAGTCTTCCGAACATCTGGGCAGAGAAGACACACACACACACACACACGCCCACACACACACACACGCAGAGAAGACACAGGAAAAGGTTCTGATGAATAAACATGAATGCCCTTAAGGTTCTGCTGCACAGCTGAGCAGAAGCAGAAGGAAACTCATAATTCACTTTCTGCACCAGGAATGTTATTAGGCGAATTATCTGTTATTTTTACCCACAAATTAACTATAGATACTTGCTGCATGCTCTTCCCGCTACAATAAAAAAAACCCCCAAAATACACACAATTCAATTCTAGGGGGATGAGTAATGCAGGCTTTAGGTTTTTATAGTTAGAATACGTCAACCAACAATCCGTTCTCAACCAACACAATAATGAAATGTGAAAAATAAGAAGCAAAAAGCAAGAAAAAAAAAAATTTTCATTACAGTTTTTTTCAACATTGTAAATATTTTTTCCAACATTCTGACATTTCCACATCCGATAGGCTCTGAGGTAGTTTTTAAGTGCCGTAATTTCATTACGGCACTTAAAAACACTACATATACATTACCAGAAGTCATTAGCAAGTTATGATACTTCATAAAACTCTTTGGCCTCTTTAGTTTCTGTTTCTGCTCCTGCATCAATCAATCAATCAATCAATTGTTTTTGTAAAGCACATTTCAGCAGCAAGGCATTTCAAAGTGCTTTACAGTAAAACATATTTCACTACTGAAGTTTTGAATCATGTGTTAAAATATGGTTTAAGGTTAATGTTTTGGAAGGTTGGTTTAGAATCCAGAATAATAACAAAACGAACAAAAAGTAACAAAACAAACAAGTAAAACCCTTTTTGTAAAAGTCTCAAATTATTAAGTATGGCTCAAGAATGAAGCTATCCATTTGAGATTTTTGATTTGGGAAAAATTACAACCAAAAAAATAAAAAGCCACCTGCACTTTGTCAGAAACAAAGCCCATCTGACCAACTATTGGTATTGGACCAGTTACTGGAGGTTGTTATGGGATTAGATATATGGCAGGGATGTGACTACTAATCCATGTGTCAATCTGTGGTATGACCAAAAGTGTTTAATCTACATTAAGGGGGCAGTGTTATGTAAAATCATCTTTTTGGAGCTTTAAATCGTGTTGTAATGATATTCCCTCATCAAAAACATATCGCAAGTGTGCAAGTCTTGCCTTTATTATTATTATTTATTTATTTTTTTGCTTACCTTTAACTTTCCATCTACCTCAGAGCCTATCGGATGTGGAAATGTCAGAATGTTGGAAAAAATATTTACAATGTTGAAATTCCACAGAAAGGTTATTGTCAAAGTTGAAAAATGCTGAAAAATGTCCCCATCTGGTGTTTTCGGCCTCGTTTGACTAAAGTGGGAAACTTCTGACATCTTCTGTGCGCCTGTCCAGTACAGCTGACAGTGCCTGTGTTATTTCATTATTCTTTAACACTTGTACAAAAGAAAAGGACTAGATGTCATCTGTGTCAAGCAAATGAGCTAAAGTCGGTATCTGATTTGTTATTTCAGTTTTTTTATTTTTTTTAAAGGAATCAGGACTTTTTTATTACAAAATTAAAAATTAAAAAATGGATATGTCAAAGCTTTACTCTATTTGTGAGTCGAAAAATATTTTAAAGCTATTTTTGTCATTAAAACTGTCTTAGACCAACGATGACCTGTTTATACACTACATAAATGGAGTAGCAGAGCAGCTGGCTCTGCTAATCCTCAGTGGGAACTTTACTTTGTCGACTCATGTTTGATAGAACATAAGAGTGTCTACATGCCGGCTGCGCGCTCCTATACCGATTTCGCCGCGGGTGCTCTCGTCGTTGAGGGAGCCGAAAGCAATCGCGGGAAGGAGGATGGCGATGTAGAGGAAGATGGCTGTGGTCATGTACTTCAGCAGGGTTTTATTACTTCCAACTATACCTGAAGGGAGACAAACACAAACACATGAGTCATATGCATCTCATAATGAAGCGGAGGAGGCTCAGCACTTTAATTTAAAAACGACAGAAACGCTAGCAGAATCCATCGTTTAGTTCCCCTGCAATAAGGAACCTCCAGAGGGGGGGTGTATGTGTGTGTGTGTCAGAATATTCTACTGTGGCTTACACAGCTGACTGCCCCTTTGAAAACAGGAGTGATATGTTTTGCGTTTGTGTAATTCATCTCGTTTTAGGAGCGGTCAGATGAATGATGGATAACTCATGTTGGAATCAAACATTTTAATTGGCCTCTAATGTGATCGCTGGTTTCTGTGACCTTCGCAGGATGAACATTTGATCAAACTCACATGTCAGGAATGTGTTGATTTCTGTTGCAGCTTAAATAAAACAAAAATGCGTTGAGAGAGGAAAGGGCTGAGCTGCTTGTTGTGACTAACGCATTATTTAGCATGTGTGTGTGTGCGACCTGGACCGGAGCCGCTTTCACACACTGTGGGTAAAGAGTCTGAGTTGATGACTCAGTGAAAGTACCTGCCTTCAGCGACTGCATCAGTAAGGTATAGGGAGATGCTTGTGGTTGATGACCTGGGATATTATAATAATGTCGAACATAAGGAGGCATGTGGGAGACTTTAGAGTTATTTTTACAAGGTGCAAAACCCTGGATGAAACCCAAGGATAGCAAAGACGTACCTAAAAAAAACACAAAAAAAGAAGCACACGTTGTATTAGAGCTAAGACTTTCAAATAGACACCACAGATTACTGTAGTGTTTAACTTCATCAAATATAATGCTGATAGTGTAGCACATAATTGGATGTTTCAGCAAAAATCTTTCACATGTGGATCCTAATTTGGCACAGATGTTCTCAGGGTTGTTTTTTGGTGTTTAACTTATTTTTGTTGACGGACAACATGAATGTGTGTGGTGTCAAACCATGCATATTTATATTTTGAACCTTAATATACCTTAGAACCTTATATTTTGAACCTTAGACCATTCCTAAAAGTATGGTCTAAATCATTTTTTGCCCTTTATTTTTCTCCCCAAAATCATATTTTGGCAAAAATGACTTCAGCCATTATTTTGGGAAGGAGGAGATATATTTTCTTGATCTTTTTTTCCTTTATCTGGTGGCCATTTTTCAAAATGGCTGCCGTGGTTGTGATGAAACATATACATTTGCACTATAATTACCGGTTTATATTACTAGTGGTGGGCACGCTAAACTGTTACACATATCAAACAATTTGCAGAAGCTAATGCTTACCACAAAGAGGACTGTTGCTCAGCCTGTAAAATGCTACATATTATAACTTTAAAGTTGTATCAATATGAAGCCCAAAGGCGAAAACATATGATGTGACATAGAGTTCTACTAAGTTGTTAAAATAAGTAACATTTAGCTTTAAAAGGCTCATAGATAGCAGCCATTTTGAAAAATAGGTGTCATCCTGAAATTTAAGTGGCTAATGTAAAAAATACACAACCTGAGGGTTGAGCATGTAAACTTTTATGCCTGTTTCCACATTTGACAGATTTGTATAATAATATGCTGCACTATAAGATGCATAATAAACCAAAAACCCCAAGATGTACCAAATATGTAAAACATTACAATACCTTCTTTCTGTGAGGCAAAATTTGAAAGATAAATGAGGCGCTGCCAGCGGCACCCCGGTGGGGCATAGCAACACAAATGACTCACTTTCACTACAAGTCCAGGTCCAGCTTACCATCTGTGAAGTCAGAAGGGTAGAAAGGCAGTCTGCGACGCAAGTCCTCATAAATCCCTCGGCCGGCTTTGAAGAAATCTTTACACTGTGGAGAGAAAGGAAAAGGTCAGGTTTTCCTCAAGGAAACGTCTCTCACGGAGGAAAAGCCGGGACTGTGTCTTCAATGTTAAATTGAAAAACAGTCATGCAAGTTGCAGTGCCTCGCAAACATCATGCCTGTTGGAGTTTTTCACGTTTTATTATGCTATAACTACAAACATGTTTGTGTTTTATTAGAATCGATGTTGTAGGTCAGCACGGTCATTCATCATTGCTAAGAGGAAGTAAAATAAATAAATACAAGTTTTCCAGCAGATTAAAATTTCAGCATTTCTGTTAAGCCCACTTTATACTGATACCCCCAAATAAATTCCAGCGCAAACAATCGTCTTTGGAAGTTACCTAATTAGTACATCAAGTGTGAGGGTGTGTTTAGGGTTAGGGTGGCCATTCTGTGAAGACCTCAGAGGGTTGATAGAGAACATTAGAGAACAAAGAGCAGCACAAAGACTGAGGAATGTAGCATACAGGAATTCAGACATCCAATTATGTGCTACACTATCAGCATGCAGACAGGAATACACTGTTATTGATGGACTACGTTAGAAAATAATGTCCTGAGCTTAGAACGTCTCAAGGTACACTGTGAAATCTATCACACGTATACAAAGACTACTGTATGTCACTACTGCAAACCTACAAATACTTTCTACTAGCCATTTGGCTAGTTGGACAATAACAATAGCAATTGCTAACGACTTCTTACCAACAAAAATATGTCTGATAGAATGTTGGTAATTTCACTGAACTCTGACCCAGAAAACCACGGCATTCAAGGAGTTGTAGGCAGAAGAAAAGTTTTAGTCGCTCTACCTCTCACGTCCCGGCTATGAATGGTTGGTGGTATGGTTAGCTAGCACGGTTGGTTGGTTAGCTAGCAGCAACCTGTCGAGTAGCAGTTTCATGCTGTCCCCTAACATACTCGGGTGTACTTCATTCCTTGTAGGCCCACATGTACGTATGACGAGTGTTTGAGTCGGACTCAATGCAGATGTCTGTCGGACACATCCGGACAAAGTTACATTTTAACGACTGCACACTCATCCTTGGTGACACACAGATTCACACGGTAAACTGCTAGACAGGAAACAGTGTTCACATTGAACTGTTGTGTTTGTGCAACATCAAGATGATCATGTTGGGAGTCGGCGCAACCAGTTGCAAGAACGACTAGCATGACTGCCTCTATTTGCAGCACTGACAGTTGTATGGTGGAGAAACAAACTGAGCTAGCCATCCAACTAGCTCATCAAACTAGCTAGCATTCGTTCAGGTTGTGGGAAATGAAGGAATATGTCACTAGGAATGTAGGCAATCTGTAGACTTGCCTATGAAATTTCTATGGTCCACAGACAGAATATGTGCAGTATGCGAGACTATTTGGGAGGATTTTCATGTCCAAAGAACAGGGTGGAGTGAAAGGAGGAAATGAGTTCAGCAGCTCCAGATGAAATTGCAGATAAAAGAGGAAAGATCAAGTCACCAGTTTGGCAGGATTTTAGATATTTAAAACAAGAAACGAACCAATAAGTAGTCAATAGAGGCTGCAAAAGAAAGGTGGGTTTCATACAATTGGTTTCAAATTCTTGAAAACATGAAGTATTTTCCTTCTACTTCACACTTATGGTGAATAACTGTGATGTAAAAGGTTGTAGTTAAAATGTATCAAGTAAAATTGCAATAATATACACTGAGGTGATCTAAAAATCTAATTATGCTCCAATGTTAGCTTCCTTTAAGCATGTACTATTTGGTTTAGTGATGATGTTGCTCATAGATCTACAAACGACTTTGTTCCACCATCGTCGTAATTCATTTAAAGGCATTTCTTAACCAAGTTATTTGAAATCTCAAGATATCTTTAAGATATTTAGTGTCAGCTAAAATTACAGGAACTTTAAAATGTTTTCAAAGGGCAGTTATTAAAAAAAAATAAAAAATCAAACACTGTGATAAAATGTGTCTCATGAGGAGCGCCCCAGGAGACAACGTTTCTTCTACTGCAGAGGAGCAGTTCATTAGAGTTACAAGCCTCAGAAATGACCAATTAACAGCACCTCAGATTAGAGCCTTTAGGTATTTGACATGTCATAACATTAGCTCGAAGAAAACTCTTATTAATTAAGTCTACATGGTGGGAAAAAAGCAAAGAGGGAAACTTGGAAGAAAACTAAAAAGTTCTGCTGTTTTTGGACATCCACTCAACATTTTTTTTTGCTAAATGGAGGGTATCTAGATGTCGTTAACCAGGATAAGCTTTAACAAGGCAGTGAGGTAAACATGTCCATTTGTTCACATGGGTTTGACTGTGTGTGGTGGACTACATGTGTGTATTCAGCTTGCCTTCTCTAAGTATGTTGGCAACATTAAAAACAACCATGAAATTAAGTGCGTTTTGTTGAACATTTCATCATGTCGTTTAAAAGTGCGTGCCACTTTGTATCCCCTCTTTTTTCTAAGCAATGTATTGGAACGTTTTGGAATGATGGGAGTCAAATTCACATTGTTTTATTGCCTCAAGAAGGGCTGTGTTAGATTGCTGTCTTGTTCATTTATTTTTTCTCCCAAACCTCATGATTTGAACTTTGGGAAACTTCAGATCATCTACAGCTGATGCCCCTTAAATCATCTAAAGCTGCAACTTTTGACATTTCCAAAATAAATTTGCTTAACACTCATGTTAAAAAAAATAATATTGTTTTTCAATAAAAAGTTTTGGCGCTAGGATGAGGTGTTTTTTTTTTTGCCATATTGAAATTGGTTAAGTTTTCAAAACTAAAATGAAAATACATTTTTGACCTCACACAAAGTCACAAGAGCAACAACCCGATCTTGCCACTGGTGAAAACCACAAGAAGACGAAAGCAAGTAGCACGAGGATCATGACATCATATTTTTTAATAACTTATTAATGTGTAATTTTAATTGTTTATTTAATCAAAACTGTGTTTTTTTTAACATTAATGTAACACTGATAAAGTTATGTGCAGATTTGTAATGGAAACATGACTTATGTCGGCCCTTAAGGGGTCAAATAATAAATAACTGAATTTTCATAAAGTTGCCATCACCTATTGCTGCTCCAGGCATTCAGCATGCTGAGGTGAGTGAATCTTTATCAGGATATAGAGTGTCTGCTAAGTTTAAATAGTGATTTTTTTTTTATCAAGTTATGTCGTTGATATGATCTAGATGTGCATGAAACTGAAAGGTACTACTTTAGTATATCAGATACACAAATTAATATCAAACTTGCAGATGAAAATGTATATAGTTGGACTAGGTCTTTATGTTTGCTGCTTGTTTTGGGGGGTTTGTGCTTCAAACGATAGAAAAGGCGATAAAAAATACAGTTCTTTTTCCCTAAACGTTTTGTTGAATGTTGTGGTTTAATAGCGCATTCATTGGAAAAATCACAAATTCTAAGAAGGTGTCATAAATATGTAGTTTATAACATATGTCATAAACTACAGGTTAGTTTATGACACCTGTAACCAATATGGCTGCTGTGTGTTTCAAAAGTTGTGGAAGCTACAAAATATTTGACTTTCTGACTCACTACATCTCATTAAATCTTTCAGGCGCCACACTGTACTACCTTTGTTTGTGAATATGATCCTGGAGTATTTTAGAGATTGTTGTTTTCAGCCTATCCTGCGTTCACACCTCACAGTCAAAAGGTAACGCAGCAGAAACCCATTGTCTTCCAATCCACAGGTTTTCAGCCCAAAGTCTTTGAAAATCAATAGAACGTGACTCTCCCATGTGATGCTGCGAGGAAACTTCACAGACACAACTGTTTGTGATTTGCCACTATTAGTATACTGCCAGCACTTTTGAAGACATTGGATTGCGGGACACTTGTGTTGTCAAGACATGTTGTGTTGTGTTGGGAGATGGTCACAGTGAGAAAGGCCCAACAAGAATGATGAAAACAACTGGTAGGATGTAAAGATGACCAGTTTACATGTGAAACATGAATGAAAAAACCCTTTATGTCCCTTATAACAAAACATCTTTCCCAAGTTAATGCAAGCTCCTTAATCTTGATGACAAGTGGCTTATATGTTAGTGTTTTAGTCGTGTCTTATTTGAAGTGTAGTAGTGTATTGGTATCAGAAACTAGACTAAAACACTTGGTAGGTTTTAGTATTTTTGTTGTGTCAATGCTACCTAAATACAGCCACCTGACATGTATTTGAAAAATGATTTCTTCTACTTTCTTCGCCTCTCAGTTGTCTCCAACAGAGAAAATTTGTCAGAGAAGTCAGTATAAGAGGTCAGATAAGAACCCCTTCCTGTTTTTGTACTCGCCAAACAATGCATCAAAGAACACTGCTGGAAATGCTTCAGTTATGAGGTTTTTACAAGTTTTAGGGGATGAGGGGGAAAAGAAATTCACATATTTATTTCAACTGACTAAAATGTTTTAGTCAGCTTCTTTGTGTCTTACATGGGCAGAATTATGTATTTATAAAATGGATACCATTTTAAAGTACAATCAAGTACAACCTTTATTTGTTATAAAAATGCTACATATGTCAAATACAGCACAGACCAAAGGTTTGGACACACCTTCTCATTGAATTCAATAAGAAGGTGTGTCCAAACCTTTGGTCTGTGCTGTATCACTTGAAAGAAATTTGACTTTGTGATTTAACGCCTTGAAATTGGGCCTCTGTCTCTTTTTTTTTAACCCTCCAGGGTTTTTTTTGTGGGCTCTAGTGTCCCTTATATGAAAGTAGGCTGACAGGAAAGGGGGAAGGAGAGTGGGGAAGACATGCGGCAAATGTCGTCGAGTCCGGGAGTCGAACCTGTGACGGCCGCGTCGAGGACTCAAGGCCTCCAAACATGGGTCGCGCTAACCACTATGCCACCATGGCACGCCCCGGGCCTCTGTCTCTTTAAGAAACTCCTGCTCTTTCTGAAACTCCGCCTTTAGGAAGTCATCAGAACATGGCTTGTTTACACCATGTTCCAAATTATTATGCAAATTGGATTTAAGTGCTGTAAAGATTTAATTTTTTGTTGTGCTATTAAATTTATAGATGGTATTGTGTGTCAGGGCTCTTTGAATCACTGTAACTAATTTCAGAGAGCCGGTTGATTAGTTTGTCTGGTGAGCAGGCCACAGATCTCTGCTGACGAAAAGGGAGCTTTGTTCAGTAAAATTTGATTTATACTGTAATAGTTCATGACTTGAAAATTATACTGACCATCATTTGCATTGACCATTTAAGAAAATCTGAGAAAATATCACTTGCATAATAATTTGGAACACGGTGTATTAACTCTTTAACAACATTTTACCAGTGTTTTACTGAGATGTAGCAGTGAGCTCAGCAGATATGTAGTCCCACCAGCTGTTGCCAATTGCTGCTGGCTAGTCTGAAGGAGCTGAGTGGAGGAGCTGCTCTGTGAGGCAGAAGCTGGGAAGCTTGGAAATTACAGCTTTGGGTAGGAGCTTTGTCCTCGAAGGGGCAGCTAGGTCCATCCAAATGTTTTGAGCAGCTTAATGGTTGCCATGGGAGATTAAAGAATTACTAAAACATGCACGAAAGAATCATGGCAACACTCCAGGTTTGTTTGTGATGAGAGAATGAAATTATAATTATATTATGTAAAGCTCAAAAAAGTAGATTTTACATAACACTGCCCCCATAAAACAACTGTAAGAACACAAAGGCTGAATCTAATTCTGGATGTTTTTAGCATTCTTTGCCCTAATTGTGGACCGTGACAGATTTTGATTCAAATTACCTATTTGATGACTCAGAAAAGACACTGGTAACTCCAAACGAGGCTCTCTCAGGGATGATTTAAGCCCCACAATCTGAGTCATCTGCCATAATGAGGTAGCCCTGAAAAGTTCTGTAATCCAAAACAAGGTGAGTGAAGCGGTATGGTCACATTAAGGCGCGCGTTCACCAGAGAGATCTCTGTCCCCAGAACAATAAAGGATGACAGAGCGATGACGGCGGCAGTCCAGAATGGAGGACTTGGTGAATTTTTAGCGCGGTCAGAAAAGGGAATTAGCTCGACGACAGCCACGTGATTCGACGGGAGAGCGCTCCTTGAAAATATGAGCTTTCAGGTTGCACTAGCCACAGAGCAAATGTGAAGTCCTGATTGAGCTTATTAAGCAAATTATCCAATTAGCCAGTGTTTAATTTCCCTGTTAAGCATGACTTTACACAGTTAAGTGAAAGGAGGAGAGGAATTATGGGAGCAGGATAATCATTCCTGCCTCATTTGTCATCGTAAAAAGTTTTGATGGCATTTTGCAGAACGAAGCAATTTAGCTCGACGTGAAGAACATAAAAACAAACAGCATCAGCATTTTGCTCCCCTTTGTGTTTGCTGGTTTTATAAGGCCACGCATACTTACACGTGTGAGTGTGTGTCTCCGTATGGGGCGGGGGCGGGGGATGATCACCGGCTTTTGGCTCATGTGTGATAAACATAAAGTCTCAGAGAGGGAATTACTGTCCACCTGTTTACCATTCGCTCCAAACGGTCAAAAGTGTGAGGCAATGGAAAGGAAAAGCATCAACAATTTGGCTTTTTTTTATTTTTTTTTTTAAGTATGAGTTAGGGGTATGCTGTGGGTGGTCTGATGTGAAGGAATGAGAAGGCAGTTTTCTGCTGACTTATTTTTTAACTATCGCTTTGCTGTTGATTGTACCTGCTCCAACTACTGCCATGGCTCAAATTTCCCCCTCCCCAAGCCCCCACTTTTTTCTACCTTTATTTATTTATTTAAAAAATCTTAGTGCCAATCTTTTTCTCTGAGTGGCACTGAGCCCTTTTGGACCTGGGATAAATACCTGGCAAAATACTGAGCGACTACAAGAAACAAGGACAAAAAAAACAAAAAAACGAGGGAAATGTCTAGGAGCCACGGCTTGTCAAGGTAACATTAGGAGGTGATGTTGGTCCGTGGAATTGAATAAAGCCCCTCTGGCGTGCATGTGTTTGTGTGTGTATGTGCGTGGGTGTTTGTGTAGCTAAGGGGTGGAGTGGCTTCTGACAGGACTGAGATGTAAGGTCATTTACCCACTGAGGAGGCCTGACAGAAGTTGATGCTGATTGATTAGGAGGAGAGAAAAGATGAATGAGTAAAGCCAGTTGAGTGAGCAGGACAGGGTGACAGGTGGTATGAAAGAATGAGGCGCCGCTTTAGGAAAAGTTCGAGCTGCAGTGGCTTGTAGTGTTCACAGTGTTGCAGGCAGTGAACACTGGCTCCACTCATTTGTTCAGTCCACTGTAATCCAACTCTGTCTAAAACGTTCATTTGAGGAACTTTGGTGTGACTAAATATCTAGGTCTCGGCTTGATTAAAGTGAACTCTGGCACGGTTCGAATGCCTTTGTGAACAGTAAACACTCCAAAAGCAGGAAGTGGACTGTAGCGCAATACAAACATGCGAGTCTAGGGCTAGTGGAAGAAAGGACTTGAGAGAAATCCTTTTCTGAAGATGGAAGTTGTGCTCAGTGTCTTCAGAGATTTCCCTGTTGTTTCCTTTGGTGGTTATGGTGCAGAAAGCGAGAGGATGAACAGCTTTGGTTTGTTTGACTCAGTGCGGTGTGAAAGCAAACCACAGCAGTTGAAAATGTAAAAATGTTGCAACTTTGGTCCCAATCAAACCGAGTCTACCAGACTATCAGGTGTGAAAACACCTTCAGAAGTCACCTCTACTTATTAATTAGGTGACTTCTGAAGTTAAAGAAAGGTTTGGGACCTCAGTGAGCACTGCTCTATCCATCATCTGAAAATGGAAAGTGTGTGGCAAACCTACTAAGGCATGGCAGTCTATCTGAAACTGACAAGTAGGGCAAGGAAAACATTAATCAGGGAAGCAGCCAGGAGGCAGGTGGTAAGGCTGAAGGAACTGCAGAGATCCACAGCACAAGCAGGAGCATCCGCTGACAGGACGAGAATTACTCATGAACTCCACAAATCTGGCCTTTTTGTAAAAGTGTCAAGTCATAGTGAGGAGAAAGATATAAAATACACCGTACACAGTTAAGCACAAATGGTGGGGGAAACAGCAAACATGGAAGAATGTGCTCTGATCAGATGAACTTAAACTTTTTGACCTGAGCAAAATCATGAAATTTTACCAAGTATTTTTTATCTTGTTTCTAGTGCAGATGTCTTTTGTGTAAATTTAAGTGCATTAACTTAAAATGAACTTTTCAGGAAGATATATGAGCTTGTTTCAAGTCAATAATTCCTTAATATTAGTAAAAGGTACTAGTTCCATTGGCAAATTATTTCACTTATAACACTGGAAAAATGTCTTTTTATAAGTGAAATAATTTGCCAATGGAACTACTGTAGTACTTTATATTAATATTAAGGAATTGTTTGAAACTCACATAACTTGCTAAAACGTTACTTACAAGTTAGTTTGGACTAATTTCAAGTGATCTAAGATATTTGTACTAGAAACCAGACACATTTTTTTCATATATATTTTGTGCTTTTGCTGTGTAAAAGCAAAAAAGGTATGTCTGATGAAAAACACCAACACCAATCCCCACAAAACGCTGTGACAATGTTGTTGGCTCTAAGGACGACCCAAAACAGACAGAGGACACAGAAATACGGTTAAAGAAGTGAACACAAACTTGATAAGTATGTATCCACAGACCAAAGGCTAGAGACAAATACACAAACAGAACACTACTGAACACAATAATAACTCAAATACAAAGTCAGATGGACAAAAATAAATAAACAGATGAAAACAAGACATAAGAAGGACATAGAGCAGATAGAACCAAAATAAAACAGGATACTGCAAAATGAGAATGAAGAGTCAAAGTCAAGATACATCAGAAACCCAAGTATCTCATCTAAACCCTTCCGTTTCCAGACACTCTGCATCCATAGTTTGAAAAAGAAATATAGATGCATAAAGCAATGAACGTTGTTTCTATAAAGTATTAACTTTGAAAAGTAAATACAAATCCAGGCCACACTTTTCAGAATGTCATTATTAATAGTGCGTTCAGGTGGACTGAACGCACTATTAATTGTCATTAATACAAAATCAGCGGCTTCCATCACTTTGAGATGATGTATCATATAAAATCCCAACAAAATACAATGAAGACTGTGGTTGTTGTGTGACAAAATGCTAAATAGTTTGTGGTGTCTAAACACTTTAGCTAAACATGGGTTAGGGATTCAAGTTGTTGAAGACGTAGTTGAAAAATAATAAACTTAAAGCAAAGAAGCAAACTAAATATAGATGTTCATTTTGCTTGAAATAATTCATACTGTTACGATGCCTCTACAAAATGTGTGAATGCTACCCAAAATCCCCTTTTCCCCCAATTTTGAAAACAGATTTTAAAGCACTAAGTTCTGGTATCGGAAGAATCGATATTTCACTATCAATCCGCACATCACTAACGGCAACTCCAGAGATCGTTTAACTCCACTGATTAACGTTAATTCAGTTGCATCAGCCTAGCCATTATCTACTGCACTTTTTATAAGATTGACTTTTGGCAAATTTTCTAATCTTGGTTGGACATGGATGAGGATGGATGACCTTTTTGTGTATAAGGTGCTGAGACAGACAATTTGCAGTTGTCTGTCTTTGTAAGATAAGCTACTTCTGAAGCTAGTTAGCATGTAATGGTATGCCAATTTCTACCTGCGGGTTAAAGAGCTGCTCTTGTGAATATGAGCTCTGAACAGTCATTAACCTCAACAGCTATTGCTTAAAAATAACATTGACAAGTTTTTGGTAGCTTCTGTTTTTTTGGCTTCTCATTTGCAGCTTCTGATTTGGGAAATGACTAAAGGGCAATTCTGCCTAATATTTCACTAATATTAGGCTTGAGGATGTTTAATCTGCTGTCATTTCAAAACTTAAATGCAATTAGATTTAAAGCTTTGATTAGATTATTCCACACTGTTTGCAGGATATTTCAAACACTATTTTTGATTTGTGAATTTAAGTAGTTCCAGTTTGAAGAATAATCATTAACATGGCACTTTATTTTACAAATCAGAAACAAGTTTCAGAAATAAACAGGGTTTGAATGATTTTACTATTAGTGTAATAATCTAGTACAGGTTTGAACAGTGTAGGTATTGTTTTTTTTATTATTCAAATAAAGCAGATTAAACACATGTGATGTAGTAAAAAATTATGTGGAATTGCCTTTTAAAAGCTTCCCAAATTGGAAACTAATCAGAAAGTAATTGTAATAAACTCTACTAAAGCTTAATTTAGTTTGAGTTTTTATCTGGGTCTGTTTGCCATCAGATAAGGGTATTTAATATTGGCCATAACAAAAAGGAGACTCAGTTCTATGGCGTTTACAAAAAATAACGAGGCCTCCGTTGACATATAAAGGTGATTGTAGGCTTCATTGTGAATTGTGTTTAAAGCCATGACTCTAAAGTAGTGTCTCCTTTATAGAATCTGTGCTAAAACCAGTGTTAACACACTATTAAATAATTAAGTCATTTTTAAGTAATTAAAATGACTTTGTCTTGGCATCTTGAATTCCTATATTATTGTATTTGAGCAAATGAACTAAAGACAGACTTGTTTTTCAAGTAATCCAAGCCATTGCCATGGCGAAGCCTTTGCCAGACACGTCTCCATCACGAATTGCACCATCTACAAGAAACTTTGGGAGTGGCGAGTGACGCTGTCCTTCACATTCTTGAGGTAAGAAATTTATGATACTTTTTCATCATTACATTGATTACAGTCCCTAAAACGTGGTTTGTTTTGCGATTGTTTTTCTGTATGTGCTCCAATTAGCAGATGACCCAACAACTTCAGTCAAACAAGACCACTTTTCAGCTCTGTGGTGATCGTAAAACTAACTGCCTACCGGCCATTGGAACCATGCCTGTCCTGATCTACTGAAAGGAGGACTGGTAGTGTGATGTACATCATATTGTGCTACTACACCTTTGAGCACGTGTGTGTGGCCACTCCTTTCTGTGCTGCTGACAGATGTCTGGAGAACGCCATGAATAAATGAGACAAGACTTCCACATATGAAAGGCTATGGCTGATTGGAAGAAGTTCATTGCGGAATAAGCTCCTATATTAATACTGTTGACGTCTAATCCCAAGATTTTTTTTGCATTGGACAATTTGGTTTGCTTGACTCTTATGAGTGCGGCAGATGAGTTAGAGTTTTCACTGTTCTGTCTTTCCACGGGATTGTTTCAGAATCAGATGCCCATCCAGCCTTTAAATCCTGACCAGTAGTCATGTTTTGTTGTGTTTATGTGAAACTTAAACATAATAAAGAAGTGAAAAGTAATTGAACTCATGTCTTCATTCCAAAAGGCCGATAACATCTCTTGTTCCAGTATTGACAGGATCAATTTATTGATTTTTGCCTTAGCATAAGAACCTTGAATAAAATATGCTATGACAAAATAGATATTTTAATCCTTCGTAGCAATAAAAGTAAACTAGTTTTAGATGTTTCAATTCAATGTCAAGTAACATTTTCTTTATTGAGAATATGCTTCTTAAAATAAGATAATATATCTTACTTGTACAAGTAAAAATGGCTTGTTTTAAGTAAAAATACACAAATTTTAAGGTATTTGTAGATTCATCTTGGTTTGATATTTTTTTGTGTTTTGGAAAATCTTGACAAGATAAATTTTCTTTTTCTGTATGCAGATAATTTTTCTTATTTAAAAAAAAAATGATACCCTATTTTTGTACTTTTTTTTTTCTTGTTTTTGAAAGGGGACTTTTTGCAGTGCACCTTGAGAGGTTTGTGATTGCGGGGGACTGTCTCCTTCTTCCCCAGAGCGATGGGCTGCTGGTTGGCCGCTGTGAGCTGGTGCCTCTGGAACACCAAAGCCTCCTTAAACTCCTCCTGCGTCTTTGTCTCCAGCAGCTTCTGCCTGAAGGAGATGTCAGAGAAAAGGGTGCCAAACGTCCTGCCCAGCTCCATCGCCGTCTTGGTGCTTTTCTACGAGAGACAGAAAAATGACAAACACTGATTGTATCACACAGGCTATCCTACTGTTTTAAAGTTTGCTTCAATTATTATTAGAAAAAAGGGGATTTTTTTTGCGACAGAGCCAGACTAAGATTTTTTTAAAATTATGTCATAATATTAGCACAACAAAAGACACAATATTGCTAGAAAGTCATGGAATTAATAGAAAAAAATTGTTTTAATGAGAGCAAAACTTTGATAGAGTTATGACCAGTCTAGTCTGTGATTCTTTCTTCAAAATACTCTGTAGTTTGTACAATTGTATCAAAGTCCTACAACTGATGACAATTTGGGGCTGATGTGTTAAAATATTAAGTATACTGTATTTATAAATACCAAAATATAACGAAAGGCTCAACATTTCCCCTTTTTGAAGTCAACTTTTTAGTGCAGACGTTATAAAATTACTACTTCATTCTCTTAGTGTTGCTTCTTTATTCTGGTAGAATTTTGAGTTTATTCCTGCATCATCAAGACTTTATTCTCTATTACAACTTTAATCTCAAAGTTAATATCTTTTGTTAGTCTGGCACATTATTTTTGTCGTACATTTTATCTTTGATCTCAGAAAGCTCTATTTAAACAATTTCACTGATACATAAAACTCCAAATGGTTTTATTACATCACAGTGCTCCATAAAATGCTCCTTTTTATCATAAACCATTAAAAATATTTATATAAGTAGAAAAATAACATGATTTATTAGGTACTTAGTTGACCGGTCATCTCGTTAATTTATAAGTAAAGTGATTAAACTGATATTAAAAATAAAAGAAATCTATTTCATTTGATTCTTTAAAAACTAAATAAGAAAATATATTTCCATTTTAACAGCCACCGATGCCTTTAGCTATGTTGCTATAGGTACATGTTTCACACAGATAGAAGACTGGTGGCCTCCATTTTCTGTGTCAGTAATGGCCGACTTCTGTGCAGACGCAATAACATTTTAAGCATTACTCAAATACCATTCGAAATAAACTCCGATGTTTTTGGATTGGAATCGCCTCCAATTAGTTAGCAAGTTTAGCCAAACGTAACTGAGTGCAGCGACTGAGGGAAACCAAAAAAGGGAGCAACAACCTGAGCTCGCTGCGCAGCTCCAGCTTTTCCTTTATCCCTTCTGCAGGATAATGGGTCATGGGAGAATGAGGGAGGACTTGAGAGGCATCAACAGGAAACCAGAGACCATTTGTGCCCACATTTGTGCAGTGACCTGACTCCATCACAACTTGATGTGTGTGCCATGTTCCACACTGACAGGATACCAATGATGAACGGAGGACTCTGCATCAGTGATGCCTCATGCTCAGATGAGTCAAGGTGGACAGACAGCATTTGCCAGATGTCGACTTCTGTTTGATATTGGAGTTCTGAGACGTTATTTTTTGCCGTGGCATTAGGGATGCCTTTCTTAAGATTATTTTTGATTCGTTTGGATGTAACGAGTAGAACGGACCGTCTTAATGAGAACCTTCAGCCGTCGCGTCTTGCTTAATTTATGCTAAGGCAATTAAAGATCAGATGAGAAACAAAGTGACGGGAAAGGGTTAAAAGTCCTTTTGGATGTTTTGGCACTTCATGTGAGATCAAATATCCAATAAAAGTTAAAATATGGAACAGTAGTGAGCGTCCCTGGGTGACCTTAAGTTCAACCTTGGTTGGACTATGCAGCAGAGCAAAGATAAAAACCCAACTTGAAATGCTATGGTGTGACCACGAACAGACTGCCCTTGTTTCAAAACATACAATATGGTACGTTTATATAAAATAATTCTGCAGTTCCATCAATACAAATGTTTGATGGCAGGTTTTGCTCCCCGCAATAAAGAAAATCAACATTTATGTTATATACTGCATTTTTTATCTGAATGTTACAAAAAAAATCAAAAACAGAAGGAACCTGTATGGGGCAAACAGTTTCATTAAACGGTACCATTAATTTTGATCTTTTGGGCCATTTGACATCCACTGAACCTCTTCATCTTATGGCCTTTTGAGGCAATCCCTGTGCTAATTTTGTAGTTGCTTACGGTGAAAATCTCATGTTTTGATAGAGAACTCTGTGTTAAAGCACTGATTCCAGAACCTGTTTCCAAATTTAAATCTACATGTTGAATTTTGAAGTGAGGTAAAGGTTAGCTCAAATGAAACATTACTGACATCCACATTTGTGCACTTTTTGCTGAACAGCAGGAGAATAAACTGAGACTTCAAAGTCTGCAAAACCTTTATGAAGGTTTTTGTACGCGTGCGTGCACATGTGGGTGTGTGCGTGCGCTTTCAGATGCTTTTTTTGGCTTCATGTTTTTTGCTTCCTTAATAATCCCTCAAAGTATTTTCAGACGTTCTTGTTTTGAAACCCAGCTTCACCAACACAAACTGTTTTAGATGCATTCTCTTAAAGAAATCATGAACGAGGAAGTAACTCGCCTTTACAGGCATAACTCTCTTTGAAAACCCTGAGCTGCAGACTTGGGCCGGTAGTGTGGGGACATTGGAAGATCCTATGAAAAGAGATTTTGGAGGAAAGGAGGCAACTCCTGCTGCACTGCATGTGTGTGGTTTTGTTCTGTAGTCATTTTTATGTAAAGTTCAGCTCAAGAGGAGTGTGTGGTCATTATTATGAAACTACAGCTAACAGGGACAGATTGTTTATAAGTCATATAGAACAATATACAAATCTAATCTGCCCTTTCACAGGAGGATGAGTGTATCATGTCAGTGTCGGCCTGTGGTGTACACCCCAACTTGATGTCATCTCTAGGCTAAAGATTGGATTGCTCTTTGCCAGCCACGTGAAGAGGATATTAGTGCCATGACTGGGTGTGTGACCGAGTACATAAACTTCTGTGTGGACAACACCGTCCCCACCAGAACAGTGAAATGATTCCTTAATATCAAGCTTTGTGTCACCAGTGAACTAAAGGAAGTGTTGAATAAGAAAAAAAAAACAAGCCTTCAGGGACTGAGGAGAAAATAGAAGCAGCTCAAAGTCAAAATTAGAGACGACATTTAATTTCCCTTTGGGATCAATAAAGTATTTCTGAATTTGAATAAAAATAAGATTTGAGTCCAAGACGTTTTTCCAAGTCTGAAATCTGCTTAAGTCAGATTTGAGTTACCGTCTGTTACTTTTAGACCATGTGTAAAGAGAAAATGTGTTTGTATGTGTAAGTGTTGTTTCTATGCAATCTGACCTGTATGTTGCAGTTGAGTGATTTTGATGAGCACAAAAACCAGTCATCGAGGAGACATTCTCACAGAACATGGATTTCTAAAACATATTTTGTCGCAGCTTGTTCTGCCTTTTGTGCTCTCTAGAGAAAAGTAACCCTGAAAACCCTCTGTCACAGCTCTGACTGCGAGAGTGAATCCTCGGCACCAAATCTCCCACTGTGAAGAAAAACAGAACAGCCTTATCGAAAAGCAACAGTGGAAAAGGTCCAGAAAAACTGTCACCATATTGTTGTGGGGATGTTCAGCAGTCGTGTGGTAAATGGCTTAAGACGAAGCTTAAAAGAGGCTGGAACAAAATATTTTGATAAGCTTCTCTATGTATTTACCAATGTTTCACAGACATGTGACCGTCTACCATTTATTTTTATCCCATCAAAACTGATTCTGACTAAATTGTAACTGAAGCTGCCTTCCTGAATCAAATGCTTACAAATCACCTTTAAGCTATTAAGCCAAACTATGATCAAATTTAGGCAATTTTTTTAAATATTAACAAATGAAGATGAATGAAAATGAGGGGAAATGAAAGCCCTGCATCTTTTTCCTTGAGCGTCACTATTATGATGGTCCCTAGATGCATAAAAACCCTAGAAAATATGTTGAAGGCTGCGGCGGTAACGCCTCAAAATGTTGACATTTTTAGAGGATATTCACACTGTTGTGAAACCATACATGAAACCAAGTAATGAAATAATAATAATTTTAAAAAATCTAAAAGTTCTTGCATGCTAAATATATTTACCGTGGGCAATTAAGCAAAGAAAAAGAAAAACAACTTCTCTGAGGGTTGTTGACTGACTAGTGATGGAAAATGCTCAGCAAGACGGATATAGATTAACATACTGTACATTCGCCGAGCAGAGAAATTCTCATTATTATCATCGTGCCCCTTCAAAGATGTTCTCTTGCAGAGGAAGTCACCATAAAGCATAATTGAGGTATAATAGGTCTTTGTGTTTACTTGGGGCTCAGAATAATGTCTCTCAGAATGCCATTAGTGGCTTTGATTGCTGCCTCTAAGACCGGCGAGGAGAATCCTGCAGGAACTACAAAAAGGAACAAAAATAAATAAGGGCTGGTGTGGGAAAATGAGATAGAGACCAGATACTCAAACAAGCTGAAAATATATTATAGTTAGCTGAGGCATCTCTGATTGCAGGCTAGCCCCTCCCCCCTCTCCACCATGCATGACCATACTGGTGAAACTGGTGTGTTCTTGTCGGTTTGGGCAAATGAAGTACTCGAGGACAGAATGAGACAAAAATGTTTGGTTTTTCTAGCAATAAAAGGCAGATATTGGGAGGTGGCTTTCTTGCTGGAATGGGGCAACACTCAGCCTTCTGACGACAGGGGAGTGATGTGTAACTGTGAATGCATTTATCCAGGTATGTATTTGTGCTAAAAGCTCGAGATGGAGCAGAAAGGAACAGAAAGGTTGAGCTGTTTTATGGCTGCCAGAAATACTTCACGTTTTGATGGAACAAAAGGAGATTCGACAATAAAAAAAATAAATACAAAAATGTAACAAAACAAATCTTTATCTAAATCCCCAATAAATATTTAGATGAAAACTTTAAGCATATTATGAAAATAAACTGTGACTTGTAATAAGCTGCAAATGGGTCTTAGATTTTCTTTCACTAATGGCTTTCTTTCTACCATCCACATTTGTCCAGAGGTAGATGGCCATGTCACAACAGGTTTTGTTGTAGAATGTAAGTTTTTGAAAGACAGATATCGTTTTATATCCTATCTCTGCTTTTAACTTCTCCAAAGCTTCCTCTCAGAACCTCCCGGCCTGTTCCTTGGTCTCCATGATGCTGTTTGTTCTCCAGCGTTTTCTAACAAACAAAGGAGGATTTCACATAAACAGTTGGAGTTATAGTCAGACAAATTAGCAAATATTGATAACAGCACTCACTTAAAGTGCATTCCTCTTTCCCACATTAAGAATAAACAAAGATACAAAGTGAGAGCTGTATATTATATATTTTTGAATTTTCTCCTGAACCATCTTGTTGGTTGGACTCTGGGGTTGTGCAGACCGACTTTCCTCTTTGAGATGCATTCACATGTAGGTTGGATCTTTTTACTAATGAAGTATTTTTGAGAAGTAATTGGTGATGCTGTGTTTGTTAGGCTTGTCCAAATAAAGGATGAATACCTAATTTACATGTAACATTTTTTTATTTTTTTGCTTTGTTTTTGTAGAAAAGCATTTTGCTTTCGCTTCACTATTATTGCTGGAATTTGTGTTGATCTATGACAGAAAATCCCAATGAACTTAAGGGGCATGAATACTTTTGCAAGTCACTTGCAAGTAAATATAGAAAACCTGATGTTGGCATTTTTAATGATTAATGAAAAAATTCAACGTTCAAAATGGCTGGCGTTACAAAATTGGGAAATCTTACACACAAATTACAATCATTAAATATAAGAAACAGGTAAAAGAAATATATAAATAAATACAATTCGGAATCATGAAGGATAAAATGTAAATCTTGCCGCAGGTGTTACCATTTTGGACGGGGCGAGTATCAGGATGACATAGCGGACCTCGCAGCAGTTCTCCCCCCAGTTTTGCGGCCTTTCCAGACGAGAGATACACACATGACGCCTCTGGAGATGTTTGACGTTGCAGCTGCAGAGAGTGGAAGAAGGAGGAGTTTTTTTTTTTTTTTTTACAAATGTCAGTGCCTCAGTCCACCAGCGGTGCCCTTCATTTCCATAGATTAACCTCTTTCTGTGGAGCAACAGTTAGACAGCATTCAAATTTTCTGGCTAGACTTGTGTTCGCTCACACGTGACCTCACAACTGGAAGGAAGTAAAAAAAAATATTCATCTGTCACTTTTCTCAGATCAGAAACCACAATAAAAACCAGCATTATAAACACAAAAGGTAGAATAATAAAAGATAAAACAGCAAATATTTAACATCGTACAGCACAGAAGTGGTTACCAGCCTGTCGGGAAGAATTTTCTTCAGCTTCTTTCTAAAAGAATCAACAGAATGATGAAGGCAGCGGATTCCACCATCTGGGGGCCACCGCTCTAAAAGATTTCTCCCCTCTGGTCTTAAAACGTGTTTTGAGGAATCATTAACAGCCCAAGACGGGACGATATCAGACGGCCAGAAAAGCTGTAAGGCTCCAGATAGTCAGAGATAAAGGCTGGGGCTCGACCACATGGGGCTCCGTGAGTAAGGACTGAAACTTTAAAACGAATTCTAAAATGTGTTGGTGGGGACTGGAGATGGCAAGCATGTAAAAAGGTTCGATAATCAAGAGGAGATGAAATGAAGAATGAAGAATCGTCTCTAATTCAGCTTTTAAACACCACAGTTTGTTGTTTAGAAATATTTCTCAGAAGAAAAAAAAGTTTACTAGTACTCCAGTGGGATTGCAGAAGAGAAAAATTTTCCTGGGGTTTGGTTTGGCAGAAGACGCCAAAATACCAAAAAATAACGCTTGAAATATTATGTTAGCTTAAAAGAACAGAAGAGCTGAATATCATCAGCATGGAGAGGTTAACTCACATCAAACAGATTTCCCTCTTGTTTGGCAAAGCGGAAAATGTACAAAAGAAAAGCTCTAAACACTGGGCCCTGTGGTACCCCACACAAGTCTGACTACACCTTGGAGCCTATAGTTAATCAGAATACTGTGATCAATAATGTGTAAGGCAGATGCAAAATCCAGGAGAAACATTACAGAGGATACTCCAGAGTCAGCCAACATGAAATTATTAGAAACTTTGAATAAATCAGTTTATGTGGAATAAAGTTTATAAAAACCAGACTGAATTTAACAAGTTTTTCCATAAAAGAAATGAGCTTTTCTGACACCATTTTCTAGAAGTTTTAAGATAAAAGAGATATTGGAGAAAGGTCTGCAATGTTTATGCTGTGTTAAATCCAATTATCATTTCTTTCATAAGGGCTCAACAACAGCATGCTAGAAAGTACGTTTGACCTGTTCAAAATGAATATTGCGAATTCCTGTTATACTTTATTAGAGCTAATGGCAGGAAACACATTTTTTAAACTACATAGCAAGCAGGATGCCGTTTGGACAAGCAGACATTTTTATGTCATCCTGTAACAATGAAATGTCAGGGAGAGTTACTGGATCAAACACACTGAGAGACTGAGAAAATGGAGAACCAGAAACAAAGTTATTCAGCTTAATTCAATAAAACTTGATCTATCCCAGAGGGGAAATTAAACAGGTGCAGAGGGCAGCAGCAGAACATATGAACGCACACATATAACCACACAAAAATCAAGTTGTGACACATTGATGGACATTATTTCCCTGACGTTATTGACTTTCATAAAAAAAGAAAGAAAGAGAGAAAGTCATCACTGTCGGTTTTAGAGGACACGGATAATGCGGGGTCACGGGGGAAGCAAGAGAGCTTTTTGTTTCAAACAGGACTTAGAAATGTTCTTATGTAATCCCATTCAGTACATTTTTATACATTTATAAGAGAATCAAAGTTTCTTAAGGTGGAGCCTGTGCTGTTCCACCTTAACCCTTCCAGACCGAACGTAGCGGCGACGATCCAGCCAAATTTGCAGTGCCGTAGTTCCGCCGCACTTTGTGCTATCTGAGAAATTCCACTGGTTTCTGAAAGGGGATACATTGTGCTTTCCGGAGAATATCAGGTTATTACGGTAATTTCACCCCCGTGGTGACAGGGAGTGAAATTAATCTGAGGAGCATTCTTTTAATAGACGGTTAATTGCAAAAATAACTCGCTAGATACTGAAAGTTTCAGTTGTTATGGATAAATGGGCACATATATATTTACTCACAGGACATTTAAAGAACGGTGCACAAGTAAAATAAGCAAAACTATCCAGGCAGACATTTGAAACTTAAGTCTTATAGGGTTAAGACAGTTTCTTTGGGATTTCTCAATTGATTCATTTATCCATGAAGAAGCTTTTTTTTTAAAGGGGATTTCCACTGGTACCAGTATGCTAAGGATGTCTGAGTGATGATTACTAAAATGCCAAAGCAACATCAACATTAAAGAAATTCATCAGTAAAGACAAATCAACAAATCACAGAATATCTGAGCAAAATCCTGAATATTGAATACATAACACTGAACAAAAATGTAGGATTAAAAAAAACTCAAAAAATCACAGCTTTTCTTTTTGCTTTTCCAGTTAACAAGATACATGAATTATTAGATGTGGGTTGAAAAGAACTTCCTGAATTCAACAAATCATTTGTGTTCATGCTTGAAAAAAAAAATAGAAACATGACAGTTAGCAGCAGACATTAAAATCTGATGCTATGCTGATTCTCTCCTCCGTGTTGACCCTCTCCCGCGGTGGACTTTAACACTATCAGCATCGGCTAACTTCCTCCTTTGCTCTTATAATTACACAGGGAGAGAGAAAGCTCTGTGAGTTGAATATCAATGTGCTGTTTTGAGATACTTGTACAAATGACTGATGCTGTCCTACCAAGCATGAAACTCTTTAGAGGGTACATTATCATTTCATAGATACTTTCCGGTCTTTAAAAAGGATTAAAAAAAATAAATAAAAGAGGTGACACACACGAGGTAAATAAATAAAATCCAGTGCAACGGATTCCCTAAAGAAGTCGCCTAATTAGCAGATAGAATCCAACTACCAGGTTATGCAAAGCAACATAACAAGCTTTAAGTTGGTTCTTATTGAGCGCGGTTTAGTTCACCAGAACATTCCAATCCACCTGAAAAACCCAGAGAGTTAATCAAGAGGAGCAGCCAAGCTGAACGCCACCACTCTGAAGAACCTGCGAAGATCCACTTAGACGGGACAGTTTGTTAAGAAGTCAACTATTAGTTATGCAGGCATGTGCTTTACACAAGAGCTACAGGACTGTGCTGAAGAATGGGCAGAACTTTCAGTGGGGAGGTCAGAAAAGCTGATGGAGACATAAGTCTGAATTTTTGAAAGGTTCTTGCTCAATGACTCAGGAGCTAAACACAAACACATATTTCAGATTTGAATCATTTCCCCCCTAAAATAGTTATTACTGTAATGTTTCAGTATGTTTGATAGGTCCAGTAGCTTCGATGCTTTTGTTCAGTTCTTCTCTCTTTATGCAGTGGTTATTTAGTCAGAAATACAAAAAAATCTGTTATAGATGCAGAATATTTTTATTAAAAATATATGTTTTTTACATAATTAAAACTGAGACAAATAATGTGTGAAAAAAAACCAAACTCCAGTTTTCTCCCTATTGTCCAACTGTAGAAATGCACTGCCGCCAGTCAGAAACAACCAATCAGAGCAAGGGGGAGGGGCTTTGCGCTGTCAGTGAACCTCAACCTGCCATGAATGCGCAAGCTAGTTAGCATGACCACTGATGGTGGCAGATAGAGTTTTCTGGTAACTGTAATTTGTTTATCCAGTTGCTGCACAAACACAAGCTTGATTGACAGCGCCAAGACCCTCCTACTGTCTCTGATTGGTTGTTTTTGGTCGGGAGCGGTGTGTTTCTTCAGACGACAACAGTCGGTCAGGGAGGAAGAGGAGGACCTTGATTATTTCATAGATTATCTGACTTTTGTTATACGGCCCCAAATAGTGAAAGTTTTCAGAAATATATCAAATGTACATACTGCAGCTTTAGATGTATGTAATTTCAGGTGCAATAAAAAGCAAAAGCTTAAGAAATATGGTCTTGTTTATCTTTTTTTTTTTTCATCAAATTGTGTCAAAATTAAAATATTTCTTTCATGCTAATGTTTGAAAACAAACAACAAAAAAGATCTGGCATCATGCATGAAAATACCCAGACGGAGGAACAGATGCTTACAGGATGCAGAGCCAGGACTGCTGGTACTGGACTCCGGTGGCTGTCGCCGTCACGCCTTGGATTGTCTCAGACAGCAGATGAACTGTAGGTCAGATGTCAGACACAAGTTAGCTAAAGATAACATTCATTCTCATCGCCACATTGAGTTTGCCACTCAAAAATATCATTTTTCCAGTGCAACAAATACAGCTGCTTCATGGCAACTTAATGTTTACTTGGCAGAGCTGAAATATAAGTAACTATATTTCTAGTTGACTTAGAGCATTAATGTCTTTGCAAAATGTCTAATTTCATCGTATAATGGTTTAAAACAGTGTTGGATAGGAAGGTATTGCCTAACATACTGTGCAAAGACTCTCCATATAATGTCTACATCAGACATATCTAATGAGCTTCTGCTTTAGACAGTGACGCCTGGCTGCACCGAGGAAACATCAGACCACGACAAGCTAATAAGGATGTCCATCCAACCTTGGGGAAACACCAGCAGTCATTTTGAAAAACACATTTTAATATGCTGACATATTTATGCTGCAGAATGATTAAACGGGGAGCGCTGCTGAGGGCAGGACATTGCTGCCGGATAACAGGAATCTCCAGGATGACTTCACATACGCTAAAAAATGATGAATTGCTGGGTTTTGAGGGATTTTCTTTCGCGGGGACTGAATATGCCGAGACCATTCGGCTTGTTTTTTTGTCTCGTGGCATCCTCTTTAGCTAATCAGCAATAGGAAAATGACAGGCTGGAAATGTTTTGTATCATAAGCAGCGGGGATGATCATTTCCATATCATTCTGATTTTCCCTGCCAGTGATTTCTTTCTTTCTGCGCGTCTTTGTCTTTCTCTCCATCACTCTTCTTTTCTCTCCCTCTGCCATGCCATCTCATCAATAAAGTATCCTCCATTCATGCCAGAAAATGATGGGCGTCACCATGACAACAGTATCACTGTGCTCAAGGAGCAAGAGCGCAGAGGATAATAAAGAGGTGTGTGTGTGTGCGTGTAGCCAAAAATTAAGAAAGTAGAGAATAAAAGAGACGAGAAGGACAAGAAGGAAAAAGAAGCGGTTGCATGGCGTGAAAGAGAGAGAGAGGAAATAGAGAAATAAATAGAAAAGGAAACAGGCAGGAAAGGAGAACAAGAGGGAGTGCACATGGGGAGAGGAAGAAATGGAAGCAGGGCCGATATGAGTAAAAGCACACAAAGGGGGGGGGGCATGAAAGTCAAAAAGGGAAAAAAACACAAAACAAAAAAAAACCTCCCAAAAAACCAGACAAGATGAATAGAAAAGGAGGAAACAGAAAGAGGGCAGAGAAATATAGGAGATGGACAGGGATTCAATTCAATTAATAGCAGTAAGCCTGACAGCCAAGTAGTAATCAAAAACCATCCAATTTCCCATTGACGTCAGGGACGAGATGAGGGGAGAGCGGGAAATGGAGACAGACAAACGGCAGAGGAAGAAAAGATTAAAAGGAAAAGAGAAGGGGGATTAAGGATAAAAAAGAAAGTAGCAGAGGTTACAGGAGAGTGGAGGAAAAACACAGAGCCAGAGCAGCTAATGTGCTCACCAAGGTCACATGGTTCTCTAAGCCAACAAACTATCAGGCTAACGTCACACAAACGGAGAAGCTAACGGCTAATAATACAGTTAGCAGTGATAAACATGTCACTTAATATTTTTGCTATAATTGCTTTGTATAATTTCCATGTCTGTGTGCTGTACACACAAGTCAGTGCACAACCTGAACACAGTGCATCTACAAGGTTTACTCTCTCAACTCATAAAAAACAGACACTATTTTTCATTTTCAACTATTTTTTAATTCAATCTAGCAGCACTTCCTCACTTACTGAAATACTTTTAATGCCTTTATCCATGTGACTGTTGAGATTTATTTTAATGTAACACCAGTTTTAATATACAAAAGAAATGATGGGAGGCTCTGACTAAGGGTTTTCACGCCTGGAGTTGGTGTTTGCTTTGGTTCGAATCAGCTGAAGAGTTTGTTATCTTGCAACTTTTTTTTTTTCCTGTGGTTTGTTTCTTTTCAAAGAGAGCAAACTCCAAGCGATTAAAAACCTAAACAAACCAGGCCAGAATGTTTAGTCAGTTTATTAGTCAGATGGATCCGGGGCATGCAGAAGAATCAAATGTTCCAACATCTGTTACTTAAAACAGCTAAAGCGCTGCAGACTTCTTGTGCAACAGTTAAGGATCTGTGTTTGTGATTCAACTATAAGAATGTTGCAAAAAAAAAAAAAAAATTGCATCTACTGGAGAAAACGACTGACCAAAAACGCACTCCTTTTTTCACCTCCTCCCAAAAAAACAATATCTATGATTTCTAACTCCTCCACAAATGATGAAACAAATCTGGAACATTTTGGACGGTGTGCACCACATTAGATTTATCGTAAAAATAACACATTTCATAAAAACACACATTGTACCAACAGTCACATGTGGTAGAGATACTGTGATGGGGCTGGTTAGAGGTTTTCAGACCAACAAGTCTGAGTATTGCAATGAGCCAAAGCACAAAACGACACAAACCTGAGATGAAATGGGATTACATTGAGGAAGCGTTTCATGCTCAGCAATTCCATCACAGTGATGCAAAAAGACTCAATAGAAGAGTAAATGTTGTATTTTCTCAAATAGTCTTTGATATTTAGATATTTTGAATCGGAAATATCAAAGTGTGGAAAAAGAGCAAAACAGTTGAAATCTGTATTAGGCAAAGACAAAGAAAACTTAGTAATAACATTTTGTTGGCAAGAGATGGTTTTGTAGCTTTCCTCGAATCCAAAAGTTTACATACATGTATGCAGGGTCAGAGGTAACTATCTTTTAAACTTCATGATTTGGGCTAAATGCTAAGTTTTCTGGCATTTAGCAAATAGAAATAATTTTGGTAATTCTAATTAAGCTAAAATAATAAACGTTTGATCTGATTTAACTAGACAGTGAGACAAAAAATTTGTTTGTCATGTTTTTTTGCTTTGTTTTCAGCAGCAGGGTCACAGTCTGTTCGGAAATCGTACGTATCTGTGTATTTTACCACTTCATATTTCATTAAAAGTGAGAATGAAAAAAAAACTTGTGCAAGAGGTTTTTGTGTAAATATCTCATGTTACAATTGGGAAACTTGTGGCTTTTAGACCAGTGGAACAAAATTAGTAAGTTATGGTGTTCGGTTTATGTCCAGGTACGGTTAGTAGTCTGGAAATTACGGTAATTATGCTCTGTGTGGCTGATTTAAAAAAAAAATCCAATTTAAAAGCAGGATTTTATGGCTAAAATTCTAAAGTTGAGTGTGTGTGGCTAGACTGCTGGTGTGATCGTCTACGTGACTAATTGAGATTTCTTCAAATCTTGTCATTGAAGTGAAGATTTCCGCATGGTTTCGTCAGTATTTGCCATACAAACATCGCTGTTTCTACACACACACACACACAACCCACACACAAAAGATCACATATGCTTACACACAGCATATCAAACGTGACAAACTTCAATGGAAAATAATAAATAAATGTGAAGGAGGCAATAATGGATGGCTGGATAGCCCACTTTCATCTCTGGGTTCTTGGTGGAATCATTTATTGTGTTATCCATGCAGTTTGGTTGTAGGGTAGAAAAAACTGATTACTGAATCCCATAAGGTAGTAAATAATTTGTGACTGACAGCGACAAATAAGCGCGAGATGAATTTATAAACATGCTAAACCGGGCCAATAATTCAAATGTTAATATTTCGTTTGGTCTGTGTGCCAGTCGAACATCAAAGAAAAGGAGAACATCTACAGAGATGAGCTTCTACAAAAGAACACAGAGGTTATCAGCGTTTCTTTAATTTGTATAAAAAAAGAAAAGAAAAGCCCCCGGCCTTCACATATAAAAACCTTTTCTATTATGCCCTGAGGTGTTCTTAATAAAGATCATGTACTGCAAAAAAAAAGAAAAAAAAACAAGAAAAGATCGACTGTGGCCTCGACCATTGTTCGACCTGTCAGTAAACACACACTCACGAACACACACCACAGAGGAGGGAAAGAAAAAAATGATTGGCTTCTTGTGAGTGTGAGGAGCTTTGAAGACGGTGATTAAACCAGGGGAGTGTTCCCTACTGAGGAAGCAGGTGAAACGTTTACAGTAATAATCCATCATAGCCAATCACCTTGCAGCGCACAAAGGCTATGATGTCAAATGGTGATGAAAGGGGCCACTGGGACTGGGTCAGAGGTCACACTTTATTATCCCTGAGAGGCTTTGATGAAATTTAAATCATGTTTTATAAAACTCTTTGTTTCGTCATGTTACAACCACAAACATCAATCTGTTTTTATTAGAATTTGAGACGACAGACCGACGCAATTTATCTGTATTTGTGAAGTGGCAAGAGAACGAAATCAGGTTCGCAAAATAAATTAAAACTATTTGTTACTAAATATTTGGAATTGGGACAGCAGTCACATAAACAAGTGTGATTTGAACAACGAAACCGCTCACAGTAACTGCATTTAATCCTATTTTTAAATTTATTGATATGCAATGATACATAATCATTAAAAATGTAAAAAATAAATAAAATCATGAAATATTTTACTCTATGTAATGAATCCCTATAAAATGACTGTTTCACTTTGAGATAACTGGCAAAAATATCTAAATATATACATGTACACCAAACAAGCCGGATTTTTTTCAGCAACGTTTTTTTAAAAACCATGTATCCTGTTCCTTCCACGTCATAATTATGTGCTGCTTTGTAATGACTGCAGTTGTAACGTGATCAAAATTTAAAGTGTTGAATGAGTAAGAACCTGAGGGCAAAACAAGTAGCTGCCTCTTTCTTTCTTTTCTTCCTTTTTCTTGTTGCACAAGAAAAGAACCTAAAGTAACGGACTCTGCTGGATGGACCTGCGGCAGATTTAAGGGGCAGGTGAAGAGGCATATCTGTGACACTATGAAATTTCCCTGGTGTCTGTAATCATTTGATGACTAGATGGAGCAACCCAGTCCTGAGTGTGGAAGGAAAAAAAAACAACCCACAAATGGCATACTGATGGTGATTGGTAGAGAAGTGAACGACTGATTGCAGCCTCACAGGGGCTGATGCTGACATTTTCATCCAATTAACACAGCTTACCGTCATCAAAGAAAACGAAACTTTGAGACTTCTCTGCATGTGCAGCAGGTGGGAGAAAAAAAACAAAGAGAAAAAAAAACAGTCAGTACAGTCACCAGTAAGCAGTTTCTTAGGTTTAGGTTTTATACATACCCCCTCCCCCCCTCCCCCCCCACACACACAGCCGAGCCAATCCGGTCGCACGTCCACACATTTGCTGGTTAACAGATATCTCTGCTGAACAGAAGCTTCATTTCCTGCCCTCCTTTACCTCATGCATATTAAATATCCTATTCTAAAGAAGATCCCTCAAAGTCATATCGTTGTTGGCGGGACTGAGATCTTATCTTTATTATTATCTAAAGGCTATTACCAAAAATTGGATTTTATCACTGATAGCAGTTCTGCATTTGCTTGGTTCAAAGAAACCCCAAAGATGTCAAAGAGGAGATCAGGATGAGGAAGAAAATGACCAGCGTTTGAGCTGATGCAAACCTGCAATGAATGGTTTTAATTCAATGTTCTGATAACACCAGCAGAGGAAAAAATAAAATAAAATCTCACATCGCTGGACATAAGTTATTAAGTTATAAGTTATAAGTTATTAATGTCTATCAGGGAAGAGCTGCCCGTATTCAGAAAACATTTCTTTCAATATTTGAACTAAAACTGATTTTTTGGGTCAATTTTTAAAACCAAATAAGAAAAGGAGAAACAAGAAAATGCTGAAATGTACTTTCAAAAGGTGCAACACTTTAACTACATTTGTATTGCAACTCCTGTTGCAAAAGCATCATTAGGAAAAGACAGACAAATACAAATGAAAAGAAAGAAAAACACAGGACTAGTTAAGTTTCTTTGAAAAACATGCGTGGGTCACTACAACAATATCACCTTGAGTTAGATTAAAGAATGTCAGACAAATTACAATTAATTTTAATCAAAGGAAAATAGAAAAGAAACATTTTTACTGCTGCAAAAACAAACATACTGATATTGATATTAACTGTATCTATAATACTCAATTATTGTTATTTTGATGCAAATACTAAAACAAAACTGAACCATCAGAAGTGATCTGTAATTTCTATTGTATAATAATATTGCAGGGATATTTCCAAGCAGTAAACTGAGGTGAAGTAACCATCATTCAGTCAGCTGACTGGCAGTGAGCAGCAACAACAACATTCTTGTTTTGTGGTCAGTTCTGATTTTTAATGCATCTACTCATTCTGTTAACTTTTAAAGACAAAGTTCCACCTGTATATCACTGTCATCACTGTATGCAGATGATATTCAGTTGTACATTGTACAGTTTCAAAACCATACATTTTTCTAAAGTGCTTAGACTCCATCAAAAGGTGGCTGGCTGGTGGTTTTCTTCAATTAAATGTCGAAATAAATAAAAAAACAGAAATAGTTACCTTTGGACCAGAAATAATAATGTTCAATATAAAGCAGATCCTTGGAGAAGTAAAATCCTCTGTTAGAAAGTTAGACTTGGGATTCCATCCTGACTTTATCATTTGAGACATGTTGCTGTGTCAACTCTGCTGTCTCTTATCCCGAACTGGAAATTATAATTCATTGCTTGTGTTTCATCAAACAGAGGTCGGTTGCAGGTTGTTCAGAAAGTTGCTACCGGGCTTCTGAAATAAACATCCAGCCTCACATGTGCCTCCACTGCTGATGCAGCGACATTCTGGTTTATTCCAGAAAGCATTTCAAAATTCCTGTTCCGACTTTGTTAGCTTTTCCTGACCAGGCAGCGGGTTACATCAGAGGACTCCAGAGAATCCAGTAGTCCTCTGATACATCAGGCTGGTGGAGGAAAGCCTCTGAGGTCATGTGATAAGGAGCTGCTGATAGATCACCACACTAAGCTGGAAACAAAAGAAGACAGAGCTTTGCTTTAAGTGACTAAGATGACTCTGGAACTCTCTTCCTTGCTCTCAGTGAAAGGGCTTAAAGCTGCAATATGTAACTTTTACATAAGAAATGTTTTTTTTACATATTTAATGAAACTGTCTCTATGTTGTGACAGTGTAAAATGAGACAGATAAACTGTGAAAAAAAATCCACCTCCTCCAACTCCTCCCTGTGCTGCTATTACTGTCTGAATAAATGTACCAGAAACAACCAATCAGAGGCTGCAGGAGGAGCTTAGCGCTGTCAATCAACCTGTGAATGTGCTAAAGGTGGAGAAACAACTTACTGTTGCATCAAAACTGGTTCATCTGCCATCACAGGTGGCCATGCTAACTAGCCTTAGCATTCACAAAGCTGTATTGTAGCATAGACCAATAGGGTGTGCATGACAGACAGCGCTAAGACCCGCCTCCTGCCTCTGATTGGTTGTTTTTTGTTGGCACTGGGAAAAGGCAAAGGAGGTTTCAACAGATTACCTGTCTCATATCATACTGTCAACTACATGGTGAGTTTCAATTATCTAAAAAAATATACATTTTTTATAAAAGTCACATCCTGTAGCTTTAAATGGGTAGGAATGTTAGAACAGAAGATCTGATCAGTTTTAAACACAACACTTTTTGAAACCTTCAATATCAGCAATCGGCCTGAGGTGAGAACCCATAAACTCCCCCCGCTGGTTTTTTTCTATTTCTTCATAAAAGCTCCACTTATGAAACCTCGTCTTAACTCATGTAGCCTCTTTTTGATTTGGAACAACAGACCTGAGGAGCTGCATGTCACTGTGGCAGATGGTAAAGCTGTGCCGACACCGAGACACAATGCATATGTTCACTATTTGTGCATCCAGCTCTAATGCAATTATGTTATCATCTGTTTATGTAGAGAAATGTTCTAAATCTTTGCACAGCGAACTATGCAGAACACCAAGAGTTCAAGTCATGTTTCTTCTCTGTAAACGTAGATTTATAGTTTCTCTACACAGACATACAATCTGTGCCCACAGATGGGCCGTCAGATTTGCATGTTCTGATCACCATACCAACAACCTGTGTGGAGAGCAGTTTATCCAAATCTAAACAAATCGTCTCCCCAGAGAAACGCGAGTGCAAAACTTCTGCAATGCGGCAGAGACAGGTGAGAATTACCCGGGTCCAATCAGCCGTTGTTTTAGTTTATCCTCAGCTCAGTCTGCTGGAACAGCTGATGGATTCTCCGTTTTATTGAATAAATTGAAAAATCTTCCGGCAAAAAAAGCTCCACAAAAGATATGCTGGGTAACTGTGTAAAATAACCCAACAAATTGAAGAGTGCCTACCTATTCTCATGTCAAACTTCCTTCCTTTTCTAGATGGACATTTTCAAGAATCCCCAACCCCGTTTAGTTCATTTAAAAAAATAAATAAATCTAATACTTTAATATAAATAGAAGGTATGCATATTACAGCAAAATTTAAATGATTTCTTTGTTCTTAAGACCTTGAACAGGTGAGCCAACCTTTTTAAGATATTACAACTGGATTATTGTCGGTGTTAGTCAGGTCAGCCTCCATCCAGACTGCTGCAGTTCACTTTCTGACATGAACTAAAAGGCGTGAACATATTTTCCCAGTAGCCTACTTGCTTCTCCTCACTGATTTGCTGTTTATTTTGGAATTGGATTTGAAATCTTTATTGTTGACCCTTGATTATAAGGTACTGAACAAACGGCCTCCTGAGAGTCTGCCAGGCTTCCTAAAGCCCTCCAGATCCCTCAGATCTAACGATCACAAGGTTCAGGCTTGTTCACCAAGCTGATTGAGCGTTTGTGGCTCTTTGGAATAAACTCACCCCACACATCACACAGACTCCAACTAAATCTTATTGGAAAACACCTCTGGACTCTCAGTTTTTTAGCACAGCATGAGAGATATGGGGAGCATTGAGAGGTGGGTCTTTATTTTGTCCTTTTGTACTTCCATACAACACTTTGGTCAACTTTGCAGTTGTGCTATATGAATGAGCTAGGACTGGAACTGTGGCCAAAAACAGAAATGAAGGAAGAATTCTGGAAATATAAATATATACTCAGTTGTATATCGGATTACTTGCCTGCACCCACATGGAACAAAATGGTTTCCCATTCCTACTACAGGGGGCTTAATATGGCATTGGTTCTTCCTTTTACAGCTAGAACACCTTCACCTCTCATGAGAAGGCTGTGTAAAAGTGTATTTAAAGAAAGATGGGATCTTTTCTGGCGAGGTCAGACAGTGATGTTGGGCAATATGCCCTGGATCAGAGTCTCTACTCTAATTCATCTCAGCAGTGCTCAACCAGGTTTAGGTCAACACTCTGCAGACCAGTCAAGTTCCTCTACACCAAACTGGCATAAAGCTGGAGCAAAGGGGCCCAGCTCCATCCCCACCAAATAAAACAAAATACCATAATCCTCCTCGTAGGAAACTTTATAGTTGGCAAAAATGAGGCCTGAAAAGTACTGTTCTCTTGGCATTTACCAAGTTCACCGACTCATTCTTTCACAGATGTTTATGGCAAACGTCAGCCGGCCTACTTCAGCTAACACACCTCCAGCCATTGAAGCTGATGAGGTCATATTAGTTAAATCATTTTTAAATGATTTCTAAAACATTTGAACCGCCACCTCCTGCGCTTTGTTCTGTTCACTTTTCTATGCAGCAGAAACCAAAACAAAAGCCACTCATTGTCCAGAAGCGTAGAGCTCTTGCCATCTCTTTCCTGAGAGCAGTCTGGGATTTTTGGCGACCCGATGGGTACAAAATCTCACGGTAAACTTTAAAAGTCAGTGAGCTTGAGCGCTCACATGCCTGACGGAGCTTTAGTCATAGTCTGAATGCACAGATTGACAAAAGGAATTTTTCAGAGGACAAAACAAAAGCTTATGGATACAAAGTAGATTGTAGATGTTTATAAAGCAATCGATTTACACAAGTTTAGAAAGCTATGGTCTCAAATGTAAATCCATGCAGCTGTCAACACACGAAACAAAAATCCTCCTACCAAATGATTCATTTTTACCTTTTCTTTGGAATCCAGCTTTTACTTTACTTGCTCAAATGCTCACAGTACACTTTCACCTGAACCTTTGCCCTCCAGTGTGAAACCTTCCTGTTGACTCACTGATTTATGCACAGAATATTTATAGCAGGGATGGAGGATGATGGGTTATATCTGTCAAACCTGAGGATTTAAATCTCCTGTTTAGTTGTGTTTTTTCCTGTTCACACCTTCTCTTCTCACCGCAGGCCAAACAATGCCACTGTAAGGTTACAATGTGATTCTCATTTGATCACAGGAGTAATTAGGGACCAGAAATAGATATAGAGTTTTGTGGGTTAGCTTACAAATGCTGTGACAGAAGATTTATTGGTGTGTATGCAGAAAATTTGATATTTTCTTGCTCCTCGTGCTAATGTCATTCATGCTGATAACATTTTTCACAAATTACAACCACAAACGTTGCTTTGTAAATTGTGGTGGAGATCCATCTTTCCACAGAACAATGAATACTTTCATGTTTTATTTTGATTTATTTTTATACAATTTAGTTTAAGCCTTCTTTTTTTTAAACCACATTTTTATTTTGTTTCAGGTGGAACCTTTGCATTTGTGCGTTTCTGGTACACCCGTAAATATGATGCACACGTGACAAACAACCACGTGAGACATCAAAGCCGCTCCGCTTGGCCCACTGGTGGCTCATATGTCTATTTATTCAATAATTTAGGAGCAAAAAGGGGTTTTGAATTGAAAATGTTGACTATTATATCAACATATAGTTTTCAAATAAAATGTTATTGATTACAGACCCTGCCCTTAACTTCACTAAAAGTTTTAATAGAGCCCACTACTACTTTAAATACAGAGCAACAGTTTAATAGTTTAGATCAAAGCATATTGCTATGTTAAAGTCCACAGCTTTAATTAAACCCTCGTCTTAGCAATTGGTAAAATATAGTAAATACTTTACAGGGAAATAAGCATTGAAGTAGAAATTAACAACACAAATAATCACGTGATGGTTAAACTAAAAATAATAGTAATATATTTTGACAACAGACTTGTTTTGAAAGAAGAATTAAGCTTTTTTTTTATTTATTTTACAGCTAACATATTTCTTTTTGTATTTTAATTTGAAAAAGCAAAACCAAAAGAAGAAGAAAAAAACAGAAGATTATGTAAATACAGGTAAATTGGAGAGTCAGAAATAATATCTCCACCATTTTCTGTTGAAATGATGGTACAGTAACCAGAACTAGAGCAACGTTATTGGTGCACCTAACAGAGAAAACTCCAGCTCCTTACAAAACCATAGAGGAAGAGAGGAAAATGTAATTACACAATACACCATTAATCACAACAATACCTATTAGTCATTCAGCAGCAACTGTACCAATACGTGCTCAGGCATATTTAGTCCCCAAATCATTCACTGCTTTAAATATTACATGTCAGAAGGTGATGCCAGTTTCACTTAGATGGTTTTTCAAATATCTAAAGTGAAAACCCTTATCCAAGCATTGCATCATCATAAGCGTAGCTGGCATTATTCCTCAACACAATGCACGCGCTCTTCCTTAATGCTGAATCCCAAGACAAAAGTGGAGCCAAAAACAGCATGCTGGCCTCCAAAACCAAACTCCTCTCTACATGTTGGAGCAGCACTAATTATCTCTCTGGGCTTTCATCTTTTTCATTTTATGTAATTCTCCCCTTTTTTCAGGGAACGCTATAATCTTCCCCTGTTCACTTTATCTCACAGCTGTACAGTATTACAGCCGCAAATGAGCTGGCCCGCTCGGCAGCTGTAATACCCCACTGTGGCGGAGCGAGCCCAGATACGGCAGAAATTAATACCTCCGGAGGTATGGCTTGTTGATAGTGTACTTGGGGTGTGATATAAACTTATTCCCACAGCAAGGGTCTTTGTTCCTCACCAAGAACGACCCCAAAAAAAGACGGCAGCAGTAGGATTCAGGAATCTTTCCAGATATCAGGGAATTCAGACTGAAGGGAATGGACTCCAGAACAGGATATTACTGAGTGGGATCTTTATTAAATAATTAGTATGCTCAACTTAATTAAAGATATCTGAAATCAGCAGACTTGTTGGAAGTTTTCAGTAACTGTCGTTTTGACGCCTTTACGGTATTTTTAAATGGAATTAAAAGCATTTTGTAGCTTTTTCGCAGCTTAAATTTGATATTTTCTTGCTCCTCGTGCTAATGCACCCACCCAGAACGATAACTCACTCCGCAGCTGATTTAAACAGTGAATTATCATTTCAATTAGAGTGAAAAATCATGAGGAGCTCTTGTGAGGAGGTTTGACCAACACTAACTTATGAATTTTTGCCACACTTAAAAGTTTCAGATCATGAAATAGTAATAATAGATTAAACTAATACAAATACAAAAAGCAGTTTAAATATAAAAAGGAGCGGTAAATATTTTTTTTGTAGCTGTGTATATATCTTTATTTGGGATAAGGTTGAAAACAACATGCCACTCTGTTGTTCCTCTTATTTTTTTCCCCCAATTGATTTAAGTTTGTAAAAAATGATACAGTATCTTATTATAAATGTTATTTTGGAAGACTAATCAATATTTGAGTAGAGATGTCAGTGGAACTGCTGGAACAGTTCAATACATTAATGAAATTTCAATCCAATTAAAAGTTTACACAAATTAAGACTTTTTAAACAAACTGTTAACATAAAAACAGATTTTCATAATTACTTTAATCAAAGTATAAAGATGACTAAATATGCAATAGTTTAACGTTTTTATTTTCTTCTCAAGTCATGAAACTTTCCATTCAGTGCATCCAGGGCAAAGGCCTTGAGGTGCTCTAAGCTCCAGGCGCATGAACCGGGTTTCTTTATGTAAACAGTATGAATCATTTTAGGATTATTTAGTAGCTTTAATTATTCATTATGATTCATATTGACTTTGCTACGCTTTTGAAATGAAAATCTTTTTAATGTAATGATTAGTAATGTCAGGCCCAGAATGTTAACAGCATGTTTATGTTTTATGTCTGAGTGTAGTCTTGAGGTGTTATTGTTTAAATATTTCAAGGACCTTTGAGAAATGTTCTGTTGGCAGTATTGTGTTTTCCAGGCACATAACACCATTTTATAGCACAATAAAGTAACTATGTTAACTTAAGCCATTACAGAAATGCTGTGTATATCAAATATGACTTAAAAGAAATGTTACTTTGCAATTTAAAATTTTAATTGGGCCTCTGTCTCTTTAAGATGCTCCTGCTGAAACTTTGCCTTCTGGAAGTCATCACAACATGGCTCCTCTATTAACCATTTAACAACATTTTTACCAGTGTTGCACTGAGATGTAGCTCCTATAATGAGCTCATAAGGTGCTCAGTTCCACCAGGTGGTTGCTAATTGCTACTGGCTAGTCTGAAGGAGCCGAGTGGAGGAGGGCTGCTCTGTCAGGCGGAAGCTCTGAAGCTTGGAAACTGAACTATTTTGGAGGGGGAGCTTTATCCTCGAAGGCGGAGCTAGATCCACCCAGGCATTTTGCACAGCTGAATGGTTGCCATGGAGATTAGAGGTTTCTCAAACATATGTGAAAGAATCAAAGCAACACTTCAGGTATAGTTTTGTTGAGGGAATAATATTATAACATGATGTAAAGCTCTAAAAAGTTGATTTTACTTAATCCTATCCTTTTAATGCTTTCATCCGGAATGTTTTTTATGTCCTCCTGTATTAATTTTTAGAGTGGCGATTGCTCCAAGTATTCGACCAACAGACGTACCTGTTTTTCACTGACCCAAAAACAGGCTCCTTGTGGGGTATTCTGGGACAGAACAGGCCAGCAGCAGCTGCCACCACAGCCTCAGAAAGCCATTTGAAAAGCTACGTGAGTGATCGATGACAGAAGTCAATTATCACCTTGTGAATGCGTGGCGGCCTGCGGTGCAGGGCGAGCATCGCACACAAACCACCTCAGACTAACGAACACAGCTGTGGACACCAGAGCAGCCAGACCGGAAAAACTCTGGTTAAAGAGCACGTTGCAGACTAATGTTACTGCCTGATGCTCATCAAGTACAGAAACAACACTGGATATATATATACGCAGTATATATAACTTCTTCCTTACATAATTATCTTTTCTTTTTTTTTTAAAGAAAACATTTCCCTGACCTCTTTCATGACTAAAATGTATCAACAATGGATCCATACTGTTATGCAGCAGGGTGTTTTTCTCTTGCTCTAATAGGCTGAGGAGATTTGTCCAAACCACGACAGTACCTTTCTTGCCTCTCTGTCAAAAAATAAATAAAAAAAAACTGTGTTGAAGGAAATACACTAATGGTAAAGGGATTTAGAAGGGAAAGAAGACAGCAAAGCAGGAGAAACTGTTGTGTCAATTTATTTTTTCTAGACAGAACTGTTAGCCTGCAGTAAAAGGCTTTGGCCTGGAATAGTTGTTTCTCGGTTTAGTTGTTTGCTGACATAACTTGTTTTATGACCAAAATCTTGTTTGGATGCTGTCGAACTAGTAAATAAAAAAATGTTTTAATCAATGCCAACGATATGACCCATATGTCTATTCCAGTGACAATTTCAGGTTTGTTTAATACTGAAGTGATCAAATATTTCAGTGCAGATAACTCTTTTGTCCACATGTTAATGTAGTTTATGAGGTTGTTGTTCCTCCTCAAAACACTTCGACTGACACTACAATAAAGAAAGAAACGGTGATCGAGTTATTTAGTTTTCCTGCAAGTACATTTTCTAGGTTGTTTGGTATTTTACATTTTCCTAGACATTCTCAATTGAATAGAAATTCAGCACCGAGATGGAAAAACACAACAGGACCTTGAAAGTGCTTTATGATTCTTTGTGCTTCAACAGAGAGGCAGCAAGAAATCAGCTGGCGACAGGAAATACTCAAACTGACAACTCAAAGTTAGACATTTTAAGTAACAGGGTAGTGTTAAAGAAAAAGGAGGCAGGAGAAGCACAGAGATGTAAAGTAGTTTAAAGAAAACTATTTTTTATAACATGTCAAGATCTATATGGAGTTTATTCAGGCTGTGAGAAAAAAAACAAGACTTGCAGTAGGTAACAGGAAGGCTGAATGGAGAACAACAAAATTGTCCTGATTCAGTTGTTTCAGATTCTACCTTGGACTGAGGTTGTCTTGCATCAACTTGTTTCATGTACTTTTCAGTGATAGATTTGTTATTGTTATATATGCATATTGTTTCTTCTCTCTCTTTCTGCAGGTGCAGAAGCAGACTTCTTGGGTGTTGACTTGTTTTATCTCCTCTACTCTTATCTCTTTCTTTCCCTTTAAACAGTTTCCCCTACCCGTCTCCCTTTATTTTCCATCTCTGTAGCCATAACATTTGATACAGTATAAGCAAAGCATTTTCTAAAAAAGTTTTATACATATGTATGAAGTGGAGCATCATGGCGAAAGCTGTGCATCACTTTGACATTCAGGTAACAGTCGTGAGTGTTACCTGCCAGACAGTACAGTACAAAATTTGCTCTGTTTTATCAGAGTTTTAAACATCTGTGTTACTGTTTCTTTAATGCTAGCCATGCTAACAGTACCAATCATTTACATGAGATGCTAACATCAGTTTAAAATGTCAGCTATTATTTTGTCCTGTTCTCCAAATATGACTAGATTTGCTGTTTTAGAGAAACTCCTCTCTCGCACAGTACGACATGACCTTAATATTATGCAGTTAGTCATGGAAATCAGGCTTAAAACACTTTTCGAATGTTTTTCTTATTTCTGTTTGTATCACATGTACAGCTCAAAAATGTTAATGTGAAAATATTTTGAGCATACTAATGATTTTTCATCCAAAATGTAAGAAAAAAAAGACTTCAATTTGTCGGAGTACTAACATTTTCCTTGACATATTATGCAATATTATAACGCAACAAAATAGGTTTCACACAATATTATGTTACATCAGACCAATAAAAAACTATTTTTAATACAAAAAAGTATGTTTAACAAATTTTAATCTGACAAACGAGCCTCATCAGGACTCAAGTTCACCAAATTCTCCTTGCAGTTGTATTTGTGTTTTGTCTCGCATGGTTAACGCTCAGGTGGGGGGTTCTTGCTTACCGTTGACCTCTTGAGCTCCTGCATCTGTGAAAAGCATGCTCATCACCTCTTCAAAGTTGCACCCGGGCTCGGACACGTGGCTGTCCTCGCCTACGTGGTGCAACATTCTCTTGAGGACGTCGTCCAGGGAGGCGGCTGTCTCATCCAACAGTATGCTTGCCCTCGCCAGGAAGCCATCCAAGTCCCGGTGTGCCCGAACTTCCTCCTCGAAGTTCATGAGCTTCACATACTGCGGATGAAATTGGATCGTTTAAATGCAGTCTCGAAACCACAGCCAACGATTACGTGTGGAATTTCTATAAAGTAAAACTCAACCTCAAATAAAACAAACAAACAAAAAAAACTGACCTCATGAAAAATAAGTTGATCCTTTTGTAAAATTAGGAGGTGTCAGAGCATCATAAATAAGGTGTGAACATATTCTAGGAGTAGAAATACTATTGAGCACATATTATAAATGACAAACTATCTGTTAATGTGACTTCAGTTTTCAACTCTCTAATTTTGTCAAATGAAACATAAAATAAACGTTATTTTCAATACACTGACTCTTAGATGTCCCCTCTTAACTGGATATTTGTCCTAACCCTTCTGCTGATGCAGTCTTTACAAAACAATCTAAAGGTAAATTCAAAATTACATTTCAGATAAGCAAGAAACAGGCAAGGAAGTGGTAAATTCATAGATTCTTCCTCTAAAACACAGGATGTTCTTGATTAAATTAGTTTATTCCACCTTTTGTTAAGAAAATTAAAGTTTAAACAGATGGAGTTTTATCTCTTCATGGTTTACCATAAAGTCGCTCCTTCATTCATCTACATCAAAAAATTGTTTACTTAAACTAAGTTATAGTTTAAGTCCAGTTAATGTAATTCAATAGCAATTTTAAGTTGTTATTTTAACAGAATGACATTTTTTAGTCAAAATGTTAAACCTCCACACAAATAAAAAAAAACAAAAAACAAAACAAAAAAACTGTAAATGTCGGAGTTTATAGTAATAATCCACATCCTCCCACAAACCAGCTGAACATTGATAAGAACCACTTCATTCTTCTGAGATGGATTGGGATTGTAGGAGTGCAGAATAACATGCAGATGGGTGAATGAACAGAAGGACGAGAGCAGCTCGATTAAAAGCCCAGACACTCTGCAGACCCCGGCTCCATTGATTGTGGGGTAGACAGAAATTCTAAAGATAAGTGGAGCTCCTGCTGTTCTTTTTAAAATAAGACAAGCATGAAAAAGGAAAGTCTATAGTTTGTTGAGATATTTACGTAAAGAACTTTAAGAACAGAAATATGTGTTTTTTTTACGGTAGCTGGGGCTTTGGTTATTTTTCAGGTCACTGAAGTGATTTAAGGCTTTAGGAATGAATTCATCTGAATTTACTTTTAGATCCTGTTTGTTTATGTCTGTTCACCAGTAGAATTATGTTAAATACCAGGTTTAAAGCAGCAGTATGTAACTTTTATAAAGATTTTTTGTTAAACATATTTTTTGAAACTGTTATTATGTCATGACAGTATGGTATGAGACAGATCAGTAAAATAAATAAATAAATGAATTGAGCTCCACTGCATTCCTCCAGTATTATGTAGAAACAACCAATCAGAGCCAGGAGGCGGGTCTTAGTGATGCCAATCAGTGCTGCCCATTTACTCCCCATCAGAAGAGTTTGTTGTGAATGATGAGACTAATTGGCATGGTCAGCGATGATGGCAAATAAACAGTTTCCCTGTAATGTTAAGTTGTTTTTCCACCAATAGCTCATTTAGCAGCGGGTTCATGAGATTGATTGACAGAGTTAAGGCTCTCCTCCTTGCTCTGATTGGTTGTTTTTGGTTGGGAGCTGGGCAGATCGCAATAGCAACACAGGGAAGAGTTGGAGAAATTTTTTTTTTCCACTTATCTGTCTGAACATGGTGAGAGTTTTAAATATGTAAAAATCATTTTTTTAAATAAATCTCATTTTTTAAGGCTGCAGTATGCAGCCTTAAGCAAGATAGGAGCCATATTTTTGTACAAATCTACAATCCTTGCAGAAGATTTAAAGGGACAGTCCTATGTGTTTTCCAGGCACAACTTAGTAACTATTTTACCTTCAATTGTTAAAAAAATGCCATACATTTCAAATATGACTTAAAATTTGAAATTTTAATGAAGGAATTATATTATAATATAATATACAGCTAAAAAAATATTGATTTGGCATAGTACTGCCACTTTAAGAAGTTCAATTTAATTTAATTTTATTCAAATTTTTGGTCCAACTGAACAAAGTCACACATTTCAAATCTGTTTTCAAAATTAGCCTTTGGACGCGAACGTCCACGTACATAAACATGCAATTACCGAGTTTATTCTGACCACTTTAAATAGGCCAACGTGTATCACAGTTCTAGAGGTAACGTGTGGTTGTTGCCATGTGAGGCTGATTAAAGGGGGGAAAACAGAAGGAGAGAGCAAACACACAGAACTGTGGCACAGAAGGGAGGGATTAGTAAAAAGGACCAGGCAAGCTGTTGGCGCTGCAAACTGAAATCACTGACAGCCTTGTAACGGAGAAGTATCATGACATTCTTGTTCGCCACTTTAAGCTGTGTTTTGTCTAAAGTGTCACATAATCAAACGTAGGTTTGCTACACTGCAAAGAAGTCTGCGATGTACTTGGGTGTGGCAACAAAACTAATCTGAAGTTCGTCCGTCTCGGGGGAAGGAAAGCAATACATATTGTCATTCGTAGAATCAGAAGTGCATCTCGCGGCATGAATAAAACGCTGAAAAAAATCATAATGTGTCTACAGCTTTGGCACATCACACGGTGTTAGCCCACTGGAATGATTTGTTTTAGCAACCTTGAGCGATGAGAGCGGCGTAAAACACGAGAAGAAGCAAGTCACAGAAGAGTCTGAGAGAATAAATTTTCCTCATCTTCCCAAACGGTGAGGCAGCATATAGTTGTGGTAAAGGTCACGCCATGCCAGTGGTAGAAAAGTGTTTTGAATTCAGCAGAAATGATGAGGAACCAGTGTTTCAGCGCCCAGAGTAAATTCTTGGATAGGCTGTGCATATATATTTAGCAATCCACTCACATATTCATCGAGCAATTATTTGAATTTTAAACAGCAATGTCTCTGAATGTTATGGAGCGTTATCGAGTGCAGCGAGCGAGGCAGCTTCTTGTTCCCACTGGACATTGAAAGTGATAATGCATAAACACACTCACTGTAGGTTTCCCAAGTGATTCCAATTTTTTAATTTTTTTTTAAGCCCTGACCTTCACTCTGCCAATTTTGGTGAGTTCCAGTTCCTCTCTATGGGCTTGATAGTTAAAAAAGGGCTTACATACAATAAAAAATACAAATATAGTTAGAAATGGGACATTTTGTTTTGCAGAGACTTAAAAAATTATTGATTGGCCTTGACCTTTTTCACTTTTTGTCAGAATATCTAAGATGTATTTTACTTTGATTTTATGTCGCAAAGTAATACAACATGAAGAAGGTATTAAAATAACTTTTATTTCAACAAATTTTAAGTAAACAGAGATCTGAACAGTATTGACTTATATTCAGATCCAACCATTTTGGTGTCTACAAACATTGAATTGTTCTCTCATCTGACGGGAGCATCAATCAAAATGAATCAATTTCGATTAATTTAATGACTGTTTTAATGTAATCGATCACATTTTTCCATTTTTTTCTTTATTTTTAATTTTTATTTTGTTACTTAGAAGATTACCATATCAGAACTCTTGCATTTGCGTGCTTCTGGTACAGCCATAAATCTGGCACACAAGCTACATCTGCAAATAACAGAGCTGAACAAAACTGCTTCTCTTGGCCCAATGGGGCCACTAATTTTTGCTTTAAAAATTATCTGATTGGACGCTGGAAAAGACTATTGTTGCATTTATGTTGTGCCAAAAGGAGCTAGCCTATTAGCGAAGCTATTCAAGCCTAAAATAGCATCTCAAAGCTAAACATATAGCAGCGACACAGTCATCCCAAACTAATGTCAGCGTTCAAAGCTGAATGGCAAAATAATACTTTGCACCATTCTGATGGCTGAAAACCTTAAATATTGGTAAATAACAATAAATCTTTGTCGAGCTCATATTTCTATTTATTCAATAATTAAGCCACAAAAATGGTTTCTGAATTGAAAATGTTGCTCATTTTATCAATATATGTTTTTGATTAAATTGCATTTAATTGAGATTAATTACACGTACCTCGCAATTTATTTGATTAAAGATTTTAATCAAGTCCTACCACTTCTACAAATGCAAAAAGGGATTTTGCTCGACTTTCTTTCAACAAGAGCTGTAACGGCTCTTGGCAGATTCTCCAATTGAAGGTCTGGATATTATTTGAACACCATACATGATTTTTATTCCACTAAAATTCCAATAAAACATATTAAATCTGTGACTATAATGAGGCAAAATGTGGAAAACTTTCTGGGATGTGAATACTTCGCAAGGTGCTGGATAGCAAAGATTTAAAATGCTTCAGTATTTTAAAGTTTCATTGTTGAGCATGTAAATGTTTATTCCTATTTTCTGTTCATCTCTGGTTTAAATAAAGTTGCTAAACATTTGTGGCTGCACCCCTTATCTGAATATTGTCAAAGATTTTTGATCCCCATATCAACTGCATAAATGTGTTTGCTTACCCGTCTTGATGTGTTCAGTAACACACAGCCAGAGTCGTCGGCATCTAAAGACAAAATGAAAAAAAAAAAAACCATTTATAAAACAGTGTTAATTTCTAATTTTCTCCATTTCTAGACAATCAACAGGTGGTACTTGTTTACTATAAATGACATTACCGTAAACTTATTTAATCAGGGTAAAAATACTTGTTAAGCATTTAGCAGATTGGTTAATTTCTTGTTGACGTACGTAGGTAACAAACTTATTTGGATTTTTATCTCCAGGGGGGAAAAAAAAACAAATAAAAAAAACTGAAGTAATAGTAAGTCATAGAAACATTTTGAGTTCTGTCAGAAACAACAAAAATGCATGGGGTCTAGTTTTTTGTTTTACAAATCAAACTATATTTGACTTGTATATGAGGTGCTTTTAGTTTTATGTCACGTAGCTGTGGTCATGCAACTCCTGGCTCTGTAGAAGAGTGGTAGCCAACTATTTATCACTGAAAATAAAACAGCTTTGGCTCCCCAGACACAAGTCAAAGCTGCAAGAAAAAGAAAAAGAAAATTGAAAGCAATAAAAAACTTTTCCTACGACAGAGGAGCAAAGCAAAGTTCGTAACTGCTTGTGGCTCCTTTGCTTCCCTGGAGAGCCCTAGAGAAAGGTTAAGAAACATAAAATATGTGAATATGTGCCGCTTGAAAGGTCTCTGCATGTCTGAATGTAGAATGGAAAACTGTGTTTTCAATTAAAGAAACACCTTCAAAGATCAATAGACCACTTCACTCAATTGTTTAAACTTGTTTAAATATTAAATATTAATGCCATTTTTCTTGTGCTCTCCTTGTGAATTTTTGTGACTGTTATTTAGAAGTAACAATATAAAGCACATCCAACTCTGAGGGCTTTGTTTCTCCAACATCCACCCAAAGCTACACCTCTGCTGCCTGTTAGGCCCAATATGGAGCTAAATTAGGGCCATAAAGTTTGTTAAATAGAAAAATGTTTGTAACTGAAGCATTATTTTGAAACTGAAAAAAAAGATTTGAAACTAAATAAAAAGGTCTGACTGAAATATTCTTTTGAAAGTGATAAAAAAAAAAGTTTGAAACTGGTCCCAATTTAGCTCCATACATGTCCCCATCTCATCTTTACCAGGCTCTATATTATAAAAAAAAATCCACTCAAGTGGACAAAAGAACACAATAAAATCCACATTGTCATTATTAAGCAAAGGTGAAGCAGAAGTGGAAAAGCCATCTGTGAAAAATCAGGAGCAACCTATGATTCAGTAGCTTGTAGCAACATTTCCTTAAAGTAGTCATTATCTGCACAGCTTTAGTCTCTTATTTAATTGTGGAGGAATTTTGACCACCATTATTTATACAACATTAATACATCCAATACTTGATGTAGTTTCAGCCAAAGTTTGCTCTCATTTGACAAGTGAAAACCTTTATGTACAGAGGAGTTCCTAGACTCCTGTCTCATCTACCACCAAGTCTTTGTTGTAAAAGTCTTGTGGTTGTTGGAATCACCACTAATAATGGTCTTTCACGTTTTCCACATGTGAATACTCTTTCTCCCAGTAGAATAAAGTGCTTCAGATTGTTTGGGAATGGACATTTTCCCCTTTACAGATGAAGGGGCAGAAACATTTGTGTCCTTAAAGTCATTGGTTGTGTCTTTCCTGCTTGGCTTTGCGTTAACACACTCCAGTTGCTGATCAGATAATCTAGCACTTTAATTAGCATCATCTGGCTCTCTTTTCTGTTCTGAATCCTCTGAAAGCAGCCGGTTGGGTTAGACGAATAATAGCAGCGTATGGTTTGTTGTGCGTTTTTGTACACCTAATTGTTGATATATACATATCTATATCTATCTATATCTATAGATATATATATATATATATATATATATATATATATCATTATAAACATCCATCATTATAGATCTATATCTATATATCTACATAGATATATAGATATACTGTAGATCTACATATATCGATATATTTTTATTTTCTATATCTATATAGATATCAATATCTATATAGATCTAATGTATATCTATATCGATATAGATCTATATAGATATACATTTATATATATTGATATACAGTATATATAAATATAGAACTCGGGGACTCTGGCCTCCTCCTACAGGTCAAATCTTTGAATGTTGATCTCTCCATATTTTCCGGAAGCAACATAGTGGATATAAATTTTTTTGTGTAACCAAGGCTAAGTACACACAACACACAAAAGCAACTCCAATACGATTTTTTGTGCAACCGATATCTGACGTTTTCATGGCAGCTTGAACGGCCCAATTCCGATTTTTTCATCCCCAAAAAATCGGATCTGTGCCACTTCCATATGTGGGACAAAATCAGTTACATATACAATAGTTCTCAAAGTGCCTGCAGTATGAACGGTCACCACATGGGTCATAATTCTGCACCAGAAGAAGCCAGACGCAGTAAATTCGGATGTAAACAATGGCTGAAAATGATAAATATGAAATTATGAAAGGTGTCACTGAAGAGCATCACATCACAACTCCACCACTCTTAGCTCTGACTACACATCCAGACTTCTCTACAGAAGTTGCTCCACAAAATGTTGTTGCTATTAGTTGTGTTTTCTTTTTATTAGCTTTTTCTTCTCATAATTTTATGACGATACTGTTTGCTCTGAATAACTTTATAATTGATCCATAGATGGTGGTTACTATTAGTAAAAGTGCAGTGTTGTTTGATGTTATTGATCATCTTCTACACAATCTGGACGCTTTGGCATCTTAAATGGTTCACACAGAGGTCTGCTGTATTTAATTAGTCATTTCAGCAAAACAACTGGAATTGAGCATCTAGTTGTGCCATATGAACGTAGCTTTAGTGTTGCTCTGTGATAGACTGGTAAGCTGTCCAGGGCGTACCATCCCTGTAGAACGTAAACAGTGAACTACATCCTTTTGTAAGCTTCCAGTCATTGAAAAAGTTAAAAGAAGTTATACTTCTAATACTTTCATTTTATCCCCTAACAAAGAAATGAAATGGATTTAGCTAGGACTTTTCCAGTCATAAGTACCCACTAATAGAACTTCACATTTGAGTCAAGTTCTCCAAATTGCACTGTCAAACACACACACACACACACACACACACACACGCATTCACCAATATGCAGAAAATACACAAAGGTAGGCAACCTGGATTTAAGTGCCTTGCCATGCGGCACATCGGCAGGATTCGACCCCACAATCCTCTGGTTAAAGGACACTTACTCTACCCGCTGAGCCATAGTCAGACCTAAAATCCAGAGATTTATGTCAGAGAAAATAATGAAGAAGACTTAAAAGATGACCTGAGTCACTGGGTTCCTAAAACTCCTCAACATAAGCTGAGTTTTTTCTAAGCCATTTTTTTTTTTTGGCTCAAGTTAACGTTTAATGCAAATCTAGTCATAAAAACCCGTTCTGCATTTGCATTAAAGAGCATTTCTCCGAAAATTAACATTTAGTCATTCCAGTAATAAATCAAAAAGTACAAGAACAAGCGAGTGAGCCAGCAAAGGAAAAGAAGAGAGAGAGACCCCTTTTTCTAATGGGGATGAAAATGTCAAGAGGCACGTTTCTAAACGCACTCACTGAACAGAGATTGGACTTTCTCCATTGATAAGGCTCTAATGCACATCTCTGCAGAGTCGAGGCAAGTCCAAAGATAAAGTACAAAAGGCTTGATTTTTCCCAGTGTTAAAAAAAAGAATGAAAAGAAACCTTTTATGTTGGAAAACAATACAGAGACAAAGCGAGGGAACGAGGTTTTTGGCATAATTCAAGTCGCCTTAACTAGGCCGCCGATTCTCATAAAACAATCTTCCGTCACCATTACATAACGCAGTTACCGACATTTGCCGAGGGGAGGAAGTTATTGGGTTACCATGGGGTTTCCTCCTCTATGTCATGTGATGTTCTGCAGGCTCGACGTGGAAATCAATCGGAGAGAAACTCCTCCAGATCTACCCCCCGACCCCCCATCCAGATTAAACAGGGAAATAAACCTCAGCGAAGGTCGAGGATATATTATCAATAACCCAGGTGACAAGAGAACATGTTTGATCTTAAGTTTAACAGAAAATGATAGCGGGCTTTGATAGTCACACCGAATACCTTGCCGAGATAAGCCTGCAGGCGGTGGAGTGGGGGGAAAAAAGAAAAACCCCAACCGTTGCCTTTCAGTGATGAAACAGTGGCAGGGGCCACGTGCTGTGTGCAGTGGATTTTGTTCATCAAAGCCTTACAATCAAAAAGAAAAAAAGAAAAAGAAAGCACACGGCATGGCTGATCCTCTTCCAGTCAGGGAGAGGGGGGAGTGAGGCTCTAATTGCCATCAGGCGGCAGCCGCGGGGAGATATTCATATATTCATATAAGATTACCTCATCCAAATGATCACCTCCGTCTAATGGTTTCTGTAGGACTCCACGTACCGAGTGGCTTAAAGTAATCCGGGAGAGGTTTTTTGGGGGGCGTGGGGTGTTCAGATATCAGAGAGGGAGAAGTGTTAACATGTGACACAGGTCGGTTCATTATTTGATCAAGGTGGCACTGAAACTGTTCGGTCGCGGGTGCTGTGTAATCTTAGTGTGGAGTGTCGTGTAATTATCTTTACACAGAGGCGCAGGGAGGTGACTAAGAAGTGCTGATAGGACGCTCCTTCTAACAGAGAAGTGTTGTGTAAGATGTGTTGGGAAGCTGGCTGGAACAGAAAGATTGAAATATTTCAGGTATTATAGCCGGTTTGATTATACACTACACATATACTGTAGTTATGTGTAAATAATCATGTTCTAATGTTCACACAATGAGGACTTTGGAAGGATATTAGAGGGGCAGAATCATGTGTTTTCCAGAAACATTGTGTCAAATTATAGTGTTATCAAGTAACTATGTTACCTTCAGTTATAAAAATGCTACATATCAAATATCACTTAAAGAAATTTGGCTTCGTAATTTAGCGCCTTGAAATTGGGCGCCTGTCTTTTTAAGAAACTCCTGCTCTTTCTGAAACTCCGCCTTCAGGAAGTCATCAAAACATGGCTCCTCTATTAACCCTTTGCCAACATTTTTACCAGTGTTGCACTGAGATGTAGCTCCTATAATGAGCTCAGCAGATGCTATGTTCCACCGGGTGTTTGCTAATTGCTGCTGGCTAGTCTGAAGGAGCTGAGTGAAGAAGTTGTGGGGGAAATTTGGAAGTCGTTATTCCAAGGATGAGCTTTGTCCTCAAAGGCGGGGCTAGGTCCACCAGGCGTTTTGCACAGCTGAACGGTTGCCATCGGAGATTAAAGGATTTCTCAACCTTTCATTACGGAATCAAAGCAAGAATCCATGTATGTTTTAGATGAGAACATAATATTATAATATGATGCAAAGCTCAAAACATTAGATTTTATATAACACTGCCCCTTTAAATGAATATTAATTATTATTTTTCGAGTTAAGATGTAGAGTCCTGCGTATATTGCCAAAACAACTGGGTTGAATTGAGTTCTAAAGAGAACATGTCGAACAGATTTCAGTACTTGTGGAATTTAACTCAATAGACTATTAATATGTTTGGTCTACTTTGAATGAAATAAATAAATTTATTTAATATGGCCAAAAACTAGTCTTAAAACTGTCAGTCATGCTCATGTATGTGCTGTTCAATGTGCTAATGGCAGAGAAACAACTTACAATTACAGAAAATGGTATCTTATCTGCTGTCATCGTTTGCTATGCCACATAGCTTTCACAAAAGGCTCTGCTAAGGGAAACTAGCTGTAGTGCAGCAGAAAGCAACGATGAACAGCAAATATACGAGCATTATTGACAGCGCTCACACCCTTCTCCTGGCTCTGATTGGTTGTTTCTTACCGTAAGTGGTGTATTTCTGCAGATGGCAGTCGGACCACAGGGAAGAGATAGAATAGATTGATTTTTTCACAGATTGTTTCATGTTATACTGTCACGACATAGTGACAGTTTTAACCATTATTATTTTTAAAATATTGTTTATAAAAGCTAAATACTGCAGCTTTAATGTGCGTTTACACAAGAACTAAATAAAACTTTCTAAAAAACATTTTTAAAACTTTAGTCTTTGCTTCTACTTACTACTTTTGCTCTCGACTAAAAACTACCATTTGGATTCTTAGAGCTGTGAGAGCAAACATTATTAAACGTAGCACACGTTTAACAGCTAAACCCATAAAGGGATGTAAAAATAAGAAAAATAATCTCTAAAACCCCTAACCAGAAAAACTTGTGAAAACATTTAAAAAAGACTATTAACTTCAACTTTTCCTAGATATTTCACTCATGTTGCGTCAACTCAATTTAAAATCATTCCCGGCCACACAAGCAGAAATCATGTTTCATTGTTTGCAACTCAATATGAGATCATTGTTATTAACCTTTTCCTTTCAAACTCAGCCTTCACATTCTCCGCTGGGTGCAGGTCAGGAGCCCCTCCAGGCCAGTCCAGTTCACAGCAGTAAATGCTGCACTCAAACAAGGTGACAATAAGCAGAAATGTTCCTACCGTTTTATGCTTCGTCATTTTCAAAAACCCTGTCGGCTCTCACAAACGCTCCATTTACACTTAAACATAATTTTCTCTGAAACTGTTTGTTGTGTTGCGGGGCGTTTGGTGGAAGCCAGTATTCTTCAGTGGTTATTAATCCCCACATAAGCACAAACTAATATTGTGCTTGGAAACTTTTATAGTCAGCGCAGGGCAGAATTATGTCATCTTGCAGCCTGGTACCGAATACACCCTGGAGAGAAATCTACACACAACTTGCACAAACACAGGCCTGTCACGAATATTGTTGGACAATAAATTTTCCCAGAAGTTATTGCGATGAACAATAAAATTATTTTAAGATCACTTTCATTTAATCAGTAATATAGTTCTGTTTGAGAAATGTTAATTAATGTTAATTAATAACTTCCAACCAAAAATGTAGTCATAATTGGATTTTGTTTCATTAAACAACAGAAAGTAAACCATGACTGAAATAAAATACACATTTAAGTGTACAGTGTACATTTGTGTTCAGCCACATCAAATCTGTCTTTACAGTTACACTTTACACAGATCAATAGAGAGGAATCGATTATTGGAATAATCGTCAAGTAATTTAGAAATCGATCAATAGTTAACTTAAAGTCAGAGCAGTAATTAAGCCTGGACATTTCAGACACATTATAGATAAAAAAAACTTTGTTTTACCTTTTCTCAGTTAAAATTTTGTTTTAAAAAAAGAAGTATCTTAAGAACCTTTAGCTATCCAGTTATTAATCTGTTAATTCAAAAAAGAGATCAGTCCTACACCATATTGGTATCCATCAGAAAGGGATGATTTTTTTCATATGTTGATGTTATAATTATTTTTTTGCTGTTTTTTACTACAAAAGATCAAACCTTCTCTGAAAATTTGCCATGTTACTGTATTTTAGGCAATGTAATGTTTATTTTCTTATTTAAAAAAGGAACATCTATTATATGTTTATTTGCATCTTTCGATGCATTTCTAATATTGTATAATAAAAACTTAAATGAAAAATATTCAGAATTCGCCAATTTCTTTATTTGATTAATTGGCGAATCATCACAATATTTGATAGATTAATTAATAACTAAAATAAGCATTAGTTTCAGCCCTTTTACCACTCTTTGTGTGTGATTAGTCAATAATCTTTGTGGTTGATTATTAATATGGACTAATCATTTATTGTAAAGTTTGAATAAAATAATATACTGGAAACCAGATTTGCAAAAATTAGATTTGAATAAAATTTAACACCAGCAGAAAGAAGGGTGGTAGGAAACAGAAAGATGTACCTGAAGTTGGACTGAAGAATGAAACGGCATCTTTTGTTCTCACTTAATAACTAAAGTATTTTATTTTCAACAGTATTGCTTTTCTAACTAATCAGGATGGGAGGAAAACGTTCTGCTCAAACACACACACACGCGCCCTGCACACACAGGGAACACATTCCAGGACTCATTTGTTGATGCAGAATAATGAAATAGATTGGCATAGGAAAAAACATAAAGGTATGCAAACAGCAGGGGGAAATCCAGAGACTCAAAACAAAGCCCACTAATCAGCATTCAGTCGCGCTGTCAGTGAATAACGCTGTGAAAATCTACCAGCAGGCTGTGATGGGCATCACAAACATCCTGCACCTGCAGTGGAGATGTTTTCAACTCATTACAGTTACACAAAGCCGACAAAGACATGTGGTTTCAACCACTGGATTTATTCCTGTAGTGTGCTTTTATTAGAGGTGCTTAATGCACAGATTTAGTCTCATGTTGCCACTGATGCTAACTCTAACTAGCATAACGAATACATCTAAATGCCCCACATGGGGTAAGTGTGATAACCACTGCACAAAAGACGCATGTTGCACAAATCTAATTGTCTAGAGAAACAGTTGTCATAATTACTGTATTATGTTAAAATGAGTTAAATTCAACCTGAAATAAATAACTTGACCTAATATGAAGGCAGAAGAACCGTCCTGTCAAACTACGTCGCTGTAGTTTCACTTCTTTTTTTGTTGTTGTCACAAATGTTTCAGATCAAGCGAATTTAAAAAGTAATGTAATAACATCCAATACTGAAAGTAATAATTTCATTTATGAAGATAAAAAGCTTATGAGCAAAATTATTGTCCACTGTTAGATCATGTATGAAGCCCAATTTGCAACATGTTTTGTAAATCTCATTACTGCGACACTAAAACAAATGAAACAACAAAAACAGAAATAAGTAAAATTTGTAATTAATGGGGAAATACTATAACTGGAATTATATTGTAGGTTTATTAAACTAACTAAAACATACTGAAATTATAGATGTGATAACCTTGGTTTTTGTGTTTGTGAATCTGTTTATTGGCTATTGAAACTGATGTGAAATAGATATTTATTTTCATATAAGCAGTTTACGTCAAACTACGATACTCCATGTTCCTTCCAGTCTGCAAAGTGGTGAGAAATGAGAAAACACCAGTCAGTTCAATAATAATTGAGTCCATTTGAAAACGTTATCCTCTGTTGAGCAATCATTATCTAATCAATGTATACATAATGACAATGCAATATTTTGACCTTTTTGAATGCTTCACCTAAAAATTAACCAAAGCATGAAAAAACTAAAACTGCTACAAGAACTAATAAAAACTAAACTGAAACTAAAAAATATTTAACTAATAACGACTGTTAAAAACCAGCAAACACACAAAAAACTAACTATAACTAACTTCATTAGACAAGCAAAAAGTCACAACAAAATAAAAGTAAACTATAAAAAAAAAAACCCAAAACTATTAGAACGCTGTTGCAGAATTCACTTATGAAATTTCTGTAACAGTCCAGCTTTGACAACATGAAGTATGCTAAAAGATCTGAAAAAGTAACAAATGTTCCCAAGGAAAGATGAGAAACAAAGTCATTGACATCGATCAGACTGGAAATGCTTCAAGGCTCTGGGACTTGAGTGAACCAGTAGGATCCGACACAGAGGTGAACCTTGTCAGGAGTGACCCGCTGGCCAGAACTGCTGATGACTCATCCAGGAGGTCACTAAAGGTCACACAACATCATCAAGCACTGCAGGCCTCCGCGTTTAATTCTGTTTTGGGATTAATAAAATAGGTTTTCAATTTAATTGAGAAGAAAATAATGGACTCAGTTGTGGTCAGTGTTCATCTTTCAAACATAAAAAAAAAAAAGAAAAGGAAAAGACTTGGCAAAAAAAATCTCAATCGTCTCCTAGACCTTTAAGAAAAAAGTCTGTGGACTGAGGAGAAAAAGTTGAACTTCTTGGAGGCTGTGTGTCCTGTAACTCAGCATTTCAGAAAAAGAACAGCAAACATGGTGGTGGCAGAGTGATGATGTGGGCTGCTTTGCCTCTTTAGCACCTGGACGACGAGTCGTATTTGATGGAGCCATGAAATGTGTTTTTACAGATTTGAATGTGAATTTCAACAGAGAATCAATGTCTGAACTCAACAGAACTAGAATCATTTAGGGAAGCTAAATGCCCCTCCCCCATCAGGCCTGGATTCACTTTAAGTCTTTATTTATATGCCAGAAAATAATGACGTGAAATTAATCAGTGTTTAGCTGACAAATGTGTTATCCCTATTATTATCTGTCTTTAACTAAAATGAAGCTCTAATTTATCCCTTTTTTTTCCTAAACATTTTCAGCTGCTTCATTCTACAAGGCACTAATTCATTCAACACTAGATATAAATATATTTTCAACAGGGAGCTCATTTGGTCAGTCACAGCGTTCTCTTCGTCTCCCTCCGGGTTGGAGGATTAGATTTTGCGAAACCGATTTGCTCCACAGAAAAATCTTCGCCCCCTCATTTGAATTAAAAATACCCCAAAATAAAAACAAAGGTAAATCCAAAGTCTACGAAATATGGAACCAAATTCTACAAAGTGTCACAAAATAAAACACTATTACAAAATAAACTGTGACATAAATACATAAATAAATCTTGAAAATAGTAAATCTTGAAATAAGCTCCAAATAATTATTTTGTACAATTTTTTTAGATTTATTTTTAATTTTATGGACTCATTTATTTACTAGATGGAATATTCATTTATAAATAACAGCATTTATTTATTTATATACATATGAAACAGCTTTCCATATTATTTAGCCTTAAAAAAAAGCTGAAGTACAACACAGTAAAAATGCATTTATATTAAATCAACTAACATTTTTTGCTTTACAAACTGCTTTACTCTTACTCCAGATGGTTACCTCAGCCTGAAAGACTTTCCATGTTCTGTGTTCAGTATGTTAATTATACTCCATTTTCTGTAGAAATCACCATCAGATCCTATAAAACTAACTGACTGATGCCAACATGTCAGCAACAACATTAATCTACACAGTTAAAGATCTGAGTTGTTAAAAAAAATCACAGAAGTGTGTCTTTCATCTTGACCACTTCCAGGGTAGCCATTAGCATTAGCATCTAAAGCCCCCCTAATCTGGATTTATACTACATGAAGATGGCAAGAGGGTCATCTACAGCAGCTAAGACAGTAACTTCAACCATTTTGATAAAACTCTGTTTTCAGGCGCTGCCGCCTCTCCTCTGCAGCACTGACCTGGTCCAGGGCTGATCTGGTTGTCATAGAGGTGGATGTCTTCGCCGCAGGCGATCGGTAGGTCCTGTCCCTCCTCTCGGCACTCGCTGTCCTCCTCTTGCTCCGCCTCCCGCTGCTCTGGGGACACAACAGCAAAAGATTTGTGGTTACCAAACTCATGCACATCATCATTCACTATTAACTTTCAAAGTTAATATTTAGCAGTTTACTCGCATTGAATAAAGATAATATACAATTATGGTCTTGAGAAAGGGCTAGGGTTTCTTTATTTTTTAACCAGAGAATTTTTGAGGTTAAAAAATTTATTTGCTTTGTAAAACTTGGGAGTTCTGGAAAATACATTTAGAAAAATCAGGAAAAAATTAGAATAGAACTGTGCAATTTTTCCACACTGTGTATCTGTCATTTTTATCTGATCTTCATTTGTTGTACTTTAGGTTCAGCTTTCCTGTTGTTTTGAATTCAAGAAATGAAGGTAATTTGCTGGAGCGTGAAGTCTCTGTGGTTCAAGTTAAAATTTCTCATTGAATTAAAACGCTTGTTGACACTTTATCCATCTCAAAGAAAATGACATTTGCGTTGCACATGAGTTGTCAACAAAATGAATGAATATTTGTTTATGATACAGAATTGGTCCAGACCTCAAACAACCAGCATTTCATACTCCTGTCTAGATCCTGAGATTTCCAGCCATGTCCCCAGAAGCAGGAAGACATAAGATGTACAAAATACAGCATAACAGAAAGAGGAAGATTTGAACTCATTACTCTGTTTTTAGCTGTCATGTATTTACATGTTGTCACAGATATTTGTCCAAACTCTGCAGCAGGAGTTGAAGCTCCATTTAAACTAGAGGTTCAACAACACAAATGTAAGATTTTTAAGAACTTTTAAAGACCATTATGAATGATCTTTATCATGAGAGAAATGAACAAAAGAAAATTGCAAATAAATAATTTGTACAATTTGGCAACAGAAGTGAAACAATGGCTAAGAAGAACATTGTTCAACCAGCTGGCAATAAATTTTACACTCACCCATGATGGATGTGAAAAACTAGCTAGCCTACCTAAATAAGGGTAAGAAAAGTGTAGCTACCCTAGCTAGCTTTACTCTAGCTAGCTAAGTAGCTGGTTTTTTTTTTGGGGGGGGGGGGGGGGGGGGGGTGTTACATCCATAATGGGTAAGTGTAAAATTTATATTTCTAACTGGCTAAATGTCTCTCCATAGAATATATGAGGGTAAATAGTCCATCCACAATAACATTAAATATTGTGGTTCATTTATTTAAAGTCAGTTTAAATAAGAACTTAATTTTAGATACATGAATTTAAGAAGTTTTAGGCGATGTGGATATCCAGTAAACAGCAAACCCTACTCCCACACACCCCTCCACTAAATTCAAATATAAGAAGAAGGAAGCTAACCATGCAGACTTAGCTGAGAAGCAGCGCTTTCAATGCAAGTGTGCATTTTTAAACAATATTCAGCTTAGTGTGCTTCTAATAAGACCAAGGAACACAGCAGACGGGTTAGGAGACGTTTATGATGTAGATAGGTTATTAAATAATATACCAAGATTTAAAGATTCATCCCTTTATGTGAAAATGAAAATAAATAGAAAAACTGACTAAATCACAACGAGCCTCCTAAACTGTCAGGAAGACAACAAGAAAACAAATGTGGCCTTTATGGAAGAGGGGTTAAAGAAAGACATAAGAACACACAATGCCCACTGTGAAACATGGTGGTGGCAGCATCATAATGTAGGGAACGTTTTTAAGCAGGGACAAAGAAACTGGTCAGAGATTATGGGAGGATGGATTAAGATAATATAAAGGATAATCCTAGAGGAAAATATGTAAGAGACTTTAGAGGTCAACATTTTTTTAAAAAAATAGCAGTTATATAAATTAGATACATGATTTCGAAGAACTGAAATAAATGTGTTTTTCTCACTAAAGCAAGGACAAGGACATATTTCTTTTAATCTGCTCTTCATGGGCTTTCTGTCTGAGGAAGATGTTTAGAATCGTTTCCTGGCAACAAGCCGATTAATGTTTGGTGTTGGGGTCTGAGCGGAGGGAATCTGGAGAGTACTTTGGAGGTGTGGATGGCTTCTGTCTGCCGTCTTGTTCATTTTCATCACACTGTTTGCATCAGCAAGAACTGCCAAACATGGACAACTTATGAACAACCTGGAGCAGAAGACGGGACATTGAAGACGGGAAGAAGAGGGGAAACTGTGCAGAACCCATGGACTCTTACTGTGCCTTGAGTGTTGTTGCACCGCCGTCCTATAGACACGTTGCAACATGACATCACATGGGCAAGATCCCGCCCCCAGCTCCCTGCTGGGAGGCAAAAAGCTGCTCGCTGACAATGACTACCATTGGTTTTAGCTGACAACCTATCAAGATAACACGCTGACTCTTTAATGTAGGTGTGATGTATAAAAGAAATAGGATGTCATGCTTTGCTACTAATTGTCAACACTATGACAACTAGATAAGGTCCAAAGGAATCACATTTCGTTGTCAGGAAAAAGTAAATAAATAAATAAAAAAGCGAGGAGGGGGGAATTATGACTTTGACAACCTTAACATGTAGATGTGCTGTGGAATTTGGTGTGTTTCAATTCAGTTAAGTAAAAAAACAACCCACACACCAACACTCAGAAACAGGTATTTAAATGAGCTAATCCACCACCGATGTGTTCAGGCGATCACTTATTAATAATCACAAAACACACATCAAGCCTGAAAACATCATTCTGTAATGGGCTGAATGTTCTGTTCTTTGTGTGGTAAATATTTGAGTGTCTTCTGGCGTTGAATCCTGATGTAACGGTGGCGCTGTTGACAGTCGGTTGCTATGGCAACTGGTCTGTGCATCGCATAGCCGACACAGAGAGTGAGAAAAACAGAAGAATATGAATGTTTTTAAGTTGTTTTTCACTGGCTTTTATATGTTACGTTCCCTTTGGTGGGTGCGCTGCACTTAATAATACCCTCAACTCCAGGTTCTTTTTTTGCCCTCCAGAGTTGTGCATGCACAACATTTCTGGATGTACAGCAAAAATATAACATGTCTATAAGCTCCATCTCAATGTCTGTATGCGCTCTTCACGTCAAAACCAAATGGTTTACAGTCCCAGGCCGTTTTTTTTATTTTTCTTGCACTTCAAAGTAAGTGAGGCACTGTGTGAACTCACTGTGCACTGCGCTCAGCTCATCACCAACAGGTGGTAACTTGGTTTGCCATATTGTTTGGCACAAAGTAGATGTTGCAGCGCATTGTGGGTTATGTCATTTAATTGGTAAAGAAAGATCTAACAAGGCACTTTACTTGTAAAGTACATATCAGGACTAGGGTGATTCAAAGTGCTTGAATGTAAAACAGCAAACAAGCAAAAATATTACATTGCAAAGTAAGCAAACTACAGTTTAGTATTCCAGCTATTATGAGTCAAAGGCTTCTCTAAACAAGCAGGTTTTTAGTTTTAATTATATTTCAGTATGATTGCAGTTTCTGGATGTTTGTTCCAGATTAGAGGAGCATAAAAAGTGAACCTGCTTCTCATCGTTTGGTTCTGGGGACGTAGACTGGAACCAGAAGACTTGAGAGGTCTGGAAGTTTGATACAACAACAGTAAGTTTTTAATGTATTGTGGAGTTAAGCCATTCAGTGATTTATAAACCAACAATAGCATTTTAAAGTCTATTATCTCAGTGGAAGGACTTTAGAACTGGGTGATATGCTCCATCTTCCTGGTTTTAGTCAGAATGCCAGCAGCAGCGGTTTGATTTTTGTTTTTTTGTTGTGGAAAACCTGTAAAGACACTGTTGCAGTAATCAATGCAACTACTTTGTAACTTTGTCTTTATGTGTCTCTGAAGGTTCAGATCAGAGTTAATCGCTACACCCAGATCGCTGGTATTTAGCTGGAATAACTGAAGCTGTGCGTTGACTCGATCAGTGGTGGGAAGTAACGAAGTACAAGTACTTCGTTACTGTACTTAAGTACAATTTTCGTGTATCTGTACTTTACTTAAGTAGATTTAATAATGGATACTTTCTACTTTTACTCCACTACATTTAACAGTAAGTATCTGTACTTTCTACTTCACTACATTTCTACATAGCGTTTCGTTACTCGTTACATCCAAGACGCATTTCAGTTTTTTGATTTGTTCGTTAGTTTGAAAGTATCCAATGGCGAGAGCAGAATCAGTCCGCTGAACCAATCCAAAGCGGGAAATAACCATTAGGCCCTCCCTCAAGAAGAGCAGCACAGTACGCAGGACCTGCAGAATCATTAACTCCCAGAATGGAGTCCAAGGATAGTCATCCTCCAGAAGACCTGCCCCACCCATGGCCTTATTTAAAAGATTTCTTTGAAATAACTGGGTCAAAAAACGCTTCCTGGAGATTCCAATGCCGCCTTTGCCTTCCCCGAAAGCATGAAATTCTATCTTTCAAAAATTCACCATCAAATTTAAAAAAACATATTGAGGTAAGTTAAGTTGCTAAACGCTATCGATGTTAAATTAATTTGTGTTAGTGAAGTTTTATGTAATCTTAGCAAGCTTTTTGTTGAACTCGACTGCAGTAAATAAATACGATTACTGTATATTGTTATAAGCTAGCATGAACTTGCAAGTAACAGTGATTACTGCGGTCGTGTCTCCCGCCATGAATGTTACATATAAGTTGACGCTAAACTCCTTCACGTCCTGGTTATTGAATAAATGTTAGCGCCATTAAAATAATCTCCATGTAACAGTTACAGTCATATTCAATAAATTAGAATATGGGTTCCAATGAGACGCAATTGTCGCAAGTCCGGCGACATTGGCGGACATGCCCGCCCACAGAGTCAGCCGTACCCCCCCTGCCTGGAAGGTGTTTATTGTCAGCCCCTTTCTGTTAACAGTTCTCTCAAAATAGCTGGCAAAAAAGTTAAGTTCATGTTTTGTTAGGACGAAAGACTAGATGTTTCCAAATCGCTTGATGTTTGTTAGGTCAGTTTAAAGTCCCTTTTTTCAGGGAAACAATTTTCTTTTGAACGTGTTTATTTTGAATTAAATAAAACATTTCAAAGGTATAATAATTTCTCTCATTTTGCCTAATTACATGTAACCCTGCAGGTCATCCCTGGAATTCTGATGCATAGAATAAAATATCTAAATCTAAACTGTCACAGGGGGTAAACACAATAAAAACATGCTTTATCTGCAGCATTGCTCATTAAAATGGTACATTACTGATTTATTAAAACTAAATACGATAGGTACACTTAATGACATTATATAAGCCGTTAGGTATTATGGTCGGCAAGTACTTTTACTTTTAATACTTAAGTAGTTTTAAAAGCTTGTACTTTCTTACTTTTACTTAAGTAAAATAATAATGTGGTACTTTGACTTTTACTTGAGTAAATTTTTGTCTGTGTATTTGTACTTTTACTTAAGTACATTGTATGAGTACTTTCTCCACCACTGGACTCGATTGATAATCTTTTGGCCCAAACATAATAACTTCAGTCTGTTCAGTGCTTGAATGGGTTCATGGTCACCTGGTGACATCGTAATGTACAGCTGTGTATCATCTGCATCGCTGTGGCAACTAATATTATTACTTGTTATAATATGAGCTAGCGGGGGCATGTAGATATTAAATAAGAGAGGCCCCAGGATGGAACCCTGGGTGTCATTATTAATAACACACCTATGGAATTATCTTAGAAAATAAAACAATGCGTCTCAGCCTGGATGCGGCCCAGAGGACCTGAGCTTGACAAAACAAATCCAGTTGGGAAATTGTGTCAGCACTTGAAAATTGATGTTCTGAGATGCTTTCCATTCAGCCTGACTGAAAACGACGACAGAAAAAAACATTTCTGTCTCCAGAAGTGCAAAGCTGGAAAACAGTTGTAGTGACGGTGAGAGGTAGTCTTACAAAGTATTGACTCAGAGAGGCTGAATGCAGAAGCATGCCACACTTTTCAGATATTTGTTTGAAAAGAAAAAAAAGATAAAGTATTATTTTCCTTCCACTACACTGGCTTGTATTACTCCATTAGACTAGATCTCAAAAAAATGCAGTTCGATTTGTGTTTGTAATGCAACAAAATATGAAAAAATATGAGGTAGAAATCCTTTGGCGATGCACTTAACACTTTATTTCCCTTAGTGAAGCTGAGTTTTAAAGAAAAATACAAATTGAGATGTAAAATCGACGTTCTTCGAAATCAGCTCTCAGTGATGCAGTAGGGAAAAAATTGACAAACTGTATTATAAAGATGCAGAAAAGAAATGTGGAAATGAAGTCAGTTTACAGAAAAAAATTGATTTTTTTGTGGTTAGATATGTCAGACAAAAATTTTTTTTAAATCAAGGCTTTTTTTTGGATGTCTAACGTTCAGGTATTTTGTCTGGTAGAGAATTTCAGAGGACTCGCCCTGCAGCCGTTCTGTGTGAGTCATCCCAATATCTCCTCGTGACACAGGAGCCTTAAATCAAATCCTACAGTAACTACCCGGTTCCCAAATATCAGCCGGCCATCGTCGTGATGTGACGCTAACAATCTCATACTTGTGCTCTTTATCTGCTGACCTCATCTGTGAGAAGGCACCAATTTCAGTGTATTTAGTTTGTCTTGCATCAGGACGATCCCTCAGCGCTTGACATCAGCTGAACCTCGCCGTGTTGTTGCCTTGCCTGCTTCCCCCTCCGAGCCTCAGACCCACCGGCTGACGCTCCGACTTTCAAATCACCTTGTGTGGGAGCAGCTACAGCTCACCAGCAGGAACCCTGGGTTTGTTTCAAAATATAATAACGTCATTTCAGCAATTTTGTTATTTACTCGCATATTTTCTTACTTTAGGTAGATAATTCTTTTAAATCTGGGTTTTGTCTGACAACCTTTTGGCCTGAACAGAATATTGAATCTGAACAAACTGCATGTGAGGCTAACCCCACTAACTCTGTGCTAACACAAAGTGTGCAATATGTGGAAGGAACGAGGGCTGAGGGCTTCGTTTTGTTTGATACGGTTCAAACGTTTTGCGATGTTCCACGGCCGCCTTTGAGGTGAGTTGGAGCGGTGACATTACGCCGACTCCCACGCCGAAGCATCTTTGCATCATTAAAAAGTTTTAAACTTCTGCGATTTGCGTTCTGAGAACAGAATTAGCTCCATATGCTGGAGAGCAGCTGCTCATATATGGTGTTTGGAGTGTATCGCAGTGACACACACTCTTAACACTCTCACAAGATGTGTGCTGTAAAGAGGAAGTAGCACATATAGAACTGGTCAGATGCTTACGCATACTGCATTTTCTGGCTTTACTGATATGAGGGGTTTGTATGAGGGGTCAGTGTTTCCCCAAACATTATCCAAGGAATGTTCTGTTAAATATATAGGCATTCAAGACAAGTATTTTGTTTTTGTCAAAGGTCATTACCAATCTATTGTTCTACAGACTGATTGCTGTTGTTAAAATGAAGTAATGGTGCACAGTCTGCACATATTTAAAAAGCCTGACTGATTTTAGCGTACACTGATTTGTTTCTGTAGCAAAAGAGTTGCAAAGCTGGCAACAGTAGGCTGACTATTGTAGCTCTCTCAGGCCCTTGTGGTGGTAGAAAAGACTGGTGGCTTGAACCGATTGTTGATTGCCAAAATTATAGAAATTGGGAATGATCAATCTGCGGAGCCCCACCAAATAATTCCCCCCTACCCCCAGGCTAAGACCCTCGAGGAAACACTGCTCACAGTGGACGAATGAAGGAACTTCTCAGTTAGCAATTCTGGATGTTTTGAGTAGGCCTGTCATGATAGCAAATTTTGCCAGAAAATTAATTGTCCCAGAACTTATTGAAATAAATGATAATATTGGGGGTTTTTATAGACAATTTTCAAGAAATATAATGGTAATAATGGAAGAATAATATAAGAACACTTTCTCAAAGGTAGATAAACTTTAAATTCTGATGAACATTTAAACATGGAACTGGAAGACATTTTAAATATACAAAATAAATAAACAAAACAACAGAAACAACAAATTAAATAAATTCTGAAGTCTCTGTAGACAAAATTATCTTTCAAAAAAGGATAGTTGAGACCAAAGCACCGGACTGAAGACCAGTTTTGGTAGAAAGAGAGAAAAAAGAAAAACAATAAATCAAGCAAATGAAAATTGTTGCGTTTATTTTAGTTTATCATGTGTTTAATTGATTTATTATTTATTGTGACAGGCCTAGTTTTCACACTTGATGGACTCTGTCCGACTGGGGCCAACATTCGTATTTCTGGTACAGTTTTGCCTTAATTACAGCTCTGAGTGAGTTGTTCTTCCAGCAAATGGCATGTTTTACCAACTGTATAATCCAGTTAATGATTAATCGATTACTAAATTAGTTGACGATCAACAATCGATTCAACACGATTAATCCGATTAGTCATTTCAGCGCTAATGGCGTTCATGCTAACGATGAGTTTGTGTAAACCACAGAACCTGCGTCACGGAGCGGGTCAGAACCTTACAGGTGGCCTAGAGAAAAACCTTTAACACGCTAACATGAGTCACTGTTTGGTCGTCGCATACGTTTGCTCAGAATTGAGCTTCCAGACCAGCCTCTGCTAATGATCCCCCACGACGACGACGGCGGGTAATGCTTACATACCAACAATAATGTAATTGCATTCATATTTTTGATAAAAGGTTGCCTAATAAAGACAGCCACGCTCATCTGCAGCAGGGGGCCTTCCGCGACTCTGCTGAGTGAATCGCTGTATTACAGGAAGGGGAATAATTGGCTGAGGGAGACAGGGAGATCCAACGCAAGTATATTCCATCTTGACTGCTATGGCTGCACATACTAATTGGGAGTCTCTCCTTGGCTTGAAGGTAATGAAACTGCTGTTATAACAGACAGAAAAGTTCATTATTTATATCCAAACGCAGCGCAGAGTGAGAGCTGGGAGCGGTTTTTGTGTCTGCGCTGCAGTTTCAACGTCTTCTTTAAACGGGAAGATGCACATCTGTGGTAAATAAATTGTCTTGGAAATGCATTTTATTGCAACAAATTAGAAAACTGGGATCCCATTCAAACTTTAGCTCAATAGAAGAGAATATTATCATTGTAACAATGAGATTTGGGTGCAATTCTCCCAATTCTTTTTAAGTGAAAAACAACGTTTTACTTAAAAAAAAAAAAAAAAAAGACTATTATAACTAAAATTTTATCATATGTTTGCACTCATCTCTTGATGAAAAGATCAATATTTTCACCCCTATTCTAATGCATTGTTTTGAATTTCTGTTTTTGATGCATCAGGCTCACCCATTTCTTGAAAGAAGTATCCATTCTTGGACATCCCAGATGGAGGCGCCTCTGCAAGAGCAGCACAGGAAAAGAAAGAGTGTTTATGGAAGGAAATCTGATCAACAATAAAAAAAGACCCAGGATACAACACCATTTGTTGTAATTATGTGGTAATTGTTAATATGGGAAACAAATAGGCACCATTATGTTGTCTTTTGTGTGTGTGTGATTTGGCTCTGGTGTGTACTCGGAAACATTCTGCTTATTTGAAATGAAAACCTCACACCTTTGAAAAACAAATAAATAAAATTAAAAAAATAAAATAAAATTTTGTTCATTTAGTCAGAACCGTGAAACAATCTGCTTTCTGGAGAACAGTAACAACAAACACACTGAGCAGAATCAGCCAAAGAGTTGGTTGTTTACTAAGGCAAATGTCACCCAAATCAGACTTATTTTATGGAGGGTTAAGTCGAATAATTGTGAACACTCAGATATATCTGCTTTTTGTTTTTGAGTCAGATTTGAGCTTCTTCCCAAATCTGCCTCGTATCCAATCTGTTTGAATGCGATTCCAGTGGGAACAATCGAAGCGGTTTTGATACACTTTCCTTACACTGTCACTTTCCTTCACAACTGCGGGCCAGCGGGAAGTGTTAGTAGTTAGCAAGATGGACAACAGCTGCTACAGTAATCTGCCCACCCGTTGCCATCCAATACCACCCAAACAGCCCCACTGCTTCTTCACAGAGACTGTTCACCTCAAACAAACTGGTAGAATGCCAGAACGTCCCTATTTTTATTTGTGGGATTCCTCCTCACAGCCTGTTGACACATTAACCCATCAGCATCATCATAGTATTTATATTTGAACAATTCTCCAGAAATTATTAAAATATAAACAGATGGAATTTGATACAGAATTGTTTTCAATAAATGTTCTATTTGTTAAAGCTCTTCTTTCCTTTTGTCACTCACATAATTTACACAGAATCTGTAGATTGTGTTTCTGAATTAAAAATCGTTTCTGAATCAAATCCTGACCCTGAAAATCGGAATCGAATCGATGTTCACTGAAAGATTTGCATCTCTAATTACTCACTGAAGTTGAGAACATATCAGTGAAGCAGTATTTTTGGTGATGAGCTTTACTTGTCTCACCTTTTTCTTTCACTTGTGACAACAAAGAACACGCATTCATGTTTACATTTCAACTTTGAACTTGTATTGGAGGCTTATGAACAAACCGATGCGAAACAGAAAAAACAAGGAATATTATTGAGGAAATATATATATTTTTAATTTGTGCAAGTTAAAAATACAAAAAATTAAACTATTATGCTGCAGTTTGGGATGCAGTCCTGTCCAGTTTGTGGTGAATGCTGCCCATAAATCCATCAAATTAAACATGCATGGAAGTAATTGCTAGACCCAACGAGTTATGAACAGCTATGAGTGATTTCATTCCCTCCTAGTTTAAGGTCACACTTTAATCTTTGTGATATTTCAGCTGCACGCCATAAAAAATAATAAATAAATAAATAAATAAAGTACTTCATTAGTATCTCAACCTGTTGTTCGGTGCATTGCGAATGTGAGCTAACATGTTGTGTGCTCCAAACAAGAGCAGTGAAGAAGAGTCAAATGTGTCATTAGGCCTGTAACAATAAGCAATAAACCAATTAATAGCACAATAAATTAAAACAAGCTCAATTTCTATTTCCATGATTTATTGTTCTTTTCTGTCCAAAACTAAATGACTGAAATCTTCAGTCTGGTGTTTTGGTCTCAACACCCTTTTTTTTTAATCCTACCCTTTGTCCTAACCTTTTTTTTGTAGGACAATTTTTTTTTACAGACTTCATAATTCATGTTATTTCTTGTTTGGCTTGTTTTGCTTTATTTGTTTTGGATATTTAAAAAGTCTTCCAGTTGTAGTGTTAAATGTTCATTAGAATGTAAAACCTTTTAAAAGTCTTTGAAAGGAGAAGACTTGTACGTTTGTATTTCACATAACCTAGTGTTACTGTACAGTAAGGGTGGGCGATACACTTTAAATTTTATCCATAAATCTAATTTTTTGTTTTTAAAGATTTAAATGTTGGAAAATCTTGATTTTTTTCCCCCACCGGTGCACGTCTCTGGTTTCCATAGTGATGTTATCCCACCCTAGAACTGCCATCTTGTTTGACAAGCTTGTGTTACAGCTGCTATTTATTTAGACTTTGAAATCGGGTCAACTCAGGTAAGGAACAGTTGAAATAAAAAACAACTTTTATAGATATTTAAAAACTTTTAAAGACAAAAAATGATATTTACTTTTATGCCCAGTGCTACTGTACACTAATTCATATTACATTGTATTAAAAGTGAAGGTTTATGAATATTGCTTTAAGAAAATAATGTGCAAATGCCCAAAAGTGGACCTTGTGCCGCATACCAATGATTTCATCGACATTATAAAAAAATACTGCAGGGGGAAACTGGTCTACCAAAAACATTGCATCAGTGCTCCCCTAACCTGCCCTATCTCCACATTCAAAACAAGAAGAAACAGATAAAAAAACGAAAACTAATTCCTTTATGAAAAACGGTCAACAGAAATCCAAGGACGTCAGTCCGTTGATATGAAAACCACAAAAGCAAAATATATACAACACACAAGCCCATTCTTTTCATCACTAAAGGTCTCGACTCCAGGAAAATAGTCGGTGATAATCCACAGTGAGCTTTGCTTCCAGGCAAGCAATCATTTTTGCGAGTGTAGTGTGTTTTCAAAACGGTGAATATCTCGGTTTGGAATTAAACCTATAATCTGGCAGAGCCCTTGATTACAAATGCAGTGAAGTAATTTAGAGTACAACATTTTGGAGTGTTGGCTGTGAATGTGTGCAGCATGTGGATGGCACAAGGAGGCGAGGCGGACAGCGGGGGAAGCTTTGAAGGTTATTGAGACGTTGTGAGCATGTTCAGGGCAGAAAAAGTGATGGCATGTTTCACTGTCTTTTCTTACATGTTACAGCAGTGTGTTTGATCAGATGTTCCCAACAAAACAGATGTTCCCTCTTTTGACCTCTGAGGTCTGAGCCATGCCAGGCAAAATTACATCCCTTCTATTTGATTTATTCGATCGGAATGAAAAAAAAAAAAAAAACATGCAGCAAGATAGGCCGACTAATCGTTTGGGATTCAAATTAGGCAAAGATAACGTTTGTAGCAGAAGAGAGTCAAATTGATTGCAAAATTTATTCAAAAATCTTATGGCTGGTATCACAGATTTACACAGAAATAATGTCCAAATTTGTTGCGATAAGGGGAACACTATCCATTATTTCACTACCTTCAGTATTGGTGAGCTGTTTTAAAATGAGGTCAGACGACAACTACAGCACCGTTTTATCCTTTTAGCCTATTTCTGTCATGAAACATGCTAGATTGACTGCTGGCAGCCTTTTGCAAATTTTCGGGTTAAAGGTTTAAATTCTCATGTGCAGAAGTGTCAAACGTAATCACAGAGGAGCCCTTAAACATGAACGCTGCTGTGGGAACAAATAGTAAAGTATCCGTCACTGATGCATTTTACCCAGTGATACAATTTTCTGAGTAAATATTCAAGGTCAGAATCATTTAAAGGGGCAATATGATTATTGTAGAATTTTATAGCATGATCAAGGAATTAATGTTTTATTCAAGGTTCATAAAAATGATGCATATATATATAATGACTCAAAAGAAACTTGACTTTATAATTTAACACCTTGACATTCGAGTCACGATAACAAATTTTGTTGGAACTTATTCCGATAAATAATAATATTGTTATTTTGAGATCCATTTCCAGTAATGAAGAACACATCCTCAAAGATTGATAAACATTAAATTCTAATGAACAAATATCCAAAATAAATCAACAGAAACAGCAAATAAAATCAATTATTAAGTCTCTCTGAACAAAATTGTCCTTCAAAAAAAAGAGCCAGTTGGGACCAAAACACCTGACTGAAGACTTTTCTCATCCAGTTTTTGATAGAAAGACAGAAAAGAGAAAATTGATGAATCATGCAAATGAAAATGATTGAACATGTTTTAATTCATCATGCGATTGATTTATTGCTTATTGCAACAGGCCTATGAAACATTAAGTGGTCTCTTTGTTCCATGTTTTGATTATACTGCTCAGCAACAGGTAAACCTACTCTACATCAGTCTTGGATGGATATTTTTGTTACATCTGTCCACATACAGCTGTGTGTGTGTGTGTGTGTGTGTGTGTGTGTGTGTGCCCGTGTGTGTGTAAAGTGGCGGTAATCTCGCCTAGAGCACCAGCATGGTGCGAGCCAGCTCTGGATATATCGATAACAAACCTATCTTGTTATTCAATAAATGTTCTTATTATTCTTTTGTAGTAAGTGGTAACAGACGTAGCAAAAAGGGAAAGACAAAGCTGAGCAGATAAACTATCATGAGAGCAAAATAGGAGGAAAATAAAACAACACTATTTCAACAAACATAATTCATGACACAGAGATCGCAAAGGCAGATATGCCAAAAGCTGCGTCTTCACATATCTGAATCCGGAGTTTATTCCTGTGGCTCTCTGTGCCAGTTTCCTCTGAATGCTTTGGCTCTTTGAACTGTGTCTCGAGTGTTGTGATCAGGAAGATTCATCTGTTTTAGTTGCATTAAGCTGTCTGGCACTGTTAGATGCAGGGAGAGATTTGGAAAGGATTTGAGGAGAATACATACTATCCCTGTGACTTACTTTGCCAGATCGATATAAATAGAGCAGTGGCATTTCTGCTGTTTGACACGAGACTTTGATTGTTTTTTACCGTCATCAAATGAAGAGCTTTGTCTTAAATGGGAGTGTTCATGGGAATAGAATTAACTCAAGTTTTGTCATTATTTAAAAAGCAGCAAAATATTTTTTTTCTCTTGAGAAAATAAATACTGTTGAGTTTTTAACACCAAATGCAAAATAGCAAAGTTAAAGACTGTGCAACAAAATAATAGTGCAAAACCTTTACTGGAATAAACTCACTGCCCTTAATACCCAAACCTGACTGACATTTTAATGCCTGGGTCAGTAAAGCACACAGACACTGGTGAAGGCATTTTGTGATGGTAAAAAAAAAAGCCAGAAAAATATCATTTCTATATTGACGTTTTGTAAATGATAAGATGCAATCTGAAAGGGAAGGGTTAGCAAGGCTAACGTCTTGAGAAGCGGAGAGGGAAGATGGTTCTGTTCCATGTCCAATATGAGCTTTAAAAAACCCTGTTAGTTTGGATATTTTCTTCATCAGCTCTCGGTCGCACTCTTTTCTTTCGTTCCTGCGCTCCGCTGTCATTCAATCTGTTCTCCGCCATCGTGAGAAATATATATAGATATAAATCGATGATTAAGTAGGGCCCGCACCTTGGTTCAAGCCCAGGGGCCCACACCCTCCTAAGTCTGGCCCTGCTAATCTTAATATCTGTTTTGCAAAATCTATTGAGGACATTGAGAAAACCAGCTCTGGAGCATGCTGTGGTGGCGTAGGGCAGAGGTGTCAAACTCCAGTCCTCAAGGGTCGGTGTCCTGCAACTTTTAGATGTGCCTCTGCTGCACCACACCTGAATAGAATAATTAGGTCATTAGCAGGACTCTGGAGAACTGATCTACACAAGGAGGAGGTAATTAAGCCATTTCATTTCATTGTTTTGTACCTGTGGCACATCTAAAAACTGCAGGACAGTGACCCTTGAGGACTGGAGTTTGACACCTGTGACGTAGGGGTTAGCGCGACCCATGTTTGGAGGCCTTGAGTCCTTGGAGTGGCCGTAGCGGGTTCGACTCCTGGACCCGACGACATTTGCCGCATGTCTTCCCCCTTTCCTGTCAGCGTACTTTCATATAAGGGACACTAGAGCCCACAAAAAGACCCCCTGGAGGGGTAAAAAATACAAATAATAAAATAAATAAAACCAGCTCAGGTAAAACCAAAGTGTTTTATCTACACATACAACAAAACAACTTCATTTAAAGCCTGTTCTCTGTTTCAGTTTTCCCACGTGTGAAAGTGGAACAAAAATACAAGCAGGGAAGCTTGTTTTGATACGTGAACTAAATGCATGAACATGTAATGCAGAACATCAAAGCGGACACGTGTAACGGCAAACACTGCAAGGTTTGTGCCTTTGGTCTAAATTTAAAATTAGTATTTTTAGATGATTAAGTACTTCCTTATATCTTCAACTGAGGACAAATTCAGGTGTGAAGGAACCTAGATATAGACATGATTTACTAAATTATTTTCCCTACATACAATAAATGTCTATATAAAATGTGTTATCTTTTATTCATGTACTTATCTTAATCTTAATTTAAGATGCTAAAAATCTAAAAATGCAGAAAAAGAAAAAACTTAACATTCAGTGAGTTTGTTTTGAAAACTTATGATATTCTTTAAGTCAACAATCATCGCGCAAACAATATTTTACTCAGGAAGAGGTGCATAAACATGATTACTAAACACGAGCGACCGACAAAACGACTCTTCCTGCAAGTGCCGCGTCAGACCACTTTATGCAGAAAGATGCATGATAACATTTTCAAGAAAGAGGAAGCTGCTGATATGCAGGCAGGAAGTCAGAACTGGTTAGCTTAGTACATGTGTCTCTTTGCTTTCACAGCATGTGGGGTGTGGGAAGTGTTTGTATCAGAACCAGCCCTTTCATGACTGCCATACATATGCAGAAGCAAGTAAACAATTGGATCCAAACAAGTCTTTAAAGTGTGTCTTAGCGTTCGGAAAGGAAACTTTTTTTTTTCTGGATCAATCTAAATATTGATTCAGTCTAAAACGGGGAGGGGGAAAAGAATGTTCTTGGCTTTGCAGTAGTTTCTTTAAATTATTTTTTGAGTCTTTGTTTTACATCCTAACACTGACTACATGGATCAGATGTTGTGGCACAAACATTTATACAAGTATTGCACCAACTTGTGCGATTGAAACACACCCAAACGTTTGTGGTTTTGCAGCAGCTTGAGTGTGCATCAGTCTGACAAGTGATGCAGAAAGCTGCTGGATGAAGAGAGAAGTTTTCAGCAGTGAAAAGAAATTTGACTTAATACGTTCGCTCTCCAAAACATGCACGCATGTGAGGATAATTTTGATTGGTTGGTCAGAAGTAGATATACTTCAGGAGAATCATGATTCTTTGTTACATTTAAAGAGAACATCAGACTAAAATAAACTCATTTTCTGTACATATTGTGAATCATGTACATTTTCACAGTCCAAGAATTGATGAATACTGTGTGAAAAGCTCTGACTGAAAACGCTAATTTAATCTAGCAATAGGTAAAAGTAGTACGTACCTAAAAGGGGCACAGCGCCAATTTTTAAGAAAAAGCATTAAATAAAATACCATAAAATCTAATATTTTGCAGAACAGCTTTTGTTATCATGCTGGAATAATACATCATCATGTTTCCCTACATGAAGCTCATATTCTCTCTTTGGTAATATTTCAGGTTTTTGCACAGAGGCAACTTCATGAGTTTCATAACAATAGTGGTTGATTTGGGGTTGTGTGAAGTAGTTATGGGCAGTCAGCATTCTACTCCCAGTACATAGCAATGGGAAAAGTCATTTTTGAATGTCCTCTCTGCCTTTTAAGGGGATAGCCTGGATTCTTTTTTAAAGTGAGGATTGGTGAAGTTAGCAATAGCAAAATGTGTCAAATACCTGTATTAGACAGGCACTGATAGAAAGTGATAGAAATCCCTTTGTAGAAAAGTGAAGAAATCCTCAGAAGTCAGATAGACGCCAATTGATTTCAAGAATTTCTATCAACTCAAACAAAAGATGCTACATCCATGGAATATTTGAAAAATATCACCTGTGTACACTTCACATTAGACCATTTTTATCTCATCATTTTCTTGTCAGATGAACAATAGGGTGTTAAAACATGAAATGATGTCATAATGTCTGCCATCTGTATATATCCGTCTGATAAACTGTCAGTTTGCTGCAATAATATCCTTAAAATCATAAGAACATCATATCCATGAGACTGCTGCATAAGTAACACCCTGACACAAAATCAGGACAATTCATTCACTCTTGGCAGACTGGGAATGCCCTGAGGAATCCCACTTGATGGTGCAGATACTGGGGCTGGGACCATAATACCACACATACTTTGATTAGGCTGTTCACTCAAAACAGAAGCCTATTTGATTTGGGGTAACCAGAAAAAGATTCCTTCACTACAAATTAGAATCACATGTTACTAAGGTAGTTCGCACAATAAGTCATTAAAAGTCATGGCACATTGTCTGACAAAAACAAACAATAACATCCCATCATCCTCCTATCACTTCCTATTATCTTCTTCGTGGTTTTCATCAGTAGTAACATCCAACTTTTGATCATGTGACTTATGTGATGTGAAAAAAAAATGTTTCCATTGCTGTCATGCGGAATACATCTATTTCAATATTCCTGAAAAACCAAAACATCCCAGCATAAACAACTTTTGTTCAAAAAAACGTGGCTTTTTTCAAAACTGCTGTGTTTCTATTAAGAGAATTTATTTGAGTCATTTCAATTTGTGCAGTTCTATGGTCAATGGAAACACAGCTAATGCGTTTACTTGATTGTCAGAATTGGGTAATAGCTTGTTACATTTAACTGAGCAACTTTTTGGGAAAAAAAACTACTTTTAGGAGTATTTTTATTTTGCTGTTATTTTATTATGAAGTACTTCTACTCCTGAGTAAAATGTGTGGACACTCAGCCTGCTGTGAATAACTTCACTGAATGAAGAACAAGCTTGTTTTAACCAAAACTTCACCAGACACTCACCTGCAGTTTCATAAGTTTTAAATTGAATGAAATTGATTTAGAAAAAAATATTTTATTATATTATTTATGTTAATTTTTTCATTTTAGTCCTTAAAATACCAAAATTTCTACATACATTAAAATTTTTGTCCACTTGATGTGATTTTTAAATATTAAACGATGATTAAATGACTGACTTTCTTACTCTTGAGTAACTTCTTCAACTTTTTTGGTTGTAGTACTGCTCTTACTTAAATACAATTTTTGGGTGCAGAACCCACCTCTTTTAATTGGACCATTTAAATATTGATTGGTATAAAACAATATTTCAGTACAGCATTCATACACACTGAACCATTTTATATTGTGATGTCACAGCCTTAAATGTCAATGTGAGTGACAAAGTACAGTGACTGGATAGCTCAAGAAAAATATGCTAAATGGTTCTCAATTATTATTAAAAATGCTAATAATAATGTTGATGTGCACTTAACCCCTTTTAACTGGTTACCCCTACCTACTGGTTGCCTGGCTTTCTGAAGTCAGGCAACTAGTTAAAAAAGGAGTTTACCTCAGTATATGGTGAGTGCATATTTGTGGCCCCCAAGCTGTTTTTCTTTCACTACATCTAAGTTTCCATACCAATGTGTTGTGGTATTGTGTGCCATGCGTTTCCACGACAGCCTATCATGGTGTCACTTGGAAATCACTGCTGTGGCGCGAGCGGCACGTTTTTACTTCCACTTTCAGAGTGGTCGGCTGATTGATGCTTCCTTGGCAGTGGGAGCCTAGATTGGGAGAAAATTATGTGTTCCGAATTCGCCGCAAAAGGAAAAGTGGACGGTGAGAATTGACAATCGAAAGACAAAATGGACGGGACAATTTGCATTCATTCTCCCTCCGACCAGCCCGAGACCAAGGTGCTTAATTTGCCAGGAGACCGTGGCTAATGACGGTGATAAAGGTTTCCAAATTGAGACGGGCTGATGAGAGCATGCGTAGGAATTCTGAAGAAACATTTGCTGAGATAAATCCACTAAGATCGTCTTATCAAGTTGCAAGAGGGATGTTTGTTCAATCTATGACAACACCAGAAAGCAACAAAGTGCTCACTGAGGGTGATTTACTTCATTTTGATTCCTGAGATCTTCGTATCGAAAAAAGAGTTGAACTGTTTTGTGAAACTGAGAGGAACTGTTTTATTTATTTTAGCACTTTAAAAAAAATTATTCCCGAGATGCTTCAATTATTTAGAAAAATGGTGTAGGGCCTGGCGGACATTTTTTGTCAAAAAATGTTGAACAAAGAATAGATTAGAAGTTTTGTTTGCACAAGCGTTTCGTGACAGATAGCAATGGCCGATATGGATTTTTAATGGTATTGATTATTAATGGTAGTTACTGCGATGATAAATAAAAGTGATAATGAAAATTGTCTAAATTAATTATTTATGTCTCTGCATGCCTAACACAAATAATGATCTAAAAGTAAAACCTACCCTTCATCAAGTAGTCTGATAATAATGCTTTATGTTAGCATTGAACATAAAGCGGTTCAACTACACTAGACAGTGCGTCAAGTCATTTTCAAATATATTGACGTTGCTAACGCTCCAAGAAATACAACACTGTAATAAATTATTCTCCCAAAAAATATGATTCTTTTTATCATAACACATGTTATGATAGAAGATTTAAGAATATTTTCTGGTCACATGATACCAGTGCAATAGGAACCAACAATTCATATTATAGATTAGAATGGTCCAAACAAAGTCCAGAGCACTATCCAGAGGAGGATCTGTGATGGCACTTTTTGACATTAATGGGGAAAACGCCTTGAAATTGGGCCTGTGTCTCTTTAAGTCCTGCTCTTTCTCAAACTCTACCTTCAGCACGTCATCACAACACAAATAATGGCTCCTCTATTTAACCCTTTAGCAACATTTCTACCAACGTTTCACTGAGAAGTAGCTCAGCAGAATGGCAGTTCCACCAGGTGTTTGCTAATTCCTGTTAGCTAGTCTGAAGGAGCCAAGTGGAGGAGTCACTGTGAAAGGCTGTCCTTTAATATGGATTGAAAACTGCAGCTCTGAGGAGGAGCTTCATCCTTGTAGGCTCGCTGTGTCCAACCAGGCGTCTTGCACAGCTGAATGGTTGCCATGGAGATTAAAGGATTTCTCAAACATGCATGAAAGAATCAAGGCAACACTCCAGGTATCTTTTTTGATGAAGGAATGACATTAACATTATGTAAAGCTCAAGTCCCTTTAACTGACTCACATTTTTTACATTTTCATTTGCCAAACATTTTGAAAACCACGTGTCATTATCCTTCCACTTCACAACAATGCAATAATTAATAATGCTGTTTATATGGAAATGCTTTAGTTTGAATACAGAGCTGAAAATTATGATGCTATCACAATTGCAATATCAATTGGTGCGATATCCAAACTGCAAAGAACTGCTGTAATGGAAGATTTAGCTGTTTACAATACATGAAAAACCATGAACTCAAGTTCTGCATAGCAGTAGTGTGTTAGGCCTATAGGATTAACACTTCTGCCCTTCATACACACTGGTTGCATATTTTTAGCATCTAAAATCCACATTAAGAGTGAAGGAGAAGAAAAATGGAAGTCATGAATGTGGGTGAATCATAGTTAACATCACAGCATTCAGCAAGAGTATCACAAGTAGATGTTTTCCAGATATGAGGAATAGCAAAACATGTCTACATAATTTACAAAAATCCTCCAAATTAAAGTAAATATGCAGTCTGAGTTAAAAAAAAAAAGCAAATAAACAGGGCAGTAAGAGACCTGCAGGTAAATTCATGTAGAAAAGTTTGAGAGTTATCTCTAATTATGAAAATTTATGCTGATGCTCCTGTACAGACGTATTGCTTCAGACTATTAAAAAAAAAGAAGAAAAAACAAAAATCTCATCATCATGGTTTAAATCTGACTGGACGGATCTAAAAACTGCACATCTTTGATCCCTATTAATACCCGGCCCAAACCTCTGCCATGTCAGCATGGAACAGAAAACAGAATGGCCTGTAATGAAGCCGGCACTAAGGAAACTCTGGACAGAAACAACATCTAATTGCTGCACCCTGACTCTTCGTTCCTCCACAACTTTCACTTCAGTCTCCTGCAACTCAGCTTCTGTTAAAAATAGACTCGGTAAGTTTCCCAGCTGGTTGATCACTGACCATATCCTAACCTACTGGTTTTGATTTCCATAGTGCATATACACTATGTGTATATATTTAAAGGAACTGCTAACTTCAGTTTTAAGATGAAAAAGAAACCCCACAATTTCATAAATCTGGTGTTTTCATTAAATAAGAAATTAAATTAAAATCACATGTTAATAAGATTGGTCAAATGATAAGTCAATAAAAAAAAATCATAGTAGCAACAGCTACATAAGATATTTCATAAATCACCCATGGCGTTAATGTTCATCATCTATCAGCCAATCAGAGCCAGTCTTTTTCAGACGCTGGAACAACAAGCCCCGCCTACTTGGGAGTGGCTACTTCTGTGGCGTTTTGGGGGAATTATAGTTGGAGATTTTCAGAAGAGCTATAGATTCATATCCTTTTTGTGGTGACTGGCCAAAGAGGCACATGTGACGCAAAAAAAAATGTTTCCATGTAATTCTGCGAAATACGCCTACTTTGATACTGCTGAAAAACAAAATCACCTCATCCTGGAGCAGAAAGTTTAATTGGGAACCATGAGATTTTTTTTAGAAATTAGAAGTTTTTATTAAGCAAATTTATTTTCAGAATTTCAAGTTGTGCAACTTTATGGTCAATGGAAAAGCAGCTACTCTGAAATCAAACCAAACTTGTCTTTAGGCCCAGAACTCCAGCAAACTATTGTGAGAGACTTGAAGGAAACTGAAAAGGTTTCACCCAAGTTATACAGTTCAAAGGTATTTCATACCAGATACTATGGAAATGTATGCAAAGGTCTGATTTTGAAGACACTAATAAATAAATCTCTGACATATTCTTGCTACCATTCTTGTGGAGTTTAGCAACTAGAAATCTTTTTGGTAGTTGTGATCTAAAACAAGAACAGTTTGATCTGATTTTGCTACAGAAGGGAAGAAAAGTTTGAAAAATGGAAAGAAACAGCAGTAAAAATAATATTCAGACTAACTTGGGTCATGACAACCTGATGCCAGTAACTTTGGACCCTCTTATTGTTTGGATCATTAAAAATAACTTAATTTACATTAGTTTTTTTTAAAAGAATATGTCAAATTCTAAAACTAAAAACGGGGAGATTTTAAAGTGACAAGCTGCAAATAGATGCGAGACAGACGCTTGAATCCCCAGGAGGGACGAACCCTGGAATTTACTGGCGAGGTGAGGCTGAGAGTCTTAAGTGAAGAGGGCAAGAGATTAAAAGGTGGCCCCCGCTGTGTTTGTAGGGGAATCTACAAGGGCTGGGCGAGCAAAGAGAAGGAGGCTGGGCCTTTTGTTAGCTAATTGTGCCTCCGGGCTCTCCTGGCACTCGTCCTCTGGAGCTGTGGTCGCTGAGAAAACCCAGGCGTGGAGGGAATTCCTTCTGTTCCTCAGCTCCGGGCCGCTCCGCTCGTATACACGTTTGAAGGAGCAGGCTCACATTTGGCCTTTATTTGTATTCTTTTTATTCCAAAGGAATTTTAAAGGACTTCAGTCGGCGTGGTAATTGCAGAAACATTGTAAATGCCTCTGTACAGTATGTGCCGCACTGTACTTCCGAAAGCAGCAACGCCACAGGTTAAGCACATCTGCGTTTTGTAGGCTGTGCATGCCGTCCTCAAACATTTACCTGCATGGAGTTGAGCAAGCTGCAAGATTGGACCTAGACGTGGACAAAAAGGGCAGGAAAAGAGTATGTTTATTGTGCCAAAAGATGATTTAAGCACCAAAAAAAAAATCACTTTTGTTAAAAAATGGCATAAGCCAATATTTTAGGAATCTGACAAAATAACAGAATAATTGTCTGTGCTTATAATGACGATTCATGTGACAATAAGCAACAAATCAATTGCGTGATAAATTAAAATAATTTCCATTTGCATAATTTATTGTTTTTCTCTTTCTACCAAAAACTGGATGACAAAAGTCTTCAGTCTGGTGCTTTGGTCTCAACTAACCCTTATTCTTATTTTGAAGGACAATTTTGTTTACAGAGGCTTCATAATTAATTTTATTTGTTGTTTTTGTTTATTTAATTTGGATATTTAAAATGTCTTCTTATTCTAGAATTTAAAGTTGATCAATATTTGAGAATGTGTTCTTGTGTTATTATTGCGATAAATGATATTGTTGTTTTGAGAGTAATTTCAACTATTCTAATGGTAATGGCGTAACTTTTGGGGCAATTTAGTGTCCAGCAAATAGGCCTGCATATTCATCAAATTCCATTTTTTCATATTTAAATATTCAAAAAGGTTTTTCATCAAATAATGAAAATGATTTAACTTCTACAAATGAAACAATAATGGTTTAAAGATCATATGTTGATGGAAGATTTTTGCAGCTGATATGGCACCAATGATTTCCCTGATACTGTTATGGAAGTCCAGTTTCTGGCAAATCATTTAGCAACACATTTTGTACCAACATGCATTAGCAGACTGACAACAGCAATTATACAAGTTAAAATTTTACATGGAAAGAGCTTTAAAAAAGGATAAAAAGTGACGTTGCTATGAAGGCTTTGCTGCCACTAGTCATAAAAATTTTTTATAGCATTGCTTAATTAAACCCCAAAGAAGTTTTTGTACAATTTTCCAAAGTCTAACTTTTTAAGTTACCCATGTTAACATACAAGATTTGAAAAAGTTTTGAGAAATGTATAATTATCTCAAAGCATGATATTAATCATCAGTCTAACATTATTATCTCATCTAAAGTGGACTACCTGGACACCTTACCAGCAACCACCATGTTTGTTTCTTCAGCATCAGTTTGTCGGTAGAAATGCTTTGATATCGGCAAGAATGAGGTGTGGTGTACGTCATCATCTTTTTTCACCTAAGCAGCTAAAAAAAATCTGGCAGATTTAAAATCCAGAGCGAGACGCCATCCTGGAATTAGACAACCAGCGTTAAAAAGATGAAATACCTGCTGATAGTTTTAAAGGAGCCATAACAAACCCCATGGAGTGACAGTTTTATCACAAGTTCATCGGGGCGAGTGCTTGCGAGCCTCTTATCGGATCACACTTACACTGTCCGTGCATGTTTGTCCACATAAGCACTTTTATGCACTACTTGTTGGTGTTAATTAGGTCGCATTATGAGAAAACAGAATCCGCAAACTGGGAAATTAACATGCTAAATTTAACATTTTAATTAGCAGAACTGTTAATTTGTATATTCTTGTTTAGGCGAAACAAAAAAGACCTGCTAATGCTTGTATGGCTACAGGGCGATTGGTGCAGGTTATCGCATTACACTGGAACATATAAATCCTAATTAGCTTATCCAGAGCAATAAACTAATAATGAGCATTTTTTTCTACTTTTTAACACCACATTAGGTTGGGTTGACTTACAAAACTAATCAGCAAACTTCCATAAAAAATTACATATATTAGCTCACTCTAATTCATTTATACATAGATTTTAAATTTATTTGGAGAAAAACAAAAATGTGTTTTTTTTTCCACATGTAGTACTGTATGTGCACGTTTTAATAAATGAAACACTGGAAAAAACTAAGCTAGAAATGTAATTCATGTTCTGTTCCAAAATCTGAGTAAGTTAAAAACAATTATCACCATAAGCTACAAAAATTATACAATGTTTTCAAACGAGTCCTAATAAAATAGTGATCCAAAGAAGAAAACATACAGTAATTCAAAAAGCAAATGATCACTTTGTCTTTTGCAAAAAAGAAGAAAAAAAAAACATTTTCACAGTAATGTAAGTGAACTTCATTCTCAAAATTTTAAATTTTTTAACTACATTAAAAAAAAAAAGCTTTTAAAGTTAAAAGCACAACTTCCACCGCCATGACTTTTTTACAGTCATATTTATCACACTAGAAAATTATTGAGCATTTTTACTGAGACACATTATGGACATTATTAAACAGAGACTAATGTTTTCGAGCCTTTATTTCTGTTGATTGTCAATGTCAATGTCAAATTTATTTATATAGCACCTTACAGCAGACAAGACCGCACCAAAGTGCTGCACAAAAACAACAACACAAAAACAACAACACAATGACAAAACAGAACACACATCATTTAAATGCCAAAGAGTAAAAATGAGTTTTAAGAAGCGATTTAAAATGGTCCAGGCTGTGGGCAGATCTAATCTGGAAAGGTAAGTTATTCCATAAAACAGGAGCAGCAACAGAAAAAGCTCGATCTCCTTTCCTCTTAAGTCGAGTTCGAGGAACTGTAAGTAATAACTGATTATTTGATCGTAGCGTTCTGGACACAGACTGGAAATTTAAAAGGTCCCGAAGATAAGGGGGGGCTAACCCATTTAAAACTTTAAAAGTTAACAAAAGAATCTTAAAATCTATTCGATAAAAAACAGGCAGCCAGTGTAAAGATGCCAGAGTTGGCCTTATGTGGTCATGCTTCCTGGTTCCTGTGAGAAGCCGTGCTGCTGCGTTATGGATCATTTGAAGTCGCTGAATCTGTGATTTTTCCATCCCTCTATATAAAGAGTTGCAGTAATCCAGTCGAGTTGTTATGAAGGCATGGATAAGTCTTTCAAAGTCCTTAAAACCGAAATAAGATTTAACTTTTGCTAAAAGCCGAAGGTGGTAAAAACTCGATTTAACGACAGAACTAACTTGTTTATGTAGCTTTAGAGAGCTGTCAAAAGTGAAACCAAGATTCCTAGCAGAGGTCTGATAAGAGCGAGCTAAAGAACCAAGAATCTGATCTGGATTTGTAGTCTGAAGTTTCTGACCAAATAATAGAACTTGAGTTTTGCTTTCATTGAGGTGAAGAAAGTTTTTTTCCATCCATAATTTAACTTCAGCTAAACAGTTTAGCAACAGCTGAAGAGAATCAGTTGTACCATTTTGCAATTTAAGGGGCAAATAAATCTGGATATCATCTGCAAAACAATGAAAGGAAATATTAAATTTTTGGAAAATTTTACCAAGAGGCAGTAAATACAAGATAAACAAAATGGGCCCTAAAATTGACCCTTGGGGAACACCATACTTTAATGGTCTGGCCCCAGAACAGGATTGGTCAAGATGAACAGAAAAGGTTCTGTTTTCTAAATAAGACTTGAACCATTGGAATACTGAGCCTCGCAGGCCAACACAGTGTTTTAATCTATGTAAGAGAATTTGATGATCTACAGTATCAAATGCAGAGCTCAAATCTAGAAGTAATAAAACTGCAATGTTGCCTGAATCAACTGTTAAGAGGAGATCATTATACACTCGGAGCAAGGCAGATTCAGTGCTATGAGCAACTTTAAACCCAGACTGGAACTTCTCAGTTATATTATTGTCTTTTAAAAACATTTCAAGCTGAATAAAAACTAATTTCTCAAGAATTTTGATTGTGGGTTTTGCTTCCAGCCAATGAAAACACGACATTTAAGATTAGAATATTATATCAGACCAATGAAACATGCAGAAGCCTAGATTTTTGCTTTTTTAATACAGAAATCTAGGCTTAATTTAAAGTATGTTTAACACCGGTTTTACGGTTGCCATTTTCAAAATGTTGTTTTAATCTGAAAAATAAAAAATTGCCTCATTGGCATAAATTTTCTAACTTGTTGAATATGATAGTATAAGAGCAGATTTTTGAACAGTGTCTACACTGAGTTCCCTGGATCTTCTGGGGAATCTGTGTAGAACCAAACAGGCATTTTAATAAACAGAGCTAACAGAGACTTGACACAATGATAAAGGTTTAAGGTTGTATTTTGAACACGCTCAGCCGAACAGGCATGCATAGATGTAAGAGTGGAATGCAGACTTCATTAATACACCTGATTTTCCCTGGCTTTAAACTTAGTCTAAATATCAGCAGTGATATCAGCAGCTGGTTTACTGCTGTTTCCACATTTCACTTTTGCCTCACTCCATTTCCACTAAGCCTTAAATGTAAGCTGAAAAAGCAAAAAAAAAAAAAGCACAACTAGTTATTAACGGAATTATTAGCCCGACACAGCTAATGACTCAATCATGTTAATTTTTACACTAAACTCAGACAAAATATGTTTTGTTTTTAATTTTTTGACAGCCTTTTTAAATTAGATTCATGTCTGCAGATAAAACTATATTTCAGTAAGAGATACCCACAACTGTGAATGCAGACTTGCATATTTGTAACAGAAACAGAAGAAAAAAAAATCACCCAGTGTCTGTCAACCAACATTTAAACAGCAGAGAGTACATGAACATAGAAAACAGTATGTGACATGGCTGAAAAGTTAATATTAACTCTAGGGATGTTGCGCCTCATGAGAGTAGATGTCACACCATCATCTAGAAGCTATTTCCTGTCAAAGTGAAAGTCTGTCTTAGGCAAACAATTGAACTTCAACAGTGTCATCCTGCTATTGTCAGCAGGTGACATCATCCGATGAAGTGCAGCAAATGTGACGTATTATTAAGAGCCACTGATATGAATGTGTGTATTAAGACTGGCACGCCATGAGAACATGTTTTGTTATTCTTGCTTTTAAGTAACAAAGTAGCTCTTGAAACGGTAACCTACTTTTATGGTAGCGTTGACTTTATGGCAAACACCATGAAGGTTGAAAAGTATTGATGAAGACTCACTAGACTGAATAATGGACGTTGTGTAGATAGAAAAGCTACCAGAGATGAACAATCTGTAAAGTCTGGGAGAAAACTGTGACTTGAAGTTAGCCGTTAGCTGCTAATGATGGTGAAGCTGGCAACCAGTAAACTAAAGCTTGTAAGAGTTTGGACCGTCTTTGATCATCTCTAGTTTGAAATCTAAAATCGTCCAACTGATGCAACCTGGAATGGACAATGCTTACATTATGTTCCTTGTCCTGTTGTCATCAGCCCCGTATCATGTGTCATCCCGTCTTGTGACTTGGATTTATTGTCGCACCCTATGCCAACTTCCTGTCAATTCCTGTAAAACTGTAGTTCTTTTAAACAAGAAACGATGCGTCCAAAGATACTTCATGCTAATCTCTAAAGAAATACAGTGAAGGTGATTTTTAGAACTAAGCAGCAGCAATGGGAGAAGAAAAACAAAGAACAAAGGCACATGAACACACCAGCCTAATCTTTTGCTCCCTCCTCAGATTCTGTATACGATTAAAGTTGGGTTTCTGGCTGAGCCACTTCAAAACGTTAGAATTACTCCCAGTCTGAAGAGACACATTGGTGGAATTAGAAGAAAACCTTAAACCTAGATTTGCCAGGGGCATCTTTGCACAGCCTGAACATTGGGTTCTGCCTGACCTGACCTCTACTGCACTTGTGCCGAGTGTCTGTCTCTGAGCGGCCATGATTCGTTCTTCTCCGTTGTCCGGCCTGTTCTAGCCATTATCTTCTGTCTGTCTGTGGCACATGCAGCGTCTCGTCTTTCCATGATGGTTCCTCCTGTTCTTTCTCTAGCAGATTGAGTTTCTGCTGACTGGAACCCAAAAGTATTTGTCTTTGGGTTCAAATTTCAGGATCTATTCCAGAATCCTTGTTTCTTCATCTTGGAAGAGGTTTCAAGAGAGCACTAGACATCGGACCAGGATTATAACGGTTCTGGGTTTTTCATTATGGTTTAGTTTTATTTCATTGTCTCTTTTTGTTTGTCTAGTTCAGTTAGTTTTGATTGGCTCTCAGAGTTTGTTTGATAGTTTTGATTAGTTATTAGTGAAATATCGTTAAGTTTTATTTTAGTTTTTACTAGCTATATTAGTAGTTTTAGTTTTTTCATGCTTTGGTAAATTTTCAGGTGCAGAATTCAAAAAGGTCAAAGTATTGTATTGTGGTTATGTATTCACTGATTGTATAATGAATACTCAACAGAACATACCATTTTCAAAAAGTTGATTCAAATATTTAAAAAACCATCTGACTCGGGTGTTCTCTCCACACTTTTGCGCCACCAGTTGGAGAATGTAGTGGCGTAATTTTCCAACAACTCACTTAAACTGTTTGTGCAGAGAAAGAAATCAGTTCTAAAGGCTAATGCATAGATTCGTGAACTTGAAAATGAATTATAAGGTATCATGTTGTAGTTTTACAAACATATGATATAGTTCCAGTTAGTTATTGTTTTTCCCCATTATTTACCATTAATGTCAGTTTTTCTCAGTTTTAGTTAGCTATAATAAACTTGCCTCGGACTCCTTCCTTCCCCTCAATGGTACTGTACGTGGGCGTAATTTTAAATTTTTGCATCTTTCCGTATTACTTCGTCTCCTGCCCATTTTTTTTCTGTCATCTGCTATTTTCTCACAGCACCATTGAGTTAAAGGATTATGCCTCCTCACCGCAGCAAGAACAGTTCGTGTGTTTGTTGCATTTATCGAGGTGGCGACTACATCCAGACACACGCACTAGTACATCCATGCCAGCCACTCACTGCAGAAATTGACTGCCTTAATTTTCATGGGACAGGGGCAGAGAGTTAAAAAAAAAAATAGACACTCCAGTGCTGGGGGATTCCTGCTAATTGCGTACACCCCTCCACCTCCGTCCCTCCCTCGCTACCCTCCTTTCTTTTGGCTCGATTAAAGCCAGGCCACTGTCTCTCTTTCAAGTCTGCTTTTCTCCACACAAACATTTACTGAAAGCTATTCTGTCCTTCCCGCCATCTGATGCACATCTCACCGCTCTTCGTTTGTGGTGTCGACGCCCCCGGCGGACCGACATGGGCACAGTTTCTAGGCAAAAGAAAATCGTGTTCTGTGCTGCATTAACTTGTGTTCCTCATGTCTTGTCTTTGGGTTTTACAATGGGTATAAAGCTTGACATTTGAAACAGGATATAAAACCAAGTGACTGTTTGAATCAAATGAACGGAGCACAGATGGAAATAACTACAAATCCGAGCCGTTCTAGGGGCCCCGTCCTACTTTGTTCTCCTCTTATGACGGCAGGTGAGACCCTTTTGCCCTTGTCACTCGGTGTGAACTGTTTTTATGACAGCGTGCCTTTAATCCAGAGAAAAGCCATTAAGTCACTGTCGTTTACATCTATTATATAACCGCCAAATGGCTCCAGCAGCCTCTCTCCGCAGCAGACGTTATTACACTGAACTATGTCGAATGACAAAGAACATTGAAGCGATTTCGCCGGCTGCAGCAAATGGGCATAACTTGGTACCGCTTCAAGGACAAAGAGGGACGTTACGCATAGTTTCAGGGAACGGCATGAAAGGTCTCAGCTGTCAACAGCTGTATGAAAACAGAAGTACGCCATAATCAATACCAGCCTTAAGTGGCAGCAGCAACCTTGTCTGCAGCAATCGTTGTACTACATAGTGCAATTTGTTTCTACGAGGTGGATGTCTCTTGTTTAAGCGCTGTGAGATGTGGAGCATGTGCCTGCCAGCTCACATATGTTTTTCAGTGAGGTAACACAAACACGGTGGTGAGCGTTCTGTGCCAACATCTCGCCAAGTTTAGCTCCTTCCCGATGGGGGAAAAAAAAAAAAAACCTGTGCTGCTTACTGGTATTTTTTGACTCATGTAAGAAAAAAAAGGGGAAGCTTTACATTAGTGGTTTGAGAATTCATCAACATGGACAAAGTTCAACCATCTTGTAGTAATTATCGTTTTTGGGGGGAAAGGAGCAGCAGAACTTTATGTCTACCTCTCTGTTGGGTTCTGTTTGTTGGGGTGAATTTTTGTTTGGTTTGGCTACGAGTGACAGCGCTCCGGGTCGAGAGCACATTGTTCTGTGGAGGAGAGGCTGTGTCATCTTGCAAGCTATGCGAGATCAATACTGAACAGGAAGTGAAACTAATACCTTGCCCATGTTTAGTCCTGCTTCCTTTGCTCAGCAAAGTCAGCTTCAGGAAAGACGAGTCATCCTGTGCAAAGCCGACGGCAGCAGCTTGCTTTGTACCAGAATAATGATACTCTTGTTTCTTCCTGCTTAAGGCGAATTAATGCTTTGCGACCGGTTTTTAAAAAGAAGATGGATTCTGTCTGAGGTTGTTTGGCTTCATAACACCAAACATTTTCTAAAACTCCATTGAACTTAATTTTTTTAAATATTTATAAGTTCTACAGGTACACCAGCAAACCTAATTATGGACAGTATTAGATGTTAGAATATTTAATTAAATCATAATAACTTAAAAGAGCGGAGTTATGCAAGATCAACTTTTATGAACTTTGCATCATGTTATAATGAGTGTTGCCTTGATTATTTCATGCATGTTTGAGAAATCCTTTAATTGCCATGGCAACCATTCAGTTGTGCAATGCACCTGGTTGGACCTAGCTCCATCTTCTAGGTGCAGCTCCACCTGAGAATTGCAGTTTCCATGCTACTGAGCTTCCACCTCACAGAGCAGCTCTCCCCTGTGACTACCTCACTCTTCTCCTTCAGACTAGCCAGCAGAAATTAGCAAACTCCTGGTGGAACTGCACATCTGCTGAGCTTATTATGCAAGCTACTTCTCATTGCAACGCTGGTAAAAATGTTGTTAAAGGGAGAATAGAGGAGCCATGTTGCGATCACTTCCTGAAGGCAAAGTTTCATGAAGAGAAGGAGTTTAAAGAGATAGAGGCCCAATTTCATGGCATTAAATTATGAAGTCATTAATGGTTCTTAAGTCATATTTGATATAAACATAACATTTTTATAACAACTCAACAGTTACTTGACTGTGCTATAAAATGGTACAATGTGCCTGGAAAATACATAATACTGCCCCCTTTTGAAAGTAATACTTTCAAGCAATATTATTCTCATTTTGGTAGCATATCTTACCCGCACATTTTGATTATTAGCTGAAAAATGTTGCTCATGCTAACCGTTAATTCACAACTACAACACCAGATAGAGCCAAATCCAAAACATTTTTGGTAAACCTACTTTAGTTCAAACTGCCAATTTTATTGAAAACATTTTCACGGCAAAGAGTTTCAGAAGATGAATATTTCCGAAAACAATTGTATGTATTAAAACCCACAAGTGATTTGACTGGTAAATTATGTCAACTCCGTTTCGTTTTGATCATTTTTGTGGAGAGGCCAATCATCTTTTCAAAGACGAAATTAAAATTCTCACCAAGGACATGCAGATGAGATGCAGGGTTCTGAATAAACAGATGTGTACCGCCTCCTTTAGTGCTATGCAGAAAAGGACAGGACTGCACACAGTTTTGCAAAATGCCATTAAGATTAGAGCAAAACGATCAAAAACATTTTCCAGTGGGAAAAACAAGTTTACATTTTAAAACCGTGTCTTGATTTTTAATAAAAAGAAGCCTTCTATGGCGTCTCAATTATACAGATATGTTAGAATTGAAATGTGACTTTTCTATGCAGCACAGAAAAACATGGCAGTTCTACAGGGTAAAAGTGATTGGTAACTCCTTACCATCGCCAGTGATAAAGGCAGAAAATGAAAAGAAAGTAAAAATGTTTACGACCCATGAACACTCCAGACATACCATTAATTATTTGTTGCTCCGTATCTGATATAATTTATGATGGTATGGGGCAACACATACCATCATACAAAAACCAACACAAAGCCTTTGTTGTGACAGAAAAACAAGCTATGAGTTCTCTATAAACATACATACTAATAAATTGTTTATTCAATCAAACATCTTGAAACTAAGGAAATTGGTTAATTTAAAAACGCTATTAGTTGTGTTTAAAACCAGAAAGAAATTATTCCCAGTTAATTTACAAAGTTCCTTTGCCTTAAGCTCAAGTGACAGAAATAACAGAAGGCAGTATGATTTCAAAAGTAAAACTCTGCGGACTACTATATCACAAATTGGCCTTTCAGAGTATGGAGGACAGTTTGAAGAGGAGTTGAAAAAAATGCTCAACTATAAATCAATTCAAAACAATTTATAAGAAAAAAAAGTCTTATAAACTCCTTACTTAATAATGAGGAGAATATTATATCGTTTGCAACTTACATTGTTGTTATGTTGTTGATTTAATAAATATGGCCCTGTAAATGTATTTATTGGGAAATACATTCTCTATATCTGTAGATGCAGCAGATTTTACTTTGTTCTGCTTCCTTTTCACTCGTGAATAGTAAAAGTTTTAAGAGAACATGCTCGTAAATCGAGTGAATAAACTCACTGATTAACTGACTATTGCGTAGCTGATATTTAAATATATATTTATATGTTATCAGCGTGTAGAGTAAAATGGACTTTAAAAGTAGCCAACAAAAAGAACAGCGTGTACCAACATAGTTTAATTGCCGAGGCATGTATGTGTCATACAGCAGAAACCTTTGGAGTCATGTCTGCCTGATTATGTTACAAAATGGGGGCGTTTGCTCTCTGAGTTTTAAACATAGGGGAGCAGTTCTTTCACTTGTTCTATTGTTCAGGCACCTAAAAAATATGAGTCTGATAAGAGAAGCCTGAGGACAAACACAAGCAGTTTAGACACTGAGACGCTGCTCTGAGATTAAGGGAATAAAAAAATCATTTCTATTGCCGTTAATTAGTGGGGAACATTTAGTAGTACATTTCAATTTAAAAGCAGGGGGTAAAATCAAAACATCACAATTTTTATTATTTTGTATTTTTTCTAGTAATTTTATTTCGATGTGAATTTGGGAAATGTGTGAAAACATAAAAGTCTTTACCTTCATTTAAATAATAATAACAATACTATATATTTTTAGAGTGAATCTGATATTGAAGTCACTGATTTCACATGTTAAGAAATGTGAAACATGACCAGTAAATGCTCTTTGTAGTAATTAACAGGGGAGTGTTAGTCTGGACAGTCAAAGAAATTTGATCTTTGATTGTTTGGGAAAAAAAATAAAAAATAAGACCAAAATTTAAAGGCAGCAATTTATCAGTAGAGTCTTGGCTGATTCTTCAAAAGTACACAGCAGGCTGTGGAACAGTATGTCCCATCTTCTTGTGTGTGATAAGGATTCAAACATGCAGATGAAAGAGTGTGTGTCTGTGTGGGGGAGAGAGAGGTGCAGGGGCGCTGCTTAAGTAATCTGAAAGCCAGAGTCAGTGTCAGGGTTTTCTGTACATGCAAACACGTGAGTTGTAATAAATGATTTTATGGTGTTATTTTATTTATTTATTTTTATTTTTTTACAAAATACCCTTCGAATTTGCTATAATATTAGAAAAATGTGTTGTGAAAGTGTCTAAAATTGCTTGTCAAGTACATAGAGCAAACATGTCCAAGCTGTATTTTAAAGTGACAACCATTAAAGTAGGGGAACCATTTTTCAGATTAGTTGTGAAGAATTCATCAATAAAATAATCGTCAACTAATTTAGTAATTAACACTCAAAAAAGGCTATTTTGCAGAAGGAACATATTAAAAGCACTAATTAAGTGATAAATATATACTTTTTACATGTAACATAAATAAATTCCTCTGTAAATATGTTTATTCCTCAAGTGGCAGTTTTAACATCAGCTGGTTAAAACTCTGTAAAAAAGCTGCAGATGCATATTTTGCTACAAATGGTCAAGTCTACATTAAAAGAATGCAGCATCATTCCATTTTAGGTAATAAAATGGGTTTTTTTATGTATTTCTATAAAAAAAAGGTTTAAGTAGTAAAAGAAAATCAGCAGGATGTGTCATTTTTAAAAATCTGATTAATCAATTACTAATTTAACGGTTAGTTGACGCCCTATAGGTGTGATGTAGTGAGATGCAGAGTAAACATTTCTAACACAGTATTGAGCCCTGCAGTGATCAGTGTTTGTGCTGACACATGACCATAAATGTTACCTGTGTTTACATTAACAAATGATTTCGGACAGTGGGAATGATTTGGGAGAAGAAGTCTGAACGGTAAATGTCTGACACAGCCGCTTTTTGTGAGGATTGTGTGAATGTGTGAGCGCTCTCCTGCCTGTGAGACTGACTTGTCATGTCTTGCATGGAGGTGGTTTTGGGACATTTCGGTGTCGGTGTGTGCGTACGCGCCCGGTACTGTACGGTGATTTGTATGTGTGTGTTGACGCACGCCTCTCCTCTGCCCAGATGGCTGTGCTCGGAAGCTGGAGCTTCAGAGGTCTGTTTGCCAGCGGTGAATACTGATCAGAGATCACTGTCACATCTATAGTGCACACATGCACGCAGGAACTAGTCATCTATCTTGAAGCTTGCACACCTCCACTTTCCACATGGTCAAAGTACTAATTCCCACCGTCACTACGTGTCATCCATGCTGATGCCTTCGGGCTCTGCAGGTCATGGCTGCAGCGCCGATCGTTTGGTTTTCTGTCACGCCAGACCGTTGACACTTGGCTGTAACAGGACAGCTTTATGTTGCTTTTATGGTCGTTAAATCAAAAAGTTTAAAACGAAAAAGATTACACTGCTGTGGACTTGGCTTGTGGGTTTAGGAACTGATACTTTGCCTTTTTTTGGCTGGCCGGGCCATTTTCACTCCAGTCTCAACTCTGAAACTTATAAGTCATCTTAACCTAAAAGCAATGACATATCTATACAAACTAAAAAAAAGATACTACCATTTAGTGTCTAACCATGATTGTGTAGAACAAGATCTTGGATAGTAAAATGCCACTAAATTTTAGAATGTCAGCCGGTTTTCCCTTAGTGTATTATCAGCCTGGCGGACCACCAGATTTGACTTCCCCCACACCATGCTAAGTGTTTATTTTAAATATGTTTTTTCAATACAGCATTAACAGTGACAGTAAAGACTAATTAGGCTAGGTTTATACTTGGTGTGTTGAACTGGGCATGAGGGGGTGCACACCGATTCCGACTGTCGGCCTCAAGCCATTAATTCCAAATTACAATTTCTGCTTATGCACCTTAAAATTTTTATAACTTTTAAGATTCCTTAGCACAAAACACGGTGGGCCGCTGGTGCTCTGCACTACAGCGCCCCCTTCCAGCAGGCTTAACAGGTTCTCTGGGGGAAAACTTGTGTCAGCATATGACAACTAGTAGACTAAGTGTAATCTCTCATGATGAACTCCAAGATGAAGATGTCTTTATAAAAATTTATATTTTTGACAGATTGTTTAAAATATTATTGCACACACAAGATTAGCTTCAGAAAAGTTTTCATCCACACAAATCCAGCCCTGAGCGTTGTTCTAAACACGCCAGACTCAGAGGGCAGTGTAGCGCAAAGCTAAAACCTATCAGCCAATCAGATTTCTCCCAAAGAACCACATCTTCCTGTTAGAAATTAAACGTGGCGCCAGGATGTGGACAGATTTAAAGGTTGTACTACTTTTAAATTGTGTATTGGAATATAAAATTAACACAAGACAATGTTGATTGGAAATTATGTGAAAGCAAGTATGTGAATATATTGCCACATTAATTGTCTCAGACTGTAATGCGCAGGATCCTAAATCTTTGCTGTCCAATGTAGACATGCAAACACGAATACGGAGTTTTCTCAAATCTCCACTGAGTTTTTCTAAATAAACGTTTTTAGTGAGATTAAACAGAGTTTACGTCAGGATGAAAGGCTGAAACAGGTAGAAATGCATTTGATTTCCCAGATATCCGGCTACATGTGGACCAGGCCTGATAATGTGACGTAAGACTGATGTGCCGACAGAGTTGACTATAAAGACAACTTGACAGGCTAAGTGGCAACGCTGTGATAAGAAGTCTCCACCCCTCTTAAGTCCTTTATATGTTTGCATTTTGGTACTTGGTAGAAAAAACAGTGAGAGTGATGGACCACGTACCACGATTTGGAAACTGCATAGAGAATACTGCAAATGGCTAACAATTACCTGCTAATGACTGTGGCAGCTTCAAAGCCTCTTACTGCCCACATTTCACTATTTTAATAAGTATGGACTGCATTTTCTCATATCAAGTAAAAAAAAATACTCCAACTGGTGAAACCTGAAAAGGCACTGTAGATTAATTGCACCTTTTTTCTGTTAGTAAAAACACAGAAATATCACTTTCAGTTTATTTTGGAATAAAACTGCCTTAAATCGCATAATTGCAGCAGTAGGCAGGTAGGTTGAGCCTGAACTGGATAATTCTACACTGATTAGCATCTTGGAAACTTGTTTTGTGGTTTGTGAAATTGTTTTTCTAATCATAAAAAAAAAAGCATCCTTTGTTTTCCCAAAAGTATTCCAAATATCTTGTGTCAGATATTGTCTCATCTCATGAGCTGGATAAACTGTTGCATCTCCAGTTGTTGCGTAAATACTGATAAATGTGGAAACTTTCCTTCTTCAACATTCTTATGCGCTCAAAATATTATTCACACCTGAAAAATGATCCAAACATTTCTGTTCCTCATCGACTCATGTGGAGTTTTTCCAGTTATGCAAAGCAAAGTCATTTGAAGGTTACTTGTGTAAGTTATTTATGGTCATAACCCAGAGAGAAAATCTTTTAAAAAATCTGTAAGTAAATTTCTAAATAAATATATGCTGCTAGACAGAAATGAAAAGGTTTTTTTAAAACAGAAATGATTGCACAGTTCTCTAAGGCATCGTCATAAGCAGGAGAAGTTTGTTGCTGGTTAATAGGAGCAAGAAAGAAAAAAACAAAAACACAGATGAAACTCATCATCAGAGCATTAGTGAAGCTGACTGCAGTGTCGCTACATGCAGACGCCTTGTGGCAATTTTCAATCCAAAAAGTGAAACTTACGTCTTCTGACCTTGCCCTCCCCTAAAAAAATAAAATGCAAGTAGAAACCCGTTAGATAGCGGGTGAATAATGTAACATGATTATCTGTTTGCAAAATATGTCTCCATTTGCATAAAACTCAGTCAGTTAAAGCTTTTCTTCATTTTCCAGGCCAGTGCGAGCTGTACCTTCAGTTGGACATCATGTTCCAATGCCATGGATCCTGAGATTTTTTGTCGCACAGAGCAGCTTGCTCTGCTTTATTCCAAAAATCCAGAGGGGAGTAAATTGGGAGATGAAAAAAAAGAAAAAGAAAATCTAATCCTTTGTAAATGTAATTGTTGAGTCACCAGTGGTGATCAATAATGCCATCAAATTCCTGCATATACACACGATTTTCTGTAAACAATATCAGCATTTTAAAATCAAGGTCAACTAAGACAGAATACGATCATCATTAAATGGGCAACTAGCAATCCTCCTGTTTCTGAACGGTGTTTTTGGAGCCTTCAACCTTTCCTGTGTGACAAGCCGTTTAGGAAACAGGACCAAATTGTTCTGCTGCAAGGATCCAACCTGTCACCTCCACCTAATCAGCTCGCAGGCAAATGAATGCAAATTACTCTTCAGAGGACAAGCCACGTCAGTGTCCATCACACCTCGACACCCGACACTCTGGTTTAGTTAGATCGCACAATGCATCTGCTGAAAACACACACCGAACTGAAGTCCAACAAATACCTATAGTATATGTACACAAACACAACCCGGTGCTCATTCACAAGCAGACATAGTATTTTTGCTGTCACAGAATTCCAAGTAATGTTTAAGTAAAACACACACACACACACACGCCCGCCCACACACACTGAGAGAGGGAGAAAGAAAAACACCAGGAGTTGCAGTATTCTGTTCAGCCTTAGACAAAATGAAAGTGAGGAGGCAGCCGCATCACACCTCCAAATGGGCTTTGGGTTCTCTTAGGACTTACATTGGGAGCTTGGGGGGGGGGGGGGGGGGGGGGGGTTCGCTGCTCTCTTGTGGCTGTCAGCAATACTAATCTGTCTTCTCACACACATGCACCCCCCCCACACGCACACACAAGTGTGTATTAAAAAAACAAAAAACCACAGGCACCATTAAGGATCGATATGTTCTTAAGTCCTGTTTTTTGATGCAAGTAGACAGAAACATCCAGATAAGAACAGATGCCTGTCTCTCCTTTGCATGGGAGCACAGACACACTGTTCCCTGCACGCTGACGGTCTTTCTCTACTTATCATGCAGGAGCCCACCAATGCAACACATGCTCCCTCTGCATTCCGGCTGTGCACGGTCTCGACAGGTACACTCGCGTCGCTGCGAGGGTTTGCAATGCAACAATTTCTCAAGGTTCAGTTCCTCAATTGCTGGAAAAAAAGAAAAGAAAAAAACGACACAGGAACCTCTCGTGCCGCATACCAGACATAAACAAAAGAATGCACACTTTTGCACACATGCGTGCACACACACACAAATATGTTTTCACAGGAAAAAAAAAAACAACTCAATTTCTACAAGCAGAACACAGCTGCCACAGCTCTCTGTCTTCTCGAAAATGAAAAAGAATCAGTTTCCTGTCTGTGTCCGCTATATTGCCACATTCCTCTGAGCACAAATTGATCAAACTCCCGATTTGGCAAGTATGTGCAATGGAACGCATCCACGTAAACATCTGCCGTGCCTCAGAGTGGAAGTTGAAGTGGGCTGCATATGTTTTGCACAAGGGGGGTTCTCAGGTTTCATGAGGAAGGGAACCCCAAGGTTCTCCCAGTGATTGTTGTGTCGTGCACAGCGGAGAAGCAGCTCTCAGGAGCTTTTGATATATACTCACCGGAAGGCACAAAATGAAGAACTTTGTTGGTCTCCATGGCTGAGCAAGTGGTGGCAAATGCACACTTCCAAACCCAACCGCCTCCCCAACCCCCAAAAATCAACCCATCATGGTTGTGTTATCCTGTGCTGATGAGACTAAGATCACCTCTGCTCTCCCTTGCTCTGCTCTGTTTCTGACTGCCTCTCAGACACATGCAGTGACTCAGCCCCACTCTGCCTGCCTACTCGCGCTCTTGCCACTGGGTCCTAGTGCCTTTTTTTTTTTTTTTTTTTTTTTTATTAGTCAGCTTCTTCACTCTACCGTCCTGCTGTTTAACATCGCGGCGAAGCTCAGGTGGAGACGCACCTAGTCGACGTTTGGGGAAGATGTCATGTTGTAAGCCAACCCGGCTCTCCTGTTTGCCTTTGTTGAGTTGCGACTGACTCAAGCAGGTGAAAATGAAAGCGAATGCACCTCCTCTGCACTCCTCTCGTCCACCAACTGTGGCTCTGTCAAAATCCTAAGCTACAATTTGAAAACAAAGATCATAATGTTCAGGGTTTGCTCTCAAAACGCGAGCAGGCACACTTGGTTTCAGATGCTTGTTGCCTTCGTGTCTACATAACCCTAAGTGGCACAGAGATCTGATTTGTGCTGACACCTCTGCAAAAATTGCCAAAATATTCAGTCTTGCGTGATAACATCTAAAAAGAAGGGAGATCTGGGAACATGTGACTGTTTCTCTTCATCACTGGTTTCACTGTCTAAAAATTTAATTTTGAGTGACTCTTATTTGGAAAATATTCATACACCTGGCAGACTGAGGTTTCAAGTAATCAATAAATTTACCAGATTATTCCTTCAGGCCAGTAGTAATATTAAAGTTTTGAAGTAGTCCAGCCAGAGAACCTACTAAAGCGGAGGGAGCAGAGAATTGAGGATCTTACAGAATTCATCCAAAGTGCCGAAATCGGCTCTCTTTGACGTAAACGTGTGACGAGCATTGCATCATTGCTGAGCTCGACACCAGGCCCAGATCGAACTGTTTCAACAGAGATCTGTGCAATGTGTTGTGCGATTGGTCAGTAGTTTGTGATTTTTATGCAGAAATGCGCTCAGACTTCAATGTTGATATTTCTCTTCAACTAGTCCGCTTTCTCTATCCGGTTTTTGTATCGATCGGATGAGCATTTATCTGATACGGCGAGGGATTGTGTACTTTTGTACTTGTCTTTACAAAATAACTACTGTAATAATAAGACATGTGAAATGGCTAAAAACTTCTGCATGGAAATTGTAATGATGTTGTCCGTTCAGGCGACTGTCTGCAGAAAAATTGTGGTGCTTTCTCTGCGACTGTTTCGTATCCAAAAGAGAGGGAAGGAAGGAGGGGGAACCCTGGCGTGTCAGAGCGTGATGCATACTGAAGAGGGTGGGGTGCCTCCCTGGTGGTTTGTGAAGTTGTACGAAAGGTGTGTGCGAAAACCAAAGGTCTGCAACCACGTGACCACGCATTAACCATAGCATTAGCTTTGAGTTAAATATGTGGCAGCCTTTAGAGTGAAGAAGAAGGGCTTCCAACCCTAATTACCTGTAAAAAGTAGGTGAGTAATTATAAAAACAGTTTTGTTTTTGTAATGCCAATAAAGTCTGCATGGAGGTAATCCAATGATTTTATGCCCAAAGCAAGATCCGAAATATTCTTGGCACAAAGTCCAGCCTGCTCCCACTTCACCATTGACCTTCCCCCTTGTCACCAGTCCAGTTTGTGTCGTTTGTCATGACGAGGAGATTCAGGATCTCATCACTGCTGCTTTTCGCTAATGTTTACAGGGTTTCCCTCAGTGCTTTATAAACCTGGCGGGCAACCAGGCTTTACTTGTGCCCCCATCAGGCCAAGAGTTGCTTATTTTTTTAAGTCTCTTTAAAATCTTTGCACTTTTTAAGACTTTATTGTTGGTGTTCAGGTATTAATCTTCCAATCTTTCAATAGCACATAATTATCAAGTGATATTTTCAAATCTCTTGTCAATTTTAAACATTTTTTAACTCAAAAAGACGACAGGCCGATGAATGAACGACTGTCCTAGCGCACAACCACCAGGCTTAACAAGCTTTCTGGGAGAAACTTTGGGTTATGTCGGCTACTTCAGGCTATGACCTCCAGCAAGTGCTAGAGCGGTTCCCTGCTGAGTGTGAAACATCCGCGATTAGAGTTAGCTCCAACTCTAAGGTCATTATTCTCAACTAGAAATTGGTGAACTGCCCCCTGTGAGGGGTCGGGGGTCAATCTGAGCCTCAAGTTCATGGGAGAATAAGAGTGATGGTTGGGTGGAATAGGAGACTGACAGATTCAGGATTTGTCTGCAGAAAGGATGTGCCGATTACCGTTTTCTGGCCAATCTTTAAAAAACCTGACCTGCTGATAAAAGCTGATAGCTGTCTATTTTTATGAATTGACAATGTTAGCCATTATAAGACCCCAATACACCTTCAATGTATCTTATTTATTTAACAAAAATAAAAAAAAAACAATACCCGTGAAACAAACTCATTTTAGCCACACGGGTTATAAATAAAACGTTTAGAGCATTTCCGTCCAAACTACTAAAATAAACTACCTAAAAATTAAAATCTTTTTTAGTCTTTTTCACATTTAATTTTTTTTCAGCCCTCTCCTACAGCTGAGCAAAAGGGTACAGTGGCTAATTATCAGACCTTTGCAGAGGTAGCTAAGATTGGTGCGTCACAATTACCACCTGTTTTTGCAGACAAGGCTTACAGAACAGAAGCAACCCTTTTAATTGTAAGTGTGAGGAATCTGCCTGTACTGAATTCAGGCGTTACACGGTTCTCAAAGTTAAATGGTGAGAAACAGTGGACAACTCCAGGCACTGTCCATGGTGCTAGTTCAACCCCCAGGTCATTTGCAGTGGATAGAGCTGCAGGAGGACATTTCAGTCACAACAGTAGCCATCTTCTGCGTATATCAGACACAAACTGTTCGTACAAACCAACAAATCCTGTGACCTGGAAGACAAATGATGTAGCATCTGAGACGAACACCGTCGGAAACCGTCCCTTGTTCAGGTACAATGAGTAAACCACCATGTAGGCTTGACTTGTCATTTGAGTTCATTTCATAGTAAGTGTCAGAGTTCTGAAAGTTTGGATTTATTGGTTTCGAGTATGACCAAATGTACAAATGGCAGCTAACGCATATATGTTTACAAGAGTTTAAACGTCAAAGCAACAACTGTTAACAGATCAATCCAGGTCTTTATCTTGTAAATTTGTGGTGAAGTTCTGTATACGTGCGACAGGATTAAGCATTGCTGTACAAGTTCTGATGTGAAATGTACCATGATAGGTGAGCAACGTGATTTATGAGAGGCTGTTTTGTGACATACTGAATAAAGAAGTGTGAGATCTGAGCGCGTTCCTGCTTTGTTAATCAGCAGACATCCCACAATATAAGAGAAATTACATATTTTTACACTTGAGTGATTATACTAAATAACCGTTCAGTAGCTGTTTCCACTGACCATATAATTGCTTTATTTAACATTTAGAAAATAAAAATTAAAAAAACTTGTTTTTCAAGGAAACGTTTTGGCGATGGCATGAAGTGGTTTTTTGGCTGTATCAAAATTGGTTTATTTCGCAAACCTACGCTGGAAACACTTTACACATCACAAGTCACATGAACAACAACCAGTTGTTGCCACTGCTGCAAACTACAAAGAAGAAAATGACAGGAAGTAGTTGGAGGATCATGGCGCAGCGTGTTTTTTAATGACATATTGCGCGAACAAACTTATCTATATGATTTTAATTACATTTCTTATTTAATGGAGAAAAACATTACTTTTCAACATTAGCGGAATATTGAGTTTTGCACACATTTGTAATGAAAACACAATCACTGTGTGCATTTGTATAACAAGGAGACTAATTTCTGTGACTTAATTGCCTAACTTTTGAATGCAATTAGGCCTGAAATTCTCCATATCAGGGCTACAATGTTCGATTTAAGCTTTTCCATCAGGATTAACTTTATGAAGCTGATGGTATTACTTTTTGTGACCAATTTAATTGAAACAGTACAGGCTTAATCCTTAAAGTATGAAGTTGTTGGTTCTAACTCATTAACTAAATTTTTGATCCTATTTAGTTCAGATGATGGAGAACTATACCTTGTTTATAATAACTATGCAGACGACAGAAGAATCATTGAAATTATGTTACATGTCTTGCAGACTGTTGGTGGTTTTTCTCCTGCCCTTTTTTTCATGTTTCTCCTCAGGTTCAAAATGCAGGAATTTTGAAATTTTAAGCTCTGAATGGGTAGAGAATTTGAAAAGACCAATTAAGATCCAGGTCTACCCAATGAAAAAGCCTCACCTGTGGCTCTGGGCTCTCCTTCTGCTCCTAGCAGATGAATGCGGAGTACGGCAGTGCTGCTGCTGTGGAGCATTGTCTTTTGTTTAAAAGTTTGTTGTGGGAGTTTGAGGAGTAGGTATGTTTTTCACACAGAGGTTCGTTTCTGTTAGATGCGCTAGATAAGTAGGCTGGTGCCACAGATGTAATGTTTTTAGCCAACCTTTTTGTTAGCTGAGGATATCAGGGCTTTTTCTTTGTTTTTCCATTTAGAATAGATGTGAGATAAGCCATTTTTCATTTCTTTGATTTGGCACAATCCAACAATCCCTTTGTCCCCCACAGTTTATAAAACCGTTTGAGACTCTTTTTTTTCCTTTTATGCACCACAGTACAAGATACAGAGCCACAATACATTAGCGAAAAAAGGCGAAAAAAAAAGAAAAGGCTGTGCTGTGGATATATGAGTGAACATGTGTTGCTGTGTGTGAGGTTTTTGTTTTTCCTTCATTTTACAAGAACTCAGTCAATTTTTTGTGGTTGTTCTGTAAGTCTCCCTCTGTCCAATCACTGGTCTTAATGGCATACATTGAAGGATAATAGAAATATAGCATTCAGTGACGTGGGGTTGCAGTGAGTCGCCATTGTGGCTTTTAAATCTGGTCAGAACCAGAAGGATCTGCCTTCTCTAGGTGACACAAACAGAGACAGGGAGTGTTGCCAGGGAAATAAACATGAACCAATCAGCAATGTGGTCATGCCTCTATCAAGCGCTCCAGTAACAATCGTTTGCTACAAGCTTTCCAAGGAATTTGGGTGAAGATGGTAACTTCATCCAAAAAGGTTTTAAGACTTTGGTGTTGAGTTTTCCACTTTTTCTAATTTCTTTCCAATAAAAGAACACAACATGACATTCAACTTCATAACTTTGTGTCACCACTTGACCATACCCCACTTTTATTAACAAGTCATTATGTACAAGATATCCATAATGGAATGGGTCAGACTCAGAAGGAGGGGAAGTAGTTATTGTTTTTCAAATTTATCTAATTAATTTTTTTTTTTTTTTTTTTTGGATAAGCATTGTCACACACCATGAGTGCAAATACAACACTCTGTGAACTAGAGGCTAATTCAAGTGTCCTCACCTAACCTATGAAACTCAGCTCAGGTGTAATGATAAGCACACTCTACTGAGACATCAAACAGCATATTGCAGGACATGATTTTTCCAAATATCAATAAGAGCAAATGATCAAATAAACTCAAGAAAAACAAGCCTGCAGTGTTGCTTACCAACCTGCCTGAAGGGCCAAAATGAGGTCTGGAGACTGAAGTTACATTCGTTTCTCTCACAAAACATAAAAAAGAAAAACATCATGTCTCATTATTGCGGTGGCCTATGGGGGATCTTCAGGTGGTTTCAGTGAGTTATAAATTTATCTGGAAAGAAAAGGTGATTACCAGAAATGAAGTAAAACCTGAAAAAAAACTCCTAAGATGCCCTCATTTCTCTGAAAGGTTTTAGATTTTTATTTTAATTTTTTGCTCAAGTTTTACTTCAATAGTGAAATGCAGTCAGTTAGACTTGCCTACACCCTACAGACATTAAACCTGTTCTCTGACATGGTGCTGTTTGGTTAAAGTATTATGGACATTAATTGTTCAATACATGCAATAAAAATACATCAAAAACCTGTGCTGCTCTGTGTGATCCAGCATGTACAGACAAATACTGTATATTTAAATCGAACACAACATTTAATCATTGCTAAAACCTAACCACCACCTACGTTTTAGCTTGCAGAAAAGAAAACATGTCAGAACATCTGGAGATGATAAAGGAAGAGCTGTCATTCTCTACATTCATGAGTCATATTTAGCAACATGAGAAACAAGTTAACATCAATCCCAATGAAATATGAACTTTTTTGGGGCTTTTTAGGTTGCTCCAGCTCTTTGCGTAACGTAGCGTTGCTAGTCTGGCCACCAACAGTCAACCTCTATCAACAACACTCTGTCTTTGTGTTAAATGTGGATCTAAAGAGCTTCATTATGGAGTCTCTCCAACAGATTCCTTCACTGAGATTATACTTCCTGCCCTCCATCTGAAGTGACCACTGAGGTGCCAAAATGTAATGTTTATTGCTTGTTTCATGATTGATGACTCTATAATGTTTTTATGATGTTAAATACACTAAACTGCCTTGTTGCTGAAAATTACTTTACAAATAAACTTGACCTAAACTTGTGCGTCATCAAAATCCTGTTGCTAAAACCTGCCTATTGCTTGCCTTTTATTTTGGGGTATCGGTGTTTAATACCCATTTAGATTTTTATTGGTTGATCTTCGGAAAACAGATATTCTTCTCCCTATCTACCACATAAAATCTCTATAAAATAGATGTAGTTGTACTGCGACAATATATGAATACTTTGATAATGTGCTGTATGTGGCTTTATTTCTGTTTGTCACAGTAAAGTGTTACCTTTGCTTCATCCAAAATATAATTCAACAATTTGCCATCATCTTATTTACAAAAACTATTCTAACTCTCCTCACAAGGTTGCCTTAAAAATATGATCCGTTTGCTGGAAACTATATTAAGTAGAATGCAGCCACGTTTAGAGCGGTGGAAATTATGTCATAACTGATTTGTAGTCTGGTACTGCACGGCGCAGTGCTGCTGCTCCTGCAGTGTATGTGCTGTCCTTTTGTCCTTGTGCCAGATGTCAGGATGTGGTGTGTACGACTCATTAGGATGTCAAAATGCTCCTGTACTAGTAAGTCTTTTTATTTGGTGATTTGGACGCCAAACGACCCATCTGCTCAGGTAGCTGCGTCTGCATCAGTTGAGGTATAATGGTGACACTGCGTAGACAATAATGAAGCCCAAACAGCCACGGCTATTGCCTCAGTGAGTCATCAATCAGTGAGGGAATCCTGCTCGCTCCTTTTGACTAGGGACAACCTGTATTAGAATTATGACTGAGTGTGTGTATGCGGTGACACGCTGTGTGTGCTTATGTTTCACCAAATCCTCGCTGTCTGGGTGTGTAGGCGGCTTTCTTGTCTTTCCGTCTATGGGAAGATGTCTATTTAGTCTCTCCAAGTGTGTCTATTAGCAGATGTAGCTGTCAGCCTTCCCGTCGGTGTGTGTGTGTGTGTGTGTGTGTGTGTGTGTGTGGGGGGGGGTGTGGGAAAGGGTCTGTCTGTTTTTTGTTTTTTTTGTTCAGTGCAGTCTTTGTTGTTGTTTATGCTGTAGTCTGGCACAAGAAGAGAGAAAGGCACAGTGATAATCACAACACTTGGGAATAACCAATGGAGGAATGAGGAAGGAAACAAAAGAATAAAGAAGGTGATGGAGGAAAGGAAGAGAAGGTCGAAGAGGAAAACGGGAGACGAGTGGAGGAATTGTTTCTAGTCAAGTTGCTGCATGAAGCCATCAGAACATAGTCTTCTGGGCTTCCCGTGCCGTGGATCTGTGTGTGTGGGCGTGGGTGTGCGTGTGTCTGTACAAAATCCTTAGTAGTGAGCTGTAAGTAATGCCACGGGGATGAGGGCATATTTCAGGTCACAAACTAGCTACAGATTTAATTTGGGGAAGAACAACTTGATTATGTTCTCTCAAGCAAAAACAGCTCAGGGAAATGTAACTGAGAAGACACAGGTACACACACACACACTCATGTACACATTACCGTAGCAATGTAATGGCACCTGCAGTTCAATGTACTACGCAGATGGTTGCTAAATAAGAGCGGACTCAGGTGTTATTTACAATCTACGGCAACACAAATTGTTACTAAACCGAACTTTCTTCAATATTACTTTACATCTAAACATAGATTTTTAAACAACAGAAAAAGAATGTCTCACAGTATTAATATTTGTTTCAGTTTAGATTTGTGTTTGGAAAAAATATGCCAACATTAGATAATGGTTTCACCAAACATGCTTTCCAGACTCATGTATGTCACCAAAGGCCTCGTATGCTGTGGCAATGCCTCATATAGGCTCATTCAATAATGAACTTTAGAGGAATGGCCCACCCAATATACATTTGTGCAATACAAAAATTCCAACTTCAACTAATCTGTCCTGAAGATTCAAATAACATAAATGTTTGAAGAAGCAAAATGGTCAAAAGTAGAAGCTTGAAGAAATGTTTTTTACTCAATCAAATCAATCAAATTTTATTTGTATAGCACATTTCAGCAGCAAGGCATTTCAAAGTGCTTTACATCATATCAAACACAGAAACACAAAGCAACATAGAATCAACAATCAAAACACGACATTAAGTCAGGTTCCATCAATCAATTTGTAATTGATTACGTTTCAAATACAATCCTAAACAGGTGGGTTTTTAGCCGAGTTTGCATCCATAGAAGGTTTTACCTGTTACACTCCTACTGTGTTATATGGAACAAAATACCTATTGCTATTTTTATTCCCACTCAAACTCACAATCACACAGTTTAAAACGATGTAGACAGCATTTTAATCTGCTTCTGGCACAAGGCTCCGTACACCTCTTTCACGGAATTTTGAGCAGGGACTCCGTCGTCCCTCACGGATTTTTGTGCAAATCTATGGTACCTGTTAGTGTCTAGAATTTACAGGGTTTCCATTGCGCGCAATGACCCTCAGTCACTCGCCGTTTTTGTTCCTGCACGGGGCTCCGTACACGTCTTTCACGGAATTTCGAGCAGGGACTCCGCCGTCCCTCATGGATTTTTGTGCAAGTCGTGTTTTCTCACAGCACAAGTTCTGGCATAAAATAGTTCTGAAGCATGACTTTTTCTAAATTTGTTCTTTTCCATGAAATCTACTTTCATCCCAGATGTGAAGCGGCAATCAAATCCTTTCTTCTTCTGCCTGAAGAATAACAGCTGATTAATAATGGGCACTATAAAAATTTATTCCAAGTCTTGGGGCCAATTTTAGCGACCTACTTTGTTAGGTATTGGGATCTAACAATAAAGGTCTGCAATGAATAAAAATGTTACATGCATATAAAGTGGATATATACAGTACATACTGTATGGAGATGGAGGTGATGGATGTATATATATATATACGGTATGTATATATTTAAAGGAATTGGATACATATAATTTGAAAGTCAACCTTAAGAGGCTAGAAAAACAGATAGAAAACCTTCAATCGGATGCAAAAAAGAAAGAAAAAATCAAAATGTCAAACTACAGACATGGAGCACATACTCTTGAAGGATTACTCGCATTACAACACACTACTTAAGATTTTCTTTCTTTTAGATTTATATGACGAGCATAAAGCATAAAAACAAAACATGGTTTTGGAAGTGCCTCTATTCTCTTTCTGGTGACAGAAATCTTTCCCAGACCATGAAGCTACCTCCACATTTCACAGTATGAAGGGTCTGTTCAATATTAGTTTTCCACCAGATGTAGCGTTTTGCATGTAGGCCACAAGAAACATCCTAACCTTTTTTTTTTTTTCTTTTTCACATTTTTTCTGTGAATCTATGAGGTTCGGGGTCAGTTTTAAACAATACTTCTCATGGTTTTCTTCCAGAAATGGTTTTCTGATCTTTGCTTTTTTATATACCAGATACATTTGTGGTGTGTATAACCAATAGTAGTCCTGTGATTTGTGTGTCCTCTAGATTTAACATGGGCCTTATGGTTTCTACTCTGGTTAAAACAAATTGTTTAGTTTTCTGACCAAATTAGGGGAGACACAACTGCAATCAATTCCTTTTATATTTAAATGAGTAAAAATGTGAAAAATCTGTATCATTATGCCTTAGTTTAATAATTTTGCTAAACTTTGTGATTCTAATGAGACAAAATGTTGAAAAGTTTGAATACTTTTGCCAGGCAATGTAGATACATTCCAGATTCAGTTACGGTGATTCATCCATTTACACTCTAAAATAAAGATGAATGTTTTCTCTTCCAATGGCAACAACAGAAAAGAAAATGAATCACATCCCCAATAGAGATATTCCAGCCAAATGATATTTAGCATGCGCATAATCTAAACAATGTAAATACCATTGTCTTTTGAGACAGATATACAGTACAGACACACTGCCCTCTACTGGAAACTGTAGTTGCTCAGAACACCGACACTACTAAAGGTTACCATCTATTTGATGTTTCTTAAAGAGTTCATTTCAGCCAACTCTGTATGGAAATGAAGAGAAAGTTAAGACTGGAATCATCCCTAGAAGAAGCACTAGAGATGGCAGGAGTGTTTCCCTTACTTGAGTCCCTTTTCAGTACAATACAAAATACAAACAAAAACCAACCTGATCAAAACACCACATCGAAAACATCATGCTTGGTTGGATACACATCTGGATGTTTGAAATAAAACAAAACGTGTATGTACAGATAATTATATGTAAAAGCATTGAGAGCCATTCTTATTGTTAATAACATTAATAATAGAGTGTGACAGTGTCATTAATCAGTGGTAGGGAGGAGCAGATTTTCTCTATCCTCACCAAAAAGATAAATGTATTATGCAGTTCAAGGGTCAAGGTAAATCCAATAACACCGCTTGTGCATTTAATGTTATCTGATGTGTTAAAAAAAATCTAATATTGAATTGAACCGACATACAATTTGGAGGAAAAATATAATTTCCTGATGATCATTATTCAGGTCAAGAGGAGTTTTTAATTTTAAACAGCAGAAACTGCCAGCCCCCAGTGCAGGAGTGACTGTCACCATTATCAAAACAGATCAAACTGCCTCATTTTCAAAAAAAAGTTAACCTTCCCTCTGCTTATCCAGGGTGACTTATGAAAACATGTCACTCTGCAGCCAGCTTTAAAATTCTGCGCACCTACAGGGAGCATTAAAACAGCAATAAACTACAAAGGGCACCTTGCTGTATTGTGCTCTAAGCAGGAAGATAGCAAAGACACAGTTAGTGGACAAACACTGGGTGGGATTTCCTTTTCTCCTCACTGGCTCCTGCCTTCCATTGTCCATTTTCAGATGCTGGCTGAGTGCCGCTTTCCATGGAGAATAATAAAATGTGTCTGTCATCAAACTGTACACTGCGACAACACACACAAGCACACGCACAAACACACCCCTACACAAAATGCCTGCGTGTTGGCAATAACACACCAAACACACATTTGGCAATTCAAATGTGTGCATTTTTCAAATATAGAACCACAGTTAATTGGTGAGTTGCATGATTTTAGTAAAAATGACACAAGTGTTTAGAGTTCAGATTCATAGTTCCAGTTACAAATAAGTTATCAAATATTGTTAAACAATAATAATCAATCTAAAAAACACCAGTTCAGCAAAGTCCTGTAAATATTATAGTGCAAAATTGCACAATAAAGCATATGACATAAGGGGAAATAGAATTGCACATGACTATGAAGCAGGGTTTATATCAACGTGTTTTTGCACGTTTTGCAAGATCACATTAGAAAAGGTTGTTGGAAATGACAACATTTAAAATAACTTCAATTTCACCAAAATTAGACGTTTTTACACTCGCTTAAGGTGGTTTTTGTTTTGCTTTTTTTTTTTCGAAAAAGAGTTCATGTTGGATGTTACAGAAGACGTATTTATTTAATCCGGAATTGAAAGGAGATCTATGGTGTGAATTGAGCAGGTTTGGCCTCTTAATGTTTAAAATCTCATTCCTCAGGCTTATGTTTAAGCTCTATGTGTTGTGATTTGTTATATATTGTGTTTTGTAGTTTTTCTATGCAATAGAACAAGTTGTTGATATTAGACACCCACCGTTGTGAAGTTTCCACTTAGATCACAAGGGTAAAGTTTTACTATCGCCAGTGCTCCCTTTGAGCCGAAACCTTTCTTAGAGAAAATCCATCTCACCTGTGTGTTTCCAGTCATTGTCATGCATGGCAGGAGGTTTTATATGTGTAAAGTGCCACCTCTCTGGAAGAGCTCCACTGAATCAACAATGCATTTGCCAAAGGTAGCCAGCAGAACTGCTCACATTGTTTGGTCTGTTGCAGAAAAAGATACAACTCTGAACATTATGTATTTGCTGACTCATGTAATCACAGTTAAACGTTTTAAGCTTCATCATCATGATGTCTATGAAAACGCCAGCACAGCTGATGTCAAAAGTGATTTATTCAACACTGGATGTTGAATTTAGCCGAGTTAAATTGTATTATAGGAAAAAAATGACATCACACTGCAAAGCTGTTTGCTTGTGCTGAACAGTTCCTTCAAACATTTCTTTGTCTGATCTCTCTCTTAACATGTTTCGAAGAAGGAGACAGAATTATACATAGCAACAGAGCTGACATTTTATTTTGAACGTATGCTTCATTGTAAACTCTTCTGATATTCATTTGTTTCTGCATTTCAGTGATTAATGTGAATGTAGAAATTTAATGGTGCTTTCAAACAGGGAAAAAAACCAATAAAGTAAGACATTGAAAACCACTGTAAACGAAGGTTTCTGACTGACAGTAATTTGACCAAAATGTTTGAAATACAAAGTTGTAGATGACATGACGCTCGCGTTATTTCAATAAAACATGCATAACATGCAAAAAAAAGAAAAGAAAAAGAGTTCATGTTCTACATGGGAGATGGAAACACAATTGCAGAAGAAGTTCTGACATAGTGAACACTTCCATCCACCGGTGGGTCTGTGAGTTGCCAGAGAAAGTGCTGAGGTGACCAGAGTGAAACAAGGCTTATTTGTAGTAGTGGTATAAAAACTAAAGGAGTGCCACTCCTCACATAAGTTAGCGCAGCTTTAAGAACTACAGTCAGCAATTTATAGGTTTCAAGGAAAAAGTAAACAGAAGCAATGTTGTGTAATTTGCTTTGTTTTATTGTGTTTATACTTAAAACTAATGTCGTCATACTGTGAGAATACGATAGCTGCACATGCCTAAGTCTATAGCTTTCTGGTGTTTTAACATCAAAGTTGTTACAAAAAAAGAAGAAATAAAAATGACTAAAATTAATAGAACAATCAGAGGAAACAGGGATTTTCCTACAGGTGAAATGAAAAGAGAAGGTCACTGAAATCATTGTGATAATGTTTTAATCGGATTACTTACTACCGAATGTGGCAGATTAAGTTGCAATAAAGTTAAATAATTAGTTACAAAGCTTTAATTAAGCCTCCATTAATTTAACTCTGAACAAACATGTTCATTAGATTTCAGCAGATAAGGGTTTCTAAAGGCAAATAAATGAGCTGGAACTTAACTGACTGGCCAATGTCGCCGCATTTGAGCAAAGTGATTAATGACTTTGATAGTAGCTACTTACTTTCACCACACTCTCACCACGCAGGTGTTAATGAATGACTCTGACAACAATTAACATTATTATCAAGCTCATCCAATGCATCCATAAACCTTAGAAACGCACTAAGGTTGTGGGAAAGAGTCGAAAGAGCCTTTTTTACCCCTTTTTTTTCAGCTGCTAACAATAAAATGACATCTAAGTATATGCCTTGAACACTTTTCAGTTGATTTACACCCATTAGAGAAGACAGCCTAGGTGGAACCCATCGTTTATCATCACATTATTAAATTAGACCAAAAAAAGGGCCACCATCGTATGAAAATCTAGCTTTTTCTGGACCAACGTTTCAGGAGCCTTGTTGTTAGCATTAGCAGCTGTAAACATTAGCATCATTTGTATTCTCTAGAGAATGTAGACTCGGTCCTTAATTCCGATTTTCTTAAGGCTGCCATTGTAGAGAAGTGATAAAGCGTTTTTATGTTTGGTTTCACTCAAACTCAAATGTAATCAGTCACACTTAACTAAAGAACTTCAAGAATAAATTCTGGAGACAAAAACCAGCAGGAGCAGAGAGCTAAAACAGATGTTCCTCCTGCTAACAGTACAAACAATAAGACACGGAGCTCAGGGTTGCCAGGTCTGACCGACAGTTTCCAGCCCAAAAGCAACGTAAAACCCACCCAACGAATTCCAACCTTTAATAAAATTCATGTTTATGGTACCATATATATATATATATATATATATATATATATACACTGTATATAAAAATCTTGTGTCCCATGGGTCATCGACTGCTTTCAGACTTGAGACAATTCATGACATTTTTAGTTGTCCTTCATAATATTCTGACCAGACCTAAATCCCATTGAGGCTCTTTGAACACAATGAGGCTTGAGTTTTTTGTGGCAATATGTCCTTTATAATAATAATGTTGCCCTGGGATTTATGTTTTACAATACGACTACATAGCAGTACTACTATACTTGATTAACCAATGACAAATCATTGATGATGTCACGTTCGACAGATTCTAGAGATTTCAAAATAAATCAACTAATAAGATAAGTGAAATAACACGGCATTTTACTACGAGTTTTGTGTTTTTCAGAAACAGGCCCAACCTGGCAACACTGATTCAGCTTTCCTTCACCTCTAACACTGCTAGCTAAATCTATATAATAAACATAGGACATACTGTATTTGTGCAGTATAAAGTTGAGAAACAACTCAAAGTTTAACATATTGAACTTTGCAACATGATATCATGCCATAGAGTTTTACTTTCTGCTGTGTTTTCTGTGGATGTCACGCTTATTTACGTACCAATGGGTCAATAGATGTAACTGGTCGATGTGCTCCACAGGAAGGAAATTCTACAAGGTAACTTAGTTCATCAGAATTCCAACTCATGCCTCTAACAGTTTCCATAATTTGTGTTACTGGACTGAAGGCAGTTCATTATCCATGAAAGCAGCCAGAATTTTAAACTGAGGTTATATCAACACGGTGCAGCTCTGATGTATTGACAAGTGCCTAAGTAGACAGTTTATCATAATAGCTAACCAGACAAAACTGCATTTGTCCAATATCAGAAGCAGAGTCTGTGGAATAAAATATTACTTAGCTCAAAGTGAGGTTCAAAATGAAGGAATTGTGCACACGTGTTGGTCTGCGAAAAAGTCAGATTTGAGTGTTTCCACCGCTTCACCAAGATTTGTGAATCCTCCACCAGGTTTGAGTCTGTTGTTGTAGGTTAATTAAAAAGCTGAATTGCCTCTGTATGACATCTTTTTGTAGCTTCTTATACTTTTTGAGTTCCAACTACATTATTAAACATTTCAACATTATTAAAAAACACTTACTTTGAACACCAAACCGTTTCTCCAGCGCTGATAGCTTTTAGGTATGCTAACAAAATAAAGATATCAGATTTTGAGTTCTTAATGAGATGAAAACCAATCTATCTACCTGGAAATCACCTATAGTTGATGGGTTCATCTCTAGACTGTATACAATTCCAAATTTGGCAGCTAGCATTTAGAAATGAATTGTGTATAATTTTGTTTTTACCCTTTAAAAAATATTAAGTATATAAAACCTTCCAATTGGAAGCAAAAAAGGGGGATCAAATTTAATAGAAGGCATATTTTGTATTTTTTGATAAAACTCTTAATTATTAAAACAATGATATTTGAGCAGAAGACTTTAATGCTAGCTGCACAGCATTAACAGGGTCATGGGTGGACTCTTTGGAGTAGGTCAACATGTACAGCATGGCGTTAACAGCGTCAGAGATAGAGGCTCAAATCCCAAAGAAAGCAAAAACAACATGTATGCACTCTCAACTCCATGAGGAGCTCAGGATGAGAGTGCCAGCCAAATGGCATATATATATATATTTATATAAAAAAGTGGTAATCCTACAAAGACAGGCAGTTACACAATATTCAATGGATGATGTAAAAAAAAAAAAAGTGCATTTAGGGGGGAAATTCAAGGTCAAAAAGGAAGGAGAATTTAGAAAAAGGCTCAGAACTTTGTGGCTCAACATTAGAGTATTACATGATGAGCTAAAGCAAATGGGAGGTCAAAAGGTTAATAGTTTGAGCCTCAGTGACTCGTTCAAATTATAAGCCCCAGAATGTTATACAAGAAGCTAAAAAAAACAAATAAAAAAAACAAACAATTTGATAAACGGTTACTTCAAAATTGCTTTTAAAGAAAATAAGCCTGCACAATTAGGCTTATTTTATGTTTTATATATTATTGTCGATACCTACATGTTTTACTCAGAGGTTGTTAAGTTTAGGAGACAGTAGCTACATCCTTTTGCATGATGATAAGCATAAACATTGGCTATGATTCACATGCTTTTTCACTATAATATATTTCACTTTATAAGTGAAAGCTGCTCGTTTCAATCCATTTTGGACTGATGACAATGTTTGCTTTCCTTTGGTGTTCAATATTTGCTCCACTGCGATCTGAGGTGTGATGAAAATTTTCAAACACACATTTGCCTGGGATGAAAACTTGTGTGGATGCAAGAAATGTGCGCTCCTTCTCAGGTTGGGACTAATCTGTCCTGAAGCACAAGCTAAATTGCAGAATATAGATCTTAAAGGAGCAGTGTTATGTGTTTTCCAGAGGCATGATGCTGTTTTATTGCAAAATCAAGTAACTATGTTACTTACAGTTGTTATAAAAACGCTATGTATATCAAATATGACTCAAAAGAAATCTGACTAATAAATCTGACAGCTTCAAATTGGGCCTCTGTCTCTTTAAAAATACCTGTCCTTTCTGAAACTCCACCTTCAGGGAGTCATCGCAACATGGCTCCTCTATTAAAGGATTTCTTCAACAGTTTAATAACTATATTAGCAGTCATAATATAACACGTGTCGGTCTGAAATACAAGGTTTCCCCCAGAAAACTTGCTAAGCCCAGTGGTTGTGTGCTGGAGCAATCATTCATCCAGTGGACCGTTGTGTTTTTGAGTTAAAACAATGTTTAAAGTTGACAGGAAATTTGAAAATATCACTTGATAATCATGTGTTATTGAAAAACTAGATGATTAATACCTAAACACCAACAATAAATTCTTAAAAATTGCAAACATTTTAAAAAGACCTAAGCAAGTAAGCAATGCTTAGCCTGGTGGGGGCACAAGTAAAGCCCGGTGGCCCGCCAGGCTTATAATACACTGGGGGAAACCCATAAATGTAGGAAATAAATTGACATTTTTCCATGCTTATTTACAAGGAGCCCAGTTCAAACTTGACCTCTCCTTCCTAAATCTTTTGAGTTTGTATTACACTACTGTACACAGAACAGAAATAACAGATTAACAGATTAAAGAAGTCAAACAAAAATCCCTGTGAGCACAATTAATTTACAACTGTCATCTCCCAAACACTGATCATGTTATCGTCCACTGGAGATAGCGGAGCTTAATTATTACACATATTAAGACTAAATCATAGAACATTAACAATCCTCAAAAAAAAATTTCACTTTAATGTTGCCATTTTTTTCCCTCCACAATGCAATTAATAATCTGCTGATGAAAAAATACAGCTAAGACCAGAATTATTAAACCCCTGATGAAATCACACAAAACTCAATTTTTTATATATATAATATAATAGTACTGGCAAAATATTCATGATGTCATATCCTAACATATTTTATTTAGTGTTGCATTTTAAATTTATAAAAATTTGAGACCAAAATGTTCTCACCTCCTTTGTAAAATCCATGAGCAGAACTTTCTCCTGCATAAACCATATTTTACTTGAGTAAATTATTTCTGGACTCTTTCCACATCAGGGCCTCAGAAAGAGGATAGTAAACAAACCTAAAAGGCTACACTGCAATTTGCAAACATTTCATGGTGATCATCATATTAATTAATTAAAATGTGAAATGATTATTATAAAGTCATATAATGTGATTTCTCTGGATTTGATTTTAGATCGCATCTTTAACAATTGAAATGTACCTGTAATTAAGCCCATCATAACTTTAATTTTGTAAAGAACACTTAGAACTTGATGATATTCTAAATAGGATATATATATATATATATCTATATATATATATATATATAGATAAGAAGGAGATATTCTAAATAACCAAGACAAAACCAGGACAACCAAAAATAATAAATGAAACGAAAATATTAACTTACAGCCAAAACCATAAAATGAATTAATATGCCTCTCTAATTAAAGTTACCCCTCAAAAACATATTAAAAATATTGCCCCTAAAGAAATGTTGATTTTTTGAGGGATAATTATGGAGCTCATTTTAATTCATTGTGTGATTTAATAATTGCGACAGGCTTATCTATAGTGAAAACTAGAGAGCTCTCCATTCTTTACTGGGAATACTTGAAAACTAGTGTATCAAATACTTATTGTCCCCAACTGTACATCATGGCACATTGAATACAGTCATCAGTCACAGGAGAAAATATGTGATAATATGGACACCAATAAAGACTGGACATTACTTCCAAATGAATGGCAAGACAAATTGGCCAGGGAAGCCGCCAAGAGGCTGACAGCAACACTAAAGGACGAATCTCTGCCAACTACCTACAACAACAGTCTCCTGTATTCTTCACTGGCCTGGACTGAGGCAAAGGTATGCAGAAAGGAAACCCTTCACTTTCTTTAAAAGATAACATCCAGACCTGGCTAAAATCTCTCAAGACCTTGTCAGCGATTGGATTATGGCTGATGAAACCAAACTTTTGGGCTGCAACTCAAAAATGCGTTTGGCTCCAAAAGAACACAGGCTAAAAGCATTCCATACCCACTGTAAAAACATGGTGGACTTTTATTAAGATAATTTTTTTGTTTTGTTTTCATCATTATGAATTAAACTGGTCATTGCCTTCCTACACATTTCCATGCAGCTCTCATTTCCTTCAGAGCCACGTCTGGACTTTCTCCCATTGACTTAGATTCCTCTGGAAGAATCTCTACTGGGCCAATCAGAGAACAGGAGGAGCTATGAACAATGATGCTGTTTTTCTGCACTTTGAAATTGTGGTCTGGCTGTAGTTTTAGTGGAGGAAGTGAACGAAGTCGTTCAGTCCATGTTGGCCACGCTTCCAAATATTAAATTTAAATAAGCAGCCATCTTGTTTGCCTTGGCACCGCTCTCTTTGCAGTGGAGGATGGTTGTTTATGACGTAGGCCGTTTTCAGTAAACTTCATAGCGTCAAAGTGATGCATCACATACGTCATGGACACATCTGAAAATGTTCAGTTGCTCAATCCATATGGATTCCTACATCTCTGGGATTTAACAATCTTCGGTTTTCAAATATTTGATACCTGAGCTAATGCTAAATTAGCCATTATAAGTGCCAACTTCAACCATCGTGTGAACACTTTTATCCAAGTCTTTACTCTAAAAAGGGATGAGAACTTTTATGCTTCAAGGCAGAATATTCTATATTGTTATTTAATGATTAAATGTCTTGCAGTAAAGGCTGTCCTTTTGGCTGAATACTGGTCTGTTACATGTCAATTAACTGACATTCATCTTCTTCTTTTTTTTTTAATCAAGCAAGTGAGAGTCACAACTACTCCAGATTTCAAGGCATTCCGAAGGACATGAATCACCCCGCAGTTAATCTTATAAAATGTTTATGTAATCTCACTGTTTTACCAATATATTTGAAAGTTCAATTATGGGTATTTCAAAGATCAAAATGTTTTTTTGATAATCAATTTCTTATTAAAAATAAAAAAATCAAACATACGTACACATAGTTAAGGAACCTCAAACATTAACGTTCAAAACACAACTAAATAAACTTTGGACCATTTATCTGGGAAATGTTGTGGTGACTGATGTAAATTAGCTTTAGGAAATCAAATCACAAATTGGGCCCCTCATAATCTTATACCGACTCTGGGTATCTCATACTTCAACTTAATATGACCATTTTCATCCAGTCAGCAAAGATTAACACTTAATTAAATGTCATATTTGCCTTAATAAAGACACTTTATAAAGGAGTAGCATGTATTCTTCTAAATACCTTACATGACAAAAGTTCAGTTTTAACGAGGAACATTTAACGTATTTTAACTCTTAGGTCAGGTGCTTTTACTTACCTGCAGCAATACATTTAGCAAGTAATTAAGAGGAAATGCGATGGTTTCAATTTATACAAATATACAGAAATAGTAGAAGGGTTGTTCACGGGCCAAAATAGGTAAGCAAAAGAAAAAAAACACGCTGCCCAATTGACAAAGGTGACTACCTTACCTACTACAAATCGATTTACCGTCACTCCCATCATCTCGCCGTCTTCCTTCGCAGTTTTCATGACGTCCCCGTCTTCCAAAATACGGAAAAAATAAGATAAAAAAATAAAGAAGTCCTTCGCTCGTTTTATTTTCCAGTATGTGACTAAACAGACGCGCGACTTCAATTCTGCCGGTACATCAAAGCGAAAGTAACGGGCGCGTGCTCAAATTAGCCACCGGTCATATCTCCAGGTGAGCTGAGTGAAGCTGACACAGGTGTGGGTGACAGCACGCGCCCAAAAGGTGCCAGGACTGTACAGTGACCACGCCCCACCGCGCGCACTTCGAGTGTCCGCCCAGCCTGTCGCCACAACAGGAAAAGTTGCCTCTAACTTTTGATTTGACGGGACTCTTTGGATCAGCTGGACGTCTCGGTATGTTTTACCACAGGAGCAGGGCCGGTCCCAGGTTTTATGCTACCGTGGGCTAACGGTTGCTCCAATACAATGAATAAATAATTTTTCCAAAAATGAAATCACAGTATACTATATATTTGTACTAGATGTGATTACTTGAGCAAATGTCCATAAGTACATTAAATAGAATGGAAAATATATCTATAAATATTTAAATATGAAAAATGTACACAAAATTAAATATTGTTTTCACAGTCTTTTCCTCAATATTTAGTTGACACACATTTGGCAGATTTTACATCCTCAAGTCTTTTTGAATTTACCACCAACTTAGCTCACCTATTTTTGGGCGGCTTCACCCGTTCTCCTTAGCAGTTCTTCTGCAGCTCCAACAGGTTGGATGGGAGACGTCTATGCGGTCATTTTCAGATCTCTCCAGAGTCGTCCAATCAGACTCAAGTCTGGACTCCAGGAAGTTCGCACAGTAGTTCTGAAGCCACTCCTTTGAGATTTTGGGCATGTGTTTTAGGGTTTCCCTGATGAAAAAAAAATTTAAATAAAGTAAAACAAAAAACATCTCCCAAGTCTGGAGTCATGAGCGCTCTGAAGTGTGTGCTTTTAAAAATCAAGTCCTATCAACTGAATTTCCCACAGGCAGACTCACCGTAAGCTGCAGAAACATCTCAATGATGATAAGTGGAAACAGCTCAGTTTATTTTGGTTTTCTGTTGTTAAATAAATGTGCAATTCACTCAAAAAGAAATTCCACATTGTCATGATGGAGCATTTGTGTGTATATAAGATTGAGGAGAGTGACTAATTCAATACAATTTGAAATAACGATGCAACATAAAATGTGGGAAAAGTGAAGAGCTTTCCGGATGCACTGTATGTGGTTCAGGTCCGGAGAGTAGTACTTAAGTGTACTTTTTAACAAATACTTTTTAACCCTCACTTTAACTGTAATAATATTCAAATTGTTCAAATTAAATTCCTTCTGGGTTATATACACCCAATTATCACTTGTTCCAAATTATTATGCAAGTGATATTTTCTCAGATTTTCTTAAATGGTCAATGTAAATGATGGTCAGTATAATTTTCAAGTCATGAACTATTACAGTATAAATCAAATTTTACTGAACAAAGCTCCCCATGAGAACAGTATTTTTTTCAAAAATAAAAAACTCAAAATGCAAAATGTTCCAAATGATTATGCACAGCAGATTTTCTAAACATTTTATGGATTATAAAGAACTGCAAACGGTCATTCTTTGAATGTGCAGCATTAAGTGGTCACATGTACTAAAATCAAAAGCTATTTCAATCAAAAACATCTTAACAGACCAAGTTACATGTTAACATAGGATCTTCTTTAATATCACCTGCATAATTCTTGCATCTATTGAACTTGTGAGTTTGTGGAAAGTTTCTGCTTGAATTTCTTTGCAGGATGTCAGAAAACCTTCCCAGAGCTGCTGGTTTGATATGAACTGCATTCCACCCTCAGATCTTCTGCTTGAGGAAACTCCTAAGGTTCTCAATAGGGTTGAGGTCAGAGGTCAGAGGAGGATGGTGACCACACCATGAGTTTCTCCCCTTTTATGCCTATAGCAGCCAATGACACAGTGGTATTCCTTACAGCATTCATTGTCATGCATGAAGATGATTTTGCTACTGAAGCTACGGCTCTTCTTTTTGAACATGAAAGAAAGCGATCAGTCAGAAAGTCCATATTCTTTGCTGAGATCATTTTCACACCTTCAGGGACTCTGAAGGGTTTGACCAATGATTCTCTCTTCATGATTTTGGCCCACAGCATGACTCCACCACCTCCTTGCTGACGTCACAGCTGTGTTGTGACGTGGTGGCCATCCACCACCAATTACTGCGTCCATCTGGACCATCCAGGGTTGCACAGCAGTCAACAGTGAACATGACTGCTGTTTGAAAATTAATCTTCACGTACGGCTGGGCCCACTGCCACCGTTTCTACTTGTGAGCTCTGGTTAGGGGCCCAATAGTAGGTTCATGCACTGCCAGCCTCTGGAGGATCCTCCACCTTGAGGTTCTAGAGCAGGGGTGGGCACTCCTGGTCCTCGAGGGCCGGTGTCCTGCAACTCTTAGATGTCTCCCTGGTCCAACACACCTGAATCCAACAGCTGAATCTCCTCCTAAGTGCAGTCAAGTTCTCCAGAGTCCTGTTAACGACCTCATTATTTGACTCAGGTGTGTTGAAGTAGAGATGCATCTAAAAGTTGCAGGACACCGGCCCTCGAGGACCAGGAGTGCCCACCCCTGTTCTAGAGGCTCCAGCAGCTTCAAATAACTGTTTGCTGCTTTGTAAGGGCATTTTAACAGCTGCTCTCTTAATCCGATGAATTTGTCTAACAGAAACCTTCCTCATTCTGCCTTTATCTGTACAAACCCATCTTTGTTCTGAATCAGCCACAAATCTCTTCACAGTACAATAACGCTTCAGTTTTTGTTAAATATCTAATGTTGTCATACTTTGTCATACGGTACTACACTATCTGATGATTTTCGTCAGCAGAGATCCTTTCTCTTTCCCATATTGTTTGAAACCTGTGGCCTGCTTAATAATGTGGAACATCCTTATTAAGTAGATTTTCTTTAATTGAGCTCACCAGACAAACTAATCAACCAACTCTGTGAAATTAGTTATAGTGATTCAAAGAGCCCTGACACACAATATCATCTATAAATTTAATAGCACAACAAAAAATTAAATCTTTACGACACTTAGATCCAATTTGCATAATAATTTGGAACACGGTGTAATTCTAAATAGGTTAAGGTTGAAGTGTTGTACATTATACCCACAATAGCTAAAATGCTAGATAAGGTCAGACTCCATTGGATGTGTTATATGTATATTACAGGAAATCTAAGTTACTGATGGCCCCATGATAAATCCAGGTTAGGGCCCCATTCAGCTTTACATCGGCTCACATCCATTTTCTTTTCCCCACATAATTTAACAATGCGAGTGACTCATCATAACGTTTGCGCTTGCCATTATTCCAGCGGGACTGGCTCACCTAAAAGTTTTTCTCAATGTACTCTCATTGTTCAAAATTAAAATTAAAATACATAATCATAGCATTAAAATGGTTATTTGGGGGGGCCAGCAGTCCAGATTGCAGTGGTTTGTGCTGCTCGTTACAAGCTAGATCCAGTGCTCTCAGTGCTGGGAGTTCTTCGCATAAGTTGGGATGACAACAGCTATTAGACTGATTCATCCTAAGAGGCCTCAGGTAGCCGTCCTATATTTAGCACGACCCTATCAGAACACATTAACAATGGCAGAAACCTCACTGTCTGGGATGAAGCCTTTAGTTGTAAAAGCAGTTGTGATAAACTCTTTGTGCACCTAGCGTTTGCATAAACTTTGACTTCAAATTAAACAGAAAGTACTCGGCTTTGGAAAGAGCTCATAACCCAGGAACTTTCATAATTCTATCCTAGTATTAGCACCATGAATTCAGTGTATTGTGATTTTATCTGACATACGATAACAATAGTTCTAAAAAAAATGCAGTAAAAGTTGTAAAATAGAGAGAAAGGTGTCTTTAAAAATTACATAAAAAATCTGAAAAGTGTGGCACATATTTGGATTAAGCCTCCTTTTGTCCAATTTCCCTAAATATGATCCAGTAGAATCAGTTTGACAGTGAACCAAAATGGTGACATTTGCTATATTTTCACCCGGTACGGTTCACTTTCACACGCCACTGTGTCAAACGAACTAAACCTTTTGAGCAACCTGTTCCCCTCCTCGCCTGTGGTGGTGCTTCACCAAGAACCACTGAAGAAAATGACACAAAAGCCTCTGAAGAAGCAACTGCACTCTGCTCGGCATTCACATATTCATTTGGAACCTAGCCGGAGTTCGAGTTTTTGCTCCACATCAGGGTACGACTCCCCATTCACACCTCCTCAAACAAACCGGATTCTCTAGGCAAACAAAAAAAATAGAAAAAAGATTGATTAAAACAGACTAAACAGGGCTGGAGTGAATACGCAATCAATCAATCAATCAATCAATCAATCAATCAATCAAGTTTATTTGTATAGCACATTTCCGCAGGAAGGCAGTTCAAAGTGCTTTACATCATAAAAAAACAGAAACTTCATAGTCACCACTTTGAGAAAAAACCATATATAGAGTTCCATCATCAAAACAATCAATACACATCATACATGTTGGTCAGTGTTCCACTAATTATGGTTCAGAATCAATTCCAAACAGGCGGGTTTTGGTCAATAACTCAGTGCTAGAAACAGTCTGTGATAAAGGTCAGAGGGGATCAATCTACTGCTAAACTATCTTCTTTGTTGACGAATTTCAAATTTCAGAGATGGGAAAACCAGACTTTTCACCCCTTTATAACTGAACCAGCTTTTATCATCAAACAGAGCACATTTACCCGAGCTCTGCCATCCTCGTGGAAATCAGAGGAGCTCATTGGGTCTTTGTCACCAGCGGGGTGCAACGCTCTCTTCCTTCTTGATCTTGGCGAAAAGGACAACTCGTGGCATAAACATACAACACAAACCCGCTTCATCCGCTCTGTTACGGAACAGATTAAAAAAGGCTTTCTGCTGATAAACAGACCGCCGCTCGTACGCCGCGAGCGTCGGCCAAGACGGCCGACATGTTTGGAGAATAATTACTCCGAAAAGTTGTTTGTGTGCCTCTGGTCACACACGGGATGGGGATGTACAATAATTAGCCTCAGCGCTGCACACACCCAGGACTGGTTATGATGCAACGCGGCTCCAGCCACTTTCAAGTTAGAGTTAATTATTTTCCATGTCTTTTGATTAATTCCCTCCGTATACCGTTTATTTGCAAATGCGTTATCCCCCCTAAAACATTTCAAAACTATTGGAGTTACGGTAGGATTTCACGGATCCCCCCCCAAACTGTGTCCCGCATCCAGACTTTCTCTTTTTGAGGAAAGTCATCAGAGCATGGGAAGAAGCGGATCAACATCTCTCCTCTCTCAGCCTGCAGTAATTTCCTTTTTCCTGGTTCTGTGCCACTCTGGTGCCTCGTGTCCTCCCTCTACCTCTCTTTGAGCTGCAGAGAACACCCCTCCTGTTCCTCTGCTCCCTCTAATAAGCCTGAAAGAGATTCCTTGGCTGACAGCTGCTCCAGATGGCATCATCACTCTGTGGTTTCACACTCATCTGGCTCTGGATCAAGAGCCACAACCAGTAAAGGTGGCTGTCCCCTTTATGCCCCTGCTGCGGGGGCCACGCATCAACATCAACACGGGCATATGGCGGGGTTACGCAACGCCGTACCCGCAGGGTTGAGATGTTCACGACGATCGCCCAATGAGATCTCGCTTTTATTCCTGTCGATTTTTCGTTTGTTTGTTTTATGCGGGTTTGACGAGCTCTGCGTTTGAGGACTGGTTCTTTTTCCCCTTCTTCTTTCCTGTAGGATTGTATTAGCATGCAGAAATGCACTGCAGATGACTGACTACTGAGTTGAAGGCAGAGGTGAGAAAACCGTAATGGTCTCATCTCCCTCTGCACGAAAACAGCCCGGAGACATGCTCTCGCAAGGCATAAAATTGGTTAAACCCAAGAGTTCAAAGCCGGCGATGCCGGACTGAGCTTTGATTACTGCAAAGTTAGGACTGTGTTTCTTCTTCAGAACAGGTCCTGGTGCGTCACTCTGTTTTGCTCGGTTTACATTACGCTCAGTAATAAACTCTGTGTGTTTGAAATGGTTTCCTTCTCAACTGTGGCACTCAAAGAGAGGAATGTCTTATTGATTAGTTTCTCCCTAGATGTTTGTCTCCTTTTAAACTCTAACCCTTTAAAGTCTTTTTTTTTTTGACACTTTGACATGAATAAGTTGATTTTCACCCCCATTTGGTTCCATGTTCGGGGCAGTTTACGGACAAGAAACATATGCCAGCATATTGCATAACATGAAGTAGAATCTTAACAGTTTTTGAAGGGGATTTGAGACAGTTTCATTTTTACAGAGTGCTTTATGTATTAGGATTTGGTGTGTTAGACCAACACAATGTAGTGCATAGTTGTGAAAGTGGAAGAAAAAAGGACTCGTGGTTCTCAAAGTATTTCACAAATAAAAATGTTGAAGCTACAACATAGGGTTAGGGCCAGATGAAGAGATTTTTTTAATTACAAGAATAAAGTGCTAACATTATGATAATAAAGTCATAAAAGTAGAATGTAATTTTTTTTCCCTCATAACTTTACGACTTTCTTCTTCTTCCCAGAAGAAAGTCGTAAAATTACGAGAATAAAGTTGTTACTCATGTCGTCACAAAAACATAAAATCTTACCAAGTATTTTTCGTCTAGTTTCTAGTAGACATACCTTCAAATACTTGAAATAAGACCAAACTAACTTACAAGTAACTTTTCAACACGCTTGTTTTAAGTCGATAATTCCTTAATATTGATAAAAAAAGCATGAGTTGTAAGTGAAATAATCTGCCAGTGTAACAAATATATTTTAGCTTAGGAAAAAATGTCTTGTTCCACTTGCAGATTATTTCACTTATAACTTATTTCTCGCTGAAAAGTTACTAGTGATTCAGTTTTGTCTTATTTCAAGTGAACGAAAAATATTTCCACTAAAAACTAGACTAAGACTACTTTGTAAGATTTGTGTTTGTGTGCGTACAACTTTATTCTGGTCATATATTGACTTTATTATAGCATTACAACAGTTTCCTTGTATTAGGATGACTTCTTTATGAAATATTGCAACTTTATTCTCATAATATCACAACTGTTTTCTCATATTATTATGTCTTCATTCCCATAATATGACTCAATTCTCGTAATGAATTTCTTCTTAGCCTGGACCTTATACGCCTTCCTAGAAATCTTTCCTCTTGTACCACAGTAATAAAATGTAATACAATCAACAGCCTTCAGAACTCATCTAAATAGTACATTTAATCTCCGTTTATCTAGGCAGTTGGTCTATGAAGGCCTCAGATGTTTGATAGAGGACATCAGAGAGCAAACAGAATTATGAAGTCCAAAGAACACAACAGGCAGGCCAAGTGTAAAGTTCTACAGAAAAAGCGGGGCTTGGTTATAAAACAATATTCCAAGCTTTAAGCGTCTAAAGGAGCACAATCCGATCCATGATTGTAAACAGAAAGAGCATCGCACAAGTGTAAAGCTACCAATTCTTGGTTGTCCACCTAAACTAACAGGGCAAGCAAGGACAAGGTCATGACTATTCATAAAAGCAGCCAAGAGGGCCACAGTAACTGTGGAACACCTCAGGTCGGATCTGAGGGCAACTATTAGCTGGGGTCACGGGTGGCAAAAAGAAATCCATTGCTAGAAGCATTTTATAAGAAGTCCTTTTGCAGTTTGCCACAAAACCACGCTTGTTTAGCAAATGGAGGTAAGCTGGGTAGAGTTGATGGGAAGACAGATGAAGTTAAAAACAGGTCAACCAGCAAGAAACCCTATTAGGGGCGACCGGAGACTGGGGTGAAATGAGAATAAACTGCACTGAACTGACAATCATCCTAAATGTACAGCCAATATACACTGGAATGGTCAAAGTCCAGACCTTGATCCAGTTGAGATTCAGTGACAACACTCAAACAAATAGGCATGGAGTTAGAGACAGTTCTTCTGAGACCAAGTCCAAACCCTCCACGGCCAAAACCAAGACCAGACCGTCCAAAACCAAGACTGAGACCCAATCTTTAGATTTTGACTAATATCTCAGCACTACACAAAGTTTAGAAAATGTATGAAAAACCAATGAAGTTCTCAAACAAAAACTTCGTATTGCTATTAAAATGATAAACATTATTAAACAAATATTAAAGTTACTAAATGTAACCACACATCAATACACAATCTCTAAATTGAATTCATCAACTTCCATTTCACAATAGCTGTAAGATAAATGAAAAAAATAGAGTAAGAATGATTTGTCATATGAAGCAAGACTAAGACTGCACACTCCAAGGCCGAGACCGAGTCCAGGACTAGGAAAGACTAGGACTGCGATACCAGTCTTGAGCCCAGGACTTATCTTGAGTTCTCCACTCTCCATGCACTCTTCTTGAGCTTGAGCTAATCTCCATTGGAGAATGGACAAAAACAACCAGATGCTAGATTTCTAGATTCTCAAAGTTGGTAGAGATATACCTCAAAATACTTGCACTGGAAGGTGGGTAGCAGACAAGAGCACACCAGCATTCTAAGGTTTTTAATTGGTGAAAAACATTGATAATTTTCCTCCCACTTCCCAAATACATGTTCAGAGTCACAGCCACATGACTTGTCCAACCAAAGTCTGACCCAAGCCTTCATGAATCTGGATGTCTCAGATTCAGTTGCAGTAAATGTGTTTGATTGTATTTTAGTCCTTGCTATCTCCGCCCGTTTATGTTAAGATCCCGTATAGATTTGGTTTGGTTTCTGTCCAAACCTCCACCTTAGTGACATTTCCTAAAACTTTTCTTTTCGTCATACAACCTGGTTCTGCATCAGACGTAAGGAACCTCTTGGAACGTACTCATCCCAAAACCAACAGACTTTTCGGCCGAGTGACTTTCCTGGACAGAGAGAAGTGCTGATGAAGCCAAAGCTGCTTGTCCACCCCCACACCCCCAACCCCCAACCCCCAGACTCCCCAGCAGAGAGAGGGATGAAGGTAATGAAAACCAGCAACAGCTAGTTCCAAGAAAATAAAATGGCCATCTGAGCCACAAAGTGGGCACGCTCTTGTCTTTCCTGGCGCTTCTGGTGTGAGAAACTGATCTGTCCAAGTCGTTTCAATTTTAAGTTGCTACTTTCTTTTTTTTTTTTCTCCCCCTCTTCCAAACTTTCCTACCATAAATTAATGCAAAGTTTTAGTCTCAGAACTCCAGGCCACCAAACCTTTCCGTTAAACTCCTAAGAGAACTCTAAACTTTTAATAAATGTTGAACCAGAAATGAGATCATTTAATAGTTATGATAAAATTTCTTATTTATAATACATTTCGTTCTCCATACTGTAGTGGTTTACTTGTTGTTTTTTTGTTGTTGTTTCTTTTACATAAATTATTAGAAAAATGTATCTTTCTTTACACCGAATTAACTTTAAGGACAATAAATCTGTCTTAATCTTTGGAATGTAGATACGTTTCACTCCCTAAAATACGTGATCATTTGGTAGAAGATGTTGATAGAACATTAGACTGATTATGATCTATGATTGTTTATATACATCAATAGAGTCCAACATAGCTGAATAAGCATTTCAGTATGAAAAATCACAACTCGCATTGCAGAAATGAAAGCAATTTTACCTTTATATTGACTATGTAGACCGGGGAGACGTGAGACCACTTACCACTCACTGATTTATATTTTGCTCAGATACCCCAAGGGCTCTAAACAGAAAAATCCCTCTTTCACACTTCTGACAAAATACACACCAACTTACATAATGTTTGTGACTGCGACACCCACACAATCACTATTTCACACTCACTTGAGTCCTAAGCTCTGTTGTGGATGCACTGACCAGATGATCCATGTAAAGCATACCCACAGCAAGTCACAGCGTACATCGTGAGAGCGCGTTCATGCTTGTAAACACACACATCGACACACTCCTCGGCCGGGGCTTGCTTTTTATTGGCTGGTCTTAACTGCTTTGTAGTATTTTTAGGCCCGTTATTCTGGGGCCTGTGCTGGCAGGCCACTTGTACAGTATTTAAGCCTCCCCACCAATGACTGGGGACCAGTGAGAACACACAGTGGAAACATCATCGGCTGACAGACCGGCAGGCATCCACCAGACATAAAGCATTCTGAAAAGAAAGGGTAAGTCGAAGCCTCAACAGCATGTAGCAACAAAAAAAGGATGTTCTGTGTAATAAGAATTTTGAGGAGTTGCCATAACGAATGTGACATAAACTCAATCATGCTTTTTTTTTTTTTTTTTTGCTAGTTGGAATTCAATTTACCCCAACATGAAGGTTGATGCACAGTTTGGGACTTTTTATTGCACTCCAAGAAATGTTGAGGTCAGGGTTAGCTGCGGTCCATTGGCCGCCGCGGCACAACTTAATGATCTGCAGAGGGACACTTGAGCAGGGCAGATGCTAGCCAGCACAGGCCTTTAGCCTGGGTCACGGCAGACGGACGGTCACTGTGCCAATGGCTTTCTCTTTGAAATAATAAGTTGTTTTTCACCAGATGAATGTGTTCCCATATGCGGCTTATTTATATCTCACAATGAACATGTTCATCGGCTAGCAGGAAGTGTCACAAGGCTTCTTTGTGCTGGAGCTGTGACACTGACTAATGGTTCTAATCTTTGGTTTCATTTATGGTTATGAATAGACTTTATCTAATTGGAGATTTATCACTGTCTTTAATGGAATGTGCTGTAGGAATAATCTCTCTGCATGCGGCATGCATTATGAGGATTAAGAGTCTTATGTGGAGGGATACCTCAGAAATGATGTTTCACATCCATTTTGTTGCCGTAAACAAACCATTTCACGCTCATGTACTTGAGCGGTTGTGTATCAGTTGATTTGTGTTGCAGCTTCGCTTTGTCAGAAATAATGGAAGATTACCAGTCAGGAAGTCTGAAAACGTCGCATTAAACCTAGCCTGGCCATTGTCTTCTCATGCAATTCCATTCACACCACAGTCTGGGCTTTCTCCCCTTCACTTGGATTCTTCCCGTAGAATCTTTACTCAGCCAATCAGCAAACAGAAAGAGTAGTTGTGAACAATGATGGTGATTTTTTTTGTGCTTTGCAATTGTAGTCTGTGTGGAGTTTTAGCAATGACAGCAGAGCAAGTGAACAAAGTTGTTCAGTTTGTTTTGGCCACACATCCAAATAATGACTTGACGTTAACAGCCGCCTCGTTCGGCTCCGCAGTTCTCTCTTTGCAGTGGAGGATGGTTGTTTACGGCGCAGGCAATTTCCGGTAAGATTCATAGCGTTGAACTGGTGCACTACATACGTCACAGACAAACGGAAGCGATTGGGTAAAGTTTCAAACCTCAACAGAGTCCACGCCTCCAGGAAGCAATTATTTCTCAACAGCTGAGAGTCCAGACACTCTGTACAAAACAAGTACTGTATAACAAGGAGCTGGTTTTTACCAGGCTACATTACACCCAATTTCTATTCATTTCACTTCTGATACTCATTTGGGCTAGTTGACCACTACAAAATACGAGAGATTATGGCTCCTAATCAAACGAGTAACATCCTTCTGGTAGGAACTATTCACTCGAGATATATAATCATTTATAGCTGGCTATGAACAGGTTTATAGAAAATTCAGTTTTCAAAGAGACAGGAAAAGGTTCCCCTGGCAGCATGATTTGCCACATGGCCGGGATTGAAAACACAGCAGCAGACAAGTCCGGTTTCGTCAAAGTTGTTCATGAAACATCCAAAGTAAAGGTACAGAGCTGACGTACCGCAGGGACAAGCACCTGCTTTAAATCCCACCTCCCTTCTCTCTTCACAGAACACCATGCCCCCATCGTAATGTCTGCCGAAGTGTCATTGCACAAGTTCTCCTTTCCATTTGCCTGCCCTGTAAGCCGTTCTTCTCAAGACAAGGTGACCCAGAAGGTACCAGTACTGGTAAAGAGCCCAAAAGTTCATAAACTTAAAGAGAACCCAACGTTAGGGGAGGAGAACCGCGTTACAGTTGTACAGGCATTTGTGAACAATGAGGACCGAGCTCTGGAGAGCACAAAACCTCCTGACGGGGGAGACACAGTTGCCGCCCGGCCCTGTGTCGGTCCAGAAGCCTCCCAGAATGCCATGGTGGCCAGGCAAAGCGTGGCAGAAAATCTGAGAGTGGAGGGCGAGGATCAACGTCCGGCAGCGAAGCGGCAGCTGTCCTCAGAGAGCGCAGCCAAGTCCATCACAGCTGTGAAAAAAAGTGCACTGAGGAAGGAGCCAAACGAACAGAAACACCTGCACCAGAAAGCACAACTGGGACAAGGAGGGGGAGTTAAAGCTGCTCTGCCAGGCAAAAGAAAGCGTCGGAAGGACCTGTTCAAGAGCTCAGAGGTCTTCCACAGGCTGGACTCCCACGTCATCAGGGCCGGAGAAGAGGTGAGGACACACCCTACTGTATCGTTACACCTGAAGAATGCCTCCCTTGTGTCCTATCCGGTTCATTATCCTTAGCAGTGCCTGGCCGTTCTCTTTCACCAGTAAAAGTAAACAGTATTACCAATTTAAAACTAGCCATTCAATAATTTAGTTCATCTACTGCAGGGAAAAAAAGGCATCAAGCAAAGCAGATCTGAGGGCAACCTTATTCATTCAAAATACATGATTCTCAGCTGTTTGAAAAAAACCCAACAAAAAACGTTTTTGATGTTGTTAGATTAGATCTGGCGTTATTGGCCCGTAGAAACTAGTTTTTCTGAACTGGATGGTTAATTTATACGTGTGTGTGTGTGTGCATGTGTGTTGTCCAGCTGAAACTAAAGCGCGTGTATGATGTGAAGACAATTGTACAAAGCGTCACACAGGGATGCAGAAACGAGCTGGAGCAACTACGCACCATCTGGGTGTGGCTGTGTAACAACATTGGTGAGTTTGCGGAACTACACAACCCTAACCTGCATCATTCTATAAAATACTAACACTTTGCGAGTGATCTGTTCTACAAGCGGGTGTCAAATCTCTTCACAGAGTACGATGTGAGCGGGTATCTTGGCCACACAGAAAAGCTGAGCTCCCCAGAGGAGGTGATAGCTGCCGGCCGCGGGGTTTGCTGTGGCTACTCCAGTCTTTGTACAGAGATGTGCAGGTGATCACAATCACTCTTGATGTCCGAAATGCTAATGCACTGAAACAAGAAGCACAAATACAACAGCAGCTATTTTTAAATTGACAGAGTGTCTGTCAAAAGTGTAGAGTGGAAACCTTCGACTCCATGGGGTAACATGTTTACTTAGTTACTTGTTTTTGAGAAACAAGTGATCCAAACGCTACTATTTCCAAACCAACAATTTGATTAAAGCTACTAATCCAAGTCACTGTTCTTTATCATTTTTATCTTTTCATTTGTAAAAAGATACAGTTGCTATTTTCTTGCATGTCGATAAGAGAGGCATTACATCTGGACAGGTCACATGTTGAACATTAATATTAATTCACGTTAATTTTACAATTCGGCCAGATTGCGTTGCGGAGGTGCTAAATGCTCTCTCCTGGTGCGTTTCAATTGAGCAGATCTAATTGCGCAAATAGAAATTACAAAAATTATGAATTACCAAATTTGCTTAATGAAAACATGCCAATTTTGACACTTTAGTTGTTTTTTTTACATTTTCTTCAAGAAATGCTTTTTAAGTTAAATTTGAAGTGTCCAGAGAAAAATTAATAACATTACTGTTAAAACTAGCCATTCAATAAAGTGAGTATTGGAAACCAGTGGTCATTTTTAGGTTTAGACAGTAGGGAGGAGGGGAAAGGGGACATGGGCTGGATGTGATTGATAAGGTAACTTGTAATCTAATTTAATCACTTTTGACATTATTAGTAAAATAACCAAGTCACTTTTTAAATGACTATTCAGTAATTAGTAGTCTGAATACTTTTTCAAGGGAACAGTGGCAATACTGGTCAAAATGAAGATGCATAGAATGCAGTGTGTTTGGACCCAGAAGCTAGGCAATAGAACAGCTTTATTACTGTTTTTTGTCCTGTTCATCTTCTTGCCACGGATAACAGGATGAATTATTTACAGCCTCGAGTTGGACACTGTTGAGTGTCCAAACCCAAGGGCCACTGAGGACATGCCAGAGAAACCTTTCCTGTCCTGGGGCTCACAGCCTTTGTGGGATCCTTGAATCTCAAAGGCAGCCACAGAAACAGGCTACCCCATTTTGTTTATGGTCATCTCCATAGCAATGCGCCTGAATCCAGCTGGATGTACCACCAGCTCTGGCAGATAACATACATTTATGAGAAAGTGTGGTGGTTCTACTATGAGATATGATGATAAAGGTTCTTTCTGAGTCAACTATAATGGAAATGTTGAACACTACCACCACCCATTAGCCAGGTCAACAATTGGTTACCATGGAGACTGAATGAAGACTAGTGGATGTTAAGCAAGTCCTTAGACGTCAAGAGATGTTAAAGTGTTCCTCAACTTGAGTGCTGTTGAATCTCCTAAAATCGGAAGGCAGAATACTTCCTCATATCCTCTGGACAAGACAAATGTACGCTTTTATTTCACAGCAGAATTTATTTTGAAACAATGTTTTAGTATACAGCAAGGATATTAGGATATTAAAGGATATTAGGTCATAATGAACAAAAGACAAGTGAAAACATGTTGTGCTTGGTCTTTGTTTACAGAGAAGTGGGCATCGAGTGCCAAGAAGTGCCAGGCCACAGTAAGGGCATCGGTTACCGTCAAGGTCATAGTTTAAAGAATGTGAAGTCGGATCACCTGTGGAACGCTGTGCTCCTGGGGGGGGAGTGGTTCCTCCTGGATGCCTGTTGGGGAGCTGGACGAGTAGATATGCAACATGAAAGCTTTGTCAAAAGGTGCAGAAAGGAAATGATCCTAAAATTAATCTATCATTGTTTAGCTGCAAACAGTACAAGTGCAGAGGAGTAATCACTAAAGTTTACCAACTTGTAGTATGTTTCTTTCTTACTGGACTTGGAGTTGAGTGCCAGACCAAACTGGTGTTTGTCCTTTTTAATCAAGGTTTGATGACTTCTATTTCCTAACTGACCCAGAGGAATTCATCGATTCACACTTCCCAGATGAGGAGAAATGGCAGCTCTTGGACAAGCCCATCTCCATTGAAGAATTTGAACAAAGGGTCTTCAAGACCTCAGCCTTCTTCACCATGGGGCTCAGTCTGATAAGTCCTCTTCACTATCATATAGTCACAGGTCTAATTTTTATTTTATTTTACAGAAGAACTTAATGCTGAATGTATGAAAGTTTTTATAGTTAAATGTACTTCTGTACTCTTCTATAAACATAATCTTCCTTTGACTTCTTACTCAGATGATGGGGAGGCAACCATATCCCTCGGTTTCTCCAAGCTGACAACGTTCACCTATGAGATCACACAGCATCAAGATCTCCTCCACTGTGGAGCTTTAGAGCAGAAAGAGTCAATCAATTCCTCCTTTGGCCTTCTAACTGTCTCTCACAGGTGTATGAAGTTGCAACTACTGCCACCTGAAAGCGACACATACGATGTCAAATTGTTTGCAAGATCTGGAAACACTACCACTCCTCTGGTTTGGGTTTGCTCCTTCACTGTTGAGTGTCCAAACCCAAGGGCCACTGAGGACATGCCAGAGAACCCTTTCCTGTCCTGGGGCCTACAGCCTTTTGCAGGATCCTTGGGTGTCATAGGCAGTTCCCAGAACAGTGAGGTTGCCGAAGTGGAAGATGGGGTCTTTGACCTAGTGTTGAAGACTTGCCGGTCTCTAACGGTGTTGTGTGAACTTGTCCATCCACAAATGGAAGGTGCTGTAGCCAGGTGCTGCCTGGCAACTCAGATTCAACCAGATACCCTCACATGTTATGTCTTGTGCCCGTTTCATGGTTTCTACCGACTTTCATTGTTTGTGCGGGACTATGACAAGACAGAAGATAAGTTCCAGAATGCTGCGAATTACCTACTGCACTGCAAAGAGAAGGTTGTTGGATTAGAAGAGTTGTTTCCTCCCAATCTGGGCTCGGCATGTGGGCCAGGAACCCGAACGGCAAAGGCAGGGCTATCAAGATTCAGCCACAACTCAGCCATTGTGAGTACCCAGCAAGGCAAGTGTAACCTCACCTTCCACAACCAGCAGGACCTTGACCTTCACTATGTTCTCAGCAAAGAGAACATAAGCTCAAATTTTCCACTTTCACGTTACGTGTTCTGCACCTACACAGACCGCAAGGTGACTGTGAGCCTCAGTCTACCCGAGGCTGGGGTGTATCGGCTAGGACTCTATGCCCGGATCACCACCGGAGGAGATTTCAGCCCGATGTGTGATTTTGTTTTAAGGAACAACTCTCCTCAGATAAGACCTCCATTCCCCTGTGTCTACTCTGCCTGGGGGAAAGGATGCGTGCTGTTTGAGCCCCGTGTAGGCCTGCTGGAGCCGCTCTCCTGGGTCCTTTTCAGGGTTCGGGTCCCTGGAGCCCTCCGGGTAAGTGTGGTGGGAGAGAGCCGAACTGACCTAAAACTGAACAAAACCAGAGTCTGGGAGGGGGAGGTTTTCAGTGGAAACAGTCTTCAGCAACTGAAACTGGCAGCTTCTTTGGGCGACTCCAGTGAGATGTCTGTTTTGATGATGTTTGATGTAAAGCAGCTTCAGCCTGAAGATGCTAATAAGGACTGACAAAACTCAGAGTCAAGAGAAAAATGTCTTCACAATGGAAATTATGACCCGACTTTAAGGTGTGAATAGGTGTGTGAGCTATGTTCCAGTGAAGCTCTACGAGACAGTGACTGACTCAAGATTATTATGGAGGTTCACTTTAGATTTATACAAGACTTCTCCAACAGTTCTAGTGCTGGTCATAAAAACTTGAAGAACCATTAGCAGTAATATTTATCTTCTGAATAACATTAACTGTCTCATAACGTGTGTGTATGTTTTACCTTTTGTTCTTTTAAAATCTGCTTCAGTTTATTGGGAACATTTTTTGTGCAGTTTGCTAGAGTTCCACTGGAGTACCGCAGTCAGACTGAGGGCTGGGCTGTTATTAGACCATTACACCAGTTTTGTTTTTTTTCCCCCCCTTTGAGAGCCAATCAGCTGCGGATTTTCTGCTCTGTTCTGACTAACTGTTGTTGTCAGATGATCCCATTTTAAATAAGCTCCGGCAGTAGATCAAATAAGCTCTATTGACTCAGGAAGCCTGTGATATTCAGTTTTCATGGTTGATTCAATGAGAACAAGATGCAAAGGCCCCGCTGCTTCAGAGGATGCAAACATACAGACCTCTACTGTTGTGCTTGACTTTCAGTATGAGGTACTTCCTGTAAGATGCTTTTTGTTATTGTTTTACTAAACATCTCCATTTCTCCCTCATCTGTCCAATATGCTTCTCACTGACCATGCCTTTGGTAAAAAAAAAAAAAATTTTAAAGTACTGAACCAGTGTAGTAGGTGATGAATGTCATTTATCTGGCATCAACCTAACTTTATGACTGAATAAAGACCAGATGCATTTCATTGTCATAATCTGCCTAAAGGTACACGTTTAAAAATGGTGCTAAGTGATGTAGTTACATCAATCAAAAATGCATTGGTGTATAGTCAGTGTGGTATGTAATGCCAAACTGCTGTTAAAAGGTATGCAATAAAAATAAATCGTGAAAATAACAGTTTTGTGCAGATTTGTATTCACAGTATTCAATGTGATGTCTTTTATTATTTCATTGTATTATTTTTTCAAATGCTCTCCTCTAAAAAGAGGCAGTATTTAGTTTATCAATCTGCGCCACCTCAACTCTTTTCTGTGCTTCCTTAACCAGAAAAAAGGTTTTTGGTGTAGGTTTGACCAATAACATTTGTGGTATTAAAATATATGGTCTAGATTCCTTAACCCCCCCCACCCCCCCAAAAAAAAACCATAAAGAAAAACCCAATAAGCCTTTACTTTAACATCAATTTGGAAGGTATGAGTCAGAGCCCAACAAAGTGACAAGCCTGAAGTGTACTCTGATATGTTCTTACAGAGCTAACACTACATTGGAAACTCAAGTTTAAATTAACAAGGTGTGAGACAATGTTCAGCATTAATGCATGATTTGTTGCCAGAATGTTGAGTTCCCTTTTCGTATTCATGTACATTTGGTAAATAAACTCTACAGTGAGCATGCGGCACGATAAGACACCGTCCATGCTGCCAGAAATAGACGAACTGAAGCTAGTAGGTTCAAGGCTGCTAATGCCACTCTGTCCGTGGCAGCAGAACACAAGTTAGCAAGTCAGTAAATACAATTTGTTGAAAGTGCTTTTTACAGACACACAGTAGTAAAGTATTGTGCAGAAGGAGAAATAAATTTGGTTAAATTAAGTCGTTATGGTAGATCATTGGTGCCAAGAAGGAAAGCCACCCCAATTTGAAGTTTGTACAGGGAAAATGTCAGCGATTCAGAGAATCAATGACCAGTAGAGAAGAGAGAGGGCAGGTTAGAATAGTTTTAGCTTGGCCATTTAGAACTTTGTAGTCGAGAAAGAAAAATAATTGTCATCTACTATCCTACTGTCTGCTGGGAGACTGTAAAGAAACGAAAATAGGAGTAATATCAACATGCTCCCTATGTTGTGTTACTAGCTGGGAAGCAGAATTATAAATGGCTTGGAGTTGTGAAAAAGATGGCTTAAGTACTCTAATAAAAAGCTCATTGCTGTATTCTGGGCATGGTGACAACAACGATTGAATGGTTTTCTTCAACACAACTTAGAAAGGCTACTTAAATGGAAGGAGCATGAATATTGATTTGATATGCACTGGAACTGTAAAAGTGAAGAAGAGCCTGACTAATTTCAGTCATACTGACATTCAAGACTAAACTATGATAGCTAGAGTAACATGTATAGCTATTAGAATCATTGTACATGGAAAGAAAAGTGGTGATTTAGAAAAATTCTAAGAGGAAAAAAAAAACGAGGAAATTTCTGAGGTTGAAAAGTCAAAAATGTGCAAGAAAGAACTCATAAATTTTCCAGAAAATTAAAAGTGAAAGGAAAGTAAAAAAAAAAAAAAAAAAAAACTGAAAATGAAATTGGGCCCAGGACTGAAACCTGTGGCACTCCAAAATTAGTCTTAAAAGTAGATTTGGACAAAGGGTTAAAAGTACAAATGGTTTGCCCTGACAGAATAAATCCTGTCAGATCATAAGGAAGAAAATATTAAAAAGCACATATAGATTAAAAAAAGAAAGAAAAAAAAAACATCGTCTCCAGCTGTGTGAAAGTGAATAAATCCAGCACACTGAGCCATTGTTGTAATGACCTGGGCTCACTCAGCAGGCTTTGGCAGACGCCAGTGGAAGTGATGAGTGTTTACATGTTGCTGTCATATAATAGCCCACAAATAGCCTCAGCTCAGCGGCTCGGTAAAAATACAACAATAGAGGGGTGGGCAGGAGAAAGAGGGGGACGGTGGAGATATGGCGAGTGTTTTAAGTGGGTTAAAGTGTAAAGGGTGGGTAGTCTTGCCCTTAGCCGCTGGGGAGTAACTGGAGGCACAGTGGTGGCAGGAGAGGGGCGCGGAAACGCTGATGTCAGAGGTCAGACATGTGGAGGACTGGATCTGCCTGGCAACAATGCAAGGACACGCAAAGGGCCCCGTCTTCCTTTCTCACACACACACACACACACACAAACGCAGGGCTCACGAAGCATTAGGAAATTGAAGGATATGTAGGGCACCATCCTCAATTTCTCTCAGCAGAATTTGGGCTGCTGCTTTCACTTAAAAAAAAAAAACATGTTACGAAAACACACACATAAAAGCTCTTACGTACACTGCTGATCTGTTTAACCCAACTTTCCCAATCCCTATCTGCCACAGATGGCGCAGATATAAGCTTTCAAAGCAGGAAGGACTCATGTTCTCTCACCAGGTGACAAATCCACAGCCGTGCTGAACTGGCTGGGAGCGCTGCTGCCACTGGGAACAACCTGTAGGCTTTCAAATTCAGTCCACCACATGCAGCGATGAGGGATAAGAGAAGACCTTCTGGCATATAAATATCTTTATTAGTTATGTGGTGCAATAAATACAACAGTCAATTTAGAAAAGCATCAGTCACAGGAGAAAAAACTGAAGTTACAGTAGTTTTGTGCAAACGCAAGTCGCTTTAGCTCACTTTCCTCGCGAACCCTTCGAATAAAATCTGGAAGTCAGTTTGGCACTTTTAAAAGTTACTTTGCTTCTCATCACAATAGAGAACAAGAAATTGTTTGTTTTTTTTAGTCTTAGCAGCTTGTAAAAGTTGAAAAAGAAATTAGCCCTTTATTTTAAATATAGATATTATCCCGCCGTCATGACATCAAATAACCGCTGACTTCCATCATGACTGTTCCTTAAAATCTATAACAGCATGTTTTGGGGGTTTTTTTTGCAACCAGTCTGTGTGTGGCTACACATCAAATATTCCAAGCACAATTTCACCTCCGTACGCCTCAGTAGCACTCAAGTTTGGTCGTACAAATATGGAATCTTAGGTAAGTTAATCACATTACACCTGAGCAAAGTCCTTTCATTTCCTGGGAGGACTGTAAGGACGTGAAGCCTGTGATTTTCTTTTAACCTTACCAGGACAGAACAGTCTAAACAATTAGCATCAATGTTCCCTTTAGGCTACTAAAATATTCTGGGAGGTAAAAATCCATTTTTAAGCTGCCTTTTCCCAAAATGTGCAAAAATACCATAAAAATATCCATCTTGTGAACAAGTGGGCACATGCCAAGCTGCTGTAGAGTTTTAAAGGGATAGTTCAGATTTTCTGTTTTATGAAGTTACTTTCAGTTATAGAGGCGGTTGTGGCATTAATGGTGCCCCGGGAGGTGAGATTTGACCAATTCCTTCCCCCAGAAAACTATTTCTGTTTGAAATGATAAATTAAGAAATGGCAAAAAATGTGGGCACATTAAAAAGTGTCATTTAAAAGACATGCAATCAGTGTAGAACACAACCTAAATTTGACAAATTTTATATAAGTTTTCATACTTAGTTTACGTTAGTTCTAATGCCAAAAAAAATCATAGGTTGAAAAAACATTAATGAATCAAATTGTTTTAAATACTTGAGTGTAGGATAATATAGTTCAAGTTTGGTCAGTTCATTAGAATTTTTTTCATTATAAGCCAGAGGACCAAATGCAATTCAGAGTCCTTACAGACAATGAAACAGCCATTTAATTTAGTGCCTATGTAAGGTTTTAAATCAGATACTAGTTTATATATATATATATATATATATATATATATATATATATATATATATATATATATATATATATATATATATATATATATATATATATATATAGTTTGGGAGACAATTGGGCAGATTGCTACATTAGCCTGACATTAGCTTAATAACATCAATGTTGTCGACCTGAGAAACCTGGATCAATTAAATAATACCCTCTTGTGAAAAAGTAGGAGGTTAATATTAGGTAGTGTTATATTCCACATGTAAAGTCAGTTTGAGTTGCCAAAATGAGCTAAAACAGGAGTCCTTCAGATTAGCCATTAGCCTGCCATCCGTTTAGCTAAGGAAGCTAACACTGATAACTTCTCAGATCTCACTAAAAAATCTTAACTATCCCTCTAAAGCCAATCTTTAAAAGTAGAAAATACATTTTAAAAACATTTTCTCAAACTGTAGTTACAAGGAGATCGCAATTCCTCCCCACCTTATAGAACCAATTGACACCAAACTTCGTTTTTGTCCTATAACTTCAGCTACAACACACACGACAAAAACAAAGGAGCGCTCAGTTAGCCGAAGAGCTGTGAAGCAGTCACCGGTTGGAGGCTTGTGGAGGGCTCAGTTGGGCTCCCAATTCTCAATAAACAGGGATCACCCGATTTTTTAATTGTCTTTATTTCTTTTGCTGGAGATTTTCGCAAGTTCGAAAAGAACACCTGATTTTTACCCCAAGCCTGCCAGCAGCCTCGCTGTGTGACTTCGCCCACTTTCGCCCTCCGGCTTTGTAAATAAAACACACCGCTTTAAAGAGCGACTCCATGGATTCCTTTCACCAACACTGTTGAAGGACAGGTTCTTGCCTGACAGCGCCTCCTTTCCCCGTCACGGGGAGAAGGATGAAGCTCTGAAAGCAGCTTTAATCTCTGCTTTTCTTAGCTGTAGCCAAGGCACCGCTGGATCAGAGAAACCTGACGTCTCACAACTGATCAGATTCTCGTCAGTTTCTCTTTTTTTCTGTTTTTGTGCGCGCGCGCGCTTTTCTACAAAAGATTTGCATCCTTTACTTTTGCTGGAGCTTGTGCGCGAGGAAACCTTTTTGTTCAATTCACAGTCTTACAAAAATACTATTTGTTGCTTTGAGGTAAATTCAAATTCTTCGCAGATATGTAAAATAAACGTGATTTTTTTTTTTTTTTGCTTCATTGTACCGGTTTGGTGAAAGGTATTTAAAAAAAACAAAAAACAAAAACAAAATCTGAATATATGTATTGTAATATTCAAATGACATCTCGACATGCAAATCTACACACAAGAGTTGTGATAGTGCTCATGTATAAATGAGTCTATATATCCGTTAGTGGAAATGTTGTTTAAATATCACTAACGTGTAGCAGAACCCCTGTCTCTTTAAGGACTGACTGGGGTCTCGGGCTCCCTGCCGTTTGATCCACAGCCGGGTTCAAAGGTCTGCCAACGGCTTCCCATGCATCTGCCTCCCAACCACCTCGCTGTCAATCAAGGTAACTCTCTGCAGTATTACATAAGCTCACAACTATGACAACTGTTGCTCAAAACAGACAGCCTCACGGAGTGCACCGTTGAAACGTTCAAGCGGGGATCCAGCTGAAACGCAAGTTATCCTTTTGTCACCAAAGGATTAAGGTTCTACATAATCCTGTACCATTTCTGATATAGCTCCGTAATCTGTTGGAATTTTGTCCCATCCGTTGTGAGCTGAGGTAATACTTTTTGTTTTGTTTTTTTTTCCCCCCAGTGGTATTTAATTGCAACAAAGCCCTCGATTTTGCCACGCGAGCAGTGGCGGCAGCAAAGAACAGAAAACCAGCCGAAGGGAGCTGGAGAATTCAGCAGCTCATTCGTTTCATCTTCGTCCTTAAAGAGGCGTCTGAGGAGGACATATAAAAACACACTGAGGAATTGCACTTTTATCAAGTAGAGGATAGTTAAGAGAAGAAATATGAAACGAGCTCCTCTTCATGTGAATTTTTGGTAGATAATGGTGACGTTTAGCTGCTTTTCTGTAGTCTACATAACTTGACACAAGGATATGGCTTCTACAGACCAGAGTGCACTTTAAGGAGAGAAATCATGGGGCCAGCAGGGTCACGTTGACTTTTAGCTTGCGATATTAATAACGTTTTGCTCAGTTGACAGGTTTACATACACATTTGTACGAAAGCTTCACCAAATGATATCACTTCACAATGGAAGACGTAATTTAATCCAACTTGACGTCCAGAGGCTGCTTTTGTTAGCCACCTGACTAAAAGGTGCAGTCTGCTTATTACATTGCTAACCCCATTTTGAATGTATGCCTTTAAATCTTCCGATGCTATCGGAAGCAGAGATGCACCGAGAAATCGGTAGTTGATCGTGATCTGTTAGACTCAAGAATCTTTTCCCAGTTAGTGATAGATGTACTGTTAGTACTGCTCAGAGTGGATGCTGTTACTGAGTGGAGAAGGGTTAAAGTTACCTATTTTCACTAACTGTGAAGTCTTAAAGTCAAATTAATGTAAAAAAGAAAAAGTTCGTTTAAATGGACTGTATTTCTTACAGCTTGCTAACATTTGGGTTGTTTGTTCAGTCTGTGAGAGAGCAAAAGGCTCAACAGATAACGGGAAGGCTGAACAGAACAACAAAGAACTTTTGTGCTTTAAAACTGTTCAAATGTTGATAGACTTATCGATAAAAATGTCAGAATCCGAAGGACTCAACACGCGCTTGCTGTTTTCACAATGTCAGCCATGTAATTCACACTAATCGCCAAAATAACCAAGGTCAAAATGTCAACGCAATCATTATTTTGTGTTGGTCTTGATATATTTATGAAGTCTGCTTATGTGAGGAAGGCTAACAGTAACAGCTTTTTTATATTGTTCCACCATCTCATATCATCGCGGTTAAAGAGAAATTGCTGCTAGCCTAATGCCGTATCAGCAGGTCAAAGTTTTCCAAAACCCGGAGATCAACAACAAACAGTCGAATTTCTGAATGGTGCATCTTTACTTGGAAGATTCCTACTCGACATATTTAAATATGGGTCTGGAAATCGAGTTTTAGAGTTTATCATTCAAGAGTGTCTACACTATGTTACTATGCGGCCACACAAATACCAGCACATGTTTACGAGTGAAATCTGCGCTCATTATGTCCATTTTCTCAAAAGTTGTAGAAGTCCAAAACCTGTGCAGGACCAGCAAAACACAGGTTTGGAAATTCTTCAATTTCAAAGACATGGATGTAACATCAACGTGGTATTCAATCACAGAGCAAACAGCAGCAAAGCAACTCACTTAAAAAGGACGTCAAGTCCAAATCTTTGTGACTAAGCCTTTAACTCTGTGCTCCACTAATGCGTATCTAACACTAACCATTCATGAACATAAATCAAGGTTTTGCCCAAATATGTTGACACCAATGTAATGTGAAGACAATTTTTGCAGTATTTTCTTTTTAGAAATAGTATATATTTGTTCACATATTTGTGAAAACAGTCACCATGACAGCATAACATAAGACAGAAAATCTGCAGGGGGCGTGGGGGGGAATTCAAGCTCTTCTGTCTTCACCCTGTGGTCCTACTGCCATCTGCTGAAATAAACTGCTTGGTCAAAAACAACCAGTCAAAACCAGGAGCAGGGTCTTACTGCTGTCAATCACCCTTGTGAATGCGCTGCTCACACTTTCTTCCTTGCTCTTTGCTATGCCACAGCTAGTACCCCCACAACTCAACCTGCCACGAATTCTAGCAAAATAGAAACCGTTTTCCTGTAAAGTTTAGTTGTTTTTCCACCATTAGTACACAAGCCTGATTGACTGCACTGAGCCCCTCCTTCCTGCTTCGATTGGTTGCTTCTAAACTAGAGCAGTTTATTTCTGCAGATGGCAGAAGAACCACAGGAAGACGGCAGAGGAGCTCAGGTTTTTCTGTCTCATTTTGTACTGTCATGACAATTTGAGAGGCTTAACAAATATGTAAAATAAAAAACAAAAAAAAAACGTAATGTTTTTAAAAGTTACATACTGCAGCCTTAAGAAGAATTCTGAAAAAGCACCAATGATCTTTCTCTCCTATTTGAAAGAACGCTTTAATAAACTGGCGGAGGTGTTTACAAAGTAAATATGTCAATTGGAAATGTCATCTGTGTGACTCCATATGTTTTTGACAGCTTACAGCTGGCATAAAATGACTAAACCTCGTTTTAGGCTCTTAATTAACTTAAAGTACTGTACAATTAGAATCTCCTCGAGGGGTGTTTGTTTTTTTGTTTTTTTTTTTTTTTTTAATAAAGCCGGGGATGGCTGACAAACAGCGGCGTTGAGCCGTCGGGCTTTCTAATGTTTACCACTCGGCGACCAAACGCTCCCTCTGCTCCAGCGTGGCTCGCGAACAAGCTAACAGGTGGACGGCGGATTGGGTGACAACAGAGGAGGAGCGATTCTTGAGAAACCCCACCAGGGAGCCTACCAGGATCATACGGCTATTCAAGCCAACCCAGAAATAGACGCATTAATTCGCCGACTGTGACAAACAGAAATGCTCAAGCTGTGAGAGTGTGTGATTGAAAATCCCCCTTCGGTTGTGAAAGTGCCATAGCTCGCAGGTTTTGTGCCGTAATCATGTCGAGTTTAAGGCCGTGTTTCGGTTTCGGATCCGTCTGTATTTCGATTCGAATGGCAACAACTTGCTGTTTCGTTCAGAGCTTGGTGCGAGGCAGGCGGTCGCTGCCTCACATGACGGACTGGAGGCCACTCGAAGAAAAAAAGAAAAAAAGTGACGATGTTAGCAGACAAGTGGAAAGAATCCAAGGAAGCGGCACCTTCTGACTGGGATTACTCATTGAAAACTATTTAACTGGTGCTGTGTGTCTGCCCTGCCCCACCCACCAACAGGCGACACAATCAAACACAGACTCTATCATGGGCCAAACAAGTCAGGCTCCTCTTGCAGCTCCAGCTGACGGTTGAACTGCTCGATCTCTTCGTTGGCCTCAGAGATGTATTCTTTAATGAACTCTTCCATGTCTGCAGAAACAGAAATGTAAGGAAAAAAAATATATCAATAAATAGAGAAGGGTTTCCATCTGCGGAGTGAATTATGAGTTGTTGTTCTCAGCTCTTCTTGCTCCATCTCAACTGACTTACATTTACCAGACTGTAATAACACTAGGTCAGGCTGACGCTGTGTTTTTATTTAGGGTGTCTGCTCGTGGTTACTAAGCCTGAGTGACATATTAGGATCAACAGGGAATAAGCTGCCGAGTGAAGGAGCCCATTACAAAGGATACTGGGATGGAAGCTCCTTTTTTCTCCGAAGATGTCGACGTATTGATAGCCATTGTAGAAATAACCTGGTGGCAGTGGATCCAAGTGTCGGGCCACCTGACGAAACACCATAAATTTTTTTTTTAAATTTAAAAATATACACCGATGTTACACACCTGAAATAAAGCCAACTATGAAACAAAAACACAATATAATATGAAACAACTTTTAAAACCAAACAAGCCATATGTGTCATTAATACGACTGATTACTATGAACATGCACATCAGCTGTCATAAAAATTTTAGAATTTGCTTCAGTACATGTTTAGAGCTAAATTTAATTTCCTGCCTGATGAGGTGCAAAGATTCTTTGCGCTGTTTGAATTCAAATGCGATGGGTGACATGTTTTTAAATTTACAAAACAAGCAGATTTTTCTGTTGTTGGAATTAGATTACGGAATAATGAATAATACAAGCCTGGACTTATGAGCGTGCCTTCCGTTATGGGTTTTCAAATAAAAATTTGAAGAAAAACTAAATATTTGAGGGTTACATATGTGGATAACTATGTTATTGTATCTAGTTTTATTTTTGTGGGGTGGGAGGGATTTTTTTTGTATGTTCGCCATGGCGATTGTCATTATGCAACTTTTTCTTACAATTTCTTTTTTTTTTTTAAACCCATAACGGCGTACACGCTCTAAGTCCATGCTTGTATCATTCCGTGAGTTCCGTAATGGATTTTCAAAGAAAAAAAATTATAGGAAAAAAAAAATATTTGGGGGTAACATGTGTGGATAACTATGTTATTCTGTCTAGTTTTTTGATTCTGGATTTTTTTTGTTGTATGTTTGCCATGGCGATTTCCATCAGGCAACTGTGTCAATGAGAACTCATTTCAGCAGTTTGGCCCGACTACGGTGGCCGACAGGTGCAAATGCGCAGCAAAAGAGAAAACATGCAAACAAAAAAGAAGACACCCCCGAATGAAATGCAGCAAACAAAAAGAGAGACGCAAACACCCCCGAATGAAATGCAGCAAACAAAAAGAGAGACGCAAACACCCCCGAATGAAATGCAGCAAACAAAAAGTGTTGAAAACGGAAGTGCTCCAGACCACTAGGGGGAGTCAAAGAAAATAGTATTCATTTCTATGGGACCAGATGCAAGATTCAGAGAAAGAAATTTGAAAGAAAGTAAAGGTATCTCTCTGAATCTTGCATCTGGAAAGTGTGATTATTGTGAGAAGTCTGAAACAATAGAGCATGTTATTTTAGAGTGTTGTAAGTATGAAGAAGAGAGAAGATGCATGCTGAGAGAGTGTGTAGGTATTAAAGAAAGGTTTAATTTAATAGAATTTTTGAGGAGAGATTTCGGGAGTAGACATATTCAAATAATTATTCGGTATCTTAAAAAACAAAGCTATTTCATAGGATATGAGTAGAGCAAGTTGGGTGTGAATGTGTAAAGAATATCAAAGAGGGGTATATAAAGCTATAAGCAAGTTGGATAATATAAGCAGGTGTGTATGTGTGGGGGTATGTTTAATCAGGAGTTAATGGAGGGAAAAGGTAGAAAGTGAAAGTTTATAGACCATCTCGAACCACACTCCATACTGGTAAGTGGCGGTAATGCTACTGTAAGTTTGTTGCCAACCGCCAATAAATACCAAGAAGAAGAAGAAGAAGAAGAATCTTGCATCTGGTCCCATAGAAATGAAAACTATTTTCTTTGACTCCCCCTAGTGGTCTGGAGCACTTCCGTTTTCAACACTTTTTGTTTGCTGCATTTCATTCGGGGGTGTTTGCGTCTCTCTTTTTGTTTGCTGCATTTCATTCGGGGGTGTCTTCTTTTTTGTTTGCATGTTTTCTCTTTTGCTGCGCATTTGCACCTGTCGGCCACCGTACCCGACCATATGCCAGCAACTTACAGGAAGTTTGCGGCGGTATTGTGACCAAATATGAAGAAGTTAACCCATTGATTTTGCTTTATTAGACTGAAACATAAAAGGCAGGAATAATATAAATAATTGAATTGAGTGATAGAATTGTAAAAGAGCAAAGCTTTAAAAAAAATTAACAAGAAGCTCCAAAAGAACCAGTATGAATCAGCTGAATCAAAAAGAAGTATTGCTTAGGTTTTTGGGGTTTTTTCCACCAAAATGATTCAAGTTTCAAGAAGAGCACAACACAATAAAGCATCTAGCTGTCAGAGAATCGCAACACCAGGACAGCTGAACTGTAATACCCATACCAACCAGACCAAAAACTGACCGTTGGAGAGCTTTAAGCAGCACAGTGACCTGTAATTTTCTGTCACAAACATCACATCTGGGCTTTTGTTTCCCCTCTGGTCTCTCCCTATTTTCATGAAAGCAATAATGTAATTGTTCTAAAACAGGAGTGTAAAAAACAGTCTGGTGATTATCTGGGAGCAGGAAGGTGGGTGGAGCGTTTTGATTCAAGTGGTCAAGGACAAAAGGCTGGGAACTGCAAAAAGCTCAACAATACACTCACATGTATGCTCTGGATTTCTTGTGTCGACAGGGTGTTTGGAGTCTTCTTTGTTTTCTTGGCCTGCTTCTATAAACATCAAAGAAAAACAAAAAAAATAGCTTTCACTCTCTTTTTCCCCCCCAACCTTAGGCTGTATCTAGGCAGTTGTAACTGACCTGTTTGGTACAGAGTCTCAACCAGGCCTTCAGCTCGTCCTGGATGAGACCAACCCCGTCGAAGGTCAGGTAGCAGGAGGGGCTGGTCTCTTTGTGGAGTGGGGTCTTGTCCGGGATGATGGTCAGACTCCCGCTAACCGCATTGAAGCGCACATCCATCAATCCAGCCGAGTCTGCAGGTTTTAGAGATGATTTGAGTTCATATTTAATTGATTGACAGCCCTAATATGAGTCAAACCAGTCTCTACCAGTCTTGGTAGCTCTGGCAATAGCTATCAAAAGTGGAAAAGTAAAATTATATCAAGAAAAGAAGCAACGTCTCTATTGAGCAAGGTTTCAGGATCCAGAATCTGTTCTGGATCTGTTCCAAGTTAGCAAAATATGCAATAAGTTTAATAATGCCAATTGTTTATAACAAAATGTAAAACGCCCACCTGAAAATGTGACTTTCCCCCAAATATTGTAAACATTTCCTCTGAATGGACTCGACTTTAATGACGACTTGATTGCTGCAGAACAAACAAGGCAAGCATTTCATCAGAAGTGACACCTAAAAATATAAATGAACAATTTCCTATAAAACTGGCAAGCATACTGCAGCAATAAAAACAATTTTTACAACAAAGCCTCAGATTGCACTGCCATCTCAGGTGTTTCCATACATGGAGGAAAAGGCAGCTTATGTAATAACAAAGCCCTGCCAGCTCATATCTGGAACTTCTGTCACATGTAAGAATGTAAAAAGGAGGGAGGGGGTTAGGGGGTGGAGGGAGAGAGGGCTTTTTTTTTTTTTTCCATCTCACCTTTACAGCGGATGACAAACAGAGGCCTCTCTAGGGGTCGGCTGAAAGCCACACGCTGCTGGGCGACGCTCACAGTCCCCGAGCCAGAGAAGAAGCGTCCTTTGCACCTGGAACGCACGACAGCATGTGCACATTACACAAACGGTGAGAAATCGAAGGCCGGAGCGGCGTGGTCGTCTGCGGGTTAAGCTGCAGCAGCTCCGTCCTCCATTTCTCGTGTGTCGGCCACAAAAAAAAAACAACAAAAAAAGTTTCCCGTGTGACTTTTACGAGCTCTGGAGCGGCGTGACTCATCCCTCGCGTGCACCAACACGACCAAATTACACAAATTACTGCCTGCAGATAAGCACATTAAAAGGCTCCGGCCAGATAGTGTGTGTGTGATCTGACGGGAGGATTTAGCAGAGGTTCATATTAGGCTGACCACTGAGGCATGAAGGCTGACTGGCCCTAGTCCAAAGAAAGAGACCCCCCCAACAGCCCTCCCTCCTCCCCCCCGCCCTCTGTGTGTACATGGCAACCGAACAGCCAACTGCCTGTTGCCGTGCAGCCGACAGGCTGCTGGTGAGAGAACATGAGACGCCCTGAGGGCCTTTTCCAGCAATCAGCGGACGGCTGCCCCCGCCGCCGCTGACGAGCGGCAATTAAACCGACAGCGTGGCGACGCGAGCGGTCTTACCATCCAGGGTAGAGGACGTAGCGCGCTCTCAGCATCTGCGGCTCGCCGAAGCTGCTCTCAGACAGTATCAGGCTCACATCTTCGTCCCTGATTGAGGAGGAAACGATACGGATCAGCCGCTTCACACTTCCTTCACACAATTACGGCACAAATCGTGGCAGTAATGCATAAAAAAATAAATCAATAAACGGGAGTCGCAGAGATATTTGTGCCGCTTGGACTTTTAAGGCTGTCATGCTACAAACTACAATGTGTTTAACGAGGATTTTAGGTGACAGATAAACACAAAATTGTGCATGATTGGAGAGAAAATGATAAACGTATCTCAAAATCTTTTTGCAAACAAATTAAAAAAATCTGAATAGGGTGACGTGCATTTCTTTCTAAATGACTGTCAATTGTATGCTGGTATATCACAGGTGTAGGGCTGAAAAACATTTCACAATATAAGCATTTCATATCAGGCCATGTCGGTAATTGCTGATTTTGTTTGTGTTAAACATGTGAAATACTCTCAAACTGGTGGTCTCTCTTTTATCCAAAGTTTTCACTTCCCACCATTATTTATTTTTAAACTGTTATGAGGCAAAGTAGCAGAAACTGACACTGATGCTGTACAAGTTACTCAACAGGTTGTTGCTAGGCAACCAAAAAGTGAGTGAGGTAGTTGATGCCACCAATTTTGCTTAGCTAGCCTTGAGAAGATGAGCAGCTAAAGTCTTTCCTCTACCTACATTTCCCAGAATGCTGTGCGATTTTGGACCAGAGATCAGTGAATTTTCTATATATAGTCACCTTCCTAAAATAAAATTTAGCATTTGATTTTGGCAAAAAAATAAATAAATAAATAAAATCAACCCTTTTTTTTTTTTTTCCAAAATGTGATTTAAGGAAAAGGTCAGTCTTGGCAAGAAATGACTTAAGCCACTGCTTTAGAAAGGGGACAATATTGAATATTCTATCAGACAAATTATCTATTGATATTGATCACGTGTCTATCGCAATATAGTAGCAAAAGTTATGTGAAACAAATGTGCTTATTTTTTTCTATATGTGCTATAGTTAACATGTTTTTTTATTTTATTTAATTTTTAGGTTTCAACATTTAAAAAAATAATGGAACATAGTTTGTAAGTAAAAGACAAAAAGAAACTAATCAAAAAGAAAACTGGCTTCCATTTTTAGTGTGGTTCTTCATGGAAATGCTGTGGATGGATTGCATCGAAGTCTTGGAAAAGCTGCTAAAGCTAGCAGTAAGCCCATCGCAAGAAGCAATAAAGCAAATAATCCCACAATAAATGAAGACGAGGTGGATCATGTTCATTTGCATGACTGTTTCGTAGAAAGACGAGAAACAAAGACTGCATGACTAAAGTTTCAACTCGACCTTTTTTTGACGGACAATTTTTCGAAGTACTTCATAATTAATTAGATTTGTTGTTTTGGTTGCTTATTTATTTTGGATATTTAAAATGTCTTCCAATTCCTGTGTTAAATGTTTGTTAGAAACTTATTAGAAGTTGATTGATCTTTAAGAGTGTGCTCTTGCATTACTGTGCCATTATCGTTATATTACTTGGAAATGGCTTCAAAACATCAATATTATTATTCATCGCAATAATTTCTAATGCCAGCAAAATCTGCACAGGCTTTTTGTCACCTTTACTTTTTTTTTTTAATTGCCAATTTCTTTAAAGTTATTAGGAGCCACAAAGGAGGGACTGAAGACCCACAGGTTTTCTATAACAGAAAATCCTGATAAAACGTATTCCAGCTTGTAATGGTAATGCGACAAAACGTGAAACAAGAAAAGCTTCCGCAAGGCTCCATGCATCTAAACTAAGCTAGAAACTGATTAAAAAGCATATTTCGGTGCCAAATGAGCAGCGCTCTGACCCCGACGGATTTAAAAATAGACGTCACAAAGCTGGATGGAATATTTTAGGCGAAGATAAAAGAAGTCAAACGACTGTTTGCAGCATTGATCACGATTCTGTGGGCGCCTACCTGGTGACAGCTCCTCTCTCCGCCGGTATGAAGGCAGCGGTGGGGTTAGCGGAGCGTACCAACTGCTGAACATGCTGCATGAGAGGGTGCTTCTGCTCTGCTGTCAGCCCCGTGAACACCACTGTACTCACAATACCTGGCAATACAAACACAGCACAGTGGAAAGTTAAAAAAAAAACAAACACAAAAAACTGCGGAACTCAAGAAGAATACGGATTTTATTCCCGAAAAATACAAAAAACACCTTATTTTTACACTAGGTTTGATTTTACTGCTTTGTTCTTTTTAAAAAAAATCTAAATCTAAAGTGATGTTTGCATTCCTTTTGGTGACTGGTGAGGGGGAGAGAAAAACAAACAAACATTGTAGCAAATTTAAAGAAGGTGTTTGATGGAGTATTTTTACCGCTGTGAACACAGCGGGACTAACCTTGACTGCACTGTTCCAACAGCTTGGGAAAAGCAAACCTGAAGTGAAAGACAAGAGACAGAAGAACTCAAGTTAAATTTACAAGACGCTTGAGAATAAGACTGGGCCGACTGCCAGACACACTAATGCATCTCTAAGACGGACGCATGCAGGCCACGGCGGTGCAGCAACAAAGTAATTCCACGTTACCGCCTTGAAAAAGATCCATCACAAAGATTTTTGCATGACATCGATAGTTTGATGGACAATCATGATCACATATTTTGTTCTAAGGTTAGTCTCCGTTTCTAGTTCTGAGCCAAGTGTCCCAGCTAACACAGCTAAAAGCTCGTAGCCGCAGTAATTAGAAAGGCATTCATCTTTTCCTGTCTGCGCGTGATGAGCTGCTCACACCCAGCAAAAAGAAGAGATCACGTCTGACTGGGGAGCTTCATTCAGACGAGTGCCGTGGTCACAAACGTGGATCTAGGAGGGAATTATAGATCTATGCTGATTCTAGGTCAGGCCTAAGCTGGGACAGCCTCACGCTATTAGCACAACAGTTGTGGTTTACGGCCTTCAACGGCGACAGAAAGCGTGATGAGCTTCTGTTAAAACTTTTTGATCTTTCTCTGGTTCTGATTTTGTCATTTCCTTCTGGCTCCACTCATTTTTGCCTCTTTCAGTGACAGACTGCTGCATCCTAAGTGCACAAACGAGCGATATCGGAGATCCTTCCTCTCCTCCCAGCAGCCGTTAGACACTAGAGCCCTTCCTGCTTTCAACCAACTCAAAAAGTGTTTACAGCCTTGCTGGTATTTGCACAGGATCATTTTTAATAGTGCTAAAACAATTACTGAATCATTAGTTAACTGATTTAGTAATGAATATTCGTTAACTGGAGAATACAGACTCTAAAACATGCCATTTTCTGAAAAAACAACACTGTCAGAGCAACACAGGATGAAACTGAACAAAAACAGACATTTTGCATTTAAGATGAAAAACTCTTCTTTGTGTGTAAAAATGTTCAAAACTCAATTAGAAGCCTAATTTTAGCTCTAGCTGGTTCAAATTCTGAAAAGAAAAGAAACTTGTATTAATCACCTCTTGCTCTCCAATTATTAAGTGTTTAATTGAAAAAATAGTCAATAGAACTGACTTAGCTGCAGATTTGTCCGTTGCGACACATTTTAGGCGATAAAATATTTATTTTATTTAAAAACAAATTCACTTGTTTGTTTATTTGCATTTCTGTGTATTTTTAATACTGCTTACGTGGTTAGATAAAATCTGTAGAATGTGGCGATTGTTTTTTATCCGATTAGTTGATTAATTGTGAGAATAACTGATAGATAATTTAAATAGCATTTCTGCTGCTAACCTGCACCTGCACAGGGTTTTTATCACTTATTGTAAACAGTCTGTTGTCTATTTCTGCTCCAATACACCTGGACATTTTGTAATTTTTTTAAATTAACTGCCCCAGTTTATGCTATTTTGTAAATACTGCACAGTATTTATGTTGGAAGTTATTCAATTTTTAGTCATTTTATATTCTTATTTTTGTGTGAACCTACCTGCTTTCATTGTCTGTTTCTTTGTACCAGAATTTCCCAACTACGGGACAATAAAAAAAAAAAAAATTAAAACATCTAATTTTCCTATTTTTGTAAAGAAAATCTGCCTCTAACACTGAAAGAGAACCAGAGCCACCATAGTGTTTCTTAAGCTTTCAGAAAAGGACATAAAAAATAAAAAAAAACAAATAAAAAAATCTAATCTAATCTTTATGATAAATATAGTGGCCAGCTCATCTTGGCCTTGCAGTCAAAAGCACCCTAATAATCAGAGTGCAATGTCATATTGAGTACAGCAACGAGTAGCACTATAAGCTGCATCTAAAGCCAGCGACAATAGCAGAGTGAGATTAAATGCAGGGATGATCCTCTCTGATAAAAAGAAAAAAAAGCTCAGCCTTTAGCTTTAATAGCTGAAAGTGTCATGTAACCCTGTTCTGGAAACATCCTGTGATCTCACAAATTTATCAGCATACAGTCCTATTTTTAATCTTCACGTCTTACTTGAAAGCACAAATAATGAACATTCACTTCAGCTCAACGAGAAAACAAACAACAGCGACTTCCCAAAGTATGCACACACTTTGAAATGTTTCTGAATCCGTGACGTTACGCCCTCAATGGTCAATTTATTCGACATTCAACGTGACAGGCCGACGAAAAAATAGCACGTATTTTACGTTGCTGGAATGAATTCTGTTGGAATTATTTGTAAAAAAAAAAATTCCAACAGATTTTTCTACAAATAAAAATTGGAAGGTGTGCCGTGCATTTGTGTTCAGCACTCTTTACCTTTAACTGAAGTAAGACCAGTTCTTTGATTTGAAAAAAGAAGCCATTACTGAAAGACAAGCATTCAGCATCGTGTTGTGGGGATGCTTTTCATTAGGAGGGGAGGGGAAACAGCGGTGGACCGCTATGGACTTAACGTTACATTTAGAGGTGCACCGATTGCAGTTTTCTGGCCGATTGCCGACGACTGATCCTTAAGAAGCCTGAATTTACCGATTCTCAGTTAATTTTTCTGAAATGTCGCTGAACATAGCAAGGAAGTCATTGAGTTGGCAACAGTGGGGTCACTATTGTTAACGGCAAACGTGCAGACATGACCGTCTATCAGTCAAGTCTCTCTCATGGCAGAGCAGAAGAGGACAGTGGCAGATTTTTAGACTTTGCTGAGGTAGATAAGATCGGGGAATAAGATCGGCTTCGTTGGTCAATTATAAATCTCACAAAACTAAGGAAATCAGGGCTAATAAATTGGCGCGCTCTGAGTTTTATCATAATATTTTGAGGTACTTTCGTAATAACAAATTTTGCAAAAACAATAAAATAAAAAGTGCTAAATGAAAACCGAGTTCCACCATGATCGTATTAGAGGAAGTGCGGCCGCCACCGGCAGCAAAGCCGAGCTCCTGAAACCTCACCAGTGTTCCATACAAGACGCCAGCGGGTTCACACAGGCTGTGACGGCACCGACGGCGAAACGAGCCCGGACGGCCGCATCTGGGTGGAGCAGCACAGCCTGGACCACATCCAGAACGTCTGTGTATCTGAATGAGGGAAAATGAAATCCATCGATTCAATTAATTCCAAAATCTCTCTCAACAATAACATACTGCACCCCATTCTGTAACAGAAAATGAAATGATAGGAGTCGTTCTTTTCCTTGACGTTTACTCCCGCTCAGATGATTTATTTACTTATTTTTTCCCCTTCCTACCCGGGTGTGAGCAGCAACAGGCGAGGCTTGCCTCGTCCTCTTCGGCTCTCTAGGAAGCTCGACAAATACTGCTGGAGGTGTGAGGTTGAGAAGCTGTCGGGTTCATACACCACCCACCTGTGTGTGTAATGAACAGAGACGTTTGTTTTGTCCTGTTTGTTTTGGTTGGAAATGTCAGATCTGTTGTGGCCATTTATTTCTGAAGAAAAAAATCAAATAAAATAAAAATAAAAATCGCTTACATTCCATCTTCTTTGGTTTGGTCCACTAAGAAGTAAGAAAGGATGTTCTTATGGCTTCCTGGCAGTCCGGTGATGATGTTAATCATAACCTTAAAGTGTATTTAAAAAGATATTTTAATTGGGTTAGCTTTATAATCATTACAAAGAGAAAGTAAGAGAGGAAATTTTAAAAAAAGGTTTTCTCGTCAATATTTTTTCTTAAAAAAAAGATGAAATTCTCTCACCTTGTCTCCCTTCTCATGGGCTTGTTTAGTGAGCTCTGCAGAGGGGAACAGCGCCTCCAGGTGGTCGTAGAGAATGGGCTCCTGGCCGATGCTGCTCAAAGCAAAGTGCTGAAGAAACCTGGCAGAGGTCAAACACACACACACACAGTCCGCATCAGAGTAAGCGGATAAGCCGAGGGCCAGTGCTGCTTTCGTGCATTTTTAACGCCGACGCTTTTATTTTTTGATCAATTTTGCTCAAGCAAGTTCTGCAGCAAGATATAGACCTGATCCAGCTTTTAGATATGAACGCGGACATGGGGGTGATAAAGCTTTTTCATTACTGCCAACTCGGAAGATCATTTAAAGCTCAGTTTTGCAAAGGAGGGTGGTTAACTTCTCACTGCCAAACATGGGGGACTCATTTTGGGTGAGAAATGCCAGGCAAGAGAGAAATTCACTTGAAAAGTAATTCAGATTTTTTTTTGGTGGGGGAATTTTATTTGACATACTAGCAGAGAGTAGAGCGTAAATGTGAGGTGAAAGGTAAAATGATACAAAGGCAGTTTTTAAATTGCATGAATGGAGAAGGTGCTCGAAGAAAAGCTGCATAAACTTGTAGCCATAAGCCCGTTTAAGAGCAAAAGATATTCATGTGTTGGAATTTAACCTGAGAATGTGTGAAAAGTAAAGGAGTTTTTCAGCTACATAGTATGATTTTATGACACAATCAAGTAACTCCGTTACATCCAATTGTTGTAAAAATGTTAGGCATATCAAATATAACTTAAAAGAAATTTGATTTTGTAATTGAACGTCTTAAAATTGGGCCTCTGTCTCTTTATGAAACTCCGCCTTTAGTCATCTCAACAAGGCTTAACGTTTTTATCAGCGTTTCACTGAGAAGTAGCTTGTATAATGACCTCAGCAGATGTGCAGTTGCATTAGGTGTTTGCTAATTGCTGTTGGCTAGTCTGAAGGAGGAGCTTTGTCCTTGAAGGTGGGGTTACGTCCCACCAGTCATTTTGCACAATCCCAATAAAGGCAACACTCCCAACTTTGTTTCTGATGAGAGGGTAAGATTATGACATAATATAAAGCTAAAAGAAGTTTATTTTACATAATAGTGACCCTTTAATTTAATCTGAGTTTGAGCTATTCAGCAAAAAAATTGGAAAAAAGTTTAGTTGCAAGATGTGTACGTTTCTACAAGCATTCAGTACGTTAATACAATCCAGTCAGACTTTTAAGATTTTTACTGTTATAAAAAACTTGAAAACCATGAAGACTTTTCCTACTTCACTTCTTCAGGCCTCTTACATAAAAATTCTGCCAATTACACTGAACATTGTGGCTGCAATGTGACAAAATGTGAAATAGTTCAAGAAAAACCCATAACAAGCAAAACCTGCTGAAAAACTCCTTTCAATATGCTCGCCTTCTTGATTAAGCTACACATTTAATACATGCCCTGGAGTAAATAATAACCTTCTTAATGCACACGGTCAGCGTTGTCAAAAGAAATAAACTAGGCTTTAACGCTATTTAAAGAAAACTTATTCATAGCTGAGCGATCCTAGCATCAGGTTTTATTACTTGCAGCATCCATGTCAGAGCCACTCTAATGCAGTTTGGCAATCTGTGAGTACTAACATTTCCTGCTCTGGCAGCTTGGAGTGTGAAGTCTTGAGGTTGTCTCTGCGCTTAGCAACGGGCGGCTCCTGGCTGTCATGTAGCTTCTGGACTCTGGTGTGCCTGGAAAAAAAACAAAAATTTAAATGCTACATTGCAATATAGACATCCATTTTTGTTTTAAAGCTATTTTTAAACAATTACATTTTTATATTGGTTATAACTGGAAAAGAAAAACCTTCATACATGTTTCTTTGGTTCAAGGACAGCTGTTCTTGGTCCAACAGCTGCAAGCCAAATCCAGCTTCTGGATCTTTCCACACTGGCAAAACCTACAAGAGGGCAAAAGGTTTACTGAAATCGATCTGTGTCTATGTTTTGAATAAGCATAAGAGGAAAAAGTTCCAAACATTTTCCTGTTAGTGGACTAAGCTAAAAGCTACAAATGTAGATTTACAAAGTAAATTACTAACTGATTATAGTAACATCATGGTGATTGTGGACCAAAATGGACTTTTATCACACTGCGATGTACAAAGTTCAGTTTTTATTCTTGGTTAATGTGTGTTGCTATAGCAATGTGGTTATTGAAATGAAACAATTTTTTTTAAGTAAACCCAGTCAGTAACAAACGTATATCTAAAAGTTTGGGTATCAAGTGATTCGCTTTCTCTGTTATTGAAAACTATCCCAACGAACATAACTGCAGAGTATATGCTGACAAATCTCAGATTAGGGCTACAATGACCGATTGTCTTAGTTATCGGTTATTTTGATGATTAATCAGATGAAAAAAGGGGCACACTGCAGATTTTTCAATTAAGCCTTTTTTGATGAGTATTGTACACACAGTAGAAGACAGCACAATTTATTTTTCAAATAAGAAAATAAACATTTTATTGCCCAAAATGGAATAATGCAGCATCCCTTTAGTTTAGTTTGGAGTTTAAAAAAACAGACGATCCTGACAACATTTAAAAAGCTCAGTCCTTTCTGCATGACTTAATATCAATATATCATAGAGCTAATCTGGAGGTTAAATTTGGATTACCGAATAATTATTGGATAGCAAAAGGTGCTTAATTTGTTCATTTGTAAAGCATATCTGAAATGCAAAATGTATAGTTTTTTGTCCAATTTTGGCTTCATGTCAGCTCTGACTGTGCTGTTCATTCAGCAATTGGCCTTTTTTTTTTGAGTTTGTATACTCCAGTTAACGATTAATCAATTACTCAATGAGTTGGCGATTACTTCAATGACTGATTAATCACGATTAACCATTTCAGTTCTATCTCAGATAACAGCTCTGTAGTGATATTCCTGTCTTTGATCATTCCGGTCTCCTTTAGAGGTTGCGCATTTGAAGTTTTGCATTAAAAATGAACCGCGTCCCAACTTCTCCAGGGCCGGCAAACGGCTTTAGAGGTTCTCGACTTGATGTCTCACCTCGGCAAAGAAGGCCTTGTAGCTCTTAGATCTAGGCTGAAGAGCAAAGAGCAGACACTGATCAGAGCTGTGCAGAGGGAACGGAAGGTGTGGGAACAGGCTGCTCTCGTACTCTACAAACAGAGAGCCCACACTGCAGGAGTCCTGGTGAAAAAGACAACACACACATTTAATGTAACAGAGAATACAAATTTGTGATGAAGTACTTGCTCCCTTGTAGAGCAAATGCTTCATGATATGACACCTTTAAATGTGACAAAACAGGAAAAACAGAAGAAACTTAGAAGTGTGCTACTGCTTTTCTCACAGCAACGTTTTTGTGCCTCCATCATTGAAATCAATAAGCTTTAAGTCAATAATAAACAGCAAACTTTTAAAAGATTTATATAAACATACACTGCCTTATAAAGAAAGAAAAGTCTCATTTGAAGTTTAATACTTTTGCCAGATCTTAGCCACAAAATTCTGTGTTTTTTGGAGAATTTTTTTATGACAAGAGATAAAAACAAATGGCCTTTTTTCTTTCCTTTGCAAGTAAATATGATTAGAATTGTGTTTTTTGTTTTCTTCCACTTTACAATTTGGCACTATTTGTCTTGGGCTGCCACATAAAACTAAATAATACGCAAATTGTAAACATTCCAAAGGTTGGACAAAACCAAGCCTGGATGACTGGATGGATATAACATCTAACATGCATAACATAAAAATAATTCTCAGTTACAAGACCAAATAATTTTGTTTATAGTGGCAAAGTTGGGTAGACTGTGTCAATCTTTGTTCATTTTTTGTGATCAAGATCGATAAAACCACCTTGAAAAATCCACTTTCTTTTAATAGATACACTTTATTATTATTTAATACCTTGTGGGAGTTGATGCATTGTTATTTCATGTTCTTTGTTTTCTTTTGCATTGTTCTGTTTTGTCATTCCAATTGTTGAAATCTTTCTCTGGATAATAGAGTTATAACTAGATGCACCGATCAGTCCTGATTTCTGATTTACATTATACTTAGAATTCATAATTGCCCTGTTTTAACCATTTGAAAGGTTTGTTTCAGTTTTCCAATATAGTCAACCTACTGTTTTTGTCAGTTTCAGTTTCTTTACTATTTATTTTCCATTGGCTGTTTTACTTCTAATTACACTGACTGAACAAATTACTGTCGTTTTTACATGTTTGACCAATCTTGTGAAGCTGCTGGTGTATTTAAGTGTGCTGTACTGGTGCAGAGTTAACAAATGAATTTGTAATTCCGTAAAATTATGAATGTGTTTTAACAAAAAGGAACTTTTTAACTCAATTTATCATCATTTTTATGCATCGGCCGATACTAAACTGTATCAGTATCGGAAGCGAAAAAATTAAGCGGAACATCCCTAGTTTATCAACAAATATAACAATTCCCAAACCGTTCAAGGGATAAGTAATCAGGTGACAAATTGAAATGCAACATAGAGGTCAATAATAAAAATGCATACCGGGAGATAAAAGACGATTTTACGAATGTGATCCTTCGAGAGAGTGATGCACCCAAATTGAGAGTGGAAGAACAGGAGTCCCTCAGAGAAAAACCTGATTTTACCTGCAGTTACAAATATAACAGACATTTAGCTTAACTGTTTAAAAGTAACTGGACAGAAATATAAGACAAAAAGAAAGAAATTCTTCCTTAAGAGGTTCACCTTCCTCAGGTGAGCAGAGCTGGCCACCGGAGAACACATAAGCAGCATCTGCTTCAGTCAGAGAAGCTCCCAGATAACTGCCACCCTCTTTCTGTTTGCGAAACAGAACGAAGCGTTTTTTTGTTGGTTTGTTTTTTATCTGCTGTACATTGGTTCACATAGTAAAGACAGGCTGGGGGGTGGGGGGGGAAACAGAAGTATCCTAAGAAAGTAGTCTAGTTACCATAGCGAGATGCAGGGCTTGTTCTGACTGCTTGACGTCAGATTCCATCTAAAAAAAAAACCCCAACACAATAAAACAATAAAAAGCCATTTTTTAAATATATTAACACACAAGAGAAAAACAAGTCGCTGCCAATTTTTTTTTTTTTTTTTAAGATTATAAAAGGATGTATTTTCATCAAAACACACACACCAGCCAGCAGGCGTAGCGGGGAACATTTGCAGTCAGGATGGCGTAGCAGCTGTCTGAGGACACAGTGCCATCTACAGAAGCATAATCAGCAAAGCAAGAGAGAAGAAAGCAAAAGATGACTGACAAACCCAACGCTTGATGCAGGAAACAGAGCTATTTTTAGACTAGTCTCTGCTGTTCCACCGAGACTTTCGTCTTTTTCTGCCAACTCTGGGCCTCTGGATTCATATTGCTTATTTTATAAATCTAATTTACTTTGTGGATTCAATCAGTAATCTATTCTAATAAGACACAATCTAATCTAGTGTAATCTAATCTAATATTGTACCTCTCTGCTGAATGTTGATGCTGGACTCCAGAAAAGATTCAGAGTAGAGCACGGTGCCAAACTCTCCCCTGTTCTCCTGCAGGTCTGGGATGTCTCTGACGATCAGGGAAGCCTTTAACAAAACACAATTAGTAACAAACTCAGAGGCGGAGAATACAGGTAAAAAATCACAACATGATTTTTGGGGTCACAATTATATTCACTATCGTTTCTGCTCCGATCGATAGTTGTGAATAGGATCAGCAGGATCTGCTCCAGTTTGCTTTGGGAGGCAGAATTATATAAACACAGTAAAGTGTCTTCAAGTTTGATTAAGTTTTAAACATGAATCCGTATTCTTTAGTATCCTTTAGTATCTTTAGTATCCTCGGTATCCTTAAATGATTTACTTATTTATTTTTTGTTCGGACATGTTTTTATTTTTTTTCTTGCTATTGTTTTCTCCCCTGCTCTTTCCCACTTCTACCCAAAATATGTATGTGATCGAAAATTGATCAAAACAGGAATATTGGGGAAAAGGAAAATAATAATGCAAGTCAGAAAATAACTGTCAAAATTAAAAGAAAAAAAAAAGAATCTTTTTTGGATGCTTGGTTATGAGTTGTGTTTTGTCTTTGTCTTAAATGTAGCAAATTTAATGTGTACCTCCTTTTTTGACTGATTGTTTATCATATATTTATATTTTAGATTTTTGTGATGTTGTTCGTCCTCTTATCTTATAGGTCATACCTCTGTTTTGTAATGTTTGTTTTGTATGCACTAATTGGTGAATAAAATAAAAAATGTTTTGATGGAATCACTCCCTCCCTGAGTCCTTCATTTTGTTTTCACGAAGTGTCACGTAGAGCGACACACCTTTCTGCTGACAGCTTCCTCCGTAGACAAAGTTGCAATTTACATTCAGACGTTTTTAGCCATTTGACAATTGTTGTACTTATTTAGTGAAGGTTTTTTTTTTTTTCAAAGTACATGATTCATTATTGCGTTGGATAAATTAATTTACGCTGTTCACAAAGTGCTCAATCTTCACTTCGTTAACTTTCCACTCGGTGAAGCTCATGTCACACTTAGTCATCCCGGGCTTTCCAAATGTTTACCATCGACAAAGACCAGGCTGCTTGAATCTCATTCATTTTTGTAGTTTCCTCTTTATTGTGGTACCAACCGAGCACACATATGTTCCAGTACCGGCTGCCGTGGCATAGTTACGAAACGGAAGCCAAATGACCGCGGATTTGTTTTATTTTTCATTTAATCTATTTTTGGAAATTTTAAGTCATTTCCAAATCTTAGTAAATGAGAATTTAAATTCTTATGTGAATTGATTTTATTTGGCACACCCCTAACAGACAAGCTGTTTTGCTGAAAGCCCAAGAAAAAGGTGATTCTCTAACTTACCGTTTTGACTAGGTAACGGCTGCCTTCGTCAGTCAGAGGAATTACACTGAAAATTGAAGAAAAGGAGCTTTTTAAATTCTATGGTATATATTCCTAAACAGGTTATTGTAAAAACAATCAATTGATAGAAAAAAAAATAGAATCTAAATATCTGGACATGACAAGTAAAAGAGATAAAACCTACAGTCCTCGATTATTTGTGGCTTGAATGCTGAATTCACATTTTGACCTACAGAGAAAACACACGGAAAGGATTTTAGCATGGAGGCTTGTATTTGTCCCGCTGCAGCAGCCATGTTAGTGTATTTCTACCTGAGATGAGTGCGATAGTGGCCTAAATCCATCGAGTCCAGCGCCAGAAGAAACGAGTTCACCGCATCATCTTTAGCCTACAACGGATTTCCTGATGAGAAATCAGCTAGTCTTATAGCGAACGGTGGGAAACCAGGGCAATTGCTACTAACCTCGGTAAAACTGGAAGTACTGGAGTAGCATTTTATTCCAGAGAAGACTCCTTGAACCACAGCAGAGTAAATCTGTGATGCTACTCTGAGAACAAGACAAGAAACGGAACAAAACTCAACTTTTTTACATTCTGAAATATTCAACAGAAGACAGCAGGAAGACCTAACGAGAGAAACTGAGCATGAAAGATGAAAACACTTACAAGACTTCGGTTTTCTTTTGCTCTGGCATCTGAATCCCTGTGAGAGAAATACAGGTTCATGAATAAAAACACCGGAAATGCTAAAAAATAATTACTACTGCTCTCATAATACACCACGTTTAACTGGTTTCTTAAGCTCGCACTGAATTCACTTTTCACCATATTTGGGATTTTATCCAACCGATCAAGTTTTTACAAAAAAAATTTGAAAAAGTGATTTTGCATCACCTTGTTTATAGCAAAAAAAAAATCACTTTTGGCAAAAAAAAGAACAGATTCCAAAATTTCATCGATACAATATGATCGCAAGAGATTTGTTTATTTCATTCAATTAATCTCACCAAGATACGGGGTATGAGTAGTCCCAAAGAAATATGTTCGTGAACAGGACAAAGGGCCCTTGGGGGCCACACACTGTAGAATCTGAGAGACACAAACGGAAACAGAATGAGCTCATTTGGGGAAAATTCAGAAGTGTGCAACATCACTTGTTGTTCCGCATTACATCACCAGATGGCGCCGCAGTCTTAAACATGACTTGGACAGATGGCGGACTGGTGTGGTTATTGGTGGGCAGAGTGTTGCTGCCTCTCACCATGTGTCTGGCAGCAGAACCCTGAGGCCCCGTGTTGCGGACCTGATGACTCTCTGAGGGAAAGTTGAAGGAAATGTTCTCCAGGTCCTCAGAGGTGGAGTGCTTTCCAAACAGCACGAAGGGCTGCCGACTTTTACTGAAACGCAGTCAAAATGATCAATCAACGGCATTTTTATTTTTTAAAATCACAAAACATTTAGTATTTAGAAAATGTTACAAAGATACCTTTTATCTGAGATGTTGTTTGAAATCAGCCCGTGACAGTAGAAAGTACGGAAAGCCTGAGAATGGATGAGAATGCATTTTATGTCATACAAGTATATGGAGTTAGAATTCAGAGAGAATTGAACCTAAATTATTGTTAAGGAACAATACTAAAGCCTAAAGCTGCAACATCCATGGCTGGGTCTGTTTAGAGATGCACAGATCCGATATTAATATTTGTTTTGGTCCCGATATTGAAAAAAATAAATTCTATATCGGGCATCGTGACAACGTGCCTGATCCATAAGGGCAGATCTATTCAGTCCAATTCTATGCATTGTGCTCTGAGTAACGTCAAGCTTTATTATTTATTTTACAGTACATTCAAAATATAATTCATAATTGAACTTTCTGAACCATATGAAAGAAGATTTGTTGCAGTTTATTTTTTACATGTTTGACCAAGTAAATATGTAAGTTTATAATTCAGTACATTTATGTCTGTGTTTAAAAAAAACAAACATTTTAAATCAAATCAGCACTGTTTTTCTGTATCGTATCAGTTGATACTAAACCTTAGATATCGGTATCGGAAGTGAAAGAAGCGGATTGAACCATAGTTGTGTTCCAAATTTTGTCTTTAAAAATATAGTGTGACCTCATAGATATTATAGTACAACAAGGGAAAAAGTGTTTTCAGTCCATTTCAATTTTTTCTCAACTGCAAACCAATATTTCTAACTTATACTCACTAATGAAAGGCTAAAAGGAAGTTTACTGTTATTTGAAGACTGATTTTGCAGAATGAAGTGGTCGTTAACACACCTCTCCTGCCTGTGCCTCAGACAGATCCAAGATGGAGAGATGACTCTCCAGGTCGATGCGGGAGAAGAAGTTGCTCCACTGCTTCTCAAAGATTCCCAGGTCCTTAAATCCAACATGTAAGGTGTTAATCTCACTGCATAAAATTAAACTAATATTCTTCTCTCCTTTACATCGTTACGGTGACATTTGATACGCCATTAAAAAAAAAACATCTTAAAAAAACAATGATTGCTAAACTGAAATATCAAAAATGAACAAGTTCTGATATTTTCTGTAGCTGGGTTGTGATTTATATTTTTCTTAGGTAGAGTTAAAGAATGCCTTGTTTAGAAGCTGCATCGTTTTACCTCTGTTAAGAGATTATCCAGGGACACTGGGTCGAGTCTGGTGTAAACCTGCCATAGCTTCTCACTCATATCCACAATCTATAATTACATAAAACGTGGAATAAGCTACAAAACATCCCATTTTCTGCATCTTTTTTTTTTTTGTTGGAAACTATAAGGATTCTGACTTTGATATGAGCGCACCTTGTATTTGATGGTAAAAAAGCTCCCACCGCCTATCCCTTCAAGGGCAAACGCTTGAATCAGGGGCCACTTTTCCACCATAAACACATCAAACTTCTGGATGTGCCCTAAAATAAAAAAAAAAAACAATTGTTAATGTAGAGTTAGTTGTACTTCTTTTGTAATCACATGCAACCAAACTGCTGACCCATTACATCATCAAAACAAAACTTCCCAGCCATAAACGCATCACACGCCGCCTTGTCGCGTTATACGTGTATGCAGTTGAGGACACTTTCCCAGATTTCAGTTCAATTCAGAAACACTTTATTGATCCCAAAGGGAAATTAAATTAAATGAAAATTACTTTTATTTTTGTCCTTGACCCAAGATATGTTATGCCTGGTAGCAAGTTGCAAAAATATGTTTTTCTGCTCAAAAAACTTGAAACAATAGTGCACTTGTACAATGTTAAAAATTTTGTATATTTCAGTAATGTTAAAAAAAAAATCAGAAGGCTACTGTACTGCTCCCTAATCTGTTGTCATTTAATACAACTACGTATATTGCTGCATTAAAATATATTTTTTCTCATTTCTGACAGTTTGGTTCAAAATCATTCCAAAAGAAAGTTGGAAAACGTAAGCAGTGATATTTTATTTTTACTTTATCAGATTTTTAAAAGAATAACTGAAAACTTAATTGCGGTTTATATAATTGTGACATACATCATCACTGTGACATAAAATAATCCATATCATGATATATAATACATTTTCCCCACCTTTGAAATTATGCGCTACATAAAGTACATACAAATTTGGCACTTTGGGCTGCGATCATGTTATATCTTTAAGCATGTGTGTCATTGATAACCGCGGGGATTAATATGCGAAGCTGTGTACCCTGGGAGCTGTATGCAACTCCAATGCGCTGGCAGTCCTGCACCATCGTGACAAAGCTGGAGATTTTGAATTCTTCCGCTGCTTCTTCGTCTTCATACTGTCGGGGGGAGGTGGGAGAGTTACAGCACATTTATTTAGAGGGACACAGAATGGATTAGATACCAGCTGTTTTGGAGTAAAACTCCCACTGACTAAAGTTCATGTCCTTCTCAGGGTCTGACTGTGAGGAAGCTTCGTTCTGCCTCCTCTAGGTTTGATATTATTCAGCACCCAGTTCAGCCATTGGTCACTGAAAGATGAAACGCTACACGTTTATGTATTTCTGATCTAAGAATATGTTTTGACACTAGTTTAAAGCACATTGGTTTAAAAAAAAGAGAGCAAGAAAAATATGACAGATATGGAAAGAGTCTAATACTTCAGAGTAAGCAGCTGACTGCCTGACTGACCCAGGCTGCTACTGTATGTTGTGTCAATTTGTCGTAATTTTGGGAATTATGTGACTTGAGTTGAATGTTTTGCAGGTCGTTAGAGGAAAATACATTTTTGTTGTGTCTTTATTGCTTCTGATTTCAATAATACCTTTAAATTGTTCATTTGTTCCAATGCATGCTTAGGTAAACAAACAGAATAGGATGTTCCAGATGTGAACATTTACAGCATGCTCTTAAAAAACTCTGTTTTATGATGACAAATCCAACACAAACAGGCTGATTGTGAACATTTTTCTTTGTCGTTTATTATAATAAGAATGAAGCAATTGTAAACAAATTTACTGGATTACATAACCGTTAGCGAGGGCAATTAAGAGCACAGAATGATAGCATTGCTCTTTTTAGTTCATGTGGCTCCATGCAAACTTGCCAGTCTATTCCTGTTTGAACAGCTTTAAGATCGGACTTTTTTTTATTCTAATAAATATTTATGTTAATTTGTTTGGATTTGAATCTTGCAGGGTCTGGAGAGTTGTTTTGTTTTTCCTTTGTGTGCATGATTCTTTTTAAAATTCCTGTCAGTCTGTCTGGCACTTTCCATTCTAGTGGGAAATAAATATTTATCCTATCCTGTTAAAACCAGAATAAAAACTGAAAGTAAATGGGGTTGCTGCTTCAGCTTCAGGAAGAGGCATACATGGCTCATGTATTTTCACGGCAGTCTTTAACCGCTAAACGTTTTGCCATTTTTTCAACAAAACAAAAAGGCCAGAAAAAAGAAAACACACTTTTCTTATGGACAGTAGTCACCCAAAGATACCATACTGCACTAGCAACGTAGCAACGTTCCCATTTATGCTAGGGATGATATAAACAGCGCAAAACATAGACTATGTACCTATATGTGCAGATATTTCACATTAGCTGGCATGTGCAACAATCAGTAGTGAAATAGTGATTATACAGATCACTATTTCATGCATATGTTTGCATTACGTAGAAGGAGTTGAGTGGGGGAGTCGTGTAGAAGGGAGGCAAAACCTGCAGCTCTGACGAGGAGCTGCGTCTCGAGCTAGGTCCACCTTGGCGTTTTGCACAGCTAAATGGTTGCCACGGAGATTAAAGAATTTCTCAAATATACATGAAAGAATCAAGGCAACACTCCAGGTATGTTTTTGATAAGGGAATAACATTATAACAATGTAAAACTCAACAAAGTCTATTTTACATAATACTTAAAGAATGGTTCTCTGACATGCTTATCTTTCTATAAATTCCTCCAGAATTTTTGATATGAGCTCATTTTATTTGTTAGGGTTCATTTATACCTACTTCTACGGACTATTATTCATACTCATAAACGTTTGAAGAATTGTGAGGAAGTCTTAAAGCTCCTATTAACGTTCAGCTGTGTCCAGGTTAAGGATGCAGGAAGTAGAAAACTTTCACAAATGCCAGACACCTTGAGGAACAAAAGAGTTCTTACCTCAGCCTCTGTCATGCAATAGAGCTGCAGGTTCCTCCAGTGTGACACATAAGGCAACAGGTAACTGTAGTTCAGCGGGTTGCAGTAGAGATGGACGCACTCTGCCTTTATCAATAGGATCACATCTGACGAGTCAAGACGACGGATGAGTTAAAGGCAGATTCAAATCTATAACAGGCGGAACAACAAGACTGGGGGGAAGGAGAGAAAAAAAAAACTCACCGTCCAGCATTTCCTCAGGAACATCATCAAAGGCATGCTCCAGGTTTGGCTGGTTCCGTTCATACAGCCCATAGAAAAGGTATTTTGCCAGCTCTGTGCATCCCTCATTATATCTACTGTCTATTCCTGTTTTTGTCAAAACAATGTTACAATTTGTTAGCGTTTTCTTTCTTTTTTTTGCAAAATCAGACATAGAGCCAATATAACCTCGGACCAGAATGTAAACAAAGTATATATGTTAACATACCGAGAGAGCACAAAATGCCATCCGGGGTGACGGAGCCTCCTTCGCAGAGCAGGGCTTGAACCTGACGCAGGCGAGAGCAACTGACAAACAGAAGAATACAATAGCTATTAATTATGCAGAAATTGCCGACAACCACGGCTATTAGGCGAACAGCTCGTCTTCAGTCAGAAGCTTCTTCAGGTCCACTGTAATACAGATGGCTACAGGAGATCCTTTCCACCTGTAGCCATCAGCATGTGATAGAAATTAATGAACTTTACTTAAGATGGTTCTACAAAGCATTGACACAGGGAAGCTGGATACAAATGCACACCGCACTTTCCAGATTTGTATTTGTAAAAAAAAGTCTGAACCATATATATTATTCCCCTTCCAATTCAGAAATATTATCTATATTGCATTGGTCTATCACATAAAATCCTAATAAAATACATTTAAAAAAGGTTTCAGGGTTATGACTATTTTTGTTTTACAGGACTCTGTTCTCAGTGTCGTTTTGGATTAATACTTAATATTTACAATTCTACATTTACTTAAAATACATTGTTATCACTATATAAATAAGTAGACATTCTTTTGTTACTGTTACGTGCCTTCACTTGTAAGTTTAAAGCATCACTGGGTGTAGAGAAAGCTAGCCAAGCATTTTATACGCACATAACCGTCTACAGCAATTAACATCGATGCTAATCGAGTTCCAACGGACAGCGGTTGGAGCTAATGTTAGCCTGACTAGCTTGACAGCTGTAGCGAGGCTTTTTTTTTTCCCCCCGTCAACACAACTTCGATATAAACTGTACCTGACAGCGGGGTTAACTCCAGACAATTTCCCGTTTACTCTGCGTATACCGGCCATAGCTGTGCCTTGTCACAGAGCACAAAAAAAGTCAAGCGAACACTGTTGGGTTTGAACGTTTCCAGGCCGACTTAATACATATTTCTCTCCATCACCCTGGAGAAAGTCGACACAAGATGGCATAGCAACGGAGCGAACCGTTGGAAACACGGGGGTGTAGACGGAGGAAAACGGGTTGATATTTCTCGGCGTTTAATGTTCAAATATCTAATTAGTATTATTAATATTCACACTTTGATAATTACTTTACCAATGGTTACAAATTAATCCTAAATTTTAATTCCAAAGAAGCATTGTTGATTAACCTAAAAATAAATGTCCCCGATTTTATTTCGTGGTATGTCCCTTTAAGGGGCCCTTTTGCCAGCTGCAGGCATCAGCTACGGATGATGGTGCAATCCCACAGTAATGTGCAACAATTGCTGATATCATTCGTTGGCAAAGAAACAAAAGTTCTCGTGTTATGCAGACATAGCAGGTTATGTCTGCTATCAGATTTAGTCTATGTTTTGTAAAGGCCTGTGGGAATTTAGAAGGCAAAAAATGCCTTTGCTCGATTTTCTCCTTTCACACGTCTAGTGCAGAAAATCCCAATAAATTCCCTCGAATGTTATCAAGTTAAGTTTATTTGTATAACACTTTTTAGAGAGGAGGCAGTTCAAAGTGCTTTATATAATTAAGACATCATTATGAAGCCATCAGTTATGAAACAAGTAAACACTACATTTTGTCATACGCCATCATCAAAATATTCAAATAAATGCACATCAAATATGACTTATTACTAATCAGAGGCAACTCTAAGAAGGTGGGGTTTTAGCCTTGATTTAAAGGAACTGGGTGTTTTGGCTGTTTTGTAGTTTTCTGGCAGTTTGTTCCATATTTGTGGCACAGAGAAGCTGAAAGCTGCTTCTCTACTTTTGGTTTTGGTTCTGGGGATGTAGAGCAGAACCAGAACCAGAAGACCTGAGAGGTCTGGAAGGTTGATACAACAACAGCAGATCTTTGATATTTTTTGGTGCTAAGCCGTTCAGTGATTCATAAACTAACAACAGTATTTTAAAGTCTATTCTCTGAGCTACAGGGAGCCAACTGGGTGATGTGCCCTATCTTCCTGGTTTTAGTGAGAACGCGAGCAGCAGCGTTCTGGATCAACTGCGGATTGATGTTTTTAGGCAGACCTGTGTGGGCACTGTTGCAGAAAACATTATGCCTAAGGATAAACGCATGGATGAGTTTCTCTAGATCTTGCTAGGACATAACTCCTCCAATCCTGGAAATATTCTTCAGGTGACAGAAGACTGACTTTATAACCATCTTTATGTGTCTCTTTATAAGTCAAAAGGTTCAAGAAGTATGAATGCCTTTGCAAGGCAATGTAACAAGCAGAAAGACTTGCCGTGGGCTAAAATGGGAGTTCTTTTGTGTTCACAGGCACGAGGAAGAGCCACACTGTGGAACTCGAATGCTTGGTATGCACTTCCTTACGAGCAGGTGGAATCAGGAAGACTGCTTGCAACAGAGCCAGGGTATCCAGTATCAGCACTCATCTGCAAAAGACATGTCTCAAGGTGAGTTTATATTCTCTGATTTCTAATTTAATTTAGAAACAAAACGCGTAATTTAGCCTTCTTAAAATGTGGCTACTTGGTGTAGGCACTTCCACTATCTGACAAGTGCTTTGTTCGACAGATGGGTTAACCAACACAAAACATGCGATGGCTGTCATTGGCGTGGTGGAGGAATGGGAGTCCTTGAAATCTTTGCTCCAGAACAGCTCGGGAGATAAATGTTTCCAGTCTACCTTTAGCTCTCCAGGATCCAAACAAGTCTGTGACTTTGGCGATGGATTCGCTTTCGATCAGCTTGAACTATAAGGATTTCAAAGAAGACATGCCAGATGAGGCCATTGGTCAGACCATTGATGGTGCTTCAAGTCTTGCGAAGGTGGAATCGCGCTTTCTTACTGTTGGTCCAAGGCGGCTATTACACGAAAAAGGAGAGAAGGATGGTTGAGATCCTGCAGTCGCACTTCAGAGCAGAGGCTTTGAGATTCCTGGTCATTCTCTCTGTGGAAAACGGGAAAGTCACCGTCTCTTTGAGAAATCAAAGAGACGGTGTGTGGAGGACTCGGCCATGAACACGCTAAAGCAGAAGGCGCAAGAGGCGGAGGAGAAAGAACAGGTTTTTATGGAGAAGGTGAGAAAAGAGGAGGAGAGAAGAACCAAGGAAATGGAGGACCTGAAGATAAGACATGCAGAGGAAAGAAGGAAGGAGGCAGAGGGAAAAAAACCCCAACATGAAACGGACAGAGAGAATATTCAGCAGGCAATGATGAGCCACAGCTCCATGCTGCAGCTGCAGGCAAAACCGCCTGATGGTAAGAGTCATCCCTCAGTATATGTTTCTAAAAACAAAAAAATGTTGTAAACATGATGAAACGTAGCTAAAATAAACTCAGATTATTTCATTTCCAAAATAATTGGAAAGTTGTGATATTAACTTTTGCTGCTGCTTTTAATTTTTGTAATGACATTGAACATAATTTTAGATTTCTGTGTATATTTTGTCCAGGTTGACTTAAAAAGTGTGTAAGTGTCAATAAGATAGTTTATTTCTTGAAAAAATGTATGTTTATTTCTAAAAGATAGAATATGGTTATGGTGTTTTAATTACTTCATATTTTTGGTTTAGAGTGAACAACGACGAATCAACCGGTTAAAGACCTCCGAAGTGGCAGGCGGCCACGAGGTAAGCTTTTTGTCAAAGCACGTGTCACCTGTATGTTTGGAAATGTATCCATGTCTAAATCTTTGTGTTTTATTTCTGTAGTTTTCACGGCATTTAATAAAGAGCCCGTCTAAAGAAAGCCGTGCCAGTGTTGTCACTTTGGAGCTACAAAGTGAGCTATTATTGTTACAGGTACATTTTCCAAGCTACAGAAGAGGAGTTACGAGGGATGCAGTCATTTGAAAGTTTGAGCCGATATCAATATTAACACTGCTGCTCTGGCAGTATTTATCGATATCATGTTGATCATATGTATTTCCTTACACTTTTGACGCTGTGAAAAAGTGATCTCACCGCCTACACTGCTGCTCTGCTTCAGTTAAACACCCCATCTCTATCACTAGCTGCAATTCCAATACAAATGTGCAAAAAACTCGTCAATGTTCTGCTAAAATTGAAAAAACAAACAAAAATTTAATTAATGGTGTTTCCATTGTTTAAGAAACGCAGATAAAATCACACGTGAACGTGTTTGTTAGCATACATCATTTTTATAACAACTGAAGGTAACAGTTACTTGATTGTGCTATAAAATGGCTCTGTGTGGCTGGAGAGCACATGTCAATTAATTGAGTTTATTTGTACAGCACATTTCAGCAACAAGGCAGTTCAAAGTGCTTTACATCATAAAGAAATGTATCTCTAAGTGAGGAAAGGTCACCAAAATCAACTTTAAATAGTTTTTTTTTTTTTTTTTTAAATGTAAGCTACCTGTAATGACAGAAGAAAAGTGGAAACATGTAATGGTGGTGGTTTGTTTGGTTTGTCTAAGTAACAGAACTCACATTATTGGTGTACATGTCTACACAGCCAAGAAGGGAGGGAATGATAAAGTACATCTGCTCCTCATTTATGTCTGCTTTACTTGGAAGGTTGTTTTTTTTTTCTGCTTTCTCTCAAGTCTCTGAGATTGTGTTGTTGATATCTGGGTTGCTTAAGAAATGTAATTCTTGCCTAAGAGGCATTCCTCAAAAACATCTGCAGAAAAAAAAAGAGTTATATGGTATGACTTTTTATTGCCTTTTTGATCTTTTTTTTTCTTAATCCACTGTACAGAAAGCAATAAAAATGTATCATTCTGAATGTAAATCACTTGTCCTGTTTTGGTGTTTTCCTCCATAACTGCAAACTCACGATACTCTATTTCTGTGGCTTAGGGAATCTTTCATGTTCATCGACTCATTTTATGTGTTTCTTCTCTTCACTGGGTTTAACACGCAGTACTTTGCAAAAAAAAATCAAATTCATATTCTTTGAGTTTTTTAATATTTTGCACTGTAAAGAAAAGATTTTAGATTTTTTTTTTTTGGTGTCTATCAACTTTGACTAGGGCATGCCAGTCTGAAGTCTCTTGCTGTCCCTGACAGGTTTTCTTTTACTTTGTTCTACCCAAAGAAGTGATTCATCCTTAAAAAATAGAAGTCCGTCCTCAAAGCATCATGTTACCAGCAGAGCAATTTGAACGTTATTTAAAATTTCACCTCTGTTTTCATCCGTATGCGAAAGAAAGCTGAATGGACATGCATATGTTTGGAACAAACATGAAACGGTGACAAAACTTTATTCTTTGTTTTAAAAAAAAAAAAAAGGTGAGATACACGGGTGAAATTAATGAGATTATACATGTTTGCAGTATGTTCACAGTGCTAGAGTCAGAAGTCATAACCTCGTGGTCCAACACTGTTGCTTCGTGTGAACTCTAACTTGCTTCCTGTGGAGCTGCAGCCGGCTGAGTGCCCATGGTGTTGTCTATCCACTCGGTGAAGTGGGAGATGATGGTGTAAACTCCGGGCTTTTTAATTTGGCCGCACTTTTTCCCTCCATTGGAGGTGATGCCAACGGCGACGCCGTTGTAAAGCAGAGGACCACCAGAGTCGCCCTAAAGGAATGGAAATTAAGCAGATAAGAGTCGCTAAATGTATTTTTTATTTTGGGAGATTATGGGGTTGTTAAAATGTTACTGAAGAAATCTTAAATGTTTTTGTTTTGATTTAAGCAAAAGCTACAACTTACATCACAGCTGTCTTCCATTCCATAAACACAGTCCTCTCGGCAGACTTTGTGGGCACATATCATGTTGTTGGTGAACTTTCTGCCGAAGTAGTCGGTGCGTTTGCATTTAACCCGGTTGATCACTTCGATCACCACCTCTTTGAGTTTGTCCGGCCTTGACCCCAGGTTGTCCAGCGACCCCCAGCCAGCCGTCTCCACCGCCGCGCCCGTGTCGGGGTTTGTGCCTCCCGCTCGCAGCAGTTCAACGGCCCTGACGGCATCAGAGGCGTTGAATGGTCGGTCCAACTGCGAAAATATCACAAAACGTTTATGTGTTTTTATTTGACATGGTGAGATTAAATTATGTTTTCAAATTGTGTTTTGTTTTTTTAGTTTTAATGTTAAATTTATTTACATTTTGGACAAGTGTTGCACAAAAAATTATGTACGTCAGCGTGTTCTAGACATTGTAACGATCGCCCAAAGCAAATCTACGCAATATCGTTCCAAGAGGGAACAATAGAGTTCAGTCTAAGAATGAGTAGAAAGCCAGAAATAAAATAAATAAAAAACGCATTCGTAATGGTTGTTTAAAATGATTTTAAATAGATATGTTGTAATATTACAACACAGAGATTTACTTGGTCACTAGCTGGTCCAAGTACAACTGGAATGTAAGGATTTATGGAATCACTGTATGTGTATGTCAAAGCATAAATTTAGAACGGCATATTAGGGCCATTCTAGACAGAAATAAAAGGAGGAAAATTATTGCCAAAAAGCTCATAAATTTTGAGTTTAAACTCAAAAGATTTTCTAGAAGAAAACTTACATTTCTGAGTTTCAAAAGTTGAAAATTTGCCAGAAAAAAACAAAAATTTTGAGATTAATCTCAGAAATTTTCTAGGGAAAAAAAATCTATGATTTTCAAAGTCGAAAATTGGCCACTTCAAGAAATCTAAAATGTTCAACTTTTGAAGCTCAGAGTTTTTTCAAGAAAATGTATTAGATTAATCTGCCAAAAAAAATCTGAAATTTACTCCTACTTTTTTTTATTGCCATCTACAATGGCCCTCAATACATCATCACATGTATTGAACTCACGGAAGTGCATCAAAAAATGCTGTTGGTTGATGTTATTATTGACCAAAAAAATAAATGGGAGTTCTTAGTTTTAATGCTTCTAATAATATATAAAAAATAAACGTTTCTGTATTTGACCTGATGAATGTAAAATAATTGATCAATTCCGATCTAAATCAAACAAAACTGACACAAAAATGTTAGGCTTACCTTGATTAGAGCAATGTCATTATCATAATTTTCTATGCTGAAGTCGGGATGGTTGTGTAGTTCCATGATGTCAAAGGTTTGCTTTGTATCTTCAGCTTCACTCAGCGAGTGGACGCCCAGCACCACCTTCCTTCCATTTGCACTGTACAAGGACAAAGATGTTGAAAAAGAAAATAAGCAACTATTCAAACAAATTATAGTTGCTCAAAATCGCAGAGCAAATTCCTCCACAAGAAAAAAACGATAAATAACACAACGTCTTCCCTGCCTGTTTGGTGGTTAGAAGAAAGTTCCCTCACCCGTTCGGCATACAGTGTACTGCAGTCATCACCCACTGATCTGCAACCACAAATCCCCCACATTCATGCTTCAGCGAGTTGCCCTGTGGTACCTGGATGGAGGCCATGTAGGGTCGAGAGTGTGGCGCTGCCTCTCTGCCACCGATTATACCCTCACCTGATGGGATATTTCACAGCTTTTAAAATGATTCAGAACACGGCAATCACTCAGACGTACATCTGTAAAAAGTCTTAAAACTCACCATGGGAAATGAGGGCAATTAGAAAAAGAGCAACCCCAAGAACTGGTTGTTTTTCCGACACCATGGTGCTGTTGTAACTAACCCCCAAAACCAGAAACGGCTCTTTTAAAGCCTTCCTCCCGAAAGAAAGGAAACATAAATTAGGAGGCTGTTGTGCAAGAGAGAAGTGGAGGGGGTTGCCGAATTCCTTCTTTTCTCCGTTTTTTTTTTTTTTTTTTTTTTGGAACAGCAGGGAAACATGAAACGCTGAAGAAATGTTCTGTTTCTTCTCAGTGAGCAAAAAACATCAAAGTTGTGTAAGATACAAACATTGCAAAAATCCCATCAGTGAGACCAGAAGAACTGTGGACCCAATATCTTAAAGTTACATAATGTTTCGGAGTCAATTTATTAAGCTGGGCATAAAATAATGAGAAGATTTTGTTCTGGATTTCTTCCAGTAAAAACAGCAGAATGAAAACAAGCAGCAAGATTAAGTTTTTTTTTTTTGGGATTCATTTGGGGTTGTGTTGAATGTTTTGCTGATTTATTTTGTGGATATTGGTTTTGAGGCCAGGGTTGCCACCCCGACAAGATTATAGAGGCCTAGTGTCAGCCCAAGTGTTTTCTATCAACTGCAGCGGCGTGAAAGCCAAGATGGGGAAATTAAAAAAAAGCAGGTGATCAAGAATGGGCAGGATAATGAAGGAAAGGGCAGAGGCAGTCGGAGACAAGCCGATCGGTGGAGCAGCTGGACTAGGAGCACACAAGTGGGGTTGTAAAGCGCATTTGATTGTGGAGCCTTCCACCCAGCCTTGGTGGCTCGTGGATGAAAGACGTCGTCCAGGTCTGGTGACAAGGGCGGAGGACCGAGTGTTGGGGATCCCTGGAAGTCCAGGTTCTGCTTTTTATTTATTTATTTTGGATTCATTTGGGGTTGTTGTGTTGCATGTTTTGCTGATTTCTTTTGTGGATGCTTGTTTTGAGGTTGGGGTTTCCACCCCAACCAGATAGGAGACGCCTATTGTCAGCTTCCACAGATGTATCAGCTGTTGGACATTTTAAAACTACTCAGCATTTATCAGATGTGAATAATAAGATAAGATAAGATAAGATAAGATAAATCTTTATTGTCATTGTCACAAGGACAACAAAATTCAAACAGTATTTTGAGGTTTACAAATTCAAACCTCCAGAACAGTTACTATTTTTAATTCTTTAACCATAAGGATCAGCTATCTATAAACACTGATTTGCTTCATAGTTGATATTGTAGAAAATGACATTCTGATGTTAAAAAAAAAGTGTCAGAGATTCACCCTTTAACTAATGTTTTCATATTTGTGAAATATATATTGTGATGGAACCATTTGCTAAAAGAGGAAAAAGAGACGACAGTGTTAAAAGTACAACACATTTTATTTTTTTTCCCCATTCGATTCATTTGTAAAGTTTGGATTTCTCTGAACACTTATTTGAACAAAATAAAGATTCTGATATTATCAAAATGGCTGTGAATATTGTTTGAGATGTGCACTTCAGTGGAAATAAATCTGATTGAGATTGTTTTCCATGAAATTTGAAGATATCTATTTCATAACAGCTCTGGCGGGATTCCATTATCTCAATGTGGATTGTAATTAGGCTGTGGTACCTTGATTTTCTTTTCCCATTAGCTGACCCCATTTAGATTTACTTCTTTGTTTGGGATTTTTGTCCTGTCACGATAATAAATTTTGCTGAGCGATTAATTGTCTCAAAAATTATTGCGATAAACGATAATATTGTTTGAAGACCTTTTTACACTGATTTAATGGAAATGACGTAATAATGCATGCGATTTCCTGCCAAAGATAGATACACTTTATTTTCAAAGAAATATTTAACACTGGAACTGATAAAACAACCAAAAACAAAAGTAAAATGGATTCTCAGTCTTCATTAACAAAAAATGTACTTGAATGAAAACTAAACATAAAGGGAAAGTGGAAATAAATACTGCATTTAACCAAGAGAGCAGATTATGAAGTGTGTATATCATGTTGACCTTCAGTAATAATTAGATTTAAATAGAGAAAAAGGGCACATCAACTACCTGATGCAGTAGTTCACACTACATGATTTTTTACCCTGATTTTCCTCTTACAACAATCTTAGAACGTTGGTCGTTCTAAGATTGTAGTTTACGATTTCATAACCGATCATCCTGTAGTGTGTGGTGTGTTACGGTAGATCGTCGTTGCCGCTCCGATCTAAATCAGGGGTTTTCCCCGTCTGGGAGCTTAACGCAGCCTGTTGAATGTGACAGGCAGTCAATCAGAAAGTGCGGATTCTCCCCCGTGCTTTACGCCGTTACTTCGCAACCCGAAGTCCAGGGAACCTTGGAGATGATATGTGGAAACAACATTAATGTTTATTCAACATTTTGTGCAAAGAATACAGAAATGACAAGAGGAGGAGTTGGAGCGAAATTGCTACCGCAGTTGATAAACCCGGTAACTACTAAGCTGTTCTTCGTTAATCATAAATAGGTTATAATGATTTTCATTCAGTCAGGACTTTACGCTGACACTAGCCACATGCATTGCAGGTAGACTGTAGTAAAGCATTGATTAATGCCTGGTTTTTAAATTAGTTCACTGAACTTGTAGCCATTATTTTGTGCCCATTGTTGGACACCACATGGCAGGAACGAACCCGATGGAATAACATTTGAATACCTAGGATTTCTGTCGGCTAGTTTGTGGTCTGTCAGGTTTTGAAAATGGGCCGGCAGCTCTAAGATCGTGTCGTCTGCGCTGGGCTTTACACTAAGGAAATGAGGAAGGGAGGGTCAGTGGAGAGCACCGGAGTTGAGCCTTTTTTCATTCGGTGTCATCAACAGAAAGAGAAAAAGTCCGGAAGAGACGATAATGCCGATAATTAAAATGACGCCGATAGTTTTAATTTATCGTACGATTAATTGATTTATCGTTTATCTCGACAGGCCTACCTGTCACTGATCCACTTTGGTCAAAGATTCAGCTGAATTTATTTCGACACAGGGATATTCTTGTATACAATGGATTTCATGGTCAACTCAGTGACAGTGATGTGCTCTAATTATATATCTGAAACAACAAAACCCTACTTACATGCACCTGCACATTTGACAGTAACTCAACCTGACCCATAGACGAGACAGTGAATAAAACATGACTGGATAAGAAACCACCAGTTATGCAACTGCAAACAAATTCACAAAATGCTTTAAGACTAAAATAACATTTTTAACCACGAGAGAAATGCAGAAACCAACAAGTGATGACCTTTCATAGCAACGGATACATATATTACAGCCAACTGCAGGTGTGCAGTTTAAATATTTGTAGAATCTGTATGGATTCTCATGTGTGCATTTAAATTTGATTTTATATTACATCTGTGTCCACAAAGTTCACAACAGAAAGGTTTCTGTCCTGTGTGGATTGTCATATGTGTGTTTAAATGTGACTTTCGGTTAAATTTTTGGCCACAAATATCACAAGAGAAAGATTTCTGATCTGTGTGGATGTTTATGTGCCTGTTTAAACTTGACTTCAGGCTAAAACTTTGTCCACAGACATATACCGAAACGGTTTCTGTCATGTGTGGATTCTCATATGTTTAGTTAAATTTGACTTCAGGCTACATCTATGTCTACAGATATAACAATGGAAAGGTTTCTGTCCAGTGTGGATACTCGTGTGTCGGTCTAAAGTGATTTCTGGACAAATCTTTGTCCACAGAGATCACAACAGAAAGGTTTCTGTCAAGTGTGGATTTTCATGTATGTGTTTAAACTAGATTTTACGGTGAATAGTTGTCCACAGACATCACAACAGAAACGTTTCTGCCCTGTGTGAAATTTCATGTGTTTGGTTAAACTAGATTTTTCAGTAAATGTGTGTCCATAGAGATCACAACAGAAAGGCTTCTCTCTTGTATGAATTCTCGTGTGTGTTTAAGTGTGATTTTCCGCTGAACCCACGTCCGCAACGTTCACAACAGAAAGGTTTCTCTCCTGTGTGAATTCTCATGTGTCTGTTTAAACACGATTTTTCGACAAATCTATTACCACAGATATCACAGCAGAAAGGTTTCTCTCCGGTGTGGTTTCTCATGTGTGTGTTTAAATGTGACTTCTGCTTGCATCTGTGTCCACAAGGTTCACAACAGAAAGGTTTCTGTCCTGTGTGGATCCTCACATGTGCGTTTAAATATGATTTGCAGCTGAATCTGACTCTGTAGAGGTCACAACAAAGATCTTTCTGTCCTGTGTGGATCTTCTTATGCCTTGTTAAAGCTTCTTTTCCAGTGAATGTTTTATCAAAGTCTTCACAGTTAAGCTTCAATTCTGTCTGGACTTTCCTTCGTGAGTACATATTTTTCTTCTCAGTCAAACATTCCTTATTCTCCAGCGAGGTTGGCCCCATTTCGGAATCTGTGTTTCTGGAGAGACAATAGAATAGAAGTACTTTATTCATCCCAGCAGGGAAATTACTGAACAATGAACAAATTCTTCAGCAACATCAGAGGAGCTAAAAGGCTTGTTAAAGTTTTTATTTGACTTAGGAGCTCTACTCTCCTTCCATTCAGGTTCTAAGGAGTTGGAACCATCTCCATGACCTTCTGTCATGATTGGTTATCTGCCATTGTTCTCTTCTGGAGGCTATCTGTCTTTAATTTGGTCTTGATAAAGCTGTGAGTGCAAAGGGGAATGTTTATCATCCTCACTCTTTATGGCAGTAGCAGTGACTGAAAACTTGGAAGGCATGAATCTCCTCGTTCTCACAGAGCTGCTCTCCACCCAGTCTAATGAACACTCCCTCCTGTTCCTCCTTTATGTACAGTCATGGTCAAAGTATTGAGAATGACACAAATATTATATTTTCACATGATCTGCTGCCCTCTGGTTTTCATGTGTGTATGTCAGATGTTGTCATCACATACAGAAATACAATTGCAATCATATTATGAGTAACAAAAGCTTTTAATGACAGAATGAGTTAATGCAGCAAGTCAATATTTGCAGTGTTGACCCCTCTTCTTCAGGACCTCTGCAATTCTCCCTGGCATGCTCTCAATCAATTTCTGGACCAAATCCTGACTGATAGCAGTCCATTCTTGCACAATCAATGCTTGCATTTTGTCAGAATTCCTAGGTTTTCGTTTGTCCACCCGTCTCTTGATGATTGACCACAAGTTTTCAATGGGATTAAGATCAGGGGAGTTTCCAGGCCATGGACCCAAAATCTCTATGTTTTGTTCCCTGAGCCAGTTAGATATCACCTTTGCTTTATGGCAAGGTGCTCCATCATGCTGGAAAAGCCATTGTTCATCACCAAACTGCTTTTGGACGGTTGGGAGAAGTTGCTCTCGGAGGACATTCTGGTACCATTCTTTATTCATGGCTGTGTTTTTAGGTAAGACTGTGAGAGAGCCGACTCCCTTGGCTGAGAAGCAACCCCACACATGGATGGTTTCAGGATGCTTTACAGTTGGCATGAGACAAGACTGGTGGTAGCGCTCACCTTGTCTTCTCTGAACAAGCTGTTTTCCAGATGTCCCAAACAATCGGAAAGGGGATTCATCAGAGAAAATGACTTTACCCCAGTCCTCAGCAGTCCACTCCCTGTACCTTTTGCAGAATATCAGTCTGTCCCTGATGTTTTTCCTGGAGAGAAGTGGCTTCTTTGCTGCCCTCCTTGAGACCAGGCCTTGCTCCAAGAGTCTCCGCCTCACAGTGCGTGCAGATGCACTCACACCTGCCTGCTGCCATTCCTGAGCAAGCTCTGCACTGCCGGTAGCCCGATCCCGCAGCTGAAACACTTTTAAGAGACGGTCCTGGCGCTTGCTGGTCTTTCTTGGGCGCCCTGAAGCCTTTATGGCAACAATGGAACCTCTCTCCTTGAAGTTCTTGATGATGCGATAGATTGTTGACTGAGGTGCAATCTTTCTAGCTGCGATTTCCTTTCCTGTTAGGCCATTTTTGTGCAGTGCAATGATGACTGTACGTGTTTCTTTCGAGGTAACCATGGTTCACAGAAGAGAAACAATGATGCCAAGCACCAGCCTCTTTTTAAAGTGTCCAGTGGTGTCATTCTTACTTAATCATGACAGATTGATCTCCAGCCCTGTCCTCATCACCACCCACACCTGTGTTAATGGAGCAATCACTGAAACGATGTTAGCTGGTCCTTTTAAGGCAGGGCTGCAATGAAGTTGAAATGTGTTTTGGGGGATAAAGTTCATTTTCTAGGCAAATATTGACTTTGCAATTAATTGCTGTTACGCTGATCACTCTTTATAACATTCTAGAGTAAATGCAAATTGCCGTTATAAAAACTGACGCAGTACACTTTGTAAATATTAACATTTGAATCATTCTCAAAACATTTTTCCATGACTGTAGAGGAGCTTTGGGTCAGGCAGATCAGGACAAGGTGTGGGGTCTTCAGGAGCTTCTTCTTTAACCACCACCATCTGCTTATCACCTGCACAAAACATTAAAACACATTATGCACATTAGAAAGTATTTACACTGCAGCCTGGACTGAGTGACTTTAGTGACTCACCAAGCTTTTTCTCAGTTTAACCATTTCTTATAGGGACACCTACAAGCAATGGCTACTGATGTGATGTGTTGATCAGTCCTACAGGAGATATTGGTTTGTGCAAGCTGTGTTCTAACAACCTTGCTTGTACAAGCTGTTCAGCCAAGGATTTCCGCCTTCCTATTCACGTTAGCATTTTTGCAATCGTTTTCAATCTTGAGGATGTCTTGGAGAATTAGATGGACAGCTTAAAAAGGTACACGAGTTGAGAAAAGCCAGGTGTGTGGTGTCTAGGACAGCCACTGGACCAGGTCTGATGTGGTCTAACAGGGTCCAGAAAGTGGTGGAGCCAGAATGGACCAGAGATCATTTTTGGGGTGGTGGGCATGCCTCATTAAGGTGTCTTAGAGTGATGCAAGACACCAAAAACATGCACTTCATATTATAACGGCCAAAGGGAACAATCAAAGTTCCTTGTGTTATAGAGTTAGTATACCTGAAGGTCCACTTGGGCCACTAGTCACAGCTTCAGTCATGGCAGGATGGGTGGATGAGTTCTTGATTTGGAGGGTTCTGTTTAAAAGAGAAGAAAAATAATCAATGATTGGAATACAACAGATATCAACAATGAATTTTATAGACATTAGTATTTTCCTCATTCTACAGCTAATGGATAATTTGGTCCCTTGACATGCAACATGATAGACTCCTGAACATTCAATCAAGTCTACCCTGATCAGGGTTCCAGAATAACTTTTGTACTTTTTTATTTCTTAGGTAGACACAAGTTTTTACTGGATCGCTTTAATCACTGCAGTTTTTCCATGTATTGTCATAAAGTGTTGTGGGAGTGGTGGTGGAGGCGGACGCTGAGACCCAGGTAAGAGAGAAAGATGGTTGTTTTAATGATAAATAATGCTCCAAACGGTCCACAAGACTGAGCTTAAGCCAGGGCTCACACCGGTAGCAACAGAATACACGCGTGGCAAAACGAACAGGCAGACAGAATGACGCGACGAGGAACAAAGGACACAAGTGGGATTAAATACACACAGAGGGTAATTACAGGGAGGAGAAACACCTGGGAACAATCAAGGGGAGACAGGACAACATGGAGACTCAGAGACACAGAAACTCGAAATAAATACACAGAAAAACACGGAACATGACATGCATTGATTTTTTTTCTCATTGCTTGTAAATAATTGAAGAATTATGAGTAACTGCAACATTTGATAGAGAATTTTTGACTTTGAATTTGAAAGGCAATATTAACTTGTAAACAATCTAGTAAAGTTCTCCATGTGAAACACAAATCTACAACACTGGTAATTTATTGAAAAGGTGTTTAAAGTGCTTCCGTGAGCTGAAATCTAAACTTTAAAACATCAAGAAACAATAAATGATAAAATGCTAAAACAAAATCTAAATGACAAGTGCAAATACTTATGCGTTATGTCAAATAAATGTCTTATGAACACCTCAAATGGGACATTTCATTGCACTCAAGCTATTTTTCTAATAAAATGAAAAGTTTTATTATGAAAAATTATGTAAGACTTAAACTTAGAGAAGGAATGTTCTTCTTTTGTGATATTGCAGGCAAAGTTAAACTTTATTATCATCTCAGCCTCACTTAATGACCTTTTCCTGCTGCTGAAATTTGAGTTCTTAAATTAGAGAAATGTTCCCTGATTTCAAACCTTTGGCTGAAGTGATGCTTCCAGACTCCACTGTGGCTTCAGAGCAGATTCTGTCCCCAGATCAACATCAAAACTTTCACACCTGGGCTGCATGCCATTAGAATATCTTGCAATGACGATATCATGTGTGATATATTTCTATTTTCGTTTTCCTTCTGCACTTAGTCTATGTGACATATTGGATTTTTGGCAACGTCATTGACATTAAACCATTAAACCTGCACAACTTGCATAAAAAGTGTAGTAATCGTCCCTTTATTATACCTTACCTGCATTTTTCTGTTGACTAGGGAAACCTCAGACAGCCAGGATGCGTGCTCAACTAATACGCCCGGATAGCAACCGTTACGGTGCAGGAATTGTTCCGGGGTCTATGGTGGAACGAAAGCAAGCACAAAACAGCTGCCGCCGTAAAACAGTAGCGCTGCGCCTTTTCCGGCTGACGTTTTTCCACATCGTCATAGTGGGATATGTGTGTAAAATTTCGAGGAAAGAGATGAATTAAATACAATTTAGAATAAGACTGTAGCATAAGATATGTAATTGCTGTGAATACTTTCCAGATGCACTGCATAGAAAATAAATGAATTGTGTCAGCAGAGAGTTGCTTCAGGAGACAGAGAATTACGATTGGTCCAGCATTCTGTTTGGAGTGTAAGATTAGAACGGTACAACTAAATAAGGAGTGTAGTGGCTGTGATTTTTGGTACTGAGAGAGCGTAAATGATGTTTAGAGAATTATGAAGCTGAAATATTAGATAAATATTAAAGATTAATCTATCTCAATCTGAAATAGTATATTAATGCAGCTTATGTAATGAAATAAAATAATTTACTCTATTAGAATTATTTCCCTCTTTGCTGTCAATAGTTGACATACTGTAATAAATATTTTTTTCTGGGAAAAAGTAAGAAAAATATGTAGTTTAATGTTTGACAATGACTGGTGACACAGCACATGAAGTCATTTATCAATAATATATTAAAAAAAACTAGAAAAACAAAATTTCTGAAGAAATTTAGCCGGGGCCTGCCAAGGCGCGCCCGTCTGGTTTGTGCCCGGCGTCGTCACGCTACAAATTGGCATCGACGCTAAAGGATGCTGCAATGTAATCAAGTTCAGATTTCTTTAGCCGAAATCTCTTTGCTTCCTTGTCTTTCGTTAGGCGATGAAATACGTTCATGTTTGGTTCGGTTCAGTTCTACTCTAGTGGGCAGACTGTACCGCAGCTGCTGCGCTACAGATATTTCTCCGCTGATTTTCAGTAAAACTCTACAACGGAGAACCTGGAGGTTCTGGTTCGGATGAACAAAATAAACCCAGATATTTTATGTTTTATTATTTGAAATTATTGATAGGCCAAGCATAATGAAAAAAAACTCAGATCATGAAGTTATTTTATGTAATTCAAACAAAAATTATAATTTACATCATACCAAGCTAATATTATGTAGTTCTGCTGTTTTTCACTGTCGGCACAAGACGGCAGCTGAGAGTATCTGTATCCGAAGCAACTGATTCAGTGAAGTAGCTTAATATGCTAGTTCCGGTTATTTGTGGCAATTTCTGCAAGTCACAATAGCTCTAGGTTGAGGTAAAACAAAATTGCCTTATTTCAGCTGATCAGATTGATGTTAACAGAGATTTTGTAGCCTAACAGGTTTCACGAAAGCCAGTTAGCAAAGTGCTAACATGTGAACAAATTGTGGTTCCATCAAGCTAGCAGCTACGCTATCAGAGCCACAACAAAATATCCCACAGCAGTCAAACTTTTAAAATCGATCACATTTCTTAAAGAACACATTACATTTAACAACTGTAAGCAGTTCTAATAATACTTACCTTAACCAAGCAGTCGGAAGCAGAAAGCTCTTCTTCTTCTTTTTGTTTTTAATGGCGGTTGGCAAGCAACTTAATGGTGTGCATTACCGCCACCTACTGGTATGGAGTGTGGATCAGGGCGCAACTTAAAAAAAAAACAACACTAAATCCTTTCTATCAGTTTAGTTTTCTTAAGAAATTTTATGAAATAACATAAATATTCATGGGGCGTGCTGTGGTGGCGCAGGGGGTTAGCACGCCCCACGTTTCAGTTAACCGCTCCCCAATCTAAAGTCTTACATATAATCCTGTTACCTTCAAAAATGTAATAACCGCTTTATTTATTTTGTGTTTAATTAATATCTTATTAAGTTTAAATGTCTCTATATCATATTTCCTAATTTATTGTACTTGCTTTATATTTTCCACAATTAATTATTACATGTTCTACTGTTTCCATATCCATACCACACTCACATCTACCTGTTGGATGTTTACCAATCAAATTTAAAGTTTTGTTTAATCCAGTATATCCAAGGCACAATCTTTTTTTTTTTTCATACTTGCTCTTTTCGCTTTTCAGACTTACAATACTTCATTTGAGCCAGCTGGGGGAGACAATTCTCTGTTTTAGCCAGTAGGGTATTAGGGCGTTTGTAGGAGTTTTCCCATTGAATTATAATGGGGTTTTTTTCGTAGTTTTTTGCGAATTATGTCGCCATGTTCATCCCGAATCCCACCAAAAGTAATAGCTGGAATGGCGTGAATTTTCTGCAGGTTTTGATACCTCTTTTGTAGGTGTGCACGCAGCGGTATGAGCCGCATTAACGGTTACGGATGAAAAATAAAGAATTATAATAATAATAATAAAGAAACTTTTCTTGGGAGAATAGCAATAGGTTCCTGCCATTGCTTTGCATGGCAGGCCCCAATAAATACAAGAAAATAATTTTTTTTCTTGTCTTGAAACATTACATGTACATTAAATTATGGAATCATGTAAATATGTTCTTTAATAAAACACTAAAAGTGTGTGTCTGTTCATCAGTGTCAATATAAAAATGATCAGAATCATTTCTATCAAATAAATACATTGTGCTCTTTATTCAGAAATCCACCAAAACAATTAAATAATCACATCAAAAGTTAGGAACTCTGTCTTTAGTCAATTATTTGATTACCAAATATATTAGTGTGTGTGAGAAAAGGTGTCAATTACAGGTATTAACTTAAAATACTTTGTAGAACGGCACTTTCTGAAGTTCGGTCCATATACTTGTGTTAGCTTACTGGCACATAGGCCACATTCAATATGGCGGACGCTATGACGTATCGCAGCAACCGGCGACCCCGCTCTATGAAGCGTCTATTCATGTCTATGATTTGCATCACCTGGCTCCGGTGCGCCCTCTGGTGGAAATTGCAAGGAAGAGAGTAGGAGAAAATGCTCCCAGAACCTGGCAATAAGTAGAGAAATAAAACGAATATAATAATTAAAAAACAAAACAAAGGAATTAAAAATGAATGAGTGATGAGTTGACATGCTTATTGCTGGAAAACTCCGTTTTCCAGTGACTTCTCTCACTTCACGGTGACAGAGGAAACCCTAGTGGTGACACACAGCAAATGCCATCCAGAACTGATGTAGAATTGCAAAACAGGACATTTTTTACTGACCTCTGATCCTCTAAATGAAAAATATGTGGCCAAATCTATTGTAATTTTACTACTATGATCATTGTATTATTTCATAAAAGTCACAAATAGTTTTATGTGTTCTAATCATGGTTCAAATTAAGCCTCAAAGCTGTATTAAAATCAAATAACTGAGTATCTCCGTTAATTGGAAACCAAATTCTGAGCTCTCAATTAAATCATTGCATATTATACTCCTTATTTAGCAGAATACAACCACAAAATTAATATAGGGGCAGGAAAATAATAGAATATAGCTAAAATGTCCTCTTCTGAATGGTTTCCATGTTAAAACTCCACATCAGATGTTGGAGATTTACTGGGTGTCCTCTAGAGCAGTTCCCTTGTCATTCTGGAGGAAGAGAAGTCTCTAATAAGAACAGGAATAAGAACAGCAACTCAGGGATATAATTCCACATCAGATCAGTTTTAAAATTGTAAAGCGGAGGACAATTTAATTTCCCTTTAAGATCAATAAAGTATTTTGGAATGGAATTTGTATTGTCTCAGCGTGACCTGGGATTAGAAAGATTCTGAATAATCAAATGTTAAGCATCACCAACATGGACTTGGAGATATTGCATATCTTTCTAGATACATTAGCTTTTAAAAACAATTTATTGATTCACATTCATATGCATAAATTTCATTTCCAGCCACTAACACACGAACAGGAAGTATTTTACTTTGAAAGCCCCTCTTAAACGTCCTTTCTTACCACGACTCTGGAATCAACCGTGAACCGGAAGCGTGCTTTTATTTCGAAAGGCATTTGTAAACGAAGGCACCGTTAACGCTTTTGTTTTGCCGTCTCGCGGGTCCAAACCAACCGAAGGCTGGCTTGAACACAGTGAATTACACCAACGTAGCGACCTTGAAAGCCACCATGGAGGCTCGTTTCAACCCCACGGTTCTGCTACACAGATTAGGTTTGTATATTTTTTTCTATTTATATATGTGTCAGCTGTTGCCTAGAAACGATTTTAAGGTGGATTAGCTTCTGGGATATTGTGCACCCATCGGTGGCTACTTCCTTCTCGCGAAGCCACGGATCTGATTTCTGTTAGCCCGGTACCAGTAACTGAGCAGCCGGTAACTAGCTTTGGACAGGCTGGTCACCCACTTGATTACCTACTTCCTCTGTTGTCCATTAGCACCGATCGGCTGGTGTTGGCCTCGGATAGACTGACCACGCATAGGCCGCTGGTCTCCCGCGACTCGTACTAAATTCTTTAAAGAAAAATGTTGCCAAGTCCGCATAGAGTGTCTTCAGCGACATGTATAAATGCATTTATGTGTTCTTTTGACGAAGGTTACTGTAGTCCTGCTTGAAACCAAGCAGTATCAATAAAGTGCTTTATTGAGGGATTATCAGTTGACGTCACTCTACGTCAGCGTCCACTGTACTGCGCATGTCGCCTGCAGGAAAAAGCGAAAAATATATTATTGGTTGATAGTGGTATTTTATTTGCCTTTACAATTAGGCTAATCAAATTAGAGACTCCTAACCGCACAAACACAGGAGATCTTGTCTTTTTTTGCTTTTTGCTGGACCAGTTCTAGTGTGATCCAGATGAAAAACAAAACAAAAAAGAAGCATTAATATTGCCTTTGATTGAAGTTTCACAAATGGAAAAAAGTTAATATATAGTAAACACTATGTTCTCACTGGCAGTACATTGGCCTGTTCTAACATGTACACTTTACTTATGGCAAGGATACCTTTTCTGTCAAGTTCAGTATTTAAAAAGTGTTTCTTCTGAAGCTCTTGTCAAGCTCAGTTGTCCCAGGAATTTGGAAAACAAAAAAGACTAAAATCAGTCTGAATGTTTGTCTTCAACGAAGATGAGGCTGGTTGAATCTTTCTCTCTTTCACTTTTGTAGTTTCCTGCTTGTTTTGGTGCCTTCCATACATTTACTTTCTAGTACTGTCTGCCAGAATGTCAGACAGTACAGGTTAAAAAAAAACAGTAGCTAGTTAAAAAAAATGGAGGCTGACATACAGCTGATTTATTTTATTTTTAAAATTGGATTTTGGAATATAGTGAAATAGTTTTTGATCGTGGTATTGAGAATCAGATTTCTTATGCAATTTTTTTATTTATTTTTTGTCACACCATTATCAAGCAAACTCCGCTCTTTCTGACCTCAGATATAGATTTTAAATCCACATCTCCAGTTATTACCTTTGGCACTCTGTTATAACCTTTTCCCTTTCCTTCATTAAAATGTATGGAGGAGGCGTAAACTGTGCAAATAGTATCTTTTTTTCCCCCAAATGGTAGATCCTTAGCTACTTCACTGCCTGCCCTCCATCTGCATTCCTCTCTTGTGTAAAATGAATTTGACATCACGTTAAAGTTACATATTTTAAATATTCCACATTGCTGAACAGGGCACACACACACACACACAAAAGGAACAAGTTCCATACACAAGCTCTATCAGTTTTTTTGTGTCAACACAAACCAGCACACAACACATTCACATTCCACTTTCTTGTAAAGATTACTCCAAAAAAATATGCAAACATTTCCCACACAAAGAACAGAATATTCAGTTTGTTACAATATTATGTTTTGAAGCTTGATGGTTATTTTGCGGTCATTAGTAAATGACCATCTGAACACATCTGTGTTTGATTAGCTAATTTAAACACCTGATGAAATGTTTACATGTCAGAACGTAGGCGTGTTGGTTATTTTTTTCAACTGAACCGAAACACGCTGAATTCTGCAGCATATGCACATGTAAAAGTTGTCAAAGTCAAGCTAGCACAACTAACCTACCTTCCTCTACCTCTCTCTTTTTTTTTTCAATTAAAACTTGTTTCTGACCTGTGAAATGTGATACTCGTGGACTTTTTGTGGTTGCCACAGTGTTGACAATTAGTTGCAAATCACCGTGTAAAACAGGAAGTGACCATAGCTTTTGTCTATGAAGGTCGGACTTCGCCCAAACTAGTCCCTGTGGTGGCTACACGGTCAGAGAGGCACTCGACTGCGAGAGCCGCTCAGTGCTGCTTGCAGCTTGAATTTTCTTTTATTATGTTTTGTGTGAGGATTATTTAATAGTTGCCAATGTCAAAAAAAATGTTTAAACCGAGAAATGTTTAGTGAGTCACTTTACGTGAAAGTCTGCGATGCAGTCTAAATACATTCTAAAATGTGTAATGTGCTTCAATGTTTCTTGCAGATGTTCAACAGTTAATGGTAGTTAAAGAAGAAACTTCTGATGACCACAAACCTTGTGTTGACCTGTATGACCCAGAGCCCCACCACGTAAAAGAGGAACAGGAGGGAATCTGCATTAGTCTGTGGGGAGGGCAGTTCAGTGGGAAGGAGAAGATTGATACCTTCAAGTTTCCAATCACTGCTATTGCCATAAAGACAGAAGATGATGAACATCCCCCTCTGCTCTCGCAGTTTTATCAAGACCAAATTAAATACAGAGCGTTTCCAGAAGAGAACGATGAATGGGAATCCCTCAAGATAGAAGATCATGGGGATGGTTTCAACTCCTTAGAGCCCGAAGACACTGAGAGGGATGAAGAGGACGATGATGATGTAAAGTACCCCGTCTCTGAGCTGACACACTTGTCAGACTCTGGACTGAAAACTAAAAACATGGGCAGTGAATGGAAGGAGAGTAGAGCTCCTGAGTCAGAGGAAGACCTTGTTGACCGAGTTTTAAGCGTCTCTGAAATTACCGAACAACTGTTCCGTTGTTATTCTTTCCAGAGACATATGGCAGATTCAGAAACGGGACATTTAAGCTCCTTGGATGACAGTGGATTGAAAGAGAAGGAAATCGTGGACTTAGAAGTCCAGACAGGAGAAAAGTTTCACTGTGAAGACTGTGGAAAAATGTTCAGCCATGAACGAACTTTAAACACACACATGAGAATCCACAGGGAACCTAAACCTTACTGTTGCGTACTCTGTGGAAATGGATTTAGCACAAAATCAAGTCTAAACAGACACATCAGAGTCCACACAGGACAGAAACCTTACTGCTGTGATCTCTGTGGCCGTAAATTCTCTCAAAAGGGACATTTGGCGCAACACGTGGTGCTCCACACCGGACAGAAACCCTTCTGTTGTGATGTCTGTGGACAAAGATTTAGCCTGAAAACATGTCTAACCAGGCACATGAGAGTCCACACAGGAGAGAAATCTTACTGTTGCAGCATCTGTGGATATAGATCTTCTCAAAAAGGACATTTAGCACAACACATGGTCGTCCACACTGGAGAGAGACCTTTCCATTGTAATCTCTGTGGACAAAGATTCACAGGGAAATCAAGTTTAAAGAAACACACGAGAATCCACACAGGTCAAAAACCTTTCTGTTGTTATCTCTGTGGACACAGGTTTACACAAAAATCCAACTTAAATGCACACATGAAAATCCACGCTAACAGGGAAGTTGCTTAGTTATGAATAAACAAACTGCAAAGCTGCAGTCGACTGTAAAATATTTGATTAGTAGTTGGTTTTAGCGTTTCTCTTGTGATAAATTTTTGTATATTTCAGAAATTAAAGAAATATGACTTTGCTTCACAGCTCTATCCTGACGCCTTGATATTGACCTGTGTCTCTAAGAAACTCCCCCATCAGCATGTCGTCACAATGCTCCCCCATGATTCCTTTTACAACTGAGAAGTTGTTTGTAAAAACTCAAAACGTTTAGAATTTTGAGAGAAATATCAGAATTTTTAGAAAAGAGTCAGATTTTTTTTTCAGCAGCTCTAATCCTTTTCCATAGGTTACTGCCCCTATTTTAGACATGATTAATTTTTCCTTTATTCCAGACAAGTCCCACGGACTCTTGAGGTGGCTGCAGTTAAACAGCTGCCTCATGAAACCTCTTGATCAAGATGAGTCCGTAAATTAGACCTTCAGTGGTGTGGAAAAGTTTTCTCCCCTTCCTGGTTTCCTGTTGTTGGCCTGCTGGTCACACTTGAGTGTTTCAGAACATCAGATCAAACTTGTTTAGGTTACAACAGTTTGTTTTGTAGCTGGGCCAGTCCTAAAGTGGCCCAGGTGCAAAAAGAAAGAAAGAAAGAAAAAAGCATGGAAATCAGCCGTTGTTGAAGTTTCACAAATCACACAGTTGGTTTCAAATATTCTCCAATTGATATAATATTATAGTGTTTTAGTTTTTAAACTAGAACAAGTTAAAGATACTTTGGGTTGTGAAAAATGTATTTCTGCATTTATAATTATGTCAAAATTGGTCCTCCAAAGTACTACAGCGTAGCTTATTATTTGGTAGGGTTCTTTTTATGACAGAAAATGCATTAAAAAAAATTGTAGCATGTAGTGTCTCTTAAATGACAGCAGGTGTCAGTAATAGGTTGACTTCCTACATGCAAGAATTCACCGCCAATTGAAATCTGAATGTTAGAAAGTCAATTTTTAAACATCTGTGTATCACTCATTTTGGTTAGGATCATCAGTGATCAGTTTTAATATTTTAAAAATGCAAACAGTCCCTTAAAGTAAACTCAGCTTAGTACCTCTCAAATGCTGAGGCCACGGCATCAGTTAAAACTAATCTATATATTTTTATGTTGTATTTTAGTTTTGCATGTTGTAAAAATACCTGTTGGAAAAACACTACTGCTTGACCTTTGCCCATTTTGGACAGTGGAAATGAGTTGAGCCAACCTATATGCTAAACATCCTTTTAATTCCACATTTCTGTATTTTTTATTAATCTGACTTAATGTTCTAATCTAAATATGTTGTATTTTGATTCGCTTTAAATGGAAAATCATCATAATTAACTGAAATAAAAGCTTAACATCACTGTGTAATTAATCTGTCTCAGTGAATTATTATTGAAGAAACATGAACTTTTTAAAATTTACTGAATACATCTATTCAGTAAATATTGAATATAAAAAATATCTACTGAATATATTTTGTCTCCAAAGAGATAAAGGGATGATAGATGAAACTGAAATGTGCATTTTCCTCAACTCGTCAAGAGAAAGATATTGAAACAAAACATTTTTCCCTCATGCCTTCACTGTCCCAAAAACCAGAACAGAAAGAAGTGTGGTGGGTTTTTGATAACTTTAGACCCTTGCAGAACAATTCACACCCCTGGAACTTGTTCACTTTTTTCAAATTGTTACAAGCACAAATTTAATTTTGTATTTTGTTGGTGGTTCAGGTGAAAAAGTAGCTCAAAATTAGGAAGAGGAAAGGAAATTACCCATAATTTTCAAATTTTTTATGAATAAAATTCTGAAAATGTTACATGTATTTGTATTCAGATGTTGTAAGTTAGTAGTTTGTGGAATAATTAGAGCTGAAAGTGTTTTGTATGCCTAGAGGCTGAAAGGTTTGACCTTTTTTGGGGGGGCGCAAGACAATCTTAGTCATATTGGATGGAGAGTACCGGTTAGCATCAATTTTACAGTGTTAGCTCTGGACCATTCCTGCACTTTGATTTATGCTATCCCGCTGTAGTTCTGGCTGTATTTTTAGGGTTGTTGTCTTGCGGTAAAGCGAATCTCTGTCCCAATCTGAAGTCGTGTGAAACCTCAGATTGTTTTTTTTTCCCCCTCTTTTGACCTGTGTGTAGCTACATCCTACGTTCCTGTTTTGGATAGTTTGTATTTATTGACAGAATTTGGACGCTAAAGTTCATTTCAACCGTGTTTTGTGTAATCTTTTGCATAACATTTCTGTAGGGACAATCGGTGAAAAATGGCCATTTGGCTTATTCTTGCACATTTACACAGCAAGGTTCATTAATGTGCGTTGTCCCTGCCAAATAAATGAATCAATTCTCAAACAGCATCATAACAGCATGATGCTGCCACCACCATTTTCAACCAGGTGCATGATGTGTTCAGGGAAATGTATGACAACAGTATGGTGACTCAGTCTGAACATGCGGGGCAAAAGATAACGTAACAAGGCATGTTTTTTTTTACACTTTAACCACAGTAATATGAAATTTTACAGCGAAAAACGTAAATTTGGGCATTACCTTCAGTTGAAAGCAGAGCGACAAACTTTCAGGAAACTAACAACAAATAAGCACTAACGAGGCTAGCAAGGTAGTTCCCACAGCGCTCTTTAAAGAAGACTGAAACTCTAGTCTGTTTACTCACTCTAGCTGCGTCCAGCTAAAAAGTCAGTTGATAAACAGCAAAACTATCTGTAAAACCATTTTGTTGTAAGTTTAGATTCAGTACTTCTTCCATCTTAAACTTCAAAGACTCTCGCAATTATCAGCTCAGTAGGCTTCTTCATCTTTTTTATGGCGGTTGGGAAGCAACGTTTAGATGTGCATTACTGCCATCTACTGGAATGGAGTGTGGATCTGCAATCTTTTCTTACAATACAACAATGCTGCAAACACGGAGAACAAAGGCGGCACCCACAGCGACAGTCTGCATTCTGATTGGCTGAAACACGCTGGAATGTAAATATTTTTGATTGGTTATGCAGGCTATCCAGCTTTCCTAACCTCAGCTTTATTAAAGAGACTTCCTCGTTTTATGTTGGTTACGTTTGATTTGAGAGAATAAAAGATTTTCTTAAACATGTTTAAGACTATGTTTATTTTTACATTTCAAACTTATGCGATCAATCTGATTTTTAAAAAAATGTAAGCGATTGACAGCACAAATATTTGCTGATGTTTAGCATAAAATGATGTCAAAAATAATGTTCTAATGTCCAGTCTAAATATGAGCCATGAGCAACCTGTTACTGCAGCAGCACAGAGGCTCTCTTCTGTTGCTATTTCTAGATTTGATAGCCTGCAGCATTATGAAAGCTACAGAATAAATTCCTTTCATATCCAGCGCAAACCCCACACCCAGGCTGACAGCGAGCTGGCCACCCTTAAAACGTGGGAATACAGAGGCTCTGTGTGTCAACAATGATGAAGGTTTTTGCTGTTTGACATGCATGTAAATTACGTGGTATAAATAAAAAATACGCCCCGGCTCACGGCAGGTGAGACATCAAGCCAAAAAATCTGGGCTACAGGAATCTCATAACCAAAAATGTCTGGGAGTCAGGTCAGTAAGAAATAAGAGGTTTGACAACAGGAACATGATTTGCTCAATGTTGGTCTTGCACTGCCCTCTGCTGACACAAAAACAGAACTGCAAGAGCCTGAAAGAAAAAAATCCTTTCTTCCTTTGTTGACCGTTATCTGTGTACTACTTACCTTCAGTACTCAGCGTTTTCCAGTAGGTTTCCAGGAAGTTTCTGCTGTTTTTGAAACTTCTGCGTGTTGCAAAAGAATTCCAACCATTTGAAATTTTTGTGGAAAATTTGGTTTTTAAAACATATTCTTTTTAAAAGATGTGTTTATATTTATTCCTGGTGAGGAAATACCTTTCAGAACCACCTCTCCAGGCCCTTGTTGATCTCTGTGATGCTACTTGTTCACTGACGCTCTCTAACAAACCTTTTGAAGTCTTCACAGAGCTGCTACATGTACAATGAGCTTTGATAGCACAGGTTGACTCTGTTTGCCAGACAAGCTGTTGAGTTTCCATTGACCATATAATCGGGCAATTGGTGTGTTAATGGAAACACCCCAATTTTGAAAAAACCTCATTTTTTGATTAAAAGTTTTGCCGCTCGGATCAGTTTTTTTTTTTTTTTTTAGGCTGTATCAAAATGAGTGTGTTTTGCAATACTGCAATGGAAACACTTTTCATGTCGAGTCGTCAACGACCGGATGTTACTGCTGGCGAGAAGGAGACGACAGGAAGTGTTAGGGGGATCATGGCCCGGCATGTTCTTAATTCACATATCAGGTGAACAGACTTATTCAGTGATTATAATTATGTTTCTTATTTAAGCAGAAACACCGCAATTGCAAAATTGTGTTGTTTTTTTGTTGTTGACATTAGCAGAATATCTACAAAGTTTTGTGCACATTTTTAATGGAAACAGAGCCAGTGACTTCTGAAGGGAACTGGCTGTTCCGGATTTTATTTTGTGGCGTCAAGGCAAAGAGCGCTAATTATGAATTATGAAGTGCTATCAGATTTGTAATCTGATAGCACTTCCAGTTCCTCACATTAAGGGAGGTTATGAATCGAAGTGGTAACGTCGCGTCTTTAGAACGTAATCTTCAGCAGCATATTTTTCTCCTAAATGAATGAAAGTTCTTTGAGCAATTCAGAATATTTTCATGACTCTGTTTACTGATTAGTCAATGTATCTCCCAACACCATGAATGGATAAAGTATTCCTTTAAGTCCTAACCTATGGGGTTCCTTTATTGAGGCGTTGTTGCTTGGACTTTCCATTGTCAAGTGCGTATGGTTGTAGTCAACAATGAGACGAATTACAACTACAACTACGGCCCTGAGCAACCAAGCCCACCCAGGTAGGTGTGTGTATGTTCATCTATTCCATTTTTATGTGTGTGTGTGTTTGTGCAGACATCCATATCTGATCATCCTTGTGTGTGGTCTGGAACCGAACCAGCTATCAGTGATGAGTTAAAGTCATTTTCTACTTGTTTTTTTCCCCTACAGGTTTCATTCCTCTTTCGTCCCCTTTCTTTCTCTCCCTCTTTCCTCCCCCATTCGCTCATTCCGCCACCTCTTTCTCTCATTCTCAGACACTGAGTCAGCGGCCTGTCAGTGCGTCTGTCAGTCAGTCAGTCAGTCATTCAGCTCCTCTCTGTTTTTGTCTTTGATCTCTCCTTGCCATGGCGCGGCGGAGTGCCGGCGTGTTGTGTCGTCTTCCTCGTTTTAATCTAAACTCGACAGAACACCTTGAGCGCTGAAAATCCAAATTGTGAAAAACATGAAATAAAACCAGCCACTGCTAGATAGTTTCATTTTGGGGAAAGACACATTCATGAACTTCTTTAAAACTGATTGTTTGATCGGTTAAAAGGAGTCTGAAATGCTGTACTATGTGCTGTCTGAGACAACACATTCATTGCCTTGCAAAGGTTTTTATATCAATCTTTTCTTATTTTGTGCAGTCATGAACTTTAAATTGAATTAATGGGATTTCATGAGACCAAAAAACACCAAAAATGTCCATAGTAAGGAAGAGGGAGATTATTATTCTTTACAATGAATAAAAAAGTCAGGAGTGCATTACTCTGACACCCCTAAATAAAACCCAGTGCAGCCAATTTTCTACTGAAATTACTGCAAATGCAGTGTGTCTATTATTTAGTCTTACAGGGGAAGCATTATGTATTTCCCAGACACATAGTGCCGTTTTATAGCATGTTCACTAATAACATATAAACTAGTGAAATAATCTGCCAGCCCACAGGTAACTTTTCTTAGACAATATCTAGGAATTATTCACTTAAAACAGACTTGCTGAAGAGCTACTTGTAAGTTAGTTTTGTCTTATTGCAAGTGCATTTGGTATTTGCACTAGAAAATAGACCAGAATGTATTTTTGCAGTGAGGACAAAGAAATTGGTCAGAGTTGACTGGAAGATAGAGTTAAATTCAGGGTGATCCTGGAAGAAAACCAATCGACTGTAAAAAACCTGAGACTGGTGTGAAGGATGAGCCCCGGTAGGATAACACTAAATCAAAACTACAGCTAGAATGACTTAAAGTTCAGATCCAAATTCATCTGACAATTTGTGCGAGGTCTTAGAAATGCTTTTTAATAATGTTTGGGTTATTAGGCAAAAAATCCCCCCCAAAAAACAGTTTCTTGAAACACCTGCACTTATTTGCTTTTAATGCAGTATGAGAAATGGGGGGGAAAGGGCGTGGTCAGCGAGGTCTTCATATTGTACTTTTGTACGTCTGTACAGCACTTTGGTGAAGTTTGCTGTATTTTTTTAAAAAATGTGCTACATTAAAAAAAAATAAATTTAATGTGCAAAGCTGGGAAATACATCCCACATATGCAGCGATTATGGCCTTGAAGCTGAACTACTACTAAGTACTGAAAGGAAAGTAGGAAAAGATAAGAGAGGTGCTTAAAGCACATGTTTGTTTACAAAAAAAAAAAACATCTATGAAGGTACTCAGAACAAGCTGGAGGCTTTTCCTCTTTTCTGTGAATGCCTTGCAGCGTTTGATGCTGGGCATGGACGGTGACCGCATCGAAAATAAGGAAGAAAACTAGTAAATCTCAGAAGAAATTTTGAATAAAAGACACCTCTCTACATTTTATCACATTGCGATAATAAACTCTATAGGTGATTGGGGTCTTTGGGTCGTGACTTGTGTGTTAGCATTTTGTTCATTTTGAGGCAGCCTATCATTGCCGTTAATGTCTTGCCATACTTAGCACAGTTTTCTTAATTATTTCTTGCTTTCTAATCTCTGTGCTTTTTAATTTAGACTTTCATATGTGGTCTTAGTTGTTTTTCTCTTTTGTAATGTTTCTTCAGCTCCCTGTTTTCACTCTACACCATTTCTCCATTGTTCTCTGCTACAACATTAATCCTATATCAAAAAGAAAAAGTAAAATGCAATCAAAATTCATTTGTTTCTCTGTCATATTGCATTTAAATTATAACTCAAAAACTTTTTTATTGACTTATTACAGACTAGTGAACTAGCAGACTACAACTGAAGGCATAAAACAAAAACAAATTTTGTGTTTTGAAAGAACACAAAATCCGACCAAGTATTTCTCATCTGGTTTCTGGTTGCAAATATTTGAAATAAGACAAAAACAAACTTACAAGTAGCTAACTGTAGGAGTTTGTTTTAAGTCAATAATTTCTTGATATTGATGAAAAAGTTCTAGTCAGATTTTTCAATTGTGGGAAAAAAAAAATTATAAGAGAAATAAGTGGAACAAGTAGTTACAAAAAACAATAAACAAAAACAATATTAAGAAATTATTGACTTGAAACAAGCTGCTATGTCTTGATGCAAAGTGACGTGTAAGTTAGTTTTGTCTTATTTCAGGTGTACTACATTTGCCTTAGTAATTACACCAAAAATATTTAGTAAGATTTTATTTTTGCAGTGTCTCATTCAGCATTTTCTGATCATCCACAAAAAAAAAAAAAAAAAAAAAAAGAATAAGTAAATACAAAAACAAAAGAATAATCAAATAGAGTACATCTTTAAAACATTCTGGGGAATAAAAGAACAGCACAGAAGTTGTTTTAATGTTTCATTTAGTCATTATGAAGTAATGGAGCTTGTCAGCAAACTTTAGAATGTATCTAAAACTCTCTGTATCAGTGGTTTTTTTTTATTTTTTTATTTAATTTTTAATTTTGTTTTTAAATAGAGCTGTTGTTCTGTGGCTCCCTGGTGGAGCGGTGGTCGCCTGCTCCGCCCTGGCACTGCTCCAGAACAAAAGGATTACTGCTGAACAGGTATAATCGGGGCTGTTTCCTCCATCAGCGCAGGACTATTTGATGGGAGCCGGTGTTTAGAAGAGGCTCCACAGGATGAGATGCTCTTTAGCTCTAATCTCTGTAAGCCCTTTACTTACTGCAGGCCGGGGTCCCACAGACGTTCCCTTGTCACGTTTTGCAGCTCATTGCTGCAAGTCTCCTGAAGCAGGTTGACAGCATACAGTTTCACAGAACAGAATATAAAGTTGCCCCTCTTTTTTAATCTTTCTTATACACATGATTCTGTTTGTGAGTCACGTGCGGCGCTTTCGTCGTCTTTGAGGGAACAACCGTCTTGTTATAAATCGCAACTTCTTTTTTTTTTTTTTTTTTTTACTTAAAATTCTTACTTTGTTGTTTGCATTTCAATATTCATGTTGCATTTCAACATGAATATCTGATCTCTTTAAAATGATTTTACGTTTTTTATAAGAATCAATAAATGGTTAAAAGTAAACCGTAATGCGTTCCGCCTTCGTTTGAATGCGTTAATTTAAAAGGGACGTTGCCCATAAATGATTTAAAGTGGTTTTTCAACAGTAATCTGAACTTTTGGCGCAACATTCAAAACTCTGTCTGAAATTAAAAAAGCAAAGCAAAAAAAAAAAAAAAAACTATTTATCACTCTGAGCACACAGTCATGCCCCTGAAACAAGGCAGTGGCAGCAACATGCTGCGGAGTTTTTCTGCAGCAGGGACAAATAATCTGATGAGTTTGCGTAGCGAATTTCAGCAGTCAGGCAGTTCAAAGTGCTTTACATCATAAAAACATAACAGTCACCAATTATGAAAGAAGCGGTAAACATTGCATTTTGTCAAATACCATCATCAAAATCACCCAGAATAATAATCCTTAAATATATTCATCAATGCTCCAGTTATTATTAATCAAAGCCAACTAAGCAGGTGGCTAGCAGGTTAGCTTTGATTTCAAGGATCTCGGTGTTTCAGCAGTTTTTTGGGTTTTTGTCGAGATTAGTGGAGCGTAAAAGCTTCATGCGTCATGCTGTGGGAACGTCGTTTTTCAGCGAGCTAAATAAATATAAATGCTCTCAACAATTTTCAGACTTTTATTTTGTCAGGGTTAGGCTTTACAACCTCTGCAAAAAGAGTAATACTTGAAAACCCGTTTAAAAATGCTTATAACTTCCTGTTTTGGTAGTTGAAATACTAAATGTACCTTAAAGTGGCAGTGTCGTGTATTTTATAGGCACATGGCCCCATTTTAGATCACAATCAAATACATTGAGTTGTTCTAAAAAACGCATATAATTCAAATGTGGTGTAGAAGAAATTTAGCTTCATATTTTATTGCCTAGAAATTGTCTCTGTCTCTTTAAGAAACTCCTGCTCTTTCTGAAGCTCCGCCTTAAGAGAGTCATCACAACATGGCTCCTCTATTAACCCTTTAACAAGTTTTTAACAGCGGTGCACTGAGAAGTGAACTCAGCAGACATACAATCCCACCAAAGGTTCGCTAATTGCTGCTGGCTAGTCTGAAGGAGCTGAGTGGGGGAATCACAGGGGAGGGCTGCTCTGTGAGCTGGAAGCTTGGAAACTACAACTCAGAAGAGGAGCTTTGTCCTCAAAGGCACCGGTTGCCATGGAGATTAAAGGATTTCTCAAACATGTATGAAAGAATCAAAGCAAAACTCCGGTTATGTTTTTGATGAGGGGATAACGTCATAACATGATGTAAAGCCCCCCAAAAAGTTGATTTTACATAATACCATCCATTTAGTATGAATTCATATTCACTGTGGAAACCATGTTAGCTCTACAGCAGGAGCTAATATCTACAGCCTTCCTTATTTCCTCTCTTTGGAATACAGCCAATCACCGCCAGCGGAAACAAATGGTGCTACTGGATTGGCTGCTTTGCAAACACTGGCCTATAGCAGGTCAAGTAGCATTGTGTTAAAGGTTTTCAGCTTACCATGTTGTATTTTCCTTCAAATATTTCTTATATGCCCTAAATGGGGGGAAAATCTGCAAATAGGTGGATTTTTAATTTGGAGTCATGTTCCACAGAAACTCAGCGAATACTGAACTGTGAACAGGCAGGAGTTCACTGGACCCTTTCTCCTTTCAGTTCAATATTATGCACATTGTCACAAAAAAAATACTATTATGGTACATTCACGTTTATGGTTGTAATTTGACAAAAAGAGAGCTTGGGGTGTATGAATACTTTTTAAGGCGCTGTGAACCAAAATCTTCGAATATTTAAGCATATCCAGAAAATAGAGGCATCTACAAATATTTACATGTGTGAATGTGCTCACCAACAATTTCCCATGTTTGGATTTATCTTTTTCTTTTGTTGTTATATATGTGTGTGTGTGTGTGTATGTTTATTACTGTGCCTATATAATCATCTGCCCGCAGCTCATCAGCTGTTCTGGTCAAATCTTCCAGAGAAAGGGACCGATGCGTGCGTCGATACGCCTGTTGGTACGTGTGAAGCCCCCCAGCTCGCTTTCTCAGAAGCGGCAAGACGTGCCGAGGTTATTTGCTTTTCCATCAGCCGTCAGCGCTTTCCCAGTCGAAGAACTGTGTGTGTTGAGCAAAGCTCCATATACTGTACGCAAGTGCGTCAAAACCTGCCTGTTTCCCAGGAGAAACTCTGAATCCCGCAAATCTGGGCATCTCCATTCCCGGTGTGGGTCCCAGGAGGATCAGCGGGAGATTCCACCTTTCCCACATTGCCTCTTGATCCACCTGACTCCTCCTCGCCTCGCCCCATAAGCCTACCTTTGTGCGCAGAACCTGGGTTTGTTTGAACATCCAGACAAATGTGGTGAGAATGTGCCACAAAATGGAAATCGGGATCCTCGCATTCCCACAGTGAAAGAAAGCACATCTTGAAAGACTTTGATGGAGAACAAGATACATGTGTAATTTCCTTGACGGACTTAATATTAATCCCTCAATAAGCAATTTGCCTCGGAAAATAACTGGGAAGAGGCATCTGCGATATCCCAGGATTCCACATTTGTTAAAATCACACGTTTGGTCCGACTGAATTTGGTTAAACCGTTTTAGTTTTGGTAATTCGGTAGGAAATACATTTTGTCGCGAGTTATTGGCAGGGACGCTTTGCTTAAAGTTTTGTTCTCAGATCGATTTGATTTGTTTTTGAGACGAGCTTTGCGTTCGCTGCTGGATAATGACACTTTTTTGAACACAGGATGTCATAATGTCAGCTTTATAAAATGACTTAATTACAGGGTATGAAGAACTTGAGATTAAACCAAGGAGGAAACTTGACTCATGAAGTGAATTATTTGTTTGTATTTTTGTACTTGTAATTTAATCAGCTGGCCTGTGTTTGCTTGCCTCAGGTATCGCTGTAACTTTTTTATTACAAATTATTACATGTATAAAATAGCATTTTATTAAGCCATATCACATTTTGGACAATAAAAGCGAACACTCCTAGGTTTTGTATTTGTGAAGATCTAACTCAAAGGACAACACAACAGAAGATGTTGGGTTCAAAAGAATAAGTTTGTCACAGCTTTTGGGAAAATAAAGAATCAATTTTTTTCTCTTTTACAAATTGAATAAAAGTTTCACGACTTACAAATTGTGTTTGAACCTGTAATCAGTCCAAAATAACCACAGCCAGGACTGACTATCCTTGTGTTTCTTTAATTATATATGGTTGCCTTAATGCCAACAAAGCTGTGAGAATGAAATCTTTGTGTTTTAACAAAAACAAAACCTGTTTCATGAATCTTTTTGTTTCAAATATTCTGTTCTGTTTATAATAATACATTTTAGCTTTGGTCCATCTAAGCATCTTAGATTTTCTTAGGCAATCAAGTTGTCTTTGACTAATTAAAAGTAAAGCCCCCCCCCCTTGGTTTATTGTTGAAAAGGAACTAACACAAAGTTTAGCCTTTTTAGGAGTTAAAAAAGGCTAAATACAGCCAGCTATAATCTCCTCTGTATGTGAGGTTTAGGCCCTGTCTACACAAAGACGAGATTTGTTGTATCTGTAATTTTTTGATTTTTTTTGTCTTTTAAGTGGATCCATTCACACGAATCCACCGTTTTTCGAAGACCATTTTAGAAAATGTCTCGGTGAGAAAATTTCAAAACAGCGGTTTCCTGTTTCAGTGTGTTCGTGTGAGCCGCAACTTTTCTTTCTGGGAGTATAGGGTCTTTCTCTGCAACCTACTGTACATTGTCACTCCAATGCCTGAATAAGACATGCTTTGATTTCCTGTTGACAGGGAGCTAGCACAAACTTTAGCCGTATTAGTAACTAGCAGCCAACTAGGTGCATTTTCTGATACTAAAAGATGATAAGCGTTAGCGCTGTGGCTGAATTAAGTAAGTCATATATCTGTTTACATTTGTTGCTGCCATGATTTTAATGACACGTTATTTCAATTTCATTTCTTATTTAATGGGAACACTGCAAGAGAGGAATAGCGTTTTTTTTGTGTGTTTTTTTGCATTAGCAGAATATAGACGCAGCAACAGGTACAAGCTTAAAGCACCAGATTCATACCAAACAAAGCTGAACAACAACCAGATTGCGCTTCACGAGACATGATTGTGAATTAAAACATCTCAGCCTTTTCATCTCGAGCTACGAGATCTTGCTGCTATTTATGTTGCTTAAAAGCTAGCAGAAAACACAGTGACCCTTGTGTTGTGGAACTACAGTAATTGAAATTTTTGTCTTTTTTTCCTTACAATACGAAAGAAAACCAAAATGTCTCCGATGTGTAACACTATTCAAAAACGTCACCCAAAAATAATAAAATCACAGGAAGGGAAATAGGAACGGAGAACGCAAAGAGATACAGAGAGAGAGAGAGACTGAGAATGATCTGTAGCCGTGTGCCTCGTCTGAACATGTTGTGAAAGTGAGGTTTTCAGACGCTGTAATTTACACAGATTCACATCACTTTGGCACAATATCGGACCACCTGCACTTCAGTTCATGTGAGAGACTCCCAAACCCCGGAGAGCTGGGAACAAGAACCAGTTTCATCCAAAAAGCCTGAGATCTGAGGTCAGCGGCAGCCACAGAGCTCCAGTGACGATCTGACATCTCTGGTGTGTTTGGCTGCACACGTGTGCCTCTCAGCCCGGAGCTATTCTCAAGGTTTAATACAACTGTCAGTTTTAAAGATTAATTAAAATTAAAAACTGTCAGTGCTTTAATTACCTGGATCAAGTGTCTGTGTCTTCTGTCTGATTCTGACCCCGTTTGCTCTCCTGGGCTCATGTGTCCTAGTCTCTCTCAATTTTTTTTTTTTTCAATTAAAATAACTTTTTCCTACTCGGTTTTAACATGATCTGCCTACTGTAGCCAGATTTATGTGAAAAAACATTTTGAAAATAGATATTTTTTTGATTCCAATTCAGTTTTACTCAGCTTTCTTCATCAGTGAGCTCAGGTTTATAATTTTAACTTAAGAAAGTGTGAACATGTAAAAGGCTGTGTGTCTTAATTCATGTGGATTTCTGTTGACATAGATGTCAGTCTTATCCATAAAACATACCGTACTACATTTTGAGTATTTATTTTAAGAACCACCGAGGGCTCCCGTTGTTTTACACAAGAAACAAGACATTCTGGCACTGAGGGGAAAAAAAGTCAAAAACAAATATTTACCGGTCTTTGGGCTTGAAGTGGAGCTACACGGTTCTGTGGCTGAAATGATCGCATGAGCTTAGACGCACTTCAGAAAATCCTTCTCAGTAAACACAATCTGCCTCAGCAAATCTGCAACGCAAAGAAGACCGTATGTAAAGACTCCCAACAGCTGATTGGAGAGGGAATTAGACAATATGGAGTCGAGTCTTTTACTGGCATCTGATGTGTTTTACAATATAACTTATGTTTCTTTGATTGCTTTTGTCAGAATACAAACTTTAATGTGTGTGTGGTTTGTTTTTGTTTTTTTACATATGAGGCCTAGGCGCAAATTCAAACTGGAAGACTCTTTTACCCCCAGCGGGACCTGCTAATTGAAGCGACCTGCCTACAGACGTCGGCCTATCAACGCCGGACCAAGCCTCGTCACGTTCAATCACCGTCCAAGTCCCAGCTGATAAGGACCTTCACCCATGGTGTCCTTCGCTCTCCAGCCCAGCTCAACCACCACCCCTCCTCCTCCTCCATTCGCCCGGTCCTTAGGCTCGCTCCCTTCTTCAACCGCCACCACCAGTGCTGGGCCCCTGGGGGATGATGTTCCTATCGGCATTGGGAATGCTCATCTGAAGCTTATCGCTAACGCTGCGATAACCGTTATCCCCAGCCGGGGCCCGAGCGCCAAAGACTTTAATTCCTGTATGTCAATAAACTCTTCTAATTGTTTTTTTCTCCGTCTGAGTCTCTCCAGATTGAACTATTTGTCAAACCCAAACAATGTAGCAGATAGCTGTGAAGAGTATGGAAAATGAAATCATTGCACATTCTTCCTTTCAAAATAGCTAAAGCTACATCAGACCGGATGGAGAGAATCTTCCGACAGTCCTACCACACATTTTTAATTGCATTCAGACGTGGACTTTGAATGGGACGTTCTAACAAACCTTTGATTGAACCTGTTTCCTTGTAGGTCTTGTAGGGTTTTAGTCAATGCTGCCCTGCAGGATGGTCAACCTCCATCTCGACTTTGACTGTTTTGAAACCTCCGACCTCCTTTCCATTCGCTCTTACCAGCTTCCCTGGTCCTCACAGCATGATTTGGACACCGCCGTGTGTTGTAGTGGGAGTTTGGGCTTGGATTTGTTTCATGCAAATATCAAGGGTTAATACATCTCCAAAGCAAGACCTCCTCTGGGAAAAATCAGATCACAGTTTTATCTTTCACGTCCTGTTCGGAGTCCTGGTTCAGAGGTAAGCTGGATCGAAGAGAACCGTAAGAGGATGGTCAGAGGAAGCTGAAGAATCCACCATGCAGGGTGGATTTTGAGGCTGCTGACTGGGACGCTGTGTGCCAGTCGCTGCACACAGATGTTTAAACCTGCTGTAAATACAGACTGGTACAGGAGGTCCTTCCTGCCCACAGCCACCAGCATTTACAACTCTTTGAAAAAAAAGAAAAGTACAACATGGGTTATAAAAACATTTAATTTCCCTTTTGCATTAATAAACTCTTTTTGAATTGAACTTTAATGCATATGAGCTGTATTCATTTTCTTCCACACGTGTATCTTGCATGTAGGAAGAAATGCTGATTTCCACTCAGCTGTGCCTTATTCTACACGACTTTGTGGCAAATCGTTCGCCTTCTTGTTGCCACTGCATCCATAAAGGAGACATTTATGGAATCCACAAATAACATTTGTCTTGTTGACAGATTCTCCCACCTGAGCTGTGGGTCTTTGCAGCTCCTCCAATTACCATAAGCTCTTTGGCTGTTTGTTTAATTACTGCCTGGTTTGCCGGTTTAAATAGTCAGCCATGTCTTGGTAGATTTGTGGTTGTGCCTTACAACTTTGTCACCCTTCGGTACATCATATTCAGATGACATTTTTAGCATCGTGACGTAAGAAGCTCAAGGCTCAGAATAATCTTTTAACCCTGATTTAAACTTCTCCACATCGCTGCCTGCGTTTTGCCTGCTGACTATGCATACAATAACGAAGCTGCTTGTCCATGAATGTTCTCCGATACGGAGGGGCAGCCTCACAGATAGACTGGATTTATGTTTCAAATTAAATAATTTTCTAAGGAGGTGGTTTAGAGTTAGGGTAGGGTTAGGGTTCTGTGTTGCATAATTTACGTCAAAGTTTGCTTTTGTAAACATCAGAAAATGTGAAAAAATGGGTACTTTTGTTATGTGGCATTTAGGTATCAACACGCTTCATTAAGGAATGCTTTTAATACACCAAACACATGTATACGTACTAAAACCCCAACACAGATAATAATTGTATAATTCCTGGCAATGGCAGAGCTTCAGATAGATACTTTGATGTGGATGATGTGACAGTTTGTCTCCTTTGAAGCCAGTGTTGGTGGGGGAGACGTAGACAGTTAAAGGAGTGAAGAGATGTCCGTGGGTCACAGAGGGCCGCTGACCCCTCCAACCGTTTTCACACAAGATTGAGAGTCACTCAGCAGGGGAAGAAACGGTTTCACTTTGATCCCGGTTTTCTTTAGTATTTTTACACACGTCAGCTCTGGAGAGTTCGGGTATCATCCCCCTGCCTCTCATTCACAACCACAGCAACAAAACATGAGGCCGAACCTGAATCTTCTACCAGTCTGAAAAAAAAAAAAAACACTGGGAGTATAGATTCCTAGACTAATTTGTCCAACACAGTAACAGTTGTCAAGGTGAAATATGTCAAATTTGAAGCTCTTCTGCTTGCAGTGTTTATGTTGGAAGAGGCTGATTCCTTTTGCCTCTGGCGTATTTTGGCTAGACGGGCCGATTGACAATAACAGGCAGCCACAGAGCTGTGGAAGAAACAATGCCCATCTGCCTTTTGCCTGCTGTGTAATTAGCACTAAAATTAAATCCAGTGTGTTGAAATGCAGGCAGGAGCCCCCGCTAAGCAAACAGAAAGGTGCATGCCCAGAGAAAACATCAATGGGTGGCCTGACAGGACATAATCAGCCTTTTTCTACTTGCAAACAAACGATGCAAATGATGCCAAGGGAAAAGGGATTGCTATATATAAAATATAACAATAATAATAATAGAAACTAGATGTGCTATTCTTTTGCATTGGTGTATGATGGTGTGGATTAGAAAAGTACATCATCCATTCAAATGAAACTCATTTGAATGGATGATGTACTTTTCTAATAAACAAATAAAGTTTGTTCAATTGCTGTGATTTGTCAAGAGTTGGCGTTGTAGGGAGGGGCTGGGGGACACATTTCTCAATTAGTTTTTTTAGAAACTTTGTCTTCTTGATTTATTTTAGCAGATATTTTCTCACTTGATGTTATCGTATATTTTTCCAGCCCTTGCCTAACAAAAGCTGTACCCAAGGTCACATATACTTAGCAGCACATACACAAGTTTGATTGACAGCACTAAGACCCTCCTCCTGGCTCCAATTGGTTGGTCCCACCTGGAGCGGTTAATTTCTGCAGATGGCAGTAGGACCACAGGTACAAGGTGGAGGAGCTTGATTTATTTATTTTTTTCACAGATTATCTGTCTCGTTTTACATTGTCACGACGTAATGACAGTTTCAGCAAGTATGTAAAAAACATATATTTTTCATAAAAGTTGCGTACTGCAGCTTTAAGCCTGGGGAAGGACATTAATTTGCCCTAACCAATCAAAAGAGATCAACATGTACATTAAGAACACGTAAAACTCAGAAGGTTAAAGGCGATGGTGTTTGTTGGACGTTAACATTTTGAACCGTTGCGCTCCACTGATCATAAAAGTGCTGCACACTTTTTCATCCCAAGTCACAGAAAAAGAGAGAGTTGGACTCTGTCCCCTTTTTTGTCTTTGACTTCGTCGTAAGAAACAAGTGTTGTTCTGTCCCAGCATCAGATGAGAATTCTGCAATCTTTTGAGACTATAATTTAAACGGCACCGAAGAAAACGCCAAGGACAGCGGCTCACTGTAAGCCGTCGGATCACACACTTTCCGGCCCCCTTTTTGTTTACAGGATCATAATTAGGCACCCAATCAGTCAGAACAGAGGACGGGAAACACTGGCAGCCTTGTTTAGAAACAGTCCCACAAGACTTTTAACCCCCTCATAGAGACAAATCACTGCTCTCAACCGAGTAAAACAAATCCAATGTTGACTTCTGATTATCATAATGCCTCAAGACTTTACTTGACAAATGATTTCAAAGGAAACCACTGAAGTAAGAAAGTATGTATGTATGCGTATTATGAGAAAGCGAATAATTTGTATCTGGAGCCAACAGAAAAGAATGAGGTTTGTGATCTTGGGTTCAACACTAATTATTTATTTGTCATCCTTCAAGCAAATACACCAGTCAGATATAATTAGCTTTAATGGAAGGAATTTGAAATTGGCAGTATATATTTGGATTTTAATTAAACCCTTTTGTCTTTTTTTTTTGGCAACATACCTGAAATGACTTTTTAGTTTGAATGTTTTGATGATTTTAGTTGAATTGAGTTCTGCTAAACACAGAAGAGCTGACAGAGACTTGTTTCCAGTAGTTGCACCATTTTTATGAATGATTGGAAACTTCTCTCTAGCGTTTAACCAATCAGAGCCAGGAGGAGGGTCTTAGCGCTGTCAATCATCCTCGTGTACTCTGCTAAATGTACTAACGGCAGAGAAACAACTTACCTTTACAGGAAAACCATTTATCCCTCGACATTGGTAGCCATGATAACTAGACTGAGCATTCTCGACATTAGCTCTGCTATCCAGAAGACGCACTATCGCCAAGGGCAAGGAGGAAGATGGGGTGGGTGGTGTGTACACAAGTGTGATTGACAGCTCAAAGACCCTCCTCCTGGCTCTTATTGGTTGTTTTTAGTTAGTTTCCACAGGAAGCAATCACTTCTCAATAGTTAAGCATACAGACCTAGCCTGGTGAAAACCAGACTCTTGTTCTACGCTTCGCTTCGTACAGACAGTCTGGATTCTTAGCCATTGAGTAACTATTGCTTCCTGAAAGCGTAAACGCTGTTGAGGTTTTAAATGTCGCCTAAGCGCTACCTCTATGAAGCTTACCAGAAATTGCCAATGCCACCCTCAATGCAAAGAGTGAAGAAAACCCCATCCGAATGAGGAGGATTTTAATATTTAGAACCACGGCTAACATGGATTTAACGGCTTTGTTCACTTCCTCTGCTGCCATTGCTAAAACTAAATAGCAGGGCTACAGTTCTAATAAAACAATCCTGAAAACCAGCATCATAGACATCTAGATAGAAATGTGATGATTTGTATTTGGAATAAAAATGAAACCATATGTCATTTTCCTTTGCTGTGTTATGCCCATTCGAACGTCGCGTTCCTATGCTAGTCATCTCCAGGTAACTTCATGCAGTGATGTTCGGTTGATATTGTCGCTGATGTTACTTTCTAAATTGTAATCACAGCTTGACGGCTTATTTATATCAATCACGCCTCTGACGGCGGAGTAATAATTTCTCCCCGGCTGCACATAAAACAGCTAACGTTTCGCAGCGTTGCCAATTACGTGACTGTTTACATAACGATAGGCCGTCTCAGGTACCGTAGCTTACTTCAGCTCCTCACACCTTGAGGAGCCTGTTTGCTCAAGCTTGGTTTGAGCTTGTCAACAAGCACAGGAACCTCCTCCCATCCTGTCTTCACTGTACTTTTTCTCTCCGAGCCACTGAAACGGCCTCCACCCCCTTTCGCAGCCCCCGCCCTTCGCCTTCCCAAGCGCCGCTTTGATTAATGGGCTTGTCGAGCTACCTGGCTCACGACAACAGGTTATTTCCATTACTGCTGGGATTCTCTTTAATAAGGGGATCCGATGTAATGGCAGAGCTCGGGGCTCAGCTGTCTTGTCCCAGCTGTGGGGGGTGGAGTGGCGGGGTGGAGGGGGCGACGGACAACAACAGGCCTCCTCGGAGCTAAGAAATTCACGCGCTTTTGTTCGAACACTTGACCTTTCGTGTTCATCAGAGGCAAAGCGTGCTTTCAGCTGTTTTCTTTTTTTCTCAATGGAGTGCTGTTTTGTCATCTTTATGTATAATTTATGTTTGAGTCATTAAAATGGAAATCCACCCCACACAGACACTTACGCAGGCAAGCAGCTGGAAACATGTTAACGTTCGCCCAGAGCGTTTGGCCCCGGCACACAAATACATCAACACCTTAGCAATTTAGTAATGCATTTACATATGAGCTGGTGTGTGTTGGTAATAGGAGAGAGAGGTGGCAGCGAACGGAGAGGGGTTTTTGAAACGTTCTGCTGAAGAGCCGCGTCTGTCGGCAGGGCGCGACGGCTGGCTTGACTGAACAGTTGGGCTCTTTGATTTTTAGCTCAGAGTTGTTTTTGGACCCTCCTGGCTTGATGTTTACATCACTTCCCCTCTGGGGAGGACAAAAAGTGCCACTCACCTGCTATCCAAGAGCCTCCCGACCCCTCCGCCCCCCCAACACAAATGAGCTGCTGAATAACTGGAAAAGCGGCTATAGGGTTGACTGTAAGGCTGGGCATTTATCAAATCGTTTATCATTTATTGTGATCATTTTCTCATCGCGATAATGATTTCGATTTGTTGCTGTCAAGATAAATTACAATTAACTATATCTTAACCCCCGACGTCGCCACCCCAAAAGTTGTCCGTGTTGCGGGGATTGTTGCTTTGAACATTTTCTACAGAGTTTGTCTAATGAAAGCATCCAATAAATATCGATACAATTGAAAAATTACAAATAGGAATGTTTTCCCAGGAGCATTATTTGTTTTCGTGGGTCTATAATAGCCATATAGCTAACTAATGAAAAAAAAGTTCTAAATAGTTTTTATTGTCACATTTATTGTTATTACGAAATATTGTGATCAAACTTTTAGTCCGTATCTCCCACCCCAAGTTGAATAAATACATTTTTGGAATCAAATAGGTGTGAGCATTTATCGAATTGTATATCATTTATCGTGATACATTTCTTATCATGATAACAATTTTGATGATAAATTCCGATTGATGATTAAATTCCTCCAAAACTGTCCTTACTGTCGGGTTCGGTAGTTTTACTACTTTTTTCCCTGTTTGTTCTAGAAAAGCACAAATAAATTTAAAGATAAAGTTACCATTTGCAGTTAAGTGATACAAATCACACTTACGTGACTGTGATCGCTGTGACACTAGTTTCTACAAATTTACCAGGATGACAGGGAAGAGAACTGTAATAGACTGTAAGGGAAAAAATAGAAGAGAAATGAATGGCACTGTTGGATATGTTGCTGTTCTTTCATTTATTTTAGAAAACAAATCAACAAAACAGCAAATGTTCCTTGAATAATATGGGGTTACCACAAAAAAAATAAAAGAAATCTGAATACTGAACTGCGGTGGGTTCACGGCATAAAATATAGATTTGAAAATATTGCGACAGGTTTTCCACATGTCCCCAGGTGATTCAGATAGTAGAATATCTGCTTTTACAATGTAGATTTCACATATTGAACACTTTGCCACATGTGAAATGGTTCCCATTCTTTTTTTATTTTTTTTATTTTTTGCATGCACATTTTGTTACGATTATTTGCAAATAATACATTTATGTGTTTTGTGTAAGGAAGAAGATAAACTTTTTAAATGTGTCCAAATAAGTATGATACTCAAACTAGAGGTTTCACTGTCGGTATCCATGGAAACGAAAACAAAAATTTCATTATGAAGTGTAAGGTGAATTGACAGATGCTTGGCTTCAGTGACTGGAAACTTTTGCCACACACCATCTTCTCCACTCGTGCCTAAAAACCTGATGGTGTGTAGACCGCAGTCCGCGATGACTCACAGCTCTTACTATTATTGGGAAGTATTTTTTTTATGAACCCGGATGTTTTTTTTAATATTATTATAATTTTTTTTATTGCTGTCAAGCTGTTAACGGATTAGCTGTCTGCTTCTCCCTCTGTGGTAGTTTGTTTGAGAGTTTTGAGCTTCATTAGTATTTACAGAGCACTCCTCCACATATAACGTCACTATTTAAATAACACCGTTGATAATATTCAGTATATTTGTCTATTACAATTGAACTGAGTCGTGGACGGGCTTTGAAACAATATGCCTTGGGGAGTATTTCAGGAATTAGTTGATTTATTTTTCTTTTTAACTATTTTTAGTCAACTTTTAAATTCAGATGAACATTCTCAGAAAACTTTTACTTAAAAAGCTCCAGAAAAGAAAATTAATTTTTGGAATACTTATTTAAATATATATACATACATACCCACAAACATCCTAAGTACTATTTTTTTTTTACATTGCAAATAATGAAAAATACTTGGACTAATTAAACTTTACTCGTTTAGTCATCTCTATGTCTTTAAAACAAATCAGTAATTTGTGAAATTTTTCTATATTTATGAAAACATACACAAAGTAATCTACCTCAAAATGCTGTTAATATAATATCTTGTTTTCTGTATCCAATTTGTTATTGTTCCTGAATGCTGGATGTATCCTTATAGGTCCTTATGTTGTTAAAAAAAAACACTGTGAAACGTCAGACAGCAGTGCTAATGGCTGCTCACTTTCTAGTTACAGCCCTTAATAACAGTATTAGTGTTCTTGCATGAAAAGCAAATGTAAAATTGAAGTCGTCTTTGGTTTAGGGTGATTACATTTTATGTAATATACCCCATAAAGTTTTTATGTCAGTCATGGAAAGGTTTATAGCTAAATTAGAAGGTGTGAAGGTGGTTTCAGCGCTCATTATCTACTCCCCCTCCCCCCAAAGAAAAGTTTTTGAGGTTTGGGGAAACGGGACGCCTCCATGCGACAAGATTGCACAAAGTCACACAAACTGTAGCTTGCGCGTGTAACACGGCGGGGCTGAGGTGAAGTCCTTTCTCCTCGTTCTTCCCAGACTAGAGAGTGCTGCGCACCCAAACAGGCGGTGGGGTAAAGTCGTGTGAGGAAAGGGTAATTTAAAGATGAATTAGGGCCTTTTATGCTGATGCCATATTGTCAACATGGCCTGTAAACCTCCTCCTTCGCTGCTCTTCCCTCCCCTTCCCTGCCTTTCTTCCCTCAGTTCCACTTTATTTGTTCTAATTCCAGGGGACCGGCTGGGTCTTGCCTGGATTTGGAGAGTGCTTGGTTTCAAAGGGTAATTGACACCTTGCCTGTAATTTCATGGTTTCACTCCACCTGCCTTTGATGTCTGGGTCTTGGTTGAGGTTAGGATACGAAAGGAAGAGGCGATGTCGTTTTGCCGCTGCACGCTCCTCAGCGAGCCTCTTCAAGTTGGGCCCCGAGAGAGCAACGTTTCCATTACAGGCGGGAGAAAAACGTCGTCGGTCTTCTGCTGGTCACAAAAAAAGAAAACACAATTCTGAAATGGTGGCATTTCCATTAAAAAAAAGAGACACAATTAAAATCACACCTGGGTCACGCCGCGGCATCTTCCTCCAGCCACTTCCTGTCGTCTTCGTGATTTGCGCCAATGGCAACATCCAGCTGTTGATCACGTGACTTGTGTGATGCAAATAAAGTGTTTCCTTTGCAAAAATATGTTTTTTTAAAATTAAAATTGGTGTATCCTTTGAGCAAATTTATTTTCAAGATGTCAAATTGTGCAATAAAACGGAGCTGCTGACGTCATGAAACTCTGTTTACCAAAAAAGTCAGGAGAGGATGGAGGTAGTAAGACATACAGCCGTCATGGGAATGAATGCAATCAATTCTGGGCTTTTAAGGAACTGTTCTTTTTTAAATGTCTGAGTATAAAACAAACAATGTAAATGTTTTGTAAAAACTAGAGTCAGGTGTACAACTTAAAAAAATTAAACATATATACTTAAATATGTATAAATATGTAAATAGACCTACTCATATTTGATTGAATAGTTTTTGGCTGGTTAAAGAGAAGTCACCTTCAGTAAGCTTCTGGCAAAATTCTGGTTGGTTGATCAACCAGAATTTCAGAGTGGCTCTGAAATTTGAATTGCTTGGTTTTCTGGCTCTGATATCTTATTTAATTATAGTCCATATAATTCCCAAAGGGATCAGACAGGAGCTTGGAATCATCCTGTTTAATCCTGATTTGATGCAAGTTTGAGGTCAGTGTCCTGTTGGTGCGTCCAACTGTTTCAGCCTTTTCAACAATCGGATCCCATTATTTATTTTGATCTGCATTTTGTTCTTTTCCAAACATGTGCATAACAATACAAGGAAAAACAAACCAGTTAAGCTCAACATTATTTTAATCCCTGTCGGGTTTAGGTTTAAAATTGTAAGCATTTCACAAGAAGTTTGGTTCTGAAATAAGATTGGCATCTCTCAAAATAATATATATATATATATATAAAAAAAACCACCCAACCCAAAAATAAAATTTATTTGCTTATTTACATTTGACTATGTAATAGTATGTCAAAAATCATTTATTCCCTCCCTAATAATCTATGTAAAACTGTGTTTCCATTATATAAAACTCTCTCTTTAAGCCAGGAGAGTCTTAGCGCTGTCAGCTAACCTTGTGAACGTCAACATGACATCTGCTAATGGTGGAAAAGCAGCTTACCATTACAGGAAAACCATTTATCCATCATCAACTTTAGCCATGCTAACTAGCCTTAGCATTGACAACAGGCTCTGCTAGCTGCAGCGCAGCAGAAAGCAGCAGGAGGAGCTGAGCTTTGGGGTGAACGGCTCGCACATGGGAATGATTGACAGCGCTGAAACCCGCCTCCTGGCTCTGATTGGTTGATTCCAGTTAGCACTGGGAGTAGTCAGAAGAGCTACATATTTTCACAGAATATCCGTCTCATATTATACTGTCGCAATATAGTGACAGCTTCAACAAATTTGTAAAAGGTTACATACTGCAGCTTTAGTGCCAATCAAGCAGTTCAAAGTGCTTCACATAATAACAAACATCATACAGTCACAAATTGGGAAACCATTAACAAACATTACATTTTGTCACCTTCCATCATCAAAACCATCAATACACATCCGACATGCTGGTCCAGTGATTATGGGTTTAAAGCAGCTCTAAACAGGAGGCTTCTCCACCTTGATTTAAAGCAGGGGTCTCAAACTCCAGTCCTGGAGGGCCAAAGACCTGCAGTTTTTAGATGTGCCACAGGTACAAAACACTGGAATGAAATGGCTTAATGACCTCCTCCTTGTGTAGATCAGTTCTCCAGAGCCTTAATGACCTAATTATTCTGTTCAGGTGTGGTGCAGCAGAGGCACATCTAAAAGTTGCAGGACTGCGGCCCTCCAGGCCTGGAGTTTGAGACCCCTGCTTTAAAGGGATTCAGTGTTTCAGCAAACGCATCTACAATTGGCTCATTTCAAAGACTACCAGAAAGAGCGTCATATTTACTGGACGTTTTTTTTTTTTTTAAATTAAATTTTGTGTGTTTTCATGATAGAACCTCTCAGCCAATCGGAGACGCTCCGCTCCGGACTGAGAGGAAGACTGTTCCTGCAGATGCAGGCGTGTAGCAGTGAGTGATGAGAAGGGAGTGACAGGAAAATTGCATTTGTGCAACCATGAATCATTACAAACAACCCTTTAAAAGGCTCCCCTCACTGTAATTACCTCCTGTGCGATGCTCTATTACGGGGTGCTTTATTACCTTCTATCACTTTGCCGTGCCGGGCTTGGCAGATGGAGACCTCACACTGACTAACAAAAAACTTGGCAGGTGAATCTGGAGGACTTGTCTGTTTGAGGGCAACAGTAGAGGTCCAAAAAAGAAAGAAAGAAAGAAAGAAAACAGAGAGAGAGAGAGCAGCCGTGTCAAGAAGGATTACGTAATGTGTGACTGTTTGATTGCAACAACATAGAGATACCACATCTTAAAGTTCGACTTTGAAAGCAGGTTTGAATTTGCTCCAGGCTGTCCTCGTTGACAATCAACAAGTGTAAAAGTATTAGAGTGCTATAAAAAAATAGGTGTTGTCTAACATTGCTAAAATGTTTTAAAATAACATTTTCAATCCTCATTAGAAGCAATATAATGCAACACAATACTTTCTTTCTCTTTGTTTGTTCTGTGATGCTTTTTTCTGTCATTAATGTGATGTACCACAACAACACATCTATTTATTTGTGTTAAATAGATTCATATTTAAAAAGAAGAAGATAGTGTTTTAATAAGGTGTTTTGAATTGTGATGCGTTAGTCCTTTACAAAGTGAGATATAAACACTGAATTCTTAATGCACTTTCAAAATTCTTTATGGAATAGAGACACATGTTATAAATGAGAATAAAACTAAAAAAAGTTCAATTATTTCTGGAACTTTATCACAAAGTGAAATAGATGGATGTTTAAATGCCTTTGTTCCTGTTAATTATGATGATTTATCCCAGACTGAACATATTTGGAACAGCTTATTATGACAACAATGATTTTTCTTTTTAAAGTGTAAAATTATTCAAATAATCTGTGTATACAATATATGCAATTTGGTTAAGATATACAAGTAGAATTTTTTTTTAAATGATCTATTAATTAAATATTAATGAATATCTTTGTGATATAATTCATTAATTACACAGAGAGTGAATTTCAAGTGATTATTTCTGTTCATTTTGTAAACATCTAATTAAAACCCAGCAGTTTTAATACATAATACAATTTCAAATACATTTTGGTATTTTTATGTTGCAATTTACTCAATTATGGGGGAAACTGCTGACAGTTGTCTCTGAAAGGAAGGATAATTCTTGGCTAAAGAAGCTGACTGTTAATATGTTTGGCCCTGCCAAGCATATTCGGGGAAGGTTGAGTGGAAGGAAAAAGTGTGCTTGAGAAATGTGCATAAGGAACGCACGGAAAAAAGTAGGTGATCTATGATGGCATATTAGGGCCATTATGGATAGAAAAAAAGGGAGTAAAATTTCTAGAAAAAACACAAACAATTCTGGGTGTTTTGGCAGAAAGTTTCTTCTATCCACCACGGCCTTAATACGCTGCCGGACTGATCTGTGCTGACCGGAGCAAAGACCATATTCAAACATCGCTTCAAAAGTGTCAACTATAGACTTTTAAGAATTTGTGAGATTAATCTAAAAATTTCTCAGCAAATTTTCACCTTTTCAAACTAAGAAATGTAAGGGTTTTTTTGTCCCCCCAGGACATTTATGAGATTAATTGCGACATTTTTGAGTTTTTACTTTCAAATTTCTGACTTTGGGAGCTTGGGAGTTTCCTTGGTTTTTCCAGCAAATTTCTGAGATTGATATCAAAATTTCCATGTTTTTTGGGGGGAGAAAGTACCACTCTTTTCTTCAATGGCCCTAACACACCGTCATACATAACTCTACATACATCATATTTAAACACTTCTTTTGTAAATCTGTTGATTCAAGATTTTTAGATGAGATTAAGAGAATTGACATGCACCATATGTTAAGGTGTTCTTCTCTATTCGACTGTTTTTCTGCAGGAATGCCTCGCTGACAATAGAGTTGATGAACCGTCGCTGAGAAGAGACCGACTGAGCCGATCCCAGAGCAGCGGATCGGCGCAGCCAGAGAAAGGGACCCGGAATGAGGGACTCGGATGCAATTTGAGTGAAGCGGAATGGATGAACGAATGAAGACACGTTGGTCGTTATGCGTTTGGACCCACTTCCCCCGCCGAACGGGCCAGGGGCCGGGGGCCAGGGGCCGGGGGCGGCTTCAGCGCCTTCGCCACCCGGGCCCCCAGAGCAGCGCTCGGCACAGGTCCAGTTTTCCATCTAAATTACCGGCTCCGCTTCGCAGGAGAAGGCCAGCGGGGTGAGAATATCTCGCCCCCCTCCCCTTGCCGTCTGATCCCCTCGCAGGCCCGGTGCGAAGCTGACAGAGCGTCTCGGATGGCCCCAGATTGCACCTGGACAAGGGGGGCTTTCCAGTTCCTCCCCACTTTGGTTCACACACATGCACAAATCCATCATAACAGTCTCTGCCTCTTTGTGGCTTTTAGTCTTTGGCTCTGAAACCAACATTCCCTTAATTGTAGAACATAAGCAGTTAGTTTTGCTAGTTTTGAGAGAAAAGATGTTAATTCTTTCAATGTATTTTCGTGAAGAAGGGTCTCACTACGCAAAGTGCAGTTCAGTGGCTCACATATTACAGATCCTCTGTAAATTATGGGTATAGAATTTGGAAAAAACTACTGGATGAAGAGCAGAACTTAAAAGATAACATTTGAATGATATTATCATAGCATGATCCTACGCAGAGGTAGGTAGTAACTAGTTACATGAGCATCTTTTTTGGGGAAAACCCTCCCAAACTTTAACAAGTAGTTTAGGTGCATCAAACCATTTTTTTCACATCTGATATTGATACTGATATCTTAGGTTTAGTATTGACCGGTACCAATAAAAGGAAATCAGAGCTGAATTGACTTAAATTACTGTAATTCAGTACCACTGTACTGACTTGCCAACTCTGCACCAGTACAGCTCACTTAAAGACACCAATAGCTTGACTAGCTTGGTCGAACCTGCAAAAACAACTTTAGTTTGTTCAGTTGTTGTAATCCGGAGTAGAACAGCCGATGGAAAATAAATAATAAAGAAACCGCGACTCATTAAAACAACAGGTGTCATCGGAAGTGTAACGATGGTAGTGTGTATTGTGTTTTCTTAAGACGTGACCAAAGTTTAGGGGGTAAATAGCGAGCCTCGTGGTACACAAGAGGAATGATAGGAACAGTAGAATAATGAACGATTGGAAAGGGAGGACATGAACCAGTGAAGGAACGTGTGAGAAATACCAGTTGAGATATCTCTGTCATTGAGGATGATGTTGGAGTGAGAAATCGTCAAAGTAGCGGTTTTCTACCTCAATTTGTTTGTGAGAATTTTTTCTTTTTTTTTTTTTTAAACGCCAGAATTAGATCTTTCTTCATCTGATGACATCATCAGTTACTCAGTATTTAAGTAGCCATTTTACAAAATACTTTCCCCCCCCCCTCTCACTTGAGTAATTTCTTGGACAACTACAACTTTTTAACTTCTACTTGAGTAAAAATATATTACCCACCTCTGATCCTACTTGAGCCACCGTGTGACTTGCATATTCATTCACAAAGGGCCTGTAATATGTTCACACAGGTGAAAGAAAACAGAATACAAAAGCAGAAATGTCATATTACATAAGCACAAGTAAAATATATATTAGTTTTCTCCCTCATTAAATTTGTAAACTAAAAAAAACAAACGTCTTCCATGACAAACCAAGCGCTTCCCCGAGCGTTCGGAGCGCTGCGGGTATCATGCATGACGGACGGCTTCCTGGGGCTGCGCTGCTTGTCCCGGCCTTGCCTCAGGGTTGGGGGTTGTGTTTACCTCATAACAAAGTGCAACACGGTTTTGATGCCCTGCCACTGTGACGCTGTGTAAGCTGTAAACAGAATACACACAAACCCCCAACACACACACACACACGCATTCACAGTCACACACATTCACAGTCACCTGTTGCTCTTTGTCACCATCCAGGAGAATTTACAGAAACACAGACGTCACGCCTCGCTGTCATCACTGCCATGTGGTGATCCTAGGCAAGACACTTAACCTCTGGTTAGTCCTGTGGATCCGCCAAGAGAAATAGTACTTGGCAAGTTTAGATGCACAACTGTTTTTTTAGGGGGGGTGGAGTTTACCGTTTAGTTTAAGGATAAGTGAGTATCCTTTAGCAGCTTAAATTGTAAATTCTTGGACGGCACTAGAAGCCTTTCACTGTGTGTTTCTACTAGATTAGTATTTTCTTCTTTTTTGCAGGGTAGCTTTTTCCTGGTTGATGTAAAATTTGTCAAAGGTGCCTCTGATTTTCCATTTACCATATAATTACACAATTTGGCATTTGGAAGATAAATTCCAACGCAGTCGTAGTTTCCTCTTTGCAGTGGTGCTATCCGCGGATGAAACGTTCCGCTACCGTCTGCTACGTCAGGCACGTTGTTACAAAATTGAGGCCGACAGATTTGTTCTATTTGTTTGTTTGGTTGTTTTTTATTCGATTTCGGGACATTTTAAGCCGATTCTGGATTGTAGTGAATGAGAATCGGGATTCTTACGCGCGTTCATTTTTTTGGCACACCTCTACCAGGAACGGTTGTAGACGGCATCAATGGACGCCATGTTGAGAAGCCTTGTTGAGAGAACGTGCTGAAGGGTTAGCAGCAGAATATGTAGGAGGTTCTTGAAGAGGCAGAGGCCAATATCAAGGCGTCAGATAATGCAAAGTCATATTTCGTTTCATTTGTGTTAGTTATATTTTATATGTTCAGCGATTTTACAGCACAATCAAGTAACTTACTGTACTTTCAGTTTTGTATGAAATGTAAATTAAGACACTTTGTCAGTTCAGATTAATGTCCAGTTCATTAGCTAATTGGTTGACTTATGAAGATACTTGATTGTACTAGATTTTGTTTGGAAAAATCTAAGTAAACTGAGCAGAATACAAATTAATTCTGCTCCCAACAGTGAACTACTTTGTGTTTGCCTATTAAACAAAACGTCAGTGTATTTTTGTAACGTATCAAAATGCGCAAATGCTCAAACGGTATGAATACTGTAGTAACCCACTTTACATTTCATTAATTGTTTAGCCATTAACGCGTTAGAGATAATTAAAAGAGCTTAAAGTGTAGTTATCGTTCCTGACACCCCTGCCCCAAAATTGTCCTTCAACACTAATCCAGGGAAGCCACTTGTCAGCTATCCTTTCAAAACATTTAGTTTCAGTCTGCTGCCATCTTTGAGGGCTGACCATTGGCTCGGCTGTGACCCATGAGCAGGCGTCGGGGCAGTGAACCCAGACAAATGTGAGTGAGCAACCTCAGAACCAGTGAACTCCCAACCCACGGACACGCACGCACACTAGCTCTCTCTCTCTCTCTCGCACACACACACGCACACCCACCCCCGCACACACCCCTACACACGCATCCCACCACCAGCCCCCACTTAAGCGAATGCTTCTCCAGCTCATTCTCCTCTCCATGGAGGCTGATTCCGGCCTTTGGGTGAACCTTTCCCTTGGACCTGGGGCTCAGAGGGAGCTGAATTATGTGGAGTTTTTCGTAAGATAAGACAGGCAGATAAATCGATACATTTTAGGAGTTTGCACAAGACATGAAAATTGATTTTCAATCTAGAGTGGTCTGGATATTTCTCATTTACCCTTTGAACAATAAGTTAAACAGTTAAAAAGCCCAGTAGTTTAATTCATTTTGGCACAAAATCATCCAAACACCAACAATAAAAATACAAACTACCAACTGAATGAAAGTGTTAAAGAGGGAGAATTAGGTGTTTTCCAGACACATAGTTACATGATTGTGTTATAAAATTGAACTACGTTAACTTCAGTTGTTAAAAAATGCTTAAAATAAATTCTACTTTGTAATTTAACATCTTGACATTGGGCCTCTGTTGCTTTAAAAACTCCTGCTCTTTCTGAAACTCCGCCTTCAAGAAGTCATCACAACAGGCTCCTCTATTAACCCGTTAGCAGGGTTTTTACCAGCGTTGTACTGAGTACTAGCTCCTATAATGAGCTCAGCTGATGCTAAGTTCCACCAGGTGTTTGCTAATTGCTGCTGGCTAGTCTGAAGGAGCTGAGTGTGGGCGTCACGAGTTAGTGCTGTTCTGTGAGGCGGAAGCTGGACACTGCAGCACCCAGGAGGAGCTCGGTCCAACCAGGCTGACAGCTGATTGGTTGCCATGATTTGTGTATACATGCCTGGGTGATCTTGTTTGTTTTAGATTTTTATTCATTGGTTAATTTCAATATGGTATAAAAACAAATAGAGTGTGACAGAACATCGGCCGTTTCAGTTGTATTACAGGATTTTCCACTCGTGGTGCTGATCAGTCTCACAGCTTCACACAGTTCAAAAAAACTGGTGTGACGTTCCAACGTGTTTAATCCATAACTTTTCTGTAAAATAGCTGACTACAATTTACCCAAAACGCAGCATAATAACCACTCCCAAGTTTAAGGGGCTCGTCGCTAACGCCTGAATAAGTCGACGTCTCCTCTGATTGGCTGATAGATGATGAACGCTGAATTCTGAATAGATCTCATGTAACTGTTTACATTTGTTGCTGCCATGACTTTTAGTGACTTATCATGTCGACAAACCTATTCATGTGTGATTTTGATTTAATTTCTTATTTAATGGAAACATCACAGTTGTAAAATTGTGTTTCTTCGACATTAGCATAAAATAGACAAAGATTTGTGTACATTTTTAAGGGAAGCACAGCTACTGACATGGACCAAGTAAGTAAATCCATTTTACTTATGTATCCCTTTTCACAGATAAAAAATATGACATGCTTCATAGTGTACAATAAAAGAAGGAAATAAAATGACAATTGAAAATAAAACTACGTGCGACACACAGGTGTTAGGATCTTTTTGACATGAGCAGAATATAGACAGATTTGTAATGGAAGTATGCATATATTTTACGGTACTGTAAATGTAAGTATACTTTTTAGCCATTAAAAAAAGGAGGAAAATACGACGACACAATGTATAAAAGTGACAAAACAAAAATATTAACACACACACACACCCACACACCCACAAACTGTCTCTTTCTGAAGCAGAGGGGCTCCTCCCAGGACTCCCCCCAACACACACCTGTACACTGCTTTGTCCCAGCATGCCCTTCATCAACACTGTACCCTCCACACATAAAAAACCTTTACATCTTTGCAACTGCTCAAGAGGAAACTCTGAAGAAAAACAAACAAACAAACAAAAAAACATCCTAGCTTTCACTCAGGTTAAGTTTAGCAACCTCTCCCTGTCCAAAAAACCCAGTTTGATAGAGAACTGCATCTATTCTGCAGCAGCCGTTTTACAATGTGGTGACTGACTTTGACACTCAGCCATGAGGGTTGAGTTCTGTGCATCCCCAACTTAAAACACAGCTCTGCCTTTCTCTCTGCTGTGGCTGCATGAAAGCATTAATGTTTCAGCCAGGCTGCAGTGCCAAAGCCCTGAATTTCTGCCTGGCGGTGTCAGGACTTGTAGAGCTGGATCACTGAAGGTTCACTCTTAGTCCCGCCATGCAGTGCTTGACTTCCTCTCTCTTACAGGTTTCAGTTATACAGAGGAATAATGTAGCACCTCTGATGAGTTATAAGCATTTATTACAGAGTATCCATATTTTACTGCGTGAATGAATGAAAACAGGCCAGCAGGTTTTTCTTTTCTTTCTATTTTTTTATTGGTAAAACACAAGCCCTATTCACATTGGATTCATTTTTACCAAGGGACCACATGCTTTTTGCAATAACTGTGGAAACTGTCTGTGTCGTTAATCCCATGCGAATCGGCCATCTTGGTAATTTGTAAAGTAAAAATTCCACCGTAAATGACCTACTATGTACTCTGAGGTCCTGTGGTAATATTAATCCAATGATTAGTATTATATGTGATTTAAACAGAAATGGGTAGAGTTCGAAATGTAATTATGTGGGTTTTTTTTTTTTTTTACTTTTCTGGGCTCATTTTTATTTGCTGTTGGCTAAAAATGGTGGTTGCATTGAAAATCTTCTGGGTCCCAAAACCCCATCAACCCAGCATCAAAAACAAAAGACTGAGGAGCAGGAGCAAAATAACATGGGAATGGTGGCTCACGTCATTTCCATGATTTGCACTGTGCGGTAAGAATCATGCTTTGCTGTTTGCAGCTTTCTGTTATACAGCTTGCTAGCATAACACAGCACCGAGATGTTTCCATAGCCTGAAAAGTCGTTTTAACATCAACACACGTCATTCCTCGAGTCGACGCGCGGCAACATCACACGCAGGTGATGTCTGTAAATTTTTGCAAACATTCTGTGAAAACGAGCCGCATGGAAAGCAGACGTTAGGGAGTAATTTATGTATAATGTGAGGTCCTGTGCGAATAGGGCTAATGTCATTGCCTTCCTACGCAGTTCCGCTCAATTGTAATCTCGCTTCACAGTTCAAAGTCAGGATTTTCTCCCATTCACTTTGATTCCCCCAGCAGAATTTTGGCTAGACTAATCAACAAACAAAAGCAGGAATTGTGAACACAACGTTGACTTTCTGCTTTAGAATTGTGGTCTGGCTGTCGTTTTAGCAATGGCAGAGGTGGAAGTGAACAAATCCGTTCAGTCCGTGTTGGCCACGCTTCCAAATATTGAATTAACATCAACAGCCGCCTCGTTCAGCGTGGCTCTTCTCTCTTTGCAGTGGAGGATGGTTGTTGAAAGTGCAGAGAATTTCAGATAAACGTCAATCTACTGCATTACATACATCGTGGCCAGAGGTCAGCAATTGGGTAGCCAACCAAGAAACAGTGGTTTCTCAATAGCCAAGATGGAGCAAAGCATATATCAAGGGGCTGATTTTTACCTGTTGGCAATAGACAGTACTTTGCGTAAAAAAAAACAACAAAAAAAACAACTATATATATATATATAACACAAGATATATATGGCTCCATTCAGAGAAAATATGAACAAGTTCAGGGGGTATGAATCCTTTCAGACGTTACTGTAGCTTGCTGTGCAAGTGGAGCTCTAGAAAATACATGCCTAAAAAATAATTTAAAGTACATATTTTTCTTCATTTTTAACCGTTTCTAGATAGCTGAGGATATGAAAAATATTGTTTATGTTTAACATTGTGAATTGCTGGTGTGGTATATCACCTGATGGGACCTCTCATTTCGTTAACAGGTGCTTCATTGTTTTCCATTGAGGCAGAAAGTCATATTTGTACCAAAGCAAGATTGCTGGATAAAAGGTGTTACAGTTTGTTTTGTTGTTTCCTGGGGCGCCACTGGAAATGAGTTCACCGCTACGTGATCTCCTCCTGTGTTTACCTCTGACCCCTGCATACCCTCCCCCACCGCTTCAACCCCCAAAAACAGGGAAAAGCTGCCCTGGGATCTAGGCAATAACAATGGCTCGACTGTGATGTCCCGAGTCCCAGTCCCACACAATGACCATGTCCATGTCGATTAACGTAGGGTGATGGTGGAGGCCGGTCTGGCGGAGGCTAATAGCTTATTACACAGTGTAAAATTACAGTGCGATCTGGAGAAGTTCCAGTAGAATGGGTCCAATTAAAGGAGAAAAGAGAAGGGGGGCAGGGGGGGGCGCATATGTGTGTCTGTGGAAGAGACAGTGGTGAGAGTATCAGGGGGTTAGGACAAGTTCAACAACGCACGTTCCCCCTGAGCTTTGGTCTAATTTACCCCCTCAGAGGTTTCCTGGCGACTGACACCCTTCGTGACTAAAAATATTTGAAGGTTTTCCTGTTCTGTTGTTCCCCGAAGGATCTGAAATAACCCTCCAAACGACCACCATCACCGCCACGTAGTTCTGGATAAATAAGGGTCTTTACTGGTTCATATCAGCTGAGAATCAGAACTAGGAAAAATATGAGGTTTTACACGCACATACATATATTCATGTAGAGAATTTCTATTTGTAATTTGCACAATTTTATGGTTAATGGAAACACACCTACTGTTTTTGCTGTTCTTGCTTAAATGTTTCAAGTCATCAAAAAGGCTTTAATATCTGACAAAGACAATCTTATGCAGTTTTTAAGCAAATTACATATTTGCTATGCCATCAAGCATTTGCAATGACTGCCAATTAGTCTTTAGGCAAATTTCAACTAAAGGTTCTTCAATAAAACATTTTCACGCATCTTTTGTTCTTGACTGTTTTTCTACCTAGGTTGTTTATGTAGATCACCTCCCATGACTCTAAGGCTACATTCACATGACGAATGCGACCCAAATCCAAATGTTTTGTCCAAACCCAACTTTGTCACGAGTCTGAAGGCTGCAATTCCATCTTTTCAGCGACAAAATAAAAAATTAACTGCCTGGAAAATACATAATGCACCTCTTTAAATTAGTCATATCATTCTCTCCTTGGATTATTTTATATTTGTCTTCTTCAGCTTCCCTCATATTTATTGTTAATTTTCTCTCAGTATACTTGTTGCCGTGTCTCACAGCTGCACCCTGTTTCCAATCAGTCTCTTGTCAGTAATCAAGCTGCCCAGTATTTAAACAGATCTTTCACTGCTGTTTTTTTTTTTTTCTTTTGCCTTCTTTCCCTATGTCCATGCACTGTGCTGTGTTCTTTATTTATTCCTTTATGCTTGATCAAAACAAGTTGGTTTTTTTTATTGGAGAGACTCCACAAAGTGAATTTATTTTTGAAAAGTGCAACTAAGCGATTAGTGGGAACACAGCTACTCGTTCCTAAAAGCAAGTTTAAAGTTCAGTCACCCAAACAAACATGTGAACTGCAGCAGGAAGCTGGAGTACCCGGTGAGCTTTCACGCTTATAAAGGGAGACGATTGAAGCACCACATGTGAAGACCTTGACGTGGGGTTTGAATCGACAGACTTTTTGTTGCAATGAAACCCCATCAAGAACTGTTCACCTGTGCTGCCCTGGAAAATGCATTGGTTTTTAGCTTTACATTCTATAAATAAAAAAAAATCAAACTAAGAAGGTTTGCTTGCATATGTTATCATCCCCATTTTATTCAGATATAAAATCCAGTGCAATTAAGTATTTAGAAGTCACACAATTTGTATATCTTGCCTCTCTGTATAATATAATCTCAGTATAAATCCAGCTGTTCTGTGAAGACCTCTGAAAAACTCTGAACATCCACCTGAGCTTTGTTCAGTTATCTGCCAGCAACAGGCATTACCTTGCAACTAGTCATTAGAGAGAAACGGACATTATTTTAGCGTTGAAGTTATACGTCGACCTCATTCAGATTCATTGTTGTAATTTAGACCTTTATGAATTTCAGTTAAGCAAAACAGTTCCATATAAAAATGGGTCTAATATTAGCATTTTTTTAAATATTCCACTCTAAAGTAAATCATGGCAAAAAATGTAACAAAAAAAACAAAACTCATTGGTGTCATGATTGTGTGTAGATGGTGACAGAGGCAGCAAGTGGTGATGAAAGTTTAATAAAAACAATGAACAAAAAATTACAGGGAGCCAGAGCAGAACAAAAAAACTCAGAAACCAGAAAACAAAACCACCAGGGTCAATGGGCCTCTAATAGACTTAACCAGGGCAATGTTATCATGTTGGGAAGTAATGCACTTCCTTTGTCAGTATCTGTACCAAAAACAGCAAGCAAGAGGATGATCTCAAAGAAACCTGAAAACTCTGACTGTGGGAATGTAGACCTCAAAGCCTGAGGACAGGGCTGTGTCCATGAAAAAGTGCAATGAGGACAACGTCATCGCAGAACAATGAAAAAGGATATGCCAGTCAGAAAGCAACGTTGACCAGAACGCGAAGTTGGAGCGGCAGCCCTCATCCAGGGAGACCTGGTTGAGCAAGGAAGGGACTGAATTAGCCGGACCAAGCAGGCAGGAGATAAAGGAGCGAATGTGTGCATGGCGAGGTTGAGATGACCCAGCAGGGACAAAAGGTGGCGCTTGGAAATGACTGTGGAGGGGATGAAAGAATTGAGAACGTAAGAATGCTTGTCTGCAGGCATTGTGGTGACCGTAGAGACAGAATCTGAAGTAATGCCCAGGATTTCCAGCTGCGTGGTGGAGCTGATTGTTTTCTCATTGGGCAAGGGACCGCCGATGCAGACGAAAAGCTGTCGGGGTCTTGGTAGGGAAGTGCCAAGAGAAGGATAGAGGGTTTGATGAGTAGGAAGTCATCGAGCAGGTGCAGCACTGCAGTGAGTCTGGAAACATTAAAAAGCATCCAGTGGAGGTCTTGAATAAGCAGGAGCTACTTCTGCATCGGAAATTAAGTCGCAAAGTAAAACACGCTCTCCCGTTTAGCTCCCAGCAGGTTCCACTCATGATGGGTGAACGGGTATTACCTTGAAGGCAGCGGTGATGACAGCTTTGGTGAAGGGACTTTAATAAGGGAGATGGCTTGGTCGAGTGACATGTAGAAAAGTGTCAACAACTTGGAGTAATTCTGTTGATGCTGGGTAGGGTGTAGGAGTGAGGAGTGGAAAGATGACTTCTTTCTGGAAGATTTGCGGGTTGCCACGCCAAGAGGGCTGAGGCTGAACGGGGAGAAGGGAAGGGAAGGGACCTATGCTGGGGCCGATCATGTAGCCCTTGTAGACTTTGCGGTGTAATAGTTGGGGCACAACATCCGGTGGACTGAAGATTTGGACAGTTGAGAGAGGAAGTGGTGGTTTGCGGGACACCTATGCAGAATAATTTAGGAGGAAGTCCACAAAAAGGCGGTCAGAGTGGGACTGGAGGAGGATGGCCAATTCAGGCATGACGATGGGGGTGGAGAGGTGACAGAAGATCAGGGCTTGAATCCGCAATGGCCTCTGCTAGGAGCTTGCTGTCGGGGTAAGGCGAACCTGAGGTGAACGCCTTTGCAGTGGCTGCACACAAGGAGGAAGGTACAGAAAGGGAAGGAGCAAACAGAAAGTGGCCATACTTGAGGTGAAGGTTTGAAATGAGGGAGAGGTTTGGGTCGAGCTCGAGAGAAATTGAGCACAAGACGTCTCGATAGAGGCTGAAGGTTCGCAAGTTGGTCAACTCTGGATGACGATCTGGAATAAATTTTTATTTCCTTCATGTTCAACTAGAATTTTTTAAAAGCTAGATTTATTACAAATTTATTAGGAAAAATAAAGTACGTATGTAGAGGATTTACAGTATTTCATGAGGTGTCACATTCATTCTGTGAAATCTTTAAAGTCTTAGAATAAGCTTTATTAATTCTCACTCATTTTATTGACACAAAACATAAAACCCAGAAAAGTGTTGTGTACTGAAGTGGACCCAATTGCAGCAGGCAGGAGACATTAGAGTTGAAGATTTTATGGAAAAAAATAAAGATGGGACTTACAAAAACAAAAAGGAACAAAATAAATCCAAACTGGAGAAATCAGGAGAACATGAGGGAACCAGGGAGCAGAGACAAGAAAAGAGACAAAGAGAGGTGATAGAGAATGAGGAGCTAAGATACTGGGAGGTTGATGGAGGGAACAATAGACCTGAGCTGATGAGCTAACTGATTGCAGGTGTGAGTAGTTGGAGCAGGAGCCAGGCTGAGGAGGGGAAAAGAGAAAGTGACACAGGAGAGCGAGGGAGGAAATACAGGGGAACAGGAAATAATTCTAACAATAAGGAATAACTTGGACTAAAGAAACATGGTAATAACAGAAAATAATTAGAAGAAAAAAAAACATAACTGACAAAACCCCCCCCCCAAAAATAAATGCCACTGTGCCCCAAAGATAAAGTTATACATAATTTGTTTTACCTGAGCATGTCCACTGTCCTAAGACTTCTCCACAATGTTTAAATATTTTATTTTCTAATTTCAACAAGTTGAAATATTTTTTTTATTTCCCCAAGAAAAAAAAAAGTGGTACTTATTAAGCGTAATTGTAACACTGTATTACCTACCACACATGCGCAGTTACACACAAATACACCACTTATTTGGTGGCTGTCTGAGATGGGGTATGAAGAAGTTGAACTTATTTAATCATACCCCATTTCCATCTTGTAGACCATGACATGAATCTTCCCATTTCCTGTTTCCCTTCTAAGTTCAAGTCTGTTTGAGGTTCTCTACTGAAACTCGTTTTGTCTGACGGTTCCTCCTAATTGTTGCATAGATTGTCATGAGTTGTTGTCACAATGTGTCACTAGCTTTTTTTTGTTTTGTTTTTGTTTTTTTCCTCAATCTTGTCAATTTAATGTTTAAGACAAAAGCGGAAAGCCAACAGAAGGGGTTAAAATAATCCATTTCATTGGTTGGGAGCTCTAATAACTGCTCTCTCCCTCTCTCCCTCTCTCTCGCGTCGTCATTGGCCCGCAGAGTTTCCATTGTGCTCGCCGGTGCAGGTGTGGGACATGCTTTGTTGATCATAATCCCCCTGGCAAGCAGAGAAGCTTTGAGTGTGTTTGACGTACCCCACCGGCAGGCCCTTTGCTCCTCGGCCGCAGAGCAGCCACCGTCTCCAGCAGCCGCTCATGGGATCCGACAGGCGGAAAAATAATGAACAACACCTCAACCCGGAGCTGACCTGGCTCCAATTCACCAGCTCCACACGAGGAGTAAACGAACCACTTAAGTGAGCCTTCCAAGAGCACATCATGCGGCCCCCACCCCATCTACGCAACCCAGCTCCCCACTGTCAGCCCCTTACACACTCCCACTTTTAACTTTCCAAACAGTCAAGATATTTTCCTACTTAATCATTCTGTTTCATTCTTCTATGACTGGACTGGTTGTGGCACCCAGGCCTCTGTCAGGCTTGCTTATGATATTAACTTTTGTTTGTATACTGGTAAAACTAATTAAGATTATGGCTGTGCTCCTTTAGGTCAGTTAGGGATACCAACATTACATCTGCTTAATTAATAAAAGCACAGTGAGAGAGGTTTATAGAAAACGTTTCATTACTTTCTTCAAATTGGAAAGTTTACATACAGTTCACCAGCCATGTTGAGTCCGCTTTAATTAAACTAGTTTGTTTACCTGAAAAGTGTGGTTCATTTGGGGAGGTGTGGAAGTGTAATCAAACTCTGATGCTAATTAAAAAAAAAGCTAACGCCGGTCTGCCTACAAACCTAGGTCTCGGCTCGGTTAAAGTGAACTCTGGTGAAGTTCATATGTGAATGCAAAGCATACTTGAGTACGCTCCAAAAGCAGGAAGTGGACTATAGTGCAGGGCAGTCTGGGTAAATAAAACCAAAATAAACGTGACAATCTAGTGCTATGATTAGAAATGGTTCAAACACAAAAATGAAATCCTACAACAGCTAGAATCTGATCCCAATGTATTTTTGTTTCCATTTTGTAAAGAAGGAAGTTGCGCTCAGTGTCTTCTTCAGAAGTTTTTGGGTTGTTTCATTCGGTGGATCTTGGTGCGGCGCCTCCACAGGCTAGGAGGGGAACATGCTTTTGAAAGGCTTTGGTTCGTTTGACACGGTGCTGTGTGAAATCGAAATGCACCAACAAATGTTGCAATTATGGTCTCAAATCAAAACTACTCGACCAGGCTATAAGGTGTGAAAACACTCGTAAGGTCTTGGTGAAAAATTAATGCAACACTAGATGGAAATAAATATTGTGACATTGCCGAAGCTTATCGAAACCATGCCACAGCGAATGCGTGCGGTAATCAAAGCTAAAGATGTTCCAATGAAATATTAACGTATGGCCTTTTTTCGTTTTGGTGTACTTTTCACTAAGCTCACATTTCTGTTTTGAGATGTTTCATTTTTTTATTGAGCTAATGTAATATCCTAATGTCAAATTATTTGAAATTGAAGATCATAATTAACAGAAATCAATGCTTTCAAACATCCATCGGTGTGTAATTACAATAAGTGATACAAAGTGCTTCACTTATTGATTCGTCCATTTATTTCAGGTACTTCATCACTAATATTCTAATTTATTGACTGGCTCTGTATTTATCCCCTTTTCACTGTGATACCTCAAAATCAACTGCACTGCAACCAACTGCCTTTAAATCAGAATTTGGTAAATAAATCTTCCACTTGTGTGGAGGTTGTGCTAAAACAGGGTGATGGCATCATCATCCTGTCAAGTTTTTGATGTTTAGCAGCGTCTTGCTCTGACATCACCGTCACTCTGTGTCCCTATTTGACCCCCGCAGTCAGGAAATCCTTGATGAAGTTGATCCCCTGTCCATCACGTGAAACATGCTGACTAGATGGAACAGTTGCTTTCTGTCCTCTCCCTAAGATGTCTCTCATTAGTGAGGCGCACCTCTCTCCCGGTCCATTGTCAGGGAAGCAATTTGGGGTTGGGGGGTCACGTTGGGTGGGCTTAGGTCATGAACCTACAGTATATAGTCATCCAGCGAAATAGCACCGGGACACCCGTGCTTAACCCGCTTCCCAGCCGCTCCAACAATGCCGCTTTTCACATGTCGAGCCGATACAGCCGTGCGATTGCCAAATTAGGACGGGATGCCTGATGTTCTAGGCGCAAAAGAAGGTGATCAAACAGAGCTCGGGTCAATGGATCCGCCTCTAATTGAGAAGTTCACACTTGGCAGCGGGGCAACTCATTCGGCAGACAGTGCTGCTGCTGTCGGGGAAAGGGGAAGAGTTTTGAGTCTGCCCGGTTGGTCATCTGCTGGTTGTTCAGAAGTCATTGGGGCACAAAGGTAGAAATCTGCTTCATGTGATGAAGGTGACAAAATGTAAATGAGCTATACTGATCCAAATTCTAGGATTTGGGTAATCTCTGAATATGGATTTCTTTGGGACTTTATGCAGAATTTAAAAATAGCACTTGGGGCTGGAAACAATTTCTTCTATCTTAATTGGGGCCTGCCCATAGCAATGCATAGGGATGTAATCCCTATGAATTGCATGGCAGGCCCCTATTGTTCTACACCTCAAAATAACTGCCCCTTCCTACTACCGTTAATGTGGCTCGTACCGCTGCGTGTCCCCTCACAATATATATATCAAAACGTGAGGCTCAATCCTGTGAGGGGAGCTATTACTTTTGTTGGCATTTCGAGTAACTGTGGCGACATAATTAACAAAAAACGAGCCAAATTTAACTCAAAACAAAAGTCTAACTGACACAAAACAGTGTCAGTTAGACTCAAAATAGACAGAATTTAGTCTGCCTCTCTGAGCTGCTCTTTAGAACCACAGTGATGGCAGAACGTCAGAACTACAGACATGGTGGAACAACTGCTATAAACTCATCGCATCTCTGAATGGTGCTGTTTATGTTATGTCTTATATGCATACCATCAAGTGGTGGCAAAAGCAACAAAAATCTAATGTGTTCTGGACTTAAGATGGAGTACATGCACACATATTCATGACATGCTTTGATTAAACTAATTTATTTCCGGTGTGATTCCAGTACCAAAAAATTAACTTTATACCAGGTGAGTCTCTCTAACCTGAGAATGTGAACCTGTACCGGGCTGATTCTGTGCCTTCAAATCATTTTAACAATACTCCTGGAGAAGATTCATAACTTATAACTATGAAACAGGAACAGGTCTGAAAAACAGACTGTGTGCTACACTCAAGAGAGAGATTCATGTGATGTCATCACTGCTGATGTCATTGTTACCAGTGGCACTGAACATTCTAATTGTTCATTCACATCAAACACGTTTTGAGCGTCAGGTGAGTCTGGTTTATGTTCAAAGTCTATGTGGAGTGTCGGATGCGCTAGATGTGCCAAACGCTCCAAATGGTTCAAATTGCGCCGCGCTAGAGGCTTGAAGCGCGATGCAACGGCCCTCGACGCGCCTCCACATAGACTTTGAATGCAAACCAGCTGCGCCTGATGCTCAAAACGCATTTGGTGTGAACGCACCATTATATGTCCAGTGTCACATTAGGTCAGTGCTTCTCAATTCCAGTCCTTAAACCCCCAGCTCTGCATGTTTTAGGTGTGTCTCTGTTTCAGAACAGCTGTTCCAGAACAGCATGACCTCTTCTGCAGTCATCAAGTACTGCAGTAGCATGTTAATCACCCACAGATTCTTCCACCCAGGTGTGTGGCAGAAGGGGAACACCTAAAACATGCAGGGCAGGGGGCCTGAGGACCAGAATTGAGAAACACTGCATTAGTTCCATCATATTAGGACCAGGCTTTGGTCCTAATATGATGGACTCATTGCTTTGGGTCAGGGGTAACATTTAGAGGTAAGATGCTAATTAAGTTTTAGATAGGGTTAGGGTTAGGAATAGACTAGTATTGGTTAGGGTTATTGAAAATGTGTGGATTAGGCAAAATCGTAGCTACTAAAATAAAGGAAATCAATGCAAAGTTCTAATGTGGGTCGAAATAGTTTTGACAAACCTGTACAGCATTTTGTTTTCTAAATCATTATACACAATGATGATATAATATTGGGGTGTTTTTCTGCCAATTGTGTAGCTGCAGTACACTAGTAGTCTAATGTGTTGAATGTGCTGAGACACATTCAACGCATTAGAAACCAATCAGAACCAAAGTTTTGCCTTTTGGTTCTGATTGGATGTTTCTGGACAGTAGCAGAGCCAGATGCATTTTCGCAGATTCTCTGTTTCATATTCTACTGTCAGACACTTTTAACAAATATTCATTCATCATCTAACACACTTATCCTTGCGCACACCCCTTCACACCTTAGGACAATTTAGAGAGGTCAATTAATGAAGTAATTAATGCCGAGTGTTACCAAAACCTAGGTTTGGATAGTGACCTAGGTTAGTGCCACCTGGGGGTGGGTCGGCGTAAAGGCCGAGCCGGGCATAGATTGGCCTTCAGGCCAACACCAACATGAAGCCCCTTCATGCAACCAGTGGAGGTTGGTCGCATGGATGTCTGTCTTTCCTCAGACCTCCATGTTTGTGTGGAGGTTTGGCTTTGCGTGGACTCCTCTGATTGCAACCTGGGTGTGGGTCGGTGCAACGGCCGAGCCACGCTATGCATGGAGACCTCTGGTTGATTGGAGGTCTGTCTTTTCTCGTACCTCCCTGATTGATTGGAGGTCTGTCTCTCCTCGTACCTCCCTGATTGATTGGAGGTCTGTCTCTCCTCGTACCTCCCTGATTGATTGGAGGTCTGTCTCTCCTCGTACCTCCCTGATTGATTGGAGGTCTGTCTCTCCTCGTACCTCCCTGATTGATTGGAGATCTGTCTTTCCTCGTACCTCACTGATTGATTGGAGGTCTGTCTTTCCTCGTACCTCCCTGATTGATTGGAGATCTGTATTTCCTCGTACCTCCCTGATAGATTGGAGGTCTGTCTCTCCTCGTACCTCCCTGATTGATTGGAGATCTGTCTTTCCTCGTACCTCACTGATTGATTGGAGGTCTGTCTTTCCTCGTACCTCCCTGATTGATTGGAGATCTGTCTTTCCTCGTACCTCCCTGATTGATTGGAGGTCTGTCTTTCCTCGTACCTCACTGATTGATTGGAGGTCTGTCTTTCCTTGGACTCCTCTGGTCGTAGGGAGCCTTCTGTTTGCAGGGGGACCTCTGGTTGGGTGGAGACTCTAGGACGGTTGTTTTCCAGAGCAAGTTTTAACTCCACCTTCAGGTCTGCAACCTGACCCTGCAGAGATTTCACCGTTTCCTCCTGTTCTTTGAATTTTGAAGCTTGCTCAGTGTGACTTTTGAGCTGCTCCTCGTATTTAAGTCTCACTCTGTATTCTTCTACCATGACTTCTATCAGACCTTTATTGCGGGAGGCGTATTTTTCAGCCTCCCTCTTGAAGTACTCCAGCTGTTGAAGAATGCTCTTGTCGGCTGTAACTTTGGAAGAGCAAGAAACCTTTGACACATCTTTAATCTCTGGCATGTTTCTTTCATGTTCACGATTGACTCGCAGGTGATGTTCTTTTACTACCATTTTTTGCAGTTTCTCAATCTCCTCCTGCTGTGATTTGACTTCAGCCTGATATGCAATCCTTCGGTCTCTTTCCTCATGGAGATCAAAAATCTTACTCTGCAACTCTTTTTTAAGATTGTCTACCTGCTTTGTGAGATCGATGACGTGTTGGCTTGTTTCTTCCACAACTTCCACTGAGGGGGTAATCTCGAAGCCAGCAGAGGGAGTTGTTTCCTGCTTGACTTCCAATGATGTTGGACTCTCAAAGTTGCCAGAAGGACCTGATTCCCCCTGGATCTCTACTGATTCATCTTCCGGCTTAATGGGGCTGTTGCTGTCATCTTCAAAAGAAATGACAGCGTCGTAGTCGACTTGGATGTTGAGGTCCATCATGTCGACCCATGAAAGCTCAGCTGGAAAAGCTTCATGTTCACAAACAATCTGTTGTTGCTTCATGTCTATATTGTGGTAAATTCTTGCTTCTCTGAAAGGCGTGTAATATCTGGAATCGATATCCCGCTTGTTTCAATTAATTTCGAACGTGCTCTGAAGAGTGATCTGTCGTGATAGAACTGTGGAACAGGTCTGAGAAAACGCTGTCTGCAGCTACATTCAAGAGAGAGACTCCTTTGTGGTATCATAGAGTGACGTCATAACCGCTGATGTCATTGATACCATTGGAACTGAACATTCTATCAACCTTATTCCTGGGAGGCTTACTGGGGAAACGATTATGGGTGTTACTTCCGTCGCCCACCAGAAATAAAAGTATTTCCTTGTAATTTGGAGGGTTTTTGGCTAATCTATATTCATGATAGAAGTTACATCTCTGTTTTCAGTTATTGTACAATATTTAGTAAACTTGTTTATGGACACCATCTGCTATCAGAGAGCTATTCAGTACAGAGGGTTGTAATTATGAGCTTAATCACGGGGCGCGACAGTGACACCGCGTTAAGTTTTGTAACGGAATTTCAAAATAAAAGCCTAAATATTCCTCTCAGGGTAGTGCTAACTAGTATTAGCCTTTACTATCTTTTTTCTCTCAGGTTATTGCACTGCCCTGCTGCACAAGACAGTAAATTAACCTTAGCACAAACCTTTGCATTTCACTGCCCCCATTAGCATTAGCCTTTTCCCAAAAAGAAGCTTTTAGCTATTTTTCTTACTTATTAGCCATGCTTAATACACTGAATGGAGTGATGCTCCACATGCTACTGACAGCATTTTGGCTAATGTCAGCAGTTTGGCTCATTTTAACTTGTACACTAATTTCAACATACTGAATGGCATAAGTCCATGTTACTCAACATGTTTGTCAATCTCCACATGCTATTGAGTACATTGTAGCTTACCTTAGCATTGATGCTAATTTGTAGCATCAGAACGCCCACGAAGTGTGCCAACCGACAGGCACACTTTGGCAGGCCCCGTTAAAATTTCTTCAGAAATGTTCTAGTTTGAGTTAAAATCTTATTCCCTGATCAAAAACATACCTTTAGTGCTGCTTTGATTCGTTCACGCATGTTTGAGAAATCCTTTCATCTCCATGGCATGTCCACCCAAAACGCCTGGGTGGACCAAGCCCCACCTTTGAGGATGAAGCTCCTCCTCAGAGCTCCAGTTTCCAAGCTCCTGAGTGTCCGGACTCAGGAAAAACTCCGCTCCTGAGTTTCTGTGTTGTCTTAAAGTCAAAGACATTCTAACACATCTGTGTGTTGCAGCTAAAAAAGGATGTGGGGATAAAAGTAAACTGCATTACAACTAGAAGTCATCCTAAAAAAAATTAGGCCTAAGATTTTGCTAAAAGGCAAATAAAAAAAAATTTTAAAAATCATTTTGGGCAAAAAGAATTTACTTAGACCATTATTTTAGGAATATTGCGACAATATTCCTAAAGGTAATATTATCCCCTTTAGGAAGGGGATAATATTACTGATCTCCTAAAGTACAAAATGGATCAAATTAAGGGTCTTGCCACATCGCCATATCAATGTTCTCTTATTCAAGTTCTGTGTCAACAATATGTCCCCGCTGTCACCCCTTAATAATGTTAAGGGGTGACGTTATTAAGATTACATTCAAAAACTAACAATAATGATTTGGGTTATTTAGCCTCGGGATTCCCCCGGAAGAGCTGGAAGAAGTGGCCGGGGAGAGGGAAGTCTGGGCCTCCCTTCTGAAGCTGCTACCCCCGCGACCCGACCTCGGATAAGCGGAAGAAGATGGATGGATGGATGGATGGATAGCCTGTCATAAATAACCCAAATTATTTATGGCAATAACTTAGGTTATTATTGTCTTAAATAATAACCCAAATTATTTGAGTTACTATGAATGACAATGAGACTTTGGAAAAGTAACCAAATTTGACGTTGGTTAATTTTCCAAAGTCATATTTTTACCATGTTATCCATTGATTTATAAATGTCACCATTCCCAAAAAAAATTATTTAATATATTTTTAAATCTCATCCCATTACAATATATAGCATCAGCAAGAGGGAACACAGAGGTTAAACTGGACATGTCCCAATATCAGTCCTAGAGGGATTCCAGAGTTGGTTGTAAATAAAAAAATAAATAAGGCCCAGCCACCGCCGACACTGATTCTACTAAGAGTGGAGAAAATTTGTCTCTCCTTATCATGCGGCATCTCTTGGAGCTGGATCATGAGTAAATGGCAGATCACTATCTCTCAGATCCAAACCAATCTGAGATTTGGGCAACAGAGTACAAGTCATTTCTGCACGACGATTAAAAAGCCTCGACTCATGCTTAACTCTGTTTAGTAGAACTCCAGATTCACTAAATCCTCAAACTGTTCTCCTGTACCTGCACCATGTGCGGTAAATGTTTGCAGAGATGTTTTACGACGTGCTGATTCTTAGCAGTAACAAAGTAACGCGGCTCCCCCTCTTATTTGGGACAAAGTGCTGGAAACAAAGGGGATGCTTAAATCCCGTTGGCCTAACAGAGATATCTTCACCTCTCTTCAGAGAGTACCTAATTGATGCATGCGGATTGGCGTACAGGACAGAGGACAATGGCGCCATTGTTTCAGGGTTTTCTGTACAAAGACATCTGTCAACTGCTGTGTCTTTGCGAAGCGCTTGGCTTCGCTCCAAACGAGAACCTTTTCATCTTCCCAGCGCGCCTCATTCCCGCCTCTGGCTGCAGAGCTGGTGTCGGAGGAAGTCGGGCTTCATTCATTTATCTTTTCTTGTCGACGAGGGTCGCGTTTTATTAGTGTTGTATTAAAACACTTGAACTAAGTGTGAGTTTAGGTGTTTCATAACATTAGGGTGGAATGTCACGGAAATAAAAGAAAGTCGTCACCCTTCCGTGTTTCCAGGGGTGCAGTTTTAATAACCAACAACAAAAGTATGGAGGACCTTTTAAATTTCTTTGTGCATTTGAAATAAGTTAAAACTGACTTACAAATAACTTTTCAGCAAGATACAGAAGATTGTTGTAAGTCAATAATTCCTTAATATTGATGAAAAAGTACTAGTTCTGATTTCACGTATAACAAACTTTTCCCAAGTTATAGATGAAACAATTTGCCAATGGAACAAATACTTTTTCATCAATATTAAGGAATTATTGACATAAAACAAGCTCCTATATCTTGATGTAAAGCTACATGTAATTGTGTTATATTTTAGTGTACTAAAATATTTGCACTACAACCTAGACCAGAATGCTTGATAAGATTTGTTGTTTTTGCAATACATACATGGATCCTTTTGTACACATATAATTACTGATTTATTTATTGGTCTGGTCAATCAGATGTCTTTTTAGAGAGTCACCACAACAGATAAAACTAGTTCATGGTGCGCAGTCAAAAAGAGACCATGCAATTATTGCTTTTAACAAACATAGCTAAATTGTGGAAACAATTATTTCCAATTTTATTTAAATTGCTACATGTATAAAGCATTAAGTTCATTTATATGAGAAAATGTGGCACATTTGGGCCTCCATACAGTCCAGTGGAAATTACATAACCAAATCGAACGAGTTTTCTTGTAAGAAAACTGTCATTCTAAGGTTAAATGCCTTCCAGAGGATAAACTTGATCTTAAGCTCTGACTTCCTGTGAAAACAGTTTAACATTAACTGTTTGATCTGAGTCAAAGTTTACACTTGGTGTATTTTTTCCTATAAATCTGGGGGTTTGGGCCTCGCAGTCTCAGAAGTCAAAATAGAAAATCTGAAAGAAAAACATTCCTGTTCATATGCTTTTCAATCGACAAAACAATGATTTTTAGAGTCAGACTTGGCAAATTTAGTAAAAATAAACAAACAAAAAAAAAACCCCACTTAAAACATAACTTCTTATTAAAACAATAAAATATCTATCCATCATCATGCATGCTTAACCCCAGTGGGGTTGCGAGGGGTGCTGGTGCCTATCTCTGGTGCTCTAAAATAAAATATAGGAAACAATTTAAAAAGAAATTAATTTTATTCATAACACCAGGTTTAGCATTTTTTAATGCAACTGTTTAAAAAATATGAAAGATGCTGAGATGTAAATATAAGTAAAGTTGAGAATACAAGGAACAAGAATGATTTAAAAAAAATTGTATTCTGTGTGAACTGATATGAAATAGAGTCAACACATTACATTTTTGGCAAAGCCATAATAATATATATTTATATATATTTAATATATATTTATTAAAATGCATTAGAAACTGGATCAGTTTTATGTAGTCAGTCTGATGGTGGGAGGCTTTTCATCAAGAGTAAAAACAAAACAAAATGTCAGTAATTGATATAAAAGCCATTTAATGATTGTCAAATTGAATCCTGAGGAAAATAAACAAGACAGAATATATTGTTTACAGATACTGTATATTAATAAAATCTGTGTTTTAGTGAGGCTGTCTTTTGCTGCATCCTGGAAGCTAATATTTGCATATTTAATCAGACAGTGTCTTTGGACAAACAGTAGAAAATGCCTATGAACATAAATACCATAAATACTCCCAAAAAGTGTTTTTTTCTTTGTGTGTGTGTGTGTGTGTGTGTGTGGTTTTTTCAATGTTACAAAAATACACACCCATCAGGTCCACGTCGGTTTCCATAAGCCACAGTGCTGAGGTTTCAGTCAACATGGAGGACGTCAGGAACAAGGCAGCAGGCATTGGCTGGTCGGGTAGCATTTAGCACGAGTAGCACAGTTTCACAGTATTTACAGAGGAGTTTAAAACAACAACACATGTAAAACATCATGTAGTTGCTGTTAAATCAGAAAACAATTAGTCATACTGGTGCTTAAATAACGCATCAGTTGTCACTGTTGCAATAATGTCTGTAGCTGCATTTCAATTGCCGTTAAAATTGCGCAAAGTTTAGTTCTGGAAATAAATATGCCAAGTTTCTGAATTTAAAAAAAATACATTTTTTAGCTGCATCAAAATGTATGCATTTTGCAAAACTGCAGTAAAAACACTTTTTTGTCAGTTTTTATAAAGCAGCAACCCACTTATTTATAGAAACTGGCCTCTTTGGACAATGCACTGCTGGCTCCACTATGAATGTATCTCGTAACTGTTTATATCCGTCGCCGCCATGATATTTTTTAAAGACGTATCGCATGAACAAACTTCTTCACATGTGATTTTAAATGCATTTCTTATTTAATTGCAAAGTTGTGGGTTTTTTTAAACATTAGTGGAATCAAAAGTTTTGTACACATAATGGAAATGCAGCTACAGACATTTATTCTGATCTTGTTTCACAAGCTGGAGAAAAAGCACCTGATAAATTTAGCAGTAGTTTTTACGTGCTTATTGGGCAGAATATCACACGTTTAAGGTTTTCTAGTTACATAGCAACAAAAGAACAGCAAGCTGGGTAATTAGTCAGACAATCCAGCGGGGTATCAAGTCTGCAGCTTACTGGTTAACAAACTAACTGAAGTTTCCCAACAGCATTTTGTTAATAAGCGTAACGGCTGGTGCTACTTCAGTTTCCACACTGATTATCATGTTTTTTTTAACGATTTCCAAGCAACAAGAAGTCGTCTTTTTTGTAAAACTTGGGAGAAGCGCGGCGTTTCCTTTCTCAGCCTGCTCACGAGCAGTGTGCAGCAGCATGTTGGGGAGGGGCAGCTATGAAAACCGTGAGAATTCTGGTCGGCGCGTTTGCTGCCATCTTGTTAAAGGACTTAAACTGCAGGAACGATTTTTAAATCGCAACTTCCCAAAATCTCAGCCGCTCCCGTGTCATAATGCAAGCATATGATTGAACATATTATCGTAACTGCATTTGTCTAACAGCATAATACAAACCCTTGGTGAGCCACTCTAGTAAATGACTGTCCTTTTGAGGTATTGTTGGTGTCACATAGGCAACTTTGGCAGCTTTGTGTTAGTAATGTACGAGCCCTTTTATTGTGTAAAAACTATAAAACTGTGACGGTTCGGGCTCAACTTTAAATATGGTTGTAAGGTTCGTCATAAAATATTTTACCTTTTGTTGTTACAAGATTGAAGTTTAGTTGAAAAAGGTGCTCAGGTGTAAGTGAAAGTAGTAGTTTGTTTTAGTTTTTTGGGGGTTTTTTGCATTTTTTTAAACTGATGTTAATCAGACACTCCAGCTCAGTCTATGCTGTGACTTCTCTGTGGGGAATATGAAGCGTATTGAGTGTTGATGCGTATTCTGAGTGGGATTCTCGGAGCGAGAGGCGTCGTCCCTTAGAGCTCAGTCCCGTCCCTGGGAAAGATCAAGCTGTTCACACTGAAGCTGTTGTAGAAGTGAGCGTTGAACTGTCCGCTCTGCCCGCCGCCGAACGTGTTGTAGTACACTCCCCGGTTAAAATGCAAGCCCTCGCCGTGGTCGGGAGGCCCCGCCCCCACCTCCTGCCCAGTGCCGCCGCCGGGGTGGTACGGGCTCAGAGCCGTTATGTTCCTGTTCGACAGCTCGTTCACCAGTCCGAGGGACCCCTGTCGGCCGGGGGCCCCCGAGCCGAGCGCCGACATGTTGCTGTAAAAGTTATTGAAACACGGAGCGGCGGCGGCGGCCAGCCCCGCCGGCGACGACGACGACGAGCTCTTGTGGTTTTCGTTCATGGCTTCCATCTCTGGCGAAGAAGGCCCCAGGAGCTGGGGGCTGTCCGAGGCCTTCATGGGGCCCGCCGCCGCCGCCGGCCGGCCGTCCTCCAGCTTCGTGACTGCGGCCGCAGCAGCTCCTCCGGAAAGGCTCGGGTCCGACCGTCGTTTCCTTTTCCGCCGGAAGTTTCCATTGTCAAACATTTTTTCGCAGTTGGGATCCAACGTCCAATAGTTTCCTTTTCCTGCAAAGAAGAATAGAAAAAAAAAATTATTTCAGTCATTTATTTTCTCTGCATGCAAACCTTAATCTTTAAAATATGTCAAGTGAGATTTTTTTTTTTTTTTGACCGAGACATGAAATAAAATCTGGGATTTTTTGTTTTTTCTTCAGAAAATATAAATTTAATTAAGCAAAAATAAATAAAAATTGATAAAGGTTAACTTTAAGTACATGTAATATAAACTTTAAAAATGGTTAAAAAAAAACCATTCCCTACTTCCTAATTTCATTCATGCATGCATTTTTGTATTATTATTTTTGAAAAAGATGATTAAAATCTAATTTGTATCGATGTGTACATACTGGAAAAATTAGACAATTTCTTACTTTGTATCATAAGTAATTCTTTTTTTGGAAATCATGTTCAAATTAGTTTTTAATAGTTTTTTGAAAATACTTTTGTCATAAGTACTGATCTTTGTATATTTATTTCTTAAATATTCTACAAAGTTTGACAAATACTTCAAAGTTGTTTTCACCTTGTATCTTTGTTTGCAGGTATTTCAAATTAAAAGCGAGGGGAAAACCTAATTCTATGGAGGTTTTAATGCTACCCATGCAATACATAACAAACTTTCAGTAATTATATAAAAACAGAATCTTTGTCATTTACACTTGTCTTAAACAGTGTATTTTTTAACCGATCTAAACTTCCTGTAAAAGTTTTTTTTGTTTTTTTTTTTACATTATAACACAGTATTATAAACCAAGCTATTTTAGATACAACAAATTATTTAGTAGATTGTTTTGAATGCAAAGGCCTATTGTAAGTTTGGGCTGGTTTTTTAAATTTATTTTTCACTTTAAAGAAAATCCAGTTCAGTTGCTCCTCACAGGTAATTCCACGATCATGGCGGGGCCAACAGTACAACCTTTCAATAAATAAATACTTAAATCTGAACTATATACCTATACATGTTAACATAAATAAAATGATTTTTTCAATCTAGTTTTGCCATTGTCCCGTACAACAGCAAAGCATGAAAACAACCGGTCTGTGCAGGTTAGCAGTTTAGATGTTACTAAACATTCAATAAGCCAGTGATAATTTTAATAAAATGGAACCATGAAAATAATTCAATTATAAATGTGTGTGATTTCTTAGTGCAAATTTAATTCCAACTTGTTGCCATTCTATATTCGCTTTATTTTGATAAATTTACATTAAAAAAGGGGGTGGGGGGGAACATTACATGCTAGATTAGCTAATTTAGCATTGCAATCATTCATATTGTAAAAAGTACTACTAACAATGCTAAATAAAATGTTTAATTTATTTACAATTTTATTCAAATCGTAACATTTTTGATGATTTAGTTGCTGAACTGTGGCACGTTTGACCTTCCATACACTTAAGGCGTCACCTAAGTATTTCTAACCCTTTCCGAGGTGTTTAGGTTACCTGGGTCATCCTCGTCCCTCGGGACTTTTTTGAAGCAGTCGTTCAGAGACAGATTGTGCCGGATGGAGTTCTGCCAGCCGGCTTTGCTCTTCTTATAAAAAGGGAAATTGTCCGCCACGTACTGGTAAATCTGACTCAGGGTCAGCTTCTTTTCGTGCGCGTTCTGGATGGCCATGGCGATGAGAGCGGAGTAGGAGTACGGCGGCCGGACCAGCTTCAGCAACTCCTCCTGGCTGGCGATGGACAGCCAGCCCAGGTCGGGCCCTCCGAACCCAGGTGAGTTGGCGAGAAACTGCCGCTGCGAGCCGTAGGAGGGCGGGATGAACGGCGTCGGGTTGTTGCCGTGCAGGTAAGACGCGGAGGAATTCACGCCCGGCCCATTGAGCCACAGGTACGGGTTCGGGGAGGAGGCGTAGTCCCCGAGGCCGTAGCCGGCGGGTCTCTGGGCGCCCTGGAGGCTCTGCTGGTGGTACACGCTGCTGAAGTTGTCGCAGTAGACCGCAGCTGCCATGTCCGGGGACTCCTGGGCGCCTTTATGTGGAAGAGAGCCGACGATAGGGGAGGTGTGGGGCTGGTGCTGGTGATGGGACTGAGGGTCGATGGAGTTCATCACTCCCCGCGGGAAATCCCAAAGGAGAAGCTGAAGCGGTTCGGGGTGGACTCTCTCGATGATGCGCGTGCAGCTGCAACAAGTGTCAGAAAGAGTGAAACAGGTTTTAGTAGCTTTAAAAAGGGGGGGAAAAACCTGGAGAGCGGCCACGCGAAGACTGTGGAGAACTCCCAGTAACTCCTGACAACCAATAGAGAGCCCAGAGGGTGTGGCTATACACTCATTGAGCTGAGAGTAGGTCAGTGGCTTCATTTAATAAAATTCATTGAGAGAAACTTTTCAAAGAGGAGGATGCTGTGACCGTTTAACCTCAGCTAACAAACAACAACACAGGACAAAAAGGGCGATGTGGCCTTCAGGACTTTTAATAGAAGATGTCTATGTTCCAGGTCATTGCAGTGGGGCGGCCGGGGAGAATAAGTATTTCACACACACGCGATTTATTTATTTATTTTCAAGTTTTACAAAGAATCGAGAGGTCTCTAAGTTTCACCTTTGGTGCACCTCATCTGTTTGACACAGAATCAAACTCTAAAAATGAATTATTTGACAGTGCCAGTTAGCTTAATTATTGGATCGCCTACCAACCAGCAAGGATTCTGGCTCTGACAGTTCTGTTAGTTTGTCTTTAAGATGTAATCCTATCCTCCACTCATCATTACCTGGATTAATCACACAGGTTTGAAGTTATTGTCTGTATAAAAGACACCTACCTGTCCACACTCAGTCAAACTCCAACCTGTCTGCCACGGGCAAGATCAAAGATGAATGACTTGGAGGGAGCTGGGACCACAGTTTCAAAAGTTACCACAGCAGAGTACTCTTCCTTCGAGGAATAAAATTCTGCAGCACACAGCAGGTCCATCTGAAGTTTGCCAATGACCATCTAGATCAGAGTTTTTCAAAGTAGGGGTTGCTGCCCCATAAGGGGCGCCAGGGTTGCTTTAGGGGCACAGACTTTTGGAGAGATGAGGAAAAAAACACAAAAATAGAAATGTTATTACAATTTATTATATCATAAAATGTAATCTGCTTTTCAGTCATTACTATAAAATATAAGTTAAGATAATTTATTGAAGGGTTATTTGCCATGCTCATCTTTGGTATTGGCTGCCAGTCAAATTAGTCAAGCTGCTTTGCTCTTTAAGCTGGACAGCTAACATAGCTAGCAAGCGCAAAATCTACAACTTTCTGACAAGAAAAAGACAAAAGAAAGCAGACACTGCCGCAAAATACTCCAAGAACTCACAGGAAACTTAAAGTATGTGATCAGATGAAACAAAAATGGAACTTTTTGGGATAAACTCCACTCCCCGTGTTTGGAGGAAGAAGAAGGTCGAGCACAATCTCGACCTTCTTCTTCCTGCAAGAAGACTAATCTCAAGAAGACCAACCCAACCCCAAGCACTGGGGTGGAAACATAATGCTATGGGTGGAAATATTATGATTCAGGTGTGTTTTTCTGCTAAACTGACAGGACAACTGCACCATATTAAGCATAGGATGAATGGGGCCATGTATCGTGAGATTTTGGGCAATAAACCAAAACACACAGCAAGGGCAGCTAAGGAGTGACTCTGTAAGAAGCATTTTCAAGTCCTGGAGACGACCAGCCAGTCTCCACACCTCAACACAATAGAACATTTTTGTTGGGAGCTGAAACTCTTTTGCCCAGCAACAACTTTGAAACCTTAAATGCCTCAGTTTGAGGTCTCCAGATATTACATACATGAACCTACATTGAAAAATGTAGGTTTTCAATGTTATTTCCATGAAACAGACTTTTGCAAGGCATTGCACAAATAAAGAAAAAGTATGTGGATAACTCCTTAGCTATTTTAATGAGATGTCAGATACAGTACAAGTCAGTCTGGGTTTGCAAAGACAACACTGAAAAGGAACACGGGATTTCTAAGTCAAAATTAACAATTTGCCACTGTAAAATTTATTGTCCTTTCTCACAAGCACCACAACTTTAAAACAGATTTCATTTGTTTCTTTTTTGATCCGGGGTATATTTGAATTTTTCTCATATTCAAATTTAGTGGAGATGGAATTAAATAATCCATTCAGCTGACAAGGTGAACACTGGGAACTAGAGCTGTGCAAGTTGTCAACATGCGCACAGATCTGTGCGCACGTGGGCGTGTGTGTGTCTTTCTCCTCTCCTTACAGGACGTGACTGGCAGGTGTGTCCTTAACTTGGATCTCCTCAAGGTCAATCAGGCAGGAGGAGCTTAGCTTAAAGAGAAGTGGGTTCTCTGATTCAAATGCCAGATTGTTTTGGTCACGAGTGATAATCAGGCTCTGCAGTTCTGGTGTCTGAATGTGCCTCGAGTTTCTGACACTCACTTTTCTGTTTCAAAACTGTTTCATTTTCTTGTTGTGGTTACATTCCTGGACTGCAGTACTTTGCTCCCTCTGTGCATCAGTTGGAAGAACTTCACCCAGGACTCTGTCGCAACTCTCCTCACTACCTGCGTTTCCATTACAAACATGCGCAAAACTTTGTCAATATTCCGTTAATGTCAAAAAAACACAATTTCGCAATTAAAATCCAATTTAAATAAGTTACTTCACATAAGTTATTAAAAACCGTGCCACGCCATGATCCTCCAACTACTTCTTGTTGTCATCTTCTTTGTGGTCTGTGCCAGCGGCAACATCCTGTTGTTGCTGAAGTGTTTCCATTAAAATTTCGCAAAATAAACAATTTCGACACGGCCAAAAAACCCCCACCTCATCCTAGCGCCAAAACCTTTCATCAGCGGGTTTCCATTAAGCCAATTTATTTTCGAAATGTCAAATTGTGCATTTATATGGTCAATGGAAACGCTCCTACTGCTCCTCTGGCCACCTTTGTAGAACCACCGTCCCGGATTTCCCCTGACTCACTTGCCTATCCGCCTTTAATCACTCCGTACCGTCAACATAAAATTAGGACAAAGAGACAATCGGCAACAAACCCTGCCAACCTCACCTCCTGTGGACATGCTATCCTCCTCCTGGAACACCACCTCCTCTCCACCAGTACAAAACCTTTTCTTCTTCATTTCAAAATCAATCTATCGGATATCAGACATTAACAACTCGCCTCTCTTCCTATAACGTTGACCTGGACTGCTGCCATTTTACAAATTAACATCTCAAGCTATGTTTTGGGGTCCTTTGATTGTTACTTGCACTATGGTCTCATGTCTTAACAAGCATGACAGCAAAGATTTAAATCTCATTTTGCTTCCAAGGAGCCAGACTCTTTTGTAAATCTTTTCAAGTAATCTTGACTAAACCTCGTCAGCCTTTCCGAAGATTTGTCAATTTTTCTTGAGAGATTGACTTCTTTATTATTATTATTATTATTATTATTTCCTGTTGATGGGAAACTGGATGGAACTAAATGCAGGGCTATCCTGGTAGAGAACCTATTAGAGGCTGCAAGAGACTTGAGATTAGGATGGAGGTTCATTGACGATGACCCTAAACATACAATCAGAGCTACGACAGAATGATTTAGGTCACATTTTATTTATGGTAAAACATCAAAGTCCAGACATAAATCCAGCTGAAAATCTGTGGCAAAATGTGAAAATAGATGTTTACACGCACTCACTACTCAGCCTGACTGAGCTTGAGCCATTTTGCAAACAAGGGTGGACAACAATTTTCAATATTCAGGCGTGCAAAGCTGGTAGACTCCAAAAGACTTACAGCTGTTAACTGCAGTGAAAGGTTCTGCCGGCAACGACTCGGTGGGAATTTACACAAATAGACGCCACACTCAAATAAACGCACACAAACAGTGAAGAGCTACTGCAGTGTGCGCAGAGCATTATAGGCAAAAAAAACCCAAAAACCCAACAACGAAGAACGGCTCTCACTAGCAGAGACTCGAGTCCTGTTGTTAACGGTAAAGAGCCGTTCAAAGGAATCGGATCCTTCATCATTACTACGTAATTCGTGTTCAGGCCAAACTTGTTAGTTTTAAAATACACTTCACTAAATACGATGAGGTACCAAAACAAACATCTGCTGCACCTGCTGCTATAACACTGGAAATTGTTAATACAATCAATCATAGAGCAGCGCTGCTGGGAGCAAGGGGAATGGCATGAATATGCTTTTGCAATAATTATTTTTTCTAAATTAGTTTTCCAAGCAAGACTTCACACTTGTTCAGACTTTGTGAACTATTGTTATAGAACATGTCGGATTGTTGCGACTCTTGAAGGGTATGGCAACCCATGCAGCTCAGCAGAGGGGGCAACGTTGCTGAAGATTCACATGCTTATTAAAGACGTTGTATGAGAACCGACGTTTAAAATCAACGGATAAAAAAGGTGGACATGACTTTGAAAAGTGAATCCTTTTTTTTTTTTTTTTCTTGGATGACATCCTAAGTAGTTTTTAACTGCAAGCCATACAATGATAAAGAGCACATAATATTTAGACATTTCAAGTGATTTTTGTCTCGTTTTTTTAAAAAAAATCACATTATTTGGCTGGACGGCAGCGGTGCGGAGGGTGCGTCTGGGGGGGATGGGGCAACAGCTGGGCTCCACAGCGGAAAGACGTGATGGGTAATCTGTGTCAACCTGCGTCTCCTTTTCAACTTCCACACGCGAGGGGAGAGATCCTGTGAAGAATACAGACCAGTTGAATACAAGGCACTCAAACTTAAGGACGCAGCGCTCAATTCATGCTCAGCAACCTGGCCCTTTTACAATGTTAAACCAGCGAGAATTGACTTGCATTAACAGTTGCTGTTTTATGGCTCGCTGCGAGATTAGAGAACACAAATACTAGCTAACTTTTAGGTACTTGCATGTAAAGCTAAATAAAACCTCGCCTTGGGTCCTGTAATGGCGAGGCGGCGGAGTCCATGCCACCCTACCGTTGTTTTTCCTCTCTGTTTACACTTACATCTGACCACGACCAATCAGAGAACAACAGCAAAGCTTGCTGTTGTTCGGCCCTGACGGGAAAAAGCAGCAGTGGAAACCCTCTCAAGGCAGGCTGGGTAAAGTGGAGCCGGGTCTAGCAGAGCCAGGGGAAAACAGGTCCATGTGTCTTCATGGACTTTTAACTAGCACAGAATGATGGCTAACATACTAAATTAACTTTTATAAACACATAACACAGATTGTTATTAAGCACTTGGTCTTGTCATCACTTGACATTTTCATATATTATAAATACAGATTAGTTGTTACCTGAGGCTAAAGCTAATGGCTAGTCCAAAAGAGGCCAAGATTAAAGTAGACTTCCAATGTCACGATAAATACGGGTGATTAGAGCTTTTAGTCAGACTGTTTATTACAATTTGGTAGCAAATAGTCTACTAGAAATACAGGTGTTATTTCTGTTGCGTTAACACTTGTAATTACTGTATACAAAGATTAACTGACCAGTTTTAGATGATTTAGTTAGCATTCTATCTAGGCATCTAGAACGCTAAGTCGCTCGCTAACTAGTTAACATTCTAACTAGAACCATGAACCGTTCTGTTCATTGTTCTATAAAAAACATGGACAGAATGATTTAAAAGTAGGTAGCTGGAATTCCATACCTAGGGTTGTAGCTAGGAAGCTAGAATGCTAAATAAGCTATTTAGTAAGTAGCTAATTAGCCCACAACACTCGAGGGCAACAAAGTAGTTTTTAAGCAACATTTTACCAGTGTTAAACTTTTCCAAAGTTTCACTTCATTCTTAGACATAGTAATCAAAATCGAAAGTAAGGAAAGAAATGTAAAAATCGGACACATAAAAAGCTATATATGTGTCCGTTTAATATTGGAAACCTGCAGTTTATTTTGGTCGAATGATTTCAAATCAACAGTGCCACAGAGGACCAGAGATGAAATGAAACAGTCAAAACTGTCAGACTTGCACGGACAAATACTCACCTCGGATTCATAATAGAACCTGCCAGAAACAGTAGATGACACTGTTGCATGTGAAAAGTGCAGTTTTTCAAATAGACAATAAAGTGAACAAAGGAATTAGTTCCCTTTGAGTTAGTCACCTTCATTTACCAACAAACAGTTTTGAAAGAAGTAAAAAGCTAAAGCAATGCTATTGTTAAGTCTGTGTCAACCTGCGTCTCATTGACACAGTTGTTTAATTTTACAACTCTCCAGTTGTAAAATCTAGCAAACAGAGGAAAGCTAGCCAATTAGCTTTGCTAACCAAACAGACACAAGCTATATTAACATGTTGCTAACGGAGCTAAGTTGACATGTTACATTTAAATTAGCTCATTTTTAAGATGTTTTGAGATAGTTCAGCTGGATTTTAAATATATATATATGATATTAAAATTAATACTAATAGTTTACTTTAGTTTTTTTTTGTCTCACTTGTTAAATATACGCCTCTCTCCTTTGTTAGGTTTCTGAAAATAGATGTTCTGTTTCTTTCTGTCTTATTTTGTCACATAATGAAAATCTGATTTAAAAGTTGAATTTTAAAAAAAAGCAAATTAAAACAATATCGTTCTAAAGAAAAGACCTCCAAATTGTTCAACAGAAAAAACATGAACAGAACGAACAGTAGCACCAGAAGGTGTTTTTGACAGAAGTCCTTCTCCCAGAGGAATCACTGATGGAGCCATACTTCCACCTGGAGATGGCTGCTCCTCTGTGCCCAGCTGTCAGATCCGCACTTCCAATTGTGAGCTGTGACTCATTCTCACCACTAGATGGAGGCAGCTCGCTGCAGAATAAGGAGCTGAGACCTCAGGGACAGAGAAATCGGCAAGAAGAGATCAGCAGATGGCTGCAGTCTCTGATGAGCTCCTGGGACTTTTTGGCATCTGGAATCTCATTGGACTGTTTGCTTTGTTTACCTCGAGGGATCCAAATGTTAAATTAAGGAGATTAGATTAGATTAGATAAAGGTTATCCCAGTCTGCTGTAGAGACTGTCTCCATTTTGCCTAAGATAGCCAGCAGTTAATTTCCTTTCAAGGGGGAGTCGGTGCCCTCTGAGCCCCACTGTGATTACTTTGGTGGATATTGACACATTATCTGCAGTAAAAAGACTAAAACGACTGAGGTTTTCTTCTAATGCAACTTTCCCATTGAGATCCAGGCCACAGGGTAATTGTCCGCTGAGCAGCAGGAGTCGCTCTGTCTGACTGTAATTCTATAATATCGGGGTTGGCCATGACAATAATCCCTGGGCTCATCGTGCATCGCCAGAACCGCTTCCCAACCCAAAATATATCTACATGAGAATGAGAAATTGTGGAAAAAGGGAGGAATCGCTGCCTCTGAAACACGGACTCGTTTTAAAAAAAGAAAGCTTCTGCTTGCTTGCAGCAGAAAATGTGGATCGTTCACAGGATATTGGCAACATTAATGTGGTGATTTAGGGGGGGAGGGATGCTGAAATGTGGTAATCGGGATCAGCATGCTGGATATGTTATTGGTGGTGAGATTTGAAATTAAAATGAAAGAAAAGGTATTGCTCTTAATTGGGAAATAAAAAAGGTATCTTCACTGGCTTATATTATTTTTGCCACCTTGCTTTAAACAAAAAAGACAATTTTACCAATGTTTGAAAGGAAATATATAATCACAAGCATGACTGAATAGGGAGAACTCTTCAGATCAGCGGTATAAAAATGTTCTACATGTAAAATCATTCCAAGACAGACAAAAATGTAATTTATTCACACTGTAAAAAGTCATATTTGGAGTTTGCAGTTTATTTTAAAGTATGTCTCTTTTTATTTTGAATTGGAATGATAATTCAATCTGACTGAACTTCATCCATTTTTGGCACATTACAGAGTCAACGTGTCAAACTGCAGTTTTATGTGACGGACCAACACCGTGTGTGTTTGTTGATGGACCCGAACGCAGCAGGCTGAGACGTAAGCAGTGTTAAAGATTTAATGAAACAGAGATGATCCACACAAAAAAAACATCACAGAGAACCCAAGGAACCAGAGAAGAACAAAAAAAACATGAATCCGAGGAAAAGAACGGCAGGGAATCAGCAGGGCGGACCGATTTTAAGCAACATTTGAAATGTGAAGTGTGAAGAGAAAACGCTGTTGGCTTTGTTAAAAATGCGTCTCCTGTGCAGTGACTGGTTATCAAGTATTAAGTAATCTTTAGAGTGACAAAGTCACTTTTAAAGTGTTAGTGAGTAATCAGTAGTCAGATTAAATGTTCTAGGTAACCGTGGCAACACTGTTCGTCACATAAAACTTGGTGAGGCCTTTTTTTTTAATACACTTCAACATTACAATGTATGACAGAGAATCAGGGTTTTACGAATAAAAATAATTGTACAAGAATAAGCCATAATACCATGACTTTATTATTATTATTTTGACTTTCATCGAAGTTTCTTCTCGTAATGTCATGACTTTGTTTTTGTCATTTTTTCCGATCTTATCCTTGTAACACTACGGATATGTTCTCGTAATACTACGACTTTATCGTTGTGCAACTTTATCCTCGTAACATTATGACTTTGTTCTCTTCATTTCATCTTTTTATTTCCTCGGCGTGACCCTTGCCCTCCGTCGTAGCCATGAAACGGAGAACCGCAGGATTAAACTTAATTTAAAAAGTACTTGGTTTCAAGAAATGGAGGATTTATATCATACTGCTCAAACATGTAAACAAGCTCCCAGGAAAGTATTCTCCCACAATGCTCACAGTGTAGGCAATCAGTGAAACACACTTATAGAAAACAAGCCGCCTTGACAGGCTGTTAGTGTTTAACCGTCAGTGGGAAGGTGTGTGGAGGTCGGTGGCTGGAGGGGTGGTTAGGTTATTTCTGTAGATGTAAAGATCTATTTATTTCCATTTTGCACAGATATGTCTATTCATCAGATGCACAATCGCCACCATTTACCTGCAGCCTGTTTCTGATCGGTCAGTAATCCGGCGCATTAGCCCCTGTGTCCGGCCAAGTGGGATCGTTTGCCCAGGAACCATGTAAAAATAAACATATGCACTGTTACCTACGTGCCTAATTCCAGTGAGGAACAAACACATGAGCAGACATGCAGGTATGAGGATCAGGAGGCAGATAACACACACACACACACGCACACACACACACACACACACACACACACACATGCACTCACGCACACAGAAGGCATTCATAGCAGGAGGTAATGACACAGTGCTGCTTTTGAGACACAGGCCACAGTTCTGTGGGCTGAGAGAGTTACATGCAGGACATGTTATTGCTCTGTATGTTTATAACGCTGCCACGAAAAAAAAAAGAAAAAGAAGAGACCCGGCCGCAGGCATTTCCTCCAGCCGCCCTCTCCTCGGTCACCTCCCCAAGAAAGGCAGGGAGCGCTCGGCTCAGGACTGAGAGCATGCCACACTTCGCTTTTGGAGACGGTGTCGTTGTTTCTCTGGAACGTGCCTGGAAAAAACGTTCCACAGTGGAAACAACGACACCTACTGTATACACGTATATCAAATATTAGTGAAGAAATTTAACTTTATATTGTAGCGCCTTCAAAGTGGGTCTCTGTCTCTTTAAAAACTCCTGCTCTTTCTGACACTCCGCCTTCAGGAAGTCATTACTATTAACCCTTTTTTACCAGCGCTGCACTGAGAAGTAGCTCCTATAATGAGCTCAGCTGATACGCGGTTCCACCGGCTGTTTGCTAATTTCTGCTGGCTAGTCTGAAGGAGCTGAGAGGGGAAGTCGGAGGGGGGATGGGATGCTCTGTGAGGCGGGAGCTCAAGTTTAATATTCATATCTGTCCATCATAGAAGACATCAGTAGTGGTGAACTCAGCTACGTTCAAACTGACTCAATAAGAACAGAAATAATTGAAAGGAAAATGACGAAGACGGCGTTTGGTTTTTAAGGTTCATAAAATGATTTTCAGTGTTGGCTCTTTCATCACCAAGTGTCTGAGGATTTAACAAGCTCCGTCAATAAAACGGACGGAGACTTTCCTGGGAAGAGGTCATTAAACCCACAACCATGTTGGCTTTGAGGGAGGAAGGCAACTGTTTCCTGGTGTGTGGAGCAGAAAGCTGCTACAGGAGATTGGGATCCAGTGATTTAAGTAGTACTGTCAGCCTATAACGCGATTCCAAATAACAGTTAAAAACACGTCACGTTTGATTATTATCAGGCAAAAACTGCTTTTTTTCCCTCGTTGCAACCCTGAAAGCGGCTCTCCATCAGTAACACAGAGCATAGTAAAAGCCTTAGAGTTGACGGAAAACAGGTGATCCAACTTTTCCATCCATCCATCCATTTTCTGTTCACCCTTGTCCCTAATGGGGTCGGGAGGGTTGCTGGTGCCCATCCCCAGCTACGTTCCAGGCGAGAGGCGGGGTACACCCTGGACAGGTCGCCAGTCTGTCGCAGGGCAACACAGAGACATACAGGACAAATAACCATGCACACACACACTCACACCTAGGGAGAATTTAGAGAAACCAATTAACCTGACAGTCATGTTTTTGGACTGTGGGAGGAAGCCGGAGTACCCGGAGAGAACCCACGCATGCACAGGGAGAACATGCAAACTCCATGCAGAAAGACCCTGGCCGGGAATCGAACCCAGGACCTTCTTGCTGCAAGGCAACAGTGCTACCAACTGCGCCACTGTGCAGCCGTTTAAAAGATCCAACTTTTAAAAAATATAATTCGTCACAAGTAATCACATTTAGTTTATCCAAGTAAATATATTAAGTTGTCGTGTTTAAAAAAGAAAATGTAAATAAATTAAATTTGACAAACTGAATTCGATTACATGTAACAAATTAACTCTTTTATTTTTAAGTTGGAGATCTCTTGGATATGAGATACATAAAGCAGAAAGGAACATGAAATGGAAAGAAAATAATTAATTTAAACTAGATGCAACACACAGGAGTTTGGTTTCAGATGTTTTTCACTCTTCATTGGGTTGTGCCACTAAATACACCTTGTATTAACTTGTGCAGTTTACTTTTCAGTGATTCTTATTCTTCTTATTATTATTCTTATTATTATTATTATTATTATTATTATTATTATTATTATTATTATTATTATTATTATTATACAGCTCTGAAGAAAATTGACAGATCACTTAAAACAATCAGTTTCTCTGATTTTACTTTTTACATGTCTATGTCTGAGTAAAATGAACATTGTTCTTTTATTCTACGAACTACTGACAACATGTCTCTGAACTTTCAAGCAGAAATGTCGTGTTTATTTGCAGAAAATGAGAAATGGTCAAAATAACGAAGAAGATGCAGCGCTTTCAGACCTCAAATAACGCAAAGAAAACAAGCTTGTATTAATCTGGAATCAACAATACTGACGTTTTAACTCAGGAAGAGTTCAGAAATCAATATTTGGTGGAACAACCCAGGAGGTTTTCAGTGGGGTTCCATGCAGTGGGCTCTTCATTTTTTCCACAGCTGTATATCCATATAGTGTTTGTATTTTTTTTTTCTCCTTCTGCAGGTGTAAAAGCAGACTTTATGTTGTCGACTTGCATTCTCTTTAAGCTTCTTTCTCTTTTCTACTCTTGCCTCCTTCTGTCCTTTCAAACCTTTTCCCCAACTTTCCTTCCTGCTTCCATTTCCATTACATTGGCAATAAACCATTTTCTACAAAGATTAGGAATTACCGATTGTACTAGCAGGAAATATTTTGTAAAAATATGACAATTATCATACGACTGGTGACAGTGAATGTCCTCAACATGTACACGGTATATCTTTCTCCAGGACTGACGCAGCTCTCTTGTTGACACTGTACGGCATATCATTGGTTTAAATGCCCAAAATGTGCATTGATGTGATGTGTGTGATTTGAGCCATTTTAACTGGGAAGAAATTTAGGAGAGTCCAAATTTATTCCTCACCTGAAATTGCCCCATTTGCCAAGCCTTTAGCTTTTATTAGGCTTTTATTGCCGTGATGGTGTGGATGATGGTGGACCCAGAGGCAGAGGCAGCTTGTAGGTGGAGAATGTTTTAATGACAAGATGGTGATAAAAATCTTACAAAAACCACAGGGAATACAGGGAGCCAGAGCAGAACAAAAACCATGAATCCAAGGGAAATGGAGGGAGACTAGACAGGGGATTAGGAAATACATCTAAAATGAGTAGATATAAGGAACATAGATGAACTAAAGCACAAGGAATAACTAGACAAAAACAAACTAGAGTCACTAACTGCGAATTGAAATAAGGTAAGACAGAAACACAGAAGAAGAAAGAGACTGACACAGAATAATAGTGAAACTAAAATCAAATCAAAGAACCAAAACAACTCAAGACCCAGGATCTAACATTTATGTTGCGTCCTAAACCTTTAGGAGGATGCAGAACCCTGTGACAGGCAGAACTGTCTCTGTTTTCCAAGCTAACACAACAACCCAGCTTTCTCCACGGCTTCAAAGCTTTCTGTCTGATTCATTTGAAGAATGTCTCTCCTGCTTTTCTGCCAGCAGCAACCAGCACTTCAACATGAGGCGCGAACGAGTTTGGTGAAAAGCCTGAAAACAAAAAAAAGCAACAAAAAAAAAAATCAAAACTGAGGCTATAGCATTAAAACCCCAACTCTACATGGTTTGGTCAGATGAAGCGGAAATGGAGCTGGACTCAGACTGCATAGCTAACGGGGCCATGTTTACAATTCACCGCAAGCAGTCAGATTTTTTTTTTTTCTTTTTAAAGGCAGTCGACTTGAAGGTCTAATGGCTTCTTCTTTTTTTTTAAAAGTAATGACTTTGTGATTTGTACACAAATGGCATTAACCCGGGCTTTTGTTATTCTAATCCATCCTGGTCTAGTTTGTGTTGGAGGAAGAGTTTTTCTCACTGGGAGCTCAGAGGAGGTGTGTGTGTGTGTGTGGGTGTGGGGGGGGTGCACCCTGACCCCTGTCACTTTTATGGTGGTCCTGTCCTCCGTCTTCCATCGCCCGACCGCGTCCTCCCGGCTCGTCTTTATGCCGGAAACACTTCCCTGTGTTCACCTCCTGCCAAGCCGCCTCCCTCACAAAAAACCTCCTCACACGACAAAGACATTTCCACCGGCCCTCGTTTGTCGACTTATCTGGCAGGGCGGCAGTTTGCTTTTTCAATTAAAGGAGAGAGAGAGAGAGAGTCATTAAACAGTTTGCAGGGAGGTGGTGGACTGTTGTCCGATGCACAGGAAGAGCCTGTGCCATCTCCTCCCGAACTTGAACAGGTGCAAAGACAACAGTCAATGCGATCTTTGTGTTGACTGGAGGAACTTTGGACCTGGCGCCACCTCTCCTCTGTCTGGCTTCTGGAAGACTTGAACCACTAAAAGAAAGCGGTGACACGCTGCTGAATGGGAAACCATATATTCCTGACTGACACAGGCCACTAAAGTACCTGCTTGTTTTGGCCACCAGCAGCCGTCCTCCATGCTCCCTCGTCGATTCCTCTTGTTTGTCCAGCCGTTAGTTGTGTTTCTCACTACAATGAAACGTTACTAAATGACTCACTTTGAAAACTGCTGGGTCATTTCTACAACCCCACATGCTGGCACCATGCTGCAGGGACAGAAGTTGGGTAATTCTAAACAAACATTGTTTATGTTTTTTAAAATAAAAGTATGTAACTTTTATGTTTTTTAAAATGTTTTTTTTTTTTTTGCATTGATGTTAAATTAATCAGCATGACGTGACAGTATAATATGAGCTGGATAATCTATGAGAAGATCAAGTTCCACTTCCTCCCAGTTCTAATAATGCCAACTCAGAGTCAGGAGGAGGGTCTTGGTGCCGTCAAGCTCATGTACGTGCTGCTAAATGTGATAATTGCAAACAATTTACAGTTTCAGGAAAACTGTTTATCCACTGTCATCGTTGGTTATGCTAGCTAGCTTTAGCATTCGTGACGGGTTTCGTTGCTGTAGCGTGGCATAAAGAATGGGGTAGGATGTGGGCAGCGCATACACAAGAGTGACTGGCAACACTAAGACCCTCATCCTGGCTCTGATTGGACCATAGGGAGAATGCAGCTGAGCTCAATTTTTTTTCCTCAGATTATCTGTCTTATATAAAACTGTCACAACATATTAATTTGAACATATGTGTAAAAACTTTTTTTTTTAAATAGGTACAAACACAAAGTTTAACTCACAAATTATGATCTAGTTTTTTTGGATTGGAGGAAATGAGAACTGCCATTCTGATTTGTATGTGTTCTTTTTGTTTTGTTTTTTCCTTTTAATAATTATTTTGTGTTAGCCTGCAAAGTTTTTGTCTGGAGAGTGATATTAAAAACGCCAGATCAATGTACATATTTAAGAGAACGGTAAAAGTTAGGGGTTTTTCTTTTTTTTTTTTTTTTTAAGAAATATGAAATAGAATAATGTGAATCCATAAAAAATTTTGTTGGTTTTTGTCTAGTTTTGCTTTTTATATATCATCATTTTTTTTAAATATGTTTTTGGAATAAAAAGGTCAGATGATGTAAGATTTTCTTTTCTTCTTGCTGTTGCTTTTGATTTTATTTGACTTTTACATGTTTTCTATTGTATGAAACTGCTTTGTTTTTCATTAAATGAATTCATTTCCTAACTAAAAAAAAAAGTTTGAACATTTCTGTGTTGGGGAACACAACCGCTGGTTTTTTTTTTGGTTTTTTTCACCTCACTTTTCCTGACCGAGGGACAATTTAAAAAACATCTACACTCGGTACGTTGCTGCTTCATACAAATCTCTCGTAGCCTCAACTGTGGCGTGAATCTAATGAAGTGCTTGTGAATACTTTTTGTCTATAAAACAACTTTTTTTTCCCGTACGAATCAGATGCCAGCATCAGATATCAGACGTTAGATGAACTGATTGCAGACTTGTTCTGTTGTAATAAGGAGCTGATGGCCGAAAACACTAAACAAAAAAAAAGACTTGCATAATAAACACGAGGGAAGAAACTCATTTCTGCTGACTGTATTAGATTTTTACAAACTCAGCATTCCTGCTTACTTTGGATGTTTGATTCCGGGTGCTGCGTCTCCTTATTGGTCATCTTATTAACAGTGATCACGTCCACAGGGAATCGCTACTTTAGTAAAACTTCACTTCCACTTCCAGAGCATTTTTTCCCCCCTCCTGTTCCAGGGTTGTTTGCTTTCAAACGGCTTTGCTGCGAGTCGTTCTGAGAAAGTTTCATAATCTAATAATAATGATAAAGCTGAGAGAATAATGTACCCACACTCTTCTGATGGTACGACTTAATTCACTTTCGCTGTTATTGCCTAAAAACATCCCTCACCGCCGCCGTGATCGACTCCAACAGGGGGACAAATTGTGTTTCGCTGCGGGGTGAAATAAAGGTTTTTGTCAAATGATTGACTTCAGCAGCAGCAGCAGCAGCCGTGGAACAGGCTGAGGAGGTGGGAATACAAACCTGCCGAATAAAATGCTTCAGGTTTCTCCGCTACTTTGATTAAAAACAATAAAGCAGTTACTTGATCATTTTGTATCCAGTCAGTCATCAGGTGGTGTATCCTCACTTTTATTGAACATAGAAGTTGCTTCTGAGTTTGTGCTTTGTGAGCCCGGAGGCCTCAATACACTGTAAAACTGTCCTTTAATCAGATTTGATCAAAACTATTCAATAATTCCACTAATAATCCTGTGTTCCTCAATTGAAATAAGTATCACATATTGTCAACTGGGAATATTTTTTTTGTCGTCAATTATTCTTGATCACAAGTGCAATGTTGCGAACTCTGCATTTTAAAAAAGGTTTTAGTTTAACGACGGTAACTCGCAGCCAAACCGATTACACGCTGACCCGCCGCTGTGTTTGTTGTCGGGGGGGGTCAGGTCATGATGACCTTTGAAGTGTGTGCATGACCTCGTGACCTGTTGTTCACTTGGGACTTTTGGTGTCAGGTGATTCCAAGAAAAATATTTGTTGGCGATTTTGAGGGGAATCAAATCTAAATGACATCAGCATCACTGCGTGACAGACAATAATTAGCAAAATAAGAATTTAAATAAAATAAGAATTTAAAAGTTTGTTTAAAACGATGCGGAGAGTTTATGTTAACTGTGATAAAATAGCTCTTTTTTTTTGCTAGTAACAATGTCAACAATCACCTCAATTTAATGTCGTTGTTTGAAAAGCCGACGGAGCTGGTCGGCTTTTCAAAGTGTAAATTAAGTTCACATTTAAATTACTGGGAGAAAAAAAAATCTAAATGTACCTCTGTGTCTTATGAATTATCAACTTTCTTTTTGGTGCTACATTGTATTTTGCTTTTGCGCCAATAAAGCCAATAAGCACAAAGAACAGAAACTAGGAAAATATTAACTCCAATGATTGACCAATGAGTGTAAACGATAAGAACGTGAGAAACATAAATGAAACTGAAAACTGGAACACCCAAAGATCAAGACTTCATAGTTTTTGCCAGCAAAAAATGACTTAAAATATCTGGAATCTGAGATTTGGGAGTCAATTCCCCAGGATTCAATACAAACGTAAACATGCAATAATGAATCATTTCTGTGGTCTAATTTTAATCAGTCATATGTATTTATTCCCAACAAGCACATCAACATCACAAATTTAGTTGTAAGCTACAGAATTACCTTTTATTTTTAATGAAACATCATAAATTCATACAAAATAAGGCATTTCTATTTCCATTCGAGAAAATGCATTTAATATTTGCAAATATAGGAAGAAAAAAAACAACCTAAATTGCGAAAATGAACCTTTTTTCATGCTTTCATACAGTTTTTGGCACATTGAAGGCTTTTGAACACTTTCAGTCGTAATCATTCTTTGTCTTTATTTTTGCGGAAGGCAGAAAACAAAGCGGCTCCCACGACTGCAACCGCCACGCCGGCGGCGGCAACGCCTCCGATCACAGCCGCGGTTTGAACCTGCAAACGACGAGCCAAACGTTATGTTACTGAACCATAGCGAGGGTTTTATCAGACACTTAAACTTCAAACGAGTTCTGAATGCAGTTTAAAAGCCAGTTCCTTCACATCAGAGCCGCAGAAAGCTCTGAAACAAGGGGAGGTCAGTTGCCTTCGACTTAGAAAATTGTTGGGTTTCTGGTGCTTCCCAAAAGCACCAGATGGCATCATGGGTAGAGAACATTATGTGGAAATCTTGAAGCACAAATTTGTCTTTGAACTGGTTAATCTCCCAAAATATACAACCAAACTAGTTACAATGTGACTTAATGGCAACAAAGTTTGGAGTTGCCATGACAGGCCCTGATCTCGGATCTACAGACCTGACTTTTTAAAACCTGTTCTGTCTGGAGGCAAAACTGAGGCAAACTATTGAGAACCAAAATGAAAATGTTTAACTCGATGTTTAACAGAGATGCGTCGATCCACTTTTTTCACCTCCAACCAGTATCTGAGGTTTAGTATCGGCTGATTCCGATCCCATACTTAAAACGGTTCTTTTTTTTAAAGCACAGACTTAAACATACTGAATTAATGACTATTTATTTACCAACTCTGCACCAGAATAACACACTTAAATACAACAACAGCTTCACTAGCATGGTCAAACATTTAAAAACGACTTTAATTTGTTCAGTCAGTGCAATTAGGAGTAGAACAGCCAATGGAAAATAAATACTAAAGAAAGTGAAACTGACTAAAACAACAGGTTGACTATGTTGGTGAAACATGTAAACATAAACTGTAACAAACCTTCTTCAAATGGTTCAGAAAGTTCAATTAGGAATAAATCTAATGTAAAATTAATAATAAAGCATGATGTCGATCAGAGCAAAAAAGCATAGAACTAGACTGAATAGATCTGCCATTATGGGTCGGGAACATTGTCGTGATACCCGATCTAAATTTTTTTCAATATTGGAAGCAAGTATTAATATTGGATCTGTGCCTCTCTAATGTTCAAAAGGCAAATCGAATTGTCTTTGAATAGCACCTTTCAGCAACAAGGCCTTTCAAAGGGCTTTACAGCATAAAAACACAAAAATACATAGAACACACAGTCAACAGGCAGTTTAACCAAATACTAAGAAAATGCACATAAACCTCAGATGGAATCACTGAATCATCACCAAGCAGTTTTGCCTCCAGCTTGTTCTAAAGCAGATATCAAAGCTTTATTGAGGAGATTCCATAAACATTTGCTCACCTGTCGTGATTCCGGTTTGCCGTATCGAAGCTCGGTGACGAAGTGTTCGCTGTTATGAGTGGCGACGTTGTACGGACGCTCCTGACCCACCGTCTTCACAGCGTTGCCGACGATGGTGCCGGGGTCAAGAGGCTGGTACTCGTCGTCCAGGAGGTTGTTGACTCGGAAGCGGTTGGACCCGACCACTTCCCAGATCCTCTGACGCCTCACCGTGGCGTCGCTGCTCTCGAGGAAGGCGAGCACCTCGAGCAGATCTCCTCCTCTGTGCGCTTTATGGGACATAAATTTGTAAAGTCTGATTTTTGTAACGTATTTCCACAGACGGATGTCGCAAAATCACTCCCAAGAAGGATCGACCCAACAAAATACACAGCAAAACCGGAAGGTACGACTTAGTGAATTCTTCCATTTCGAGAATAAAGTCATAATATTACAAGAGCAATAAAGTTTAAATAACAAAGTAAATAATTTGTAATAATATGAGAATAAACTCGAAATAAAATGAGGATAAAGTTGAAATATTGCTAGAGTAAAGTAATAATAATAACAATCTTTACAATCATTATAGAAGACGTAATAAAATTACGTGGATTATAACAAAATTGGGTGAAATATAGTACAGAGTGGCATTTAATGCCCTGCTAGTTGCTGGATATAAATAAACAATGTTATCAGAATAAGGTCATATCAGGAGATTGAAGAAAATAATTTAAAAAAATAAAATAAAATAAGAGTGAATGTTGAGCATCTTGTGAAGTTTTACTTTGGTTTGGGTGTAACAAGTAAGAAAATCATCTTTTAATGCATCAGCCTCAAATTATTACAGGTCACAGAACTTTTGTTTTAAATAATAATAAAAAAAAAGATTAATAAAAATTAACAGCAACTTTTCTAATAGACAGTTTATGAACCTCAAGAGGCTCTAATGAAGAGCAAAGCTGAATATCATTAGCAAATATATGATATACAATATCACTAAACCACTGAATTTAGTGATACTTTATGTGTTTAGAATAAGTGACTTATTCTAAACACAAAATAAGTCTCAGCACGGAGCCCTGAGGAACTCCACATAGCAGCTCTTTACCTTCAGACATAAACTGGTTTACAGATAAAACTCCTACCAGAAAACGTAGGAAATAACTGACAAAATACAGAGAGAGACAATTAAAGTTAAAGATTTTATCCCGCCAAAATCTCTTAAATGATGTGAGTAAGTTAGGATGTTGCGATACTTTTACACAAAACCTCCACTTACTTGAAGGAATTAAATGTACGACTTCATCTCCGCCGATGAAAACAGCCCAGTGGTGATACACCCCGCCCAAGATTTCTATCAGGTCCCCTGGCTTCGCATCTATGTCGAACTTTAACAGATTGAGATAAAAAGAAAATAGTTGGAAGGGAAAAGTGAAGAGTTAAACACAGACATAAAACATATATTAGGCTGCACAGTGGTGCAGATAAGGTACTCCAGGTACTCCGGCGTCCTCCCACAGTTCAAAAACATGACTGTCATGTTAATTGGTCTCTCTAAATTCTCCCTAGGTGTGTGTGTGTGTGTGTGTGTGTGTGTGCGTGTGGGTGTGTGTGTGTGTGTGTGTGTGCATGGTTGTTTGCCCTGTCTGTTTCTGTGTTGTCCTGCAACAGACTGGCAACCTGTCCAAGGAGAAAGGCACCAGCACCCCTCCTTACCCTATAAGGGACAAAGGTATAAGAAAATGGGGGGACGGATAAAAAGTAAATAGTTATCTAATGTTTGGCTGTCCAGCGAAACATGAACGGCCAAGGATTAAGTGAGTTTTATGTAAGAAAGTAGGCAGCAAAGTTGTTTATAGCTTTTCATGTTCACTTCAGCTAAGAGCTTTTAGAAATAGATCAGAAAGGACGGTAAACAATGAGGCAGAATACTTGTTAGTAGAACTTGGTGGGACTCACCAGAGTGGGAGCCATGTCTTCACCCGGACGGCTTCGCAGAAACTGAAACTTACACTAAACGTCTTTTACAACATGAAAATGGTTACAGGAGACACAGATTATATAAACATGCTGAACACAGTGTAGACACAGCACACGGCCTCATGCTGTGAATCATTAACTACACCATGTTGACCTAGTAATTTAGTTTCCACTGTAGACTTTCGTTTGCAATCAAATAACTTGTTAATAATTTGCTTTGTGGCGTTTTAATTAAAATGTTAGAAGAGATGCCTTGAAACAATATAGTCATATCCCTGGAACTATTCCAAATATAACTACTAGCTTCAGTAGTTTAATGTCAAACAAACAAAATGGAAGCCGAGGAACACATCATTATTAATTAAATATATATATATTTTTTTAAATTATTGGCATTGGAGAGAAATGGAACAATGTTCACTGTAAAAGTACAACAATCTGGACAGGAATGACTCCTTCAGTCAGTTTTATATCCCGTCGATGAAAACAGGATTTGGAGAGTTTGTGTTTCGCTGGATAATGGCAGCAAAACTGAGCTCCAAAATGTAAAGGTTTGTCCTTCTTCCCTAATTGTAAGTTTGGTTAAATCATTACAGTTAAAACTTGTTTGGGTAGTCACTCCCCCATAAACAAAGAGGAACCAGCACACTGTGTCCATATTCATATGCCGGCAGAGTATGAATATGGATACAGTGTGCGTAAGCAGGGACCTCTTTCACACGTCCTACTGTTGGCACGGTGACGAGTTAATTAAATGTCCCTCTGGGGTAAACTCCTCTTTCAACGACGATCAAATATGAGATGGTCTGACTTTGAAAAAGACCTAATGGAGTTTATCTTAATGTAGGCAAAAAAACAAAAATGTATTCAAAGTCTAACCACATCAACTCTTTTAGAATGAAGCAGCGAGATTAGAGAAATGAGAATCTCTTGAGAATAAATGTGGGCCATCTGAAAAAATGTCACATTGATAAGTTTCATCTTTCCTACTTAGCAAATCTCGACATGTCAACATGTCTTTGAATGCAATATTAATGCAATACCTGTAAATTAAAAACATCTCATCTACTCGTGCCCTTTTTTAACTGCCTGTTTTTAGCTTCTTCTCATAAATATGACACTACTTAGATTAATGTACTCCGATATTGTCCACCAATGGATGTGGTAAACAGAGGTAGTGTTTGGATTGTTCTATTGCTTTTATTAAGATAAAGAATATGTGATTCTTTATTTGGAACTGAATGTAAAAACAGAAACAATGCCACTCTTAGCTGAAGTGCAGCCGTTCTTTATTATTATTATTATTATTATTTTTTATTTTTTTACTTCAAGATGTTTTTTATGTTTTACTTTTGCACTAATGTTAATACTACTTTGGATTATATAAAACTGCTTTCTGCTAATTGTAGGGAATTATGTGCCAATAAGAACTTGTGTGTTTGCTTTGAAGTTTATCTTCTCCCTGTTGGGGGAGGGAGGGGAAATGTTTTAAACATTCAGCAGAAAATATCAGCTGAAAACATGCCTGTAAATATGAAACAAACTGTATGTTTTTTGTCCTCACACTCAGGAACGTTTCCAAGTTGACATACCTGTTAGTTTGATTTCTCCCCAGGCCCCCATTAAGTGCTTAAAAGAGGAAATCCTCAGTCGGAGCATCACAGGGAGCTCGCTGGCCGTTTCAGCTCTGCAGGATGTTTGGAGAAATTCCCTGCGCTCACATCAACACAGGCTGTGCTTTTTATTAAATACAGCTGTACCACAGTATATCCTGCACCTCTGCCAACAATAATTTTTCTTCCTCTATCTTTTTTCTTCTTCTTCTTCTTCTTCTTCAGGATTTCTTGTTCACTCTTGTACTCTGTGGCAGCTCTCTTCACCTCGCTGACAGCAGACAGAAGCCAGAGAGGAGTCGTGAATCCAGACTTTCATCTCCCTTTACGTCTGTCATGGCTGCCTTTCTGCAGCAGCAGCTGTGGAGCTCCGCGTCTCGCCGGCTTTTGTCTTCCTGTTCTTCATCCCATCGTTGCGAATGTCAGCATTCACACTTGGCAATATTTTCCTAGCATCTCTGTATTATTGTAAGGCAACTGCATGATTTTTGTGATGTCATATCATGTAAAATTTCAACAAACTCCACAGTTTGTTGGAAATGTGGAGGCGCAGCAACTTGGTTGGGACGATATGAGCTTTTGAATTTTGACATAAGAATATCTCTACTGCTGTGTAAGTGATGTTCACCCAGCTACCTGCAGTGCTGGGTGAACAGTCATAAAGGTCGTTTGATTTTAATGTCACTAAAAGGGACGTGAATGATTCAGGAAATGTCACAAATTACATAATTTCACCAGAAAAAATAATTTTGAGACTCATCTAAAATTTTCTGCTTCAAAAGGTTTGACTTCAAATTTTTGCAACTTTTCAAGCTCAGACATTTCATTGTTTCTCCCAGAAAATGTCTGAGATTAATCTCAAAGTTTGCTAGAAAAAAAACATTAGCTTGGTTTTTTTCTTTCAATGTTCAAACTTTTCAATCTCAGAATTAGTTTTTTCTAGAAAATTTTGGAGATTAATTTAAAAATTCCTGAGCTTTTTTGTGAGGAAATTCACTTCCTTTTTCTGTCTACCGTGGCCCCAACCATCGTAGTTATCACGTTATTTAAGCATCACAAAAGGTGTTCCGCAAGGTTCATTTTTAGGTCCAACTCTTTGTTTCAGTTCATGTAAATGGTTCCGGGGAAAAAGCAAAATCTTTTACGCTGATGACATTGTAGTTCACTCCCATGTAAAAACTGCTACTGTCTGCATTAAACACCATAAAATCTAAAGTTCTGCTTTTTGCTAACAAGAAAGTTCCACAAACTCTCCCTCCCATAGAAACAATGACAGATATATCGGTAGAGTATACTGAGACCTGTAACTACATAGGCATAGAAATCGATAAGATTTCATGCAAGTTGCATATTGACAATGTTATAAAGATGTTGAAGATAAAAAATATATACTTTTTCTTTAAAAATATGTCATGTTTTTCTTTCAGTTCTAGGAAGCATCTTGGATTGAATGGATCATATCAGAGGTGTCCAAACTTTTTGCCAGCAGGGACAAAATCATCGAGTTGAAAGCACTTGGAGGGCCATGAAAATGTATTTTTGTGAAATAAAAATGTACAAATAAATGCATTGTTCTTTTTTTTTCAATTTTTATCTGTTCAATAATTAACTAAACATGCAAGGTTTTATTGAATTGTACCAAATAAACACATTTTTGTTGAAAATGGATCTGTAAAAGAAAATAATGGTCCCAAACATAAAGGGTCCTGTATGATTAGTGTTATCACAAAACATAAAAAACAGACCTTCAGTTTGCTGTGATTGTTTTATTTCTGGGGCCAAAATCCTCATAATAAATTTTAAAAAAGCAAGGTTTTGTGATCATTCGCAGTGCAAACCAAGAACGTTGAGCATGTCCATGTGTGTGTACACCCACACTCACTGTTTGTGTGTGTATCCAGCAGGTGATGCTGTTAGCTAGCCCTGAGAATAAATGTTGATAAGGGGAAGAAAGTGAAGCAAATCAACTCTGTGAAAAGGCAACTGACCCCTAAACCTAATAACTGGTTGAGCCACTTTTGATGTCGACCATCAAGCATTTAGAATGTCTGTCAGCAAGTCTTTTACATCACAGTTAAGGTCTTCAAACATGAGGAGCAGAAGTTCAAGTTTATTTTTAAAAATAGGACAATAAAGGGGCAGTACATGTATTTTCCAAGCACATAGTGCCATTTCACAGCACAATCAAGTCACTGTGTTACCTTCAGTTGTTAGAAAAAAAATTCTACATATATCAAATGAGACTTAATAGAAAGTTGACTTTGCAACTTAACCCCTTGAAATTGGGCCTCTGTCTCTTTAAAAACTCCTGTACTTTCTGAAACTCCGCCTTCAGGAAGCGATCACAACATGGCTCCTCTATTAACCTTTCAACAACGTTTTTACCAGCATTATACAGAGAAGTAGCTCCTATAATGAGCTCAGCAGATGCCCAGGTCCACCAGATTTTTGCTAATTGCTGCTGGCTAGTCTGAAGGAGCCGAGTGGGGCAGGGCTGCTCTGTGAGGTGGAAGCTTGGAAACTTTGATCAGAGGAGGAGCTTTGTCTCGAAGGCAGAAAACTTTCTGCCTGAAACACCAAATAAGAGCTAAACCACCATCCTACCACCTCCATGTTTGATATTTTGCTATTTTTCAAAAATTCTTTGCTGGCTTTACGATACACCTTGCAAAAAGTTCCACTTTTATCCTGCCAGCCCAGATGGTATTTAACCGTAAGTCAAAACACGGATTAAGGAGTTCCTCAGTCACTTCAGGTGCTGCAGCACATCCTAAGGAAGTGTTTGTCTGTCTGTCCATGCTGATGTATGGCAGAAAGTAGGGATAGCTGTAGAATAATGCAAAAGATTGCAAATTATTCCCATCTGCTGGGCTTGACGATGTGTTTTCTGCCAGCATGCACTCTGAGCAATCTGCTGTTCCATCCAGTGTAGAAACGGAGCAGATGGCAAAAGATGTTGAGGAAAAAAAGAAATAAATCAGCTTGTGAATTTTCAACTTGGGATGACTAAGATAATTTTTAAGCATCCTTTTGGAAGAGACAAATACAGTTGAGCAAGTTCCCCTCATGATGCTAAATGGGTCACCAACAACTAGAAGTCGACTTCCTTCATTCCTCTGAAATCTGTTTGCTGCCAAAAAAATGTTTCTGTTCACAATGGCAAGAAGAATAGAAAAAACAAAAGAGAAAAGATGACAGCCACTGTGGAGCTGTCATTTCTGAAGATGACAAGTCAATGAGTGTTTTGCATCTCGAGCCAGAAAAAACACAGAGCAGCTCGGCAGCATGAGATGCTGATTGATCTTTTTAAAAGGAGCTCTTGTTCCTCCTTGCAAACTTCCTGCTCTCAGCCAATAAGCCAGCAGAGCGCAGAATGTGCCGCAGCCAACATCTCCAGGGACTTACTGACCCTGACAGCCGCTCTGACCTCCCTCTGCAGGCCGGACTCAGCATTTTGTTTCCTTACTCTTTGTGTGATCAGACCGTCAGCTGTGTTAATGAGAGATTTGGTTCAAAGGTTAATGAAATCTGGCCATTCTTAAATAATAAAAGTGGCTAAGACATAAAAAGAAAATCATTAATGTTGGTGTCAGTGCTTTGCTTCACCAATAAGGCTGCATGTTCTTTCAGATTACTCAGGGAGAGTAATCTGGCAACGACATGACGAAACATCAGACCAAAAGTTTGAAAAATCCAACCTATCTGGCAATGTACTTTTTTATTAAGTTCATTTATTCAGCAGGGAATAAACCCTAACACGAATACACACAATCGTGTCTCACTATACTTGTGTGAACTGGCACTGACTTTCATTAATTTCTGTAGATTGACCCTGGCCTTCTCTCTAACCCTAACCACCTCTAGGCTATAGCTAACCCTATCTCTGACCTAAACTTAATTCACATCTTAGTCCCAAACCGAACCCACAAACTATGTGTGGACAAGAAAATGTCCTCACACTGCCAAATGTCCTCACAGCACCAGTTTCATGCTAACGTTTATCCCCACACGTACATAAAAACCAGTACATGCACACACACTCACACACACGCCTACAGTGTGGGTTCTTATGCTATCTAAAAATGAATGTGTCTAAGGTGCCAGACAGAACAAGAAAAAGAAACTTATCTGTACTGAGTGAAAGTGTCAGAATGAGCAGACAGAAGGTGGATGATGAGTCACAGAGAGATGCCTCTGCTCAGCCTTGGTGGTCTCCTTGGAGAGCTGCTCCATATGACAGACAGGAACGGTAGATGTTTTAACCATCTGGTGAGAGCTGAGACGCCACCAAATGCCGGTGACTCATTCAAAACAAATGCCTTTCTGCTGGGATGGAAGCTCTGACTGTCTTCAAAAACAGCAACATCATCTGTGAAAAAAGGTTTCAGAGTTTTTAAAAAGAAACGATTGTAGCAACCTGTGAAGCTACTTATATATATATATATATATATATATATCTTCATCTGTTTCATCTATCAAAAATCAATCTGATATTTTCTTTTTAAAAGAAGGCCTTAGTCCTCGACGCGGACGTCGCGGGTTCGACTCCCGGTCCCGACGACCTTTACCGCATGTCTTCTCATCCTCCTTCCTGTCTGCCTACTGCCAAAAAAATACGAGCCACTAGCGCCGCAAAAACTCTGAGAAAAAAAAAAGCTTGAATTGCATGCTTTTCAGAAAGAAATGATAAATGTGTATTATCATAATAATAATTTACTAGAACTGAGGATCATATTGGTAAATACTGTTATGACCACAACAGTTTTGATATATGCATATTTTCTTCTTTCCTTTCTTTGTCATTTGTCCTTCCATCACCCTACAACCTTCAGCATTTTGGCAAATGTCATTGGTGTCCAGAGTGAATATCTGGTTCCTTGAGACTCCAACAGGCTCCAGATGACATGATGAAGATGTAAAATGCAAACCTAGAAAGTCCAAATCTCCACTTTTGTTCACATTTTGTGAAGAAGGAAGTCATGCTCAGTGTCTTCTTCAGAGGTTTCTGTGTTGTTTTCTTTAGTGGTTCTTGGTGAACCGTCACCACAGGGAAGGAGAGGAACAGGTTTTTCAAAGGGTTTGGATCATTCGACACACTGGAGGTGAAAATGGAACAAATGTTTCCTTCCCCAATTCAACTGAGTCTACTGGTCTGCCAGGTGAGAAAACACCTATGAAAGTGCTGGTACCAGTGAATACCAACCCACTGCTTCTGTTCAAATGTCATAAAAACAACATGGAAGTCAGCTGTAAAGCATTTATGACTCGACTGATGCTCAAACTGCTTGATGCATTAACCAACAAAGCATTCTACGTCCATGTGAGCTGTTTCCCTACAGATTCACTTTAAATCAAAGGGTTTGACACAACTGTTCCTTTTTGTGTGAGTCGAGAGCTGACTGGCTGAGAGCTGCAGCCTGAGTTCATCTGCAGTAGGACCAGCACTGGATGACTGATTGCTTCTTATCTCCCCTAGTGAATCATGGCCTTCATTTCGGTTACAGATCCCTTTCTTATGTCAGTGGAAGTGTCCGCCGACCCTCTGGGCTCTCCCTTTCCATGAATGGCTGCATTCTGTTTGACGGCGTGCTGAGGGCAGGCCTCTGTTTTCTTGATTGATTGGCTTTGGGTAGTTGAGCAGCTTCCAGGAGATCATTAGTGACTTGACCTGACAGCGCTGGTGACTGCCGCAACCCAGTGGCATTGGCATTCAGCGCAGACAGCTGCTCAGAGAGCGGGGCTTTACTCAAACAAACTGACCTCAGCTTGTAGTTGGAATAACTGGAAACTTGGGAGCGACTAGGAATGGTTTTCGATATTCTGAGACGGAGCTACTCAGAGAGGGTATGAAATCTGTGAGTTGTAGACCAAATGATGCATTTACACCAAACACGTGGTTTACATTCAAAGTCTATGTGGACGGGTCGAGGGCCCGTTGCGGTGAGTTAAGAGTGTGCAGTGTGGGCCGATTTGAACGCTCCAGACGGACCTGACAATCAAAACGCGTTTGGCGTGAACGCACCATAACAGTATATTTTAAAAATATTCTACAGCGAATAAATCCAGATTGCCTATATAATTTTGATCATAAGAGGGTTAACCTTTCAGCAGTCAGCAGCACCAAGTGGCCAAATAAGGTGCCATATAATGTGGATCAAGTGAATAATTATAATTAGTCGTAATTACAACATATTTAAATAAAAATGTGTGAAGCATTTTAATAGTTTCAGGCTAAGCAATGCGAAAGCATCACATTTGCTCCAGAAAACGATGAATCTCTTTCATCTATTGTGAGACTAACATGAACCGCAGACGTATTTTACTGCTGTAAAAACAGAGCAGAGCATCACTTTAGATGCAGTTACTCACAGCTGCAGCAACAGCATGCCGCTTCGCACAAATGAAAAACATGAAAAATGATGAATACAAAAGCAACAACGACTTGAGGAGTGATCCCGTGTTACATCTGTCCTGCTCCAATGATGATTTACTGAGACCAGCGGTGTTAAAGGGTTTTCATTTTTAAAAAATGTTTCAGTTAATGTCAAACAGTTCTGCAGATTTTTGAAGGTTTTCTGGATTTAATAAGCTCCTCCTCATTAATCTTTCCCCCAAAAAATCAAAATCTGTCATGACTGCATGTGTCAGATGTAAAGTCTGAATTTTTTTAAATTTTTTTATTTAGTTTTCATCAAACAAGTACATCATGAGAAAATGGGAAGTCTTATTCTAACACCATGAAGAATTTGTGTTTGGGCACCAAACTGGATCTGCTTTTATGAATCTCAAGATCTTTGTTTCTGCCTGAGATGTCAAACCAAAAATTCTGTGAATTAAACACAAAGGCGGCCTCCAGCCAGAAGCTAATGCTAAGTTTGGGAACCACATGCCTGTCAGGTTAGGTATAACATAAATTAGAAAATCTGAATGTGATTTAAACTCCTAGGCAAGTGCTTGTTTTATTTTTAAAGTAAGTCAGAAATCTTAAATTTAACTGCTGCACTTTTAAACCAGTAAATTACTGGGTAATTTCAGAATAAAGCTTTGTTCAAAGTGTATCTTAGGCTAATCTTTCAAAACCGGGTCACAGAGAACAGTGGAAGCTTTTTTCCCCGTCGTGAAGGTCAATCCAACCCGATCAAAACTCTGTTTACACTGGAAAGCCTTGACTATCTCCTGTGCATTTCCCTTTCGCTGACTTATCTGCATAAATATTTTCTCTAACACTCCAAAGTTGCTCTTCTGTTATCATTCGGACGGCAATTAATCCAGCACTGGTCTTTCAAAAAGTAAATGCTCAATACTCCTCAATAAGCCCAATCCAAAACACCAAGTAAAACAAACGACTCAACGCTGGATTGTCTCTGTACGTTGTTGGGCGGCGCGGAGCGGGCCGGCGATGCCCCGAGGAAGCAGGAAAACTGAAAGTGCCTTGAAGAACAAAAAGCTCTAGTGAATGTTTTCCTTGGATTGTCAGGAAAGACTTTAGCCAAATTGTTTCTGCAACCCTGACCCTTCCTGAACTCCCTGCATTATTCCTTTTCCTCGCAGCTTTTCCCAGCTGGCAACAGAAAATCCCCCCCCCCCCCCCCCCCCCCAACGATCATCACTCACTGGACATTTTTCCGTTTGTGCAGCTGAATGTTTAACGAGGCGATTCGGGGGGGGATTCAGGTTAAGTGCTGAACGTGTTAAAGCTGTCGGGACTCTCTCTTGAGCTGAGAACCGATGACCCGTCGTTTAACTGCTGCTGCACCCCGCTGCTGATTTACACTGCTGTAGTCCCTGGGATGCAGCAGCAGCAGCAGCAGCCGCCGCCGCCACGCTGCCGGTGGTTATTTCAGGAGCTGGAATCTGTGTTATGTTTTTCTCCCAGGAGTGGAATATTTAAATGTATCCAGTTTATACCCAAATTAAACACCTGCCGCTGTAAAAGAAGTGGACCCACTATGTATGAACATCACAGGGGCATGCACCAGTTGGATCAGGGTCGACCTTACTGTGGTGACTTCCAAAAGCATTCCTGACCTTTGAACTTTTAAATGTATTGTCACACTACTGCCACAAAGTTCAATGGGACTTCCTCCCAAGGTTACTGTCATTAACTAAAACTAACAAATTCACGACAACTGAAATTGAGAGAACCTTTTCGTTGACTGACATGAATAAAAGCGGTAATCAATGGCGAAAAACTAGAACTTACTGGAACTACATTGTGCGTTTATAAAACTAAAACATACTGAAATTTTAGATATATCTTCTTCTGACCTTTTTGAATTCTGCATGTAATGTGTAATGTCACAATTTGCATAGAAACATGAAGATCACACCCCTAAGGACTAATTTGTACAGTTTATCTGCAAAAAAAAAACAAAAAAACATTTGGGGTTTAGTTATTCTCTAAACATAAACACATATCACTCTTTTATAATTGTCTTTGTTTCAACATGATGCACTGCAGGTCTTAATCTGTCATAAAATCCCAATAAGACACAGGAAAACCTATGGTTGCATTGGAATCATGCACTGCAGCATTTTGTTGTGCAAGTCATGGGACAAATTACATCGTGACAAGATGCGGGGGTTTAACTTTTTGCCAGGGAAAAAAAAAAAACTATGCATGCTCACACTTCAGTGAACTGAAGTATTCCAATTTCCTCAGTCTTCTGCTAAGCTGGGGTAATGTCTGCAGTGTGTTGATGATGATAGATCGCATCTATTACATCAGTCTGGAGGGGACAAACTGTGCCGCACTCAGCCTGTTAGTTTTGGGTCACCAGCAAAGTAATACAGAGCAGCTTCCTTACTAACAGATTCTCCACTGAAACAGGCCCACACTCTGCTGCTGCACCAACAACCACGCTACTGGAATTACAAACAGGACCATTTTTATCCTGAATCAGACATATAGACATATATAAACATGATTCAAACTTACACAGCAAGCCTGTGATGGTGTGTTTTTGCAGCAGTGCAGTCTTTTACCAACCTGGTTTAGACTCATGCTACTTACATACAAGTGCTTAAATAGTCTGTTAAATATTCAGACACATATCAGTGTTTATTCCTTTAATTATCATCTATGTCATGAAAATGAAGAGGTTGAATAACTGTTAAACACATAAAATGAACCTGGATTTCCTCAAAAGGTAAACAAAAAATGTATTTATTAAATATTCTTTCACAGGTGTTTTACCTTAAGAAATAGATATTACATAAATGCTTACCTCAGATTCAAAGAAAGGGAAAGATAAACTCTTCTACAATTTATGGTTGAATGAAAACCAGTGAACCTTTAATGCTGCTGTTACTGTGAGATCCGGCTACATGTTTCTATGGCGATGTATTAGGGCCATTGTAGGTAGAAAACAAAAAGGAGGAGTAAATTTCAGCCAAAAACTCTTTGAAATTTTGAGGTTAAGCTCAGAAACTTTCTGGTTAAAAACAAGGACATTTCTGAGGTCCACAAATCAAAAATTTGTCAAACAAAACTTATAAATTTTGAAAATAACCTCAGTTATTTTCTAGACATAACACAGACATTTCTGTGTTTGAAAAGTTGAAAATTGACTAGAAATGTTCTAGGAAAACGTTTCAAACGGAAATTTCCTTTTATTTCTTGAAAATGTCTTGAGATTAATCTCAAATTTCTGAGTTTTATTGGCAGAAATGTGCTTCTCCTTTTTCCATCTGCAGTGGCTCTTTGCTGAGGAGAGAAATAATAAACCCTTCTCCATGCAGTGTGTGTTAGGGAACACAGTAGCTGTATGTGTGTTTAAATGACACACCATTACAACCTACTGAAAATCCCGAGGGTCAGTTAAAAGCTCATTCTCTCCCCCCTCCCCCACCCGTTTCCACTGCTGTGCTGAGCACCTGTCTCTAGGACATCACAGCACGGCACGCAAGCCCCTCATCTCAGGATTGTTAATTCGCCGTGACTATATACAGAACAGTTGTACTCGTTAGTGTAAACATTACATTTGGCCGGCGGTCATACCATCCTGCCATCCAACAGCTGAAGCTGAACAGAGGCTGAACTCAGGCTGATCTTAAAGGGCCGGTATCCTCAGGAAGATTCTGTCCTTCTGCCAGTAATGGAGAGTCAAACACACTTGAAGCTGCAGTATGTAACTGTCACCGTGTCGTGATGGTGTGGTATGAGGCAGATAATCTGACGGAGCCCCTCTGCCTTCACCCAGTGCTAACTACAGAAATACACCACTCAGTCAGAAACAACCAATCAGAGCCAGGAGGAGGGTCTTAGCGCTGTCAATCATCTCTCGTATACGTGGCGGTGTCACCTCCCGCTTTTTGCTCTGCTGTGCTACAGCTTCTCATCAGAGCCTGTCGTGAATGCTAAGCTAGTTAGCATAGCCAGTGATGATGGTGGAAAAACGCCAAATTGTCTCTCTGCCATTAGCACATTTAGCAGCAAGTACACGAGGATGTTTGGCAGCGCTAAGACCCGCCTCCTGACTTTGATTGGTTGATTTTGACCGGGAGCTGTGCACTTCTTCAGTCGGCCAGAGCAGCTCAGGGAGGAGAAGGAGAAGATGGATCTTTTTTCTGATTATCTGTCTCATACTGTCATGGTTGTAGTTTTGACAAACATGAAAAATAAACCTTGTTTTTAATAAAAGTTTTAGGATCTTGGGTTGTTTTGAGTTATTTAGTGGTTTAATTTATTGATTCTAGTTTCATTATTCTTTGTTCTTTAGTCTGTTTATTTGGTTAGATCAGCCTTGATTCTGTTTTGCTTTAGTTCTGTCCTTCTTAGAGTATCTAGTTGTTTTTTTGTTGTTGTTGTCTAGTTATTCCAGTACTCTAGTTTTATTATATCTTTTCCTTATGTCTAGTCATTCTTTAGTATTAGATTCATTTCCTAGTCCCTCGTGTACTCCCCCTCGCTAGCTGCACTGAAATGTTCATTTTTAAACATAGTGCTCAACTGGGACGTTTTGCTGAAGCAATAATAGCTGACTCTAAACCGCAGAAATTGAAGTGAAACGAAAAAGAACAAAAATAGAAACTAAAATTGAGCCCAACAGCGTTCTTCTAAACGAATCCGTCCACTTTTATTTCCCGTCACAAAGGGGTAACGCAATGCAACGCGTTCCCTCTGCTGACCTGCTGCTTTGACTGCGTGCATGAGGAAGATTTAATAGGTGTCGTGGAGGCGGAGGAGGCTGTCTGCGCGGTGGCGGTGCTCGTCCATCTCCTCCGGTGCCAGTCCAAACAAAGCGGCTGAGGCGCTGAGAGCCCTCTCCAGGAATAGCCCGCTCCTTTTGCCGCCGGAGGCCTTATAAAGCCAGGTACGGAGGCCGGATGGCAGCGCCGGAGCTGCTCCTGGGCGCAGACGTCTGCAGGGACAGAGCTGAGACAGACCAGGGCTCCTCCTGTCTGCGTGTTTCTGCCTCCATGCCCTTTTGTACTCTGACAGAGAAAAAAAAAACGGCTCTGTGAAATATCAGAGCTCATCAGTGGTATTTAACACATGGATTAAAAAAAAAAAAAGTAAAAGAAAAGCTGTGTCCAAGCTTCACTCCAGAGCTCAGCTACTGTACGGATCCGGAATATCGAAAACCCGAAACAATCGGACCGAGTCTTCACTCGAAACATCGTGGAGAAAGAGATCTTCATTTTCAGTGCTTCTGCAAATATAGCAACCATCTGTCTTATTTTTTTATTTTTTTTATTTTTTTTTCATCCAGGATGATTCCAGTCGCCTCTGAAGGAGATCAAATGAGATATTTTCTCTGGTCTGACTGAGGCATGTTCAGTTGGAAACCTTCAGGATCAGTCCAGGCCCACAGCGGTGAGCTTATCCAGAGACTCCCTGTTCCACTAAATGGCACTACTTATTCCAGACGAGGCCTTTTTTTTTCATGTATACAAGGAAGAGCAAAACACCTCCGTGAAGCAAACAGGAGGAAATATTAAAACGTGTTTCAGTTCAGAGCAAGTTTATGACAGAAAAACGCAAAGGGAGTCAAAGTTCGGCATTTTGATTTCAAGTCCAGCTAAGCCTGTGGCAACAAGAGATTAATCAATTAATAGCATTATAAATTAAAATGAGGTCAATAAAATTATTCACGTGTGTCATTAATTTAATTTCTTATTTAATGGAAACACTACATTGTGAAATCGTTTTGGGGGGGGAAGGGGCGTTTGACATTAGTAGAAAATTGACGAAGTTTTGCGAACATTTGTGATGGAAACACGGCTACTGGATGTCGTGCGCGACACGACGTCCAATCACATGGAGCTTGAGCTACTTTACAGAAACCAGCTGAGAAGCTTTACAGGAGGCGCACCCAAAACGCTACTTCCTCCAAAGGTTGGCTCTACATCATGGCGCTATTGGAGGAAATCCTCACCACACTTTTCATATTTGATTTGTAAACCATGTCATTTTCCCTTCCATTATACGGTTATGCTCTACTTTACATTTGTCTTTCACAAAAGAAAAATCTCAATAGAATTAAAAAAAAGGTTCGCAAATATAATCTGTTCATGTATTCATTACTGACTGCTATTTATCACTACTACTATTTGCTATATTTTTGTGTTGCAAGAAGCTATTGTAACTTTTTTGCAAGAGCGTCTTTTGCAAGAGAGTCTTTCCTGCTTTAAACCTGGCTGTCAATCCATGTAAAAAAAAAAACAACAACAACATGGAGGCGTAAACCAGGCCAGGTTCCTACAGCATCCTCAACATCCTCCATGTTTAGTTTCACCCTAAAACCGATCCTTAATCGGCCAAAAGCTCCACCTTCCTGTTCTCAGGGAAGTCGGTGGAAACATTTTGGGCGGGAAGCAGATTTATCTTTGTGAGAGTTTTCCTCTTTTCTTCCTGACCCGACAGGCGCTCCTCTGCTGCCGACGGAAAAGGAGTTTCAGCGCAAGGTCAGGGTAGCCTCCTTAGTGAGTTCATCAGGACAGGAGGAAACATTGTAGTCAAGGTGATCCCTAATGATGTGCGTGTGTTTGGGTGTGTGTGTTTGGGTGTGTGTGTGTGTGTGTGTGTGTGTGTGTGTGTGTGTGTGTGTGTGTGTGTGTGTGTGTGTGTGTGTGTGTGTGTGTGTGTGTGTGTGTGTGTGTGTGTGGAGGTGGGGGGAGGGAGTTTGAGACTGTGTGATTTCCTGTTCAACAGATGTCTCTGTCCCACTCCAGGACTTATTGTAAATGTTTCATTCGAACTCTGCTGAAGTAGGAAGAGGTGATTTACAGCAACACAACATCGCGGAAAAATAAAAATCCTTCTAGGGATCTCTGTACGCACTGAAAGTGTCTTGTTTTTTCTATGTTTCTGTGTTTGGTGCCAATAAGTACAAGATGTATTTGACCTGCATTTCACACCAAGGAAATATATTTTTACACCTCAAAGCCAAACATAAGTTCAGAATGAACCACACTTATTATAATAATATGAAGTGCATATGGCTGCTACACACAGAGGATCTAGTAGATATCGGCTTTTGGCATAAAAATATAGCTTTTAACTGTTATAGTACAATAAATTTGAACAGTTTTATAATTTAAGTGGATCTTGAATCTGAGTATGTGATTGGATTGAACTCAACTGGATTGGTTTGAATTTGTACTCGTTACAATTTGATATTAGTGGGACATATTTTACTGAGGGAACAATGGCAGCACTTCACCAAATACAGTCATTAACTAGATATTCACATATGCGATCATTTGAATATTAATGGAAATACATGAAAACATGGCATCTACAATTGTTTACATGTTTCAGTCATTTATAAAGTACAGAATTAAACAATGTTTAATTCAAATTTAAATGGTGTTAAGTGCTCTACAGTCCACATTTCTAAAGAAGTTCCATGAATGATCAGGAGTTCCTGGAACACTGGAAAGATGAATAGTTATATTGGCACTTATAACCTAAATAACAGATTAAAAGCAACAAATGTATTTGTTGTTGATCTCATGTCTATTTAGTCAATAATTTAGCGGCAAAAACAAGTTTTGTATCAAAAATATTGCTTATTATGTCGATATGTACTTATTAACATAATATGTTTTACTCAAATTTACTCAAATTTGAGTAAAACTACATATCTACAGATTATCCAGTTAACTTAAAAATAAAATATGTGTGGAGTCCTCCCACTAAAATTAAACCAAGCTGTACAGTCAGAATATTGAAGATGCTCATGGAGAACATTTAGGCTACATTTCAAACAAGCTAAGCATACCTGCCAACAATGTCTTTCAGAAAGAATACAATTAGCAAAGAGCTAGCATGCTAACATGATCATGTTAGCATGATCATGTTAGCATAACAATGTAGCATAACATTGGAATTTAAGTTCATTATAGCGCACATCTTAGTGACATTGAAGATGGAAAAGGTTAACATAGAAACAGTAAATTGATTGAGTTAGCTGACTTGCTGACTAGCATATTAGCTAACAGGATTTTAGCTCAAGCACATATGCTTAATAAGCATATGCTATAGTTAATTTAAGCTAACTATACCAGACAACGTGCTAGCATTGTAGATAGAAATAGTTAACATTAGATAGATCGATTGTGTTAGCTTACATGCTGACTTTTTCACATTAGCTAACAATAGAATCTTAGCTGAAGCACAGCTTCACAGTTAACAGGCTTAACCCAATAAGTAGAATCAATATTTCGGTATGAATAAACGGGCAGTATGAATTGAAATAGTGTGCACTGCGCATCTCCTTGATGTTGTTTATATTTGGGTCTTTGCCGAAGCCTCGGCAGAAGTTCTTTATGCAGCATTAAGAACTTGCTCATTTGCTTCCTCGTTTATCGCTTAATTAATTTCCAGCTTTCGAGTCACAAGTCGCGACAATCAACATTAATCACCGCTGCAGACGAGGACCTGCTAATGAGATCAGATTAGGGGAAGGGAATTACACCGGCTGCTGCCACCAGTGATTGGAAATCACAAAGTATCCCTCTGTGCAATTAAAAGGTCGTTTAAACAGCATCCACACGCCCAGGTTCTGTCTGTGACGATGCGGTACTCTCTGCTGGACACATTATGGGCTAAAAGTGCAACATCCTCCAAAATGTCTTCCATGTACACTACCCTGGTGAAGTATTCTAAACCCTTAGGTTAGAGGGGAATACTACAACTGCAAATTGTGACATATTTTACTGGGTTTCTATATGCCAAAAAAACACAATCTAAGGCATAATTGGGAAACTAAAGGAAAGGGATACATGAGTTTTGTCAAAGATAAACCACATCAAAAAAAAAATTCTAGAAAACTTTTAAGATTAATCTAAAAAATTCTGAGTTTTTTCTAGTATTTTTTTTTTTTTTTTTACTTTTGGAGTTCGTAAATTTGTGATTTTATTTTTTTCAGATAATTTGCAAGATTAATCTAAAAAAAACTCTGAGATTTTTCCTAGTATATATTTTCCTAAGTTTTGGAGATCAAAAAATGTTGAAAACTTTTCTGAGATTAGTCTCAATTTTCTTTTTTCAGTTTTTTTTTTTCTAAAATGTACTGTCTCCTTTTTCTTTCCATCTACAATGGCTCTAATGCTCCATCATAATTTCCTCTTGAAAAAACACTTGAACAAAATGTAACCTTGCATTTTTACTTCAAGTCATCATCGTCTGTTTAAGAGGAACCACTGCGACTGCTATCCAGCCGCGATGTTGTGAGGAGACATTAGCTGGTGAGAACAGAATCAGCAGAAAGACGATCAAGACTAATGTGTGCAGCCAGGGGACAACAATTGAGTTTCTGTCTGTTTTATGTCATAATGAAGCCTCGCACATTAGCACAGACCGAGCTACAAGACTTTGCAGAGCTTGGATAATTACTACTGCAGTGACTTTACATTAAAAAAAAAAACAGAAGAAAATCATGCATGTTTCAAATGTGTCCCTGTTGCCACACGTGATTTAACAGGTTCCCACGTACCTGCACTTATGCAGCATGTGGACCCTAAAGACTTGTAGCAGAGCACAGGATTGGACTACAGAGACCCTAAAGAGTTTTAGCATTTTAGCTGACTATTTCTGTTTCCATTAAAACATTCTCAGAAATACACAAGTTGATATCGGTAAGAGACACAGCACAGAATAAGAAGAGGATTCAAATGGTCTGCATTTCAGAGACAGAGTCATCCATAACAAGCTGCCAATAACCAGACAACCAGAGACAGAGCATGGCTAGTTTTGGCAAGGCAAATACTAAGGAAATACCAAGAAAAGCAGGGAGACTTGGGGTGCTGTGGTGGCGCATGGTTTAAGCATAACCCACATAAGGAGACCCTAGTCCTCGACGTGGCTGTCGCAGGTTTGATTCCCAGCCTGGTGGCTTTTGCCACATGTCTTCCCTCTCTCTCTTTGCCTACTTTTCTCTTCTAGCACTTTCACATAAAGGCCACTAGAGCCAAAACAAAAAAAGAGAAAAACCCTAAACCGATGTTCACTTCAAACAATTATAGCAGGTGTAGATACAAAATGACACTTTCACTTATTAAAGAAAAATACTTATCCCAATAAACATTGCACTGGCAAAGTCTAAAGTCTAAAGCTGGTTGTGCCACACATGGAGTGTTTGTGATGACTGCCAGTGACTCTTATGTCATCTGAGAGGAATATTAGAAAAATGTTTCTTTGAACGTTTGTTCTGATCCATCCATATTGGAGGGTTTGTGAGAGAAACACTCTTGTGAAAATGAAATGTACTTTGACTAGGTCATTCAAAACATCCATCCATCCATCCATCCATCCATCCATCCATCCATTTTCTTCTGCTTATCTGGAGTCGGATTGCGCGGTAGCAACTTCAGAAGGGAGGCTCAGACTTCCCTCTCCCCAGCCACTTGTTTCAGCTCCTTCGTGGGAATCCCAAGGCGTTCCCAGGCCAGCCGAGAGACATAGTCCCTCCACCGTGTCCTGGAAAACCTTTTATTTTTAAAGGGGCAGTGTTATGTGTTTTCCAGGACGTAGTACAATGTTTCCTTCCTTTTCCTTGTTATAAAAATGCTACATGTTTTAAATACTGTATGGCTTAAAAGAACTTCATAATGTAACGAGTCAAAATTGGGCCTCTGTCTCTTTAAGTGCTCTTTCCAACAATCCACCATCAGGAAGTCATCACAACATGACTCCGCTAATGTTTCATTGAGTAGTAGCTCCTATAATGAGCTCAGCAGATGCACAGTTCTACCAGGTGTTTGCTAATCGCTGCTGGCTAGTCTGAAGGAGCTGAGTGGGGGGGTCGTGGAGGAGGGCTGCTCTGTGTGCCAGAAGCTTGAAAACTGCAGCTCAGAGGAGGAGCTCCATCCTCGAAGGCGGAGCTAAGTCCACTCAGGCGTTTTGCACAGCTGAATGGTTGCCATGGAGATTAATGGATTTCTCAAACATGCATGAGAGAATCAAAGCAACACGCTGGGTTTGTTTTTGATGAATAACATTATAACATGATGTAAAACTCAAAAGAAGTCCATTTTACATAATGCTGCCCCTTTAACATACATTTATGACATAACATAAATGATCTTCCACATAAAGATATTTGATATGAAATAAACTTACAGTCAAACAGAACTTATACTTCATGCTCCGATCAGTTTTTCTGATCCAGACCTGCTGATTCCAGCTTTTTCTTGAGAACTTTAAAACATAAAAGAAATACAAAAGGAAGAAATTATTACTTAATCAATTAATTACAATCCATGTATGTTGATGCATGAGATGAATAATAAACCTGTAGGAGATTTTTCAGTCTGAGATAATTGCAACTTCTGGCCCATGTGTAGCATTTTGTAACCATAATACGGAGAAATTCTTTGCCACACGCCATATATTCTGACGCCCTAAGAGCGCAGGAATCATTATCTGTATGTTAACTTTCACTTCTGAGATTCAGGGCGACATTTTAAGGTTCTGCATTTTAAGGTTCTTCTCACTGGAGTAGGCTACATCTGTTGGGCCGAAACCCGCAGGCTGCGCCAAAGCAGATCTTCGCCAGTTACTTTCACAAACACGACGCATTGGGACGGCGGAAGACGCTGCAGAGCAGAGCGGGGTTTCCTTTCACCGCTGCTCAGTGGACCGTTCCTTATGAAATGTTCATCCAAATCTCTACAGACAGGCAACTGTTGTCAATGGGGCTCATCGGGCTCTCCCACCGCCCCGCCCCGCCCCCGGCCTCCTCCAAAAAGAAAAGACCTCGTCCTCGTCTTCCCTCCTCCGAGAATCCAGAGGGGATTAAGACGAAGGTCCCAAAATGAGACGGCCAGAGAACGGCGTGGTGAAGAGTCTATTTCACACATGAGTGTGCCTCCCTCTCATGCTGCTGCCCATTCTTTGGGGCAGCAGAAGGAGAAAGAGTGTGAGGGGATTCCGGTTGATCTCTTTAAGCCGTTGGGGCTTACTTAACTCGTCCAGGAGCCGGTGCTTCACTGAAGGTATCTCTAAGGCCCCACTTTGCATGAGAAAACCGGGATTAATCCAAATATTTATCCGTGCCGAGAGAGACGTTTTCCCAGTCCTGCAGCCCCCCCGAAAGAAAACCTGGAGTTAGTTTTCTTTTTTCCTTCCCTTTGAAGCCCCAAAATTAAAACGTGGCCTCTTGAAGTCTACGGTAGCTTGTGTAGGAAGGCCTGTGTTTAGTGTAAATATTTCATTTAAACGTCATCATTTCAAATGAGAAACTTTGGCGACACGGCGCCGGAATCAGAAGAGATCATCTTTCTTAGAGTTTCTTTGATGATGCAGATATTAAAAAGTTTCAGAGGAAATCCACCGTTTGACTGAGAAACAAGCCGAGGCATGGGGTCACTTAGCTGATGCATCGCGCTGTAAAAGGAATATTTTACGTTTTCTATTATAAAGTAACTATGTTATGGTTTAATAGTTTTTTTCATAAAACTATAGTTACAGCTTGGGACAAATTTTGTGTGTATTGTTACTGGGACTGGAAATAACGACCAACAAGAGGCTGAGAAGTTTCCATTTCGTCATCTTCTTAAAATGCTGTAATAGCCTTAGTCATTAGCTGCCAAAAGTGATATTTTTTTCCGTAAATGTCTTTTGGCAATACATGGAAGATCAATTTTTTGTCAGTATTGATGATTGCAGAATAGTTTTTGCTTTAAATATCTGGAATACAGATATTTATTAAACTGGTGGTGTAATTGTACAGTTTTCTTCACAGTTTTCATTTCATGTTGTTGTTTTTCTTTTTAAAGCAGTTTTGAGACACAGTGGCGAAACCTGAAACTGCTACAGCACAAGTTACTCATCAGATTGTTGCTAGGTAACCAAAAGAAGGAGTGAGATAGTTGATGCAGTGAGCGGTTGAACAGCTAAAGTCTTTCCTCGGGATTTGTGAATAGACGTCTTGTAATATTCTAATCTATCAGATGTATTATCTGTTGATGCTGATCAAGTGTCTATCGCAATATTTATTGTTATTCGATATAATTATCCATAATAATAATAATAATTACTGCACCTCTCCAGGCCTTTTGCTTCTTAAAGTAACAGTATGTCATCAGAAAACGTTTGAGGAGAAGCGTTGAACTCTTCAGAGTTACCAGTTGTCATATTACTGATACCAACTTCACAGAACCCCAGGCGGGGACACATCACCTCCCTCAGAGCAAGAGAGATGAGGATCAGCTCACGCTCCCGTCCTTATCGCTTTGGTGATTGCACATCTCCTGGGGCGCAGGCTGGACTCGGCCCTCCCTCTGGCCAAGCCTGGCTATTCTCCTGCCTCAATAGCTCTGCTTGACACCTCCACTGCTGGTGGAGGAGCTGCCGCAGAGTCCCTCACAGTCTCTGGGACTCTGGCTCCACCCGGACCGAGTCGGCCAAAGCGAGGCGACCCGCTGCGGCCGAGCATTGTGCTCACTAAACAGCTCTTAGCCGAAGACAATCAAACTAGCAAGAAAGAGAAGTGTACCCCTGGATGGATCTGTAGCCGCGCTATCTGTCTTGACAACACAATTTACTGCCGGGCTGAAGATAGTGCTGGCTGGAGCCAAGGTGAAAGTTTGCACGCACGCATACACACACACACACACACACACACACAGAAAGAGAGAGAGAGAGACAGAGAGAGAATGGTTCCCAGGAACAAGCCGTCACACAGGGAGGCAGAGAAATTGTTAGAGGGGAGGCTGTGGAAGAAAGGAAGGGAGGCGAGGAGATAGTGAAACGGAAAATAAGGAAGATAACGGAAGACAAGAAAACCAAGAGGAGACAGGGAGTGAGCAGCCGCAGAAAAACCAAGAGGCTGAGAGGGAGAGAATGAGAGAAACAAACAAACTGAGAGGAGGAAGAAAGTGTTACTTAAACCTCAAAGATAAAAAAAAACCCAACTAATTCTTCACTTGAGTCGTGTGTAACAGGAAGAAATTCCAATGTAAGGAGGGTACTGACTAGAAACAGCTAAATCTGAGTGGAGTTGATGCTATTGGGTGCTATGGTAACCTGTGGGGATTAATCAGAGGGAATAGGAAAGAGATTTTGACTTAAAAAGCTGCTGCAACAAAACGCACAGACAGAAAAGAGAGACATGAGTTCTACTTGGTTAGCACTGATTCAGGATTTTTAGAGTAGAAGTCATTTAAAATTTAAATATATTAGATAGATTATAAACAAATTTAAACAAGTTTAATTCTAGCATATATGTGTGATGGTGGATTGTTGTGAGCTTTACATCATCTTATGATGTTATTCCATCATCAGGAACACACCTGGAGTGTTGCTTTGATTCTTTCATGCATGTTGGAGAAATCTTTTAATCTCCATGGTAACCATTCAGCTGTTCAAAACACCTGGGTGGACTTAGCCCCGCCTTCGAGACACAGCTCCTCCTCAGAGCTGCAGTTGCCAAACTTCTGCCTCACAGAGCAGCTCTTGCCCACTCGGCTCCTTCAGACTAGCCAGCAGCAATTAGCAAACACCTGGCGGTACGACTAAGCTTGTTGTGCAACGTCTGAGTGAAACGCCGTTAAAAACGTTGATAAACGGTTAATAGAGGAGCCATGTCAAAACGAGAAGGTTTCTTGCCTTCCTCTGACAGATTACGACTTGCTAAAAGACACAAAGGTCATCGCCATGACTCTCATTCTGTTTCCTCTAGATTTTGATCAAAATCCAGAGGAGTGTTGTTGTTTTACTGTTACGACCTTTTTTTATTTAAAAGGGAAGATATTTTGATTTCAATGATGTAAATCTCGTCATAGGTTTTTGAAACAAGAAAATCATTTTGAGAGTTTTCTTTTTCTTTAAGCAAGGTACAGCTCCTGAATTAATTTGGCAGTTAGACACGTCTGTATTTGCATATCATTGGGCAAAATTATGACTCATTTTCTCGTTACCTTAACATGGAATCCTCCAGTCAACAAAATATATTCACACTCTCTTTCTTAAAGTCAGATGTAATTTCTTTCGAAATCCAAAGTGTAGAAAAAAAAACATATATTGTTTTAAACTTGTGTATAGAAGTATAATAATATTATGAGACAAAATGTTTTCCGACTTAAGCTTAAATCTTGAGTTTATTCCTAAACCAACAGCTAAGGGTGATGTTGGTGTTTTTGCTTGAGGCAAAGTTCTTTTTGCTGGAATGAGGGTTTTAAAGGTCACTGACCTCTGACTTCAACATTTATCAGTTAAGTGGATCACAAAACATCTCCATAACTGACAGTTCATTACCACCCCAGACTTTGCCATACATCCATTTCCATCGTTGCAGCGATCCAGTCACGTTCAAGCATGCTGTGTATGTTTTGGGGAGAGCAGCAAAGCTAAATGAAGAAGCAGTGAAACATCTGTCAAGATAAATATGATGATAAGAAAACAATTTTCATGCTTTTATAGTCAAAGCATGGTGGTTTGAGGATTTTAAATCAAAACGTATCAATGATTTCTGAGTTAAATGAACATAAAATATGAAGAAATCTAATAAATTAACAGGGAAAACATTTCCATAATTTGACTGTTCATGCAATTTATTTATAAAAAAAAATGTAGAAGGGCTTAGTTAGAATTTTCTGAAAAAGTATAACGTAGAACAAAAGCTATCAAATCAATACAGATTTGACTTTAGCTCTATTTCGTCTTCCTCAAAGCGAGTTTGCTTCAGATTAAACCTGCCTCCGCCAGTAGAGGGCGCCTGAATCTCACCTCCTCAGGGGAAAGCGTGCTTCCTTCCCCTGCAGTATAGATACCACCACACCCAAACCCACACATAAAGACTGCAGGGAGTGTTGCAGTTATGCAACTAGAGTTTTGGGCGATAGATGAGGAGGAAACCACACGTCTGGGATGTTTCTTGTCCAAGAGACGGAGACAGAATAAAAACGCTGCGTCTAAATTTCATCATCTCTGTACAACAACAGCAGGCGGTGTGATCTCATTTTTTTGATTCTGTTCCCAGTCTTTTCTCATGCATGGCAGATAAAAATCGACTAAGCGACAAAAAATAAATAGAGAAATTGTAGGGTTTTGCTTTCTTGAAAAATATTTGATCTGTCAGTACCTCGAAAACATTTTGATACCGTTTATACTTTTCCATAAAATCATAACTTTTGTGGTAATTTTGAAAGATTTTACATGACAGAAAGAATAATATACATGTTATGTGTTCAAGGAGTTGTGGGCGTTATGGAATGAAAGTTTTATTATGATATTTTGTGGTTCCGTTGTTGCAGTTTGTCAAGGTATTTCGTAGACAGTTGGCATTCTGTTCTAGAGCCGAGCAAAATGTATCAAAGGAAAACTTTCTAAAACACCCAACGTTCAGAAGTTTGATGATAGATCAAACTTAAATAAAAAGTATCAGTATCGGTATCAGTATCGGTGGCTTGTCGTGTGTTTACTTGATATCGAAACGATACCAAATGCATGGTAACATGAGAAGAATCTGTGAAGAAGTTGAAGGGATAAAAATACTTTGTTGGCAAAGCGTAAGTCAAAATGTGTGGACATTTTTAAACGATAAACAATGAGTCATTTTTTGTAGCAGCGGGAATTATGAGCCGGGGTAGAAAAGATGGGGATGGGGGGGGAACAAACAAACGAGATTAAGCAAAACCATAAAGGCACTCAGAAAGGGCGAGTTGTTTATAATTTGGGGACTTCACAAAGAAGACATTAACATGTTAATAGTGGCATAATAAAATAACCATCGACGCTGCCTGGGGCTCGGCACGGCTGCCTGTCAGCTCCCTTTTGGTGGGAACGTCTTCATTCTGAGGGGAGCTGAAAGCTGTTACACAGCAGGCCCATTCATTCCTGCCTCAATGGGACAAGCACAACAATAGTGTGATCAATGTACGCAGGGCCCAACAAAGAACAGATAAGAAGTTCCTCAAGGATCAACAAGCCTTGTTTACCATCGCCCCAGGAGGCTCTTTTTTGAAAAACTCAGTCAGAATGGGGCAAACGCAGAGATCTCATCAGCATTCAGCTAACCCGGGAATTAAAAGATCTGATCTGCAGGCGAGCGGTGACCCAGCATCAACATCTGTCAGCCGGGAGACCCGAAGCCGTCTCCTTACTACTACCATGGCATCTTTAATTACCTTTCATACTTTCACCTGAGTAATTGCTGCTTAGATTCGGCTGCAGTGCCGGTTTTTTTTTATCTAACTTTCAAACAATGTGCATCAGATTTCTCAGAAAAGCTTGGGGGAGGATATGACAGAAGCTGCGTTTCCATTACAAAGCTTTGTCGATATTACGCTAAATTTAAAAAAAAAGCAAGTTCGCAACTTTGGCCTTTCCGTTAAACAAAAAAACATATTCACATGTGAATAAGTTTGTTCACACGGTAAGTCATAAAAAAACCAACAACAACAACAAAAGGCAAAAAAATGACCATCATTTTAGGAAGATGACAAAATGATAGAATTTGGGGGAACATCTTGATTTGTTCATGGTCTTCTGTTTTGAAAGAAATACAAAATGTCCTTCACTTCACCTGTCCATGTTAGTAACCTAGAAGCTGTTTCAGTACTTCGCAATAAAATCCAACTTTGAATCGCATGTAAGTTTTATTTTAAGCTTTATATGCAAAACTTCACAAACTCATATCGCATTGTTCTAATTTAGTTTTTCCCATTGCTTAATTCTGTGGTGAATTTGTCCTCATGGTTTTTTTCCTGCTTGACGCACTTTCCTCTGGAAGCCAACAGAGATCTGCGTGTTACACCGGGTTCTTTTGGATCTCGGCACATTCATGTTTTATTCAGGTGCTTTTCTCTCAGTCTTATTTAATATATACGATCCCCAGTGTTGAGACTGATTACGTAAAGTCAGAGCAAACAATAAAGTAATATATTAAGTTTTGCTTGCAAAATTGGTTTCTAATTGAATAATTTCATGTTACAATAATTAACATTTAGCTTATTTCGTTTTATTTATTACTATTTATTTCATTCGTTTACAGCTTGAAGTGATCATGCCACAAGTTGATATGAACAAAAGTTTTGGATGAGAAGCAAAAATCGTGTATAGAAACACTTCTTTCAAAAAATCAATTCACTTTAACAAAAGCAACTAAGCATCACATAACCTTCCGCTCAGATAACCCGTTTAAACAACAAGCAGGCAATGTATGAAAAAGGATTTGTTAGCTTTGTGATGAAAAAGCTCTTTCTACAAAATTGAAATTTCATCCTAAAAACTTTGGACTCTGAAAGCAAGTACAAATCACACTAAATAAATTAATCCACTTTATATAACCCAGGTTATTTGCGGCAACCCCGATACTTCTGATAATTTTCTTCTTTTTTCACCTTTCATCCAATATTTCTGTCTATGCTTCATCCTACCCACCATTCTTGGACCAAGTATAAAATCCTGCGAGATTTAACGGGAATTGAGATTTTCTCCCGTGGTCTGGGAGAGCAAGTGATGGACACGGACGTTCAGGGCTAGCTGCTGCAGGTGGGCTTTAAATCGATTGATATCACTTCTTTTTCTCTGTTTCAATTATTATGACATGGTTATTGCACATTCAAGATGCCACTAATCTTCTAAGCAACGTATTTGCGCAGGCTTGGAAATGGGAAGTCTGTCATTGATTGGAGCGTGCTAATGTTAACTTTAGCATGCTATGTTAAGGCTAATGCTAAGTTTGGTTGTTGACCTATCACCATCAAGCTCATTTGTTCCAACAGTAATTGGTGAATGATATATTTATATGTTGCCTGGTGGTGCAATATTAACATTTAATTCTATAACATTAATAAAAAGGAAGAATACTCTATTTGAGTTATTGTCATTATATTGGGTTATGATAACCGGTTAAGTGAACCATGGACATGCATGTTTTTATCTAATAATTCAGTTTATTTAGAATAATTAAGTGTTAATGTGGTGGTCTGTAGGGTTGGACAGTAAATCAATAATATACATCATAATAGACATGTACCAATAGACAACACATCTGATATATGTAATACATAGAATATTCACTGAGCTTTGATGCAGAACCACACAGCATTCTGGGAGATGTAGGCAGAGAGAAGGCTTTAGTTGCTCCACCTCTCAGGGCAAGCTAAGAAATATTTTTGGAATCAACTAAATCGCTCACTCTTTGGTTGCTTAGCAACAACCTGTTGCGCAGCAGCAGCAGCTTCAGATTTCGCCACTGTGCCTCACAGCAGCTTAAAAATAAAAAAAAACAACGATGTGTAGTGAAAACTGTGGCTAAAGCAGGAATTTCACATGTTCAAAAAAAAACAACAAATCAATTATCAACATTGACCGATTGCGGAACGCAAACACTGTGAAATGTTTTGTAGCCGTATCGTCCAGCCCCGGCGCCTCATTACATACAATCTTCTAAGAAGGTCTAAGAAACATGAAACCTTATACCTATCTGTCTTGATTAAACAACATCACTGTGTCTCAAGAAAACCCCCCAAAATACCTGACCGGGTCCTCCTCCGACACGATGCTGTGGCCTTCGATAACAAAGCCTTGTTGTTTTATCAGTTCCCGCCGCGCGCCGCTGCAGACCCCCGACATGTCGGCAGACATGTAGGAAAACACTAGGAGAGCCTCGCCTGAGCGCTTTATCAGAACGCCGTGTCACAACAGTTCAGACCCGATCCGCAGAACAGGTTCCATCAATCAGGCTGTCATGTGGTATCGCAGAGCACACGCGTTACACAACACACCAGACCCAAGACGAGCCAGCTGCCTGTCGCCTACATGTGTTGAGATTAATGCATTTTCTTCCTCTACAATTTGTTGAATAAATGCACACTTAAGAAAACATGTCACATTTTACATTGTGAGAACAATCTGTGTGTAAGCTGCTCAAAGGAGGTGGTTTTTTTCCCCCTCTGTAATATGATGTTTTAGCTGAATTATCCGTCTCCTGGTGTCAAACAGCTTGTGTAATTGCGAGTTCAGTGCATCATCACTGCCTGAAAGGGCGGCCATAAAAGAAGTAGCTAGGTTTTAACAACCGGGGAAGACGCAGGCGGCTGAAAGCAGCGTGGAGCTGATCCAAGATGTCCGTTCAGTGTAATGTGATGGCTCAGAAGTTTGGTGCAGGCCAAGTCGAATCCAGTTTTCTAGTTTTGTGTGAACATGGTTTCAGTGCCTTGAACAGCAGGAAACTTTAAAAAAAAAAAGAGAGATATTCAAAAACCTTCACATGTAAAAAGCAAAAGTATTTTTCCCCATTTTTTTGCAGTACAACCACAAATTTTTATGTATTGTTAAAATTCTTCATTGTACATCATTTTGAAGTGGATGGAAAATGATGCATAGTTTTGAATACCTGTTCAGCGTTCTGCTGTAGAACCACCTGTCACTATAATGTTTTGTCTCTACCAGCTTTGAGCATAAAAAGACAATTCTGTCTATTCACCAAAGTTTTGGCCATATCGAAATTGGTTTATTTAGCAAAACTGCAATGGAAACACTTTTTTTTGCATCACACGAGTCACATGATCAACAACCGGATGTTATTACTGTCTAAAGCGACAAAGAAAACAGGAAGTAGTTGGTGCGACATGTTCTTTAGTGATTTATCGCGTGAAAAAGCATATTCACGTGTGCTTTTAATCGTGTTTCTTATTTAATGGAAACAACACAATTGCCAAATTGTGTCTTTTTGACATTGGCGCAATATCGACAAAATTTTGCTCACATTTGTAAAGGAAACTCAGCTAGTGAGGTGATGTAGATGAATCCCTCGACATGAGAAAATCTCATTTAAATAGCATCTGCCTTTAACTGAGCTGATGCTTTACATCATATCAAAGAACTCGAGGCGCTCTGTTGCTGATTTTCAATCCAGAGATGCTTTTCTTTCAGCGAGTTAAATGAGTCTTCATGCACAGACTTATGTCAAATCCAATAAAAGGGACTCTTCTTTTCAAAAGAGCTGAGGCCCTTTATGTTGCGATCCAGCAGTTGAGTGAATCTGAGTGTGCTGTGATCCTGTGTGTGTGTGTTTGTGTGTGTGTTGGAATTGGGGTGGGGGGTGCCCGCGGCTTTAGGGGTCAGGCGTGAAAGGGGGCTGCTGTCTCATCGTGTTTGTAACTGTTGGACAACTAAATCCCGCCTCAGATTGAGAGGTTGCAGATGCAGCAGATTAAAGAACGCCCCCTGGTCGCCCCTGGATTAACCCTCCAGATACGTATCAGAGGTTATCCTCGGAGCGTTGAGAGCAGGGATCATGACGGGAGAGTTACCCCACACTGAGAGAGGCGAACAGTACTCCAATCACCAATCAATTTCCAGTAAGCCAACCCCTCTGACACCACATTGATCACTGTATGCTGAGAGCGTTGTGATTGGTCTGGTTGCTCTGAACCCTGTGGATCGTCACGGCCACCGAGGGGAGCAAAAGGTCACATATTGCCTACTGGGTTACATATTATACAAACACATCATCAGCTGCCTAAACTAATGACCTCTGTTATTTTGTGCCAAAAGATGAGTGAGGCGAAAAATGTAAAAAATGACTTGGCAAATAAAAAATAAAAAGTTATTATTTTAGGAAAGTGACAAGATGCAATTTGGGATCGATGCTTCCAAGTGTAGAAACAAATAGCTGCAGTAGCTGCGAATGCTAAAAGGCTAAAAAAGCATCTCGAAGCTAAACATGTAGCCGCAAACAGGTGTTTTTGAATTGATAATTTTCTTATTTTGTTGATTTATGGTTTTCAATAACAATTAATTTCGATTAACTAATGACAGGCCCTGAAATTAACTGCTTTGAAGTTTTGAATTGAGTCCCACCTCTAAACTAAATACTTGGTAAAGATTTGAGGCTATAAGGGAGAAGTTCAGTCTTGACATTTATCTGAATAATGTAACCAATGCTGCAATGCAGTGGTTCAGATCAAAGTGTGTTCGTGTATTAGAATGACCCAGTCAAAGTCCAGACCTAAACCCCGTTAAAATCTGAAGCAAATCCTAAGGACAGTCTTGTTCTATCCAAGCTGACTGATATTGAACCATTTTTGCGATCTGGAATGGGGAATTTGTTTCGTCTCAAGACTTTTAAAGTCTGCAATCTCATGAACGCTGAATACAAAAGCACTCTCAGATTTTTATTTCCATATAAGTATCTGAAAACCATGACTCATTTTCCTTTCCAATTCACAATGATCTGCTGCTATGTTTTGGGCCGTCCAATAAAACCCACATTTAGACGCTAAAGGTTTGTGGTTATAACTTGACTAAATGTGAAAAATGTGTCAAGTATTTTGAATACGCTATCAAAGCACTGCAAATTCGCATCAGGTGAAAGCAAGAAAAGGTTAAGGATGAGATTTCTTGCTCATATTTCCTGCTTTTGCGTTTGCATTTTTTCCCCGCTGCAGACTGTAGTGTCAGAGTGTATTTGCATCAAGTTAGCTGAAACCTTTGATGCCTTGTGAGTCACTTCTTCTGCCTCCATAAATAAACCAACTAACAGAATATTAGTCAACTGCTCACACTGCAAAAAAATAAAATACTGTCAGCGTCTGTGCAACTAAATCGGATCTTGTAGAGTAAAATAAAGAAAATGTTCTTGACTAAAAGGCAATTAATATTGTGTTTCTGAATTATTTAGCATTATAAATGGGTTTTTCATAATTGAAAATAAAAATCCAGTTTTGTTTACAGTGCCTTTAAGGAGCAGCATTATGTATTTTCCAGGCACACAGTGCCATTATGTAACTATGCTAACCTTAGTTATAAAAATGCTGTATACATCAAATATGATCTGAAAGAAATTTAACTTCCTAATTTAACGCCCTAAAATTGGGCCTCTGTCTCTTTAAAAACTCTTGCTCTTTCCGAAACTCTGCCTTCAGGAAGTCCGGGGAGGAGCTTCGTCCTGAAAGGCGGTGCTAGGTCCATCCAGACGTTTTGCCTGGTCCCATGAATGGTTGCCATGGGAGATCAAAGGTTTTCTCAAACATGCATGAAAGAATTAAAGCAACACTCCAGGTATGTTTTTGATAAGGGAAAAACTGTGTGATGAACTGTGTAAACACAAAATTCAATAAAAAACAAAAAAAACCAATTTGAACCAATCTCTGCTCTATAAGAAAAAGCAGTTGCTTATTGATGAACCCTTGGAGTAATTTTGGTAGGTTAGTAGCATTCCATGTTTTCTCAGTTTGTGTATGATGCCTCTAATTGTGGTTATCTGGAGCAGAGGTCGCGTTAACAGAATATTTTTCGTATTTGACCAGTTATTTTTTTAAACGACGGGAAGATTTCTGCCCATGTGCACCCCTGACTGGTGCACAAGGGCAGACATTATAGACTTTACGCAAAGAGTTCATCGTAGAGGCAACTAAAATCAATTAATAAAAAAATCCTTTTTGAATATCATCTCATGGACCCTGAACTAAATGCGTCTTTCTGACCGGGAGCTGACCGCGTGTTGCAGAGTTATGGACCGGATGCTTTGGAGCGTCTGGTTCAGAAGCGTATTCCAAACCTTTGGTTGAAATGGCGCGTTTAATTCAAGTCTCCATTACATACAGAGAAAACTAAAGAGAATGCAGCGTTGAGCTAATCCATTTACAGTCTAAACAAAGGAGCCGGCAGTTTATCTTGAGGAAATAAATGACGGTGCAGAAGTTAATTAGACTGTAACGTACGCAGTGCGCTGCACAACCAATGCGGACGTGGCTCCGCCGCTGCGAAGAATTAAACTTAACTCACCCTGCGGTTTTAACAAATGGACCACAAGACATTACCCTCCCCAGAGGGAGAGCGGCGCTCAGGAGAAGAGCAGCAGATGTAACATCTGTCCGTTTCGGGGAAGTGAAACCACGCAAAAAACTCCTCGTAAAAGCGCACGACCGGACCGCGCACAGGGTAAAATTATGTTCAACTGATCGGTTTGGATCAGACGGATCCAACTGACCGATGAACCAGGGCAGATTTCTCTGCAGATTTGTGAGGCTGTGCGTTCAGACCGCAGCAGGTGAAGTGCTGATAATTTAAGTGGAGTCATTTAATTTAATTTATTATAAGTTATTTAATAAAAAAAACCACAATCAGTGGTTTTTATCACGGAGAAAAAGTTAGATGATTTAATCTGCTTTATCTATGATGGGATCTGGATTCACGTTTCAACCAGGTGAATATTAACTAAACCGCATAAAAATGCGGGTAAATAGCCGAAGTTAATGTGATTATAATTTGACGGTAAAAATAGTACATGACTGATTTTTCTTAATGCCGTCGGTCAAAATGACAGAGAACAAAAAAGCCTGGCGCGACTTCTGATCTGGAGTCCCAAAACCTCCAGACTGAAAGATACTTTGTTTAGCAATTGCTCTTGAGTTCCTTACTTTGGCGCATGGTGAGTTGCTTTTTTTTTTTTTTTTTCAAGCAACCTTATTGTCTAAAAGGTGTTGTTTTATAGTGGACTTTATATGCAATGTTCACTTTTTGCAAACTTTTTTACTTCCATTTGTGTTTCTACTGCAACTATAAACCGTCCAAGCACTGTAAAAAAATCCATCTAACCGTTTTTTTGGAGATAAGTTCATGTTTTTTGGTGTCTGGAAAACTGGCCGTTTCAAAAAAACAAAAATCACTGCCGTTACCTAGCAACCACAGCCAAGCCCAGCCCTTCACCTAGCAACTCAAGCAAAGCTCTGCCCACCTAATTTTTAGAAGCACGTTTGGTCGACTTGTGGGAGTTGTACAATGGACCTTACCACAGGGGCCGCTTTTCATTGGCTGATGCCCATTCTACGTGGTCACGTGTGTGGCCGTCTCACAAACACACTTAGCTTCCCGTTAGCTAAGTTTAGCATAATGGCAGAACTGATACAACTTCTACACCTTGAAGCCTGTCTGCTACACAGTCTTACATTAGCTAAACAGATCAATATGCAATGTGTCTGTATCTGACATACACTAAAGGTTTTATTTTAGCAGAAAAGGCTTTGGACTAAACTGTTACTGGTGTTAGCCATGTTAGCACCAAGTACAGCTAGTTAATCAACCATCGCTGTGTTCAGGGAAGCGCTGATTAATAATCGAGAAATAAATATCAACCCTGGAAACTTGATATCGTAACGGACTGAATGTCCAAATGGAACGTAATCTTTGCTCGTCTTGCGGGGCGCAGGCGGTTGCCACGGTAACAGGTGTGCTTAAACTACAAAGAGAGAGAGAGCGAGAGTAAAAATGTCCGAGTGGTTTTGAGTTGATCACCTGTTCGGGTTATTTTACCTTTGTTTACCTTTGCTGTGGCTCTTTACAGCCGCTGTAGTTTCTAAACGTTGGACTAATTACCTCGTTCGTTTGTGAGTTTACGTCATTCACAACAAACATCAAATAGAACAAATATATTTAATAAAAATTTTAACAAACAAATGGCTTCTACCGTGGTAATTATGTGAAATTAAATTAATTATAACCCAACTTCAGAAGATTTGCCTTTACCTTTACAGAGCTCTTTGGTTCCTCCTATCAGTCTGTAGCTTCTCATATTGACGTCATCAAACCAAATGTCAGATCTACCATAACTGACTGACACCTGCTGGCCTCAGGTTTGCAACCAGCTTGTGACTGAGAAACCAGTAACCTCCTCCCAGATGATGACATGAACTTGTTAGTTCCTCTGTCCATTGTAGAAGCTGATATATTGTGAAAATCCGGTAGAAATGATGCACTAATCGAGTCATGTTTACGTAGAAACAACGCGCTGCGAGGCTGTTTGTGAGACTTGCGGTCAGGTGGGTCGGTTGTGGGCGGAGCTTGGTAAGGTCCATGTGCACATCTGTTTGAAGCCATTTTCATTTATATAAATGAAGCACCTTATTTGCATAAAAGTGACAGAGGCCTAAACGACTCAATTTGAGAGGAACTCGAAAAAGGGAGCTGAAAAAAAAGGGAGGTGAAATCTCATTATTTGAGAATAATTTTATACAAAAACATGTAATGGACATATATTGTATGACCGATAGACCTATTCTAAACTATTAAAAAGAAGCAAACGGGCCCCCATTTTAGTGATTTCTTTTTTAAATTCCAAAGCTGTCACTAAACAAGTCAAGATGTGGCTAAGAACTTCAACCCAGCTTTCCAAAAAATGTTGGTTTATCACGATTAATTCATGGTTTGCCAAGAGCTGCAGTTAATTTTTCACACAGGCCGGGTTGGTCTATATAACTTTTTTTCTCCCTTTAATGAATGAAATCATAATTTTCAAATTATGACAGTATTTTCGTAATACTTTAATCATTTTACTGTCTTTGTCTGACAGTAACAACGGTGTGATGAGCTGAAACATTAAAATGTGGGGGAAAAAAGCCTAAATTGAATAAAACAGAGCACTTTAAAGGTTTTAAAATCCTGTATAAGATGTTCTTCTCTGAGTAATCTAAATGTGATATGCAGGGCCAGGCGTTTTGTGTAAACTGAGCCAAATTGTTTGGCCTGTGAGTTGGATCCTACTTCATTAACATGTGGCATATGAAGCCAAACTCCCCATAGGAGGTGAAGCTTCTGATGTGCTATCCTCATTTAAGGGTGAACTGGCGTAAAACTGACCTGGAACCTGTTCTGTGCAACTTGAGTCCCGATGGCTTGCAGCTCAGAAAGTCGTGACAAACCGAATGCCACCCCAGATCCGGTCCACTTCTTCTGTCTGCCGATTGCTGTTTGGGGGGGAGCTGCTTTATACGGAGTGAAAATAGTCTCAAAATATCTGTGCGTGTGTAAAAATATCTGTGCTTGTGTAATACTGGATTTGTAAACCTTAAAAATAAAATAAACCTTCTCCTACCCCTACAAATGTTGAAAAAGTATGCATAAGTCACCTGGTACACACACACAAAACTGCATTTACGCACAGATCCGGTTACGAGTGCACGAGTATTTTTGAGACTCATTTCACGCTTTGGGAGCTCCCAGATTTGTGTGTAGATGGTGCGGTAACATGCTAGTATAAAGCTGGGACATCTGAGTTTTGCTCCGAGTCTAGTGTTTTTATCCTCTAAACCAGGGGTGGGCAACTCCAGGCCTTGAGGGCCGGTCTCCTGCAACTTTTAGATGTATCTCTACTTCAACACACCTGAGTCAAATAATGAGGTCATTAACAGGACTCTGGAGAACTTGACTGCACTTAGGAGGTGATTCAACTATTGGATTCAAGTGTATTGGACCAGGGAGACATCTAAGAGTTGCAGGACACCGGCCCTCGAGGACCAGGATTGCCCACCCCTGCGAGTCTAAACGTTTCTCACTGTGCTTGTGCTGAAGTGGCAAATACGTTAGTTCGGTGGAAAACGGTGGATCTCAGCACTTCCTTATAATATCCCAAAGTTATTTATAGACATATTGTGCATTTTTGAGCGGTAAAGGAGATTTAAGTGGTCTGAAAAACAACCACTGGGTGGCAGAATGGTTGGCTGGACGGAAAAATAGGCAGGCAAACCAAGAAGCAAGTTCCTGTGGTCTGCCCTCAGAAGTAAGTAGAAGCTAAACCTGCAGACTTTGACCTCCGATTATAATGAGACATGGAGTAATTATAAATAATTTCAAATTACATTTTATATGTCTGGTATTTTGATACTCTGCCCTCCTCATATGTTTCTGTTAGCGGGAGCTAATATTTGAGCTATGCTACTTAGCTGTTTGCAGCTAAGTCCGTGTATTCTTAGTGTCCCTAACCCGAACCCCTTTTACACACGCACAAATACTTTTACACACGCACAAATACTTTTACACACGCACAAATACTTTTACACACGCACAAATACTTTTACACGCGCACAAATACTTTTACACGCGCACAGATATTTTGAGGCTCTTTTTACTCCATACTTTTATTCTAGCCAATAGGAACAACTTTGTTCAAAGCAGAACACTTCATTGATGAAGCAGAACATCTATATTAACACAGATTAATAAGAACCACAGGGAGCCATTTTATCAATCAATCATATCACAACCGAGAGGAAACAGGCTAAGTTAGAGTAAAACAAGCTTAAAAAATTTAAATTAAACAGTTTTTTTCTTTTTAAGTATTGCGCCCCTTAGCAGAATGCTTCCCTGGGTGGGGAGCCATATAGCCCATATCAAAAACTGCTACTACTGGTCAAGTTAAAAGATGACTTTAAATCCAGCATGGGGTATGAATAATTTTGGGCTCGACAATAAATACTACAATTTTTTTGTCACTTTATGCAACGTTACTCATTAACCTAGTTACCGACACTCCTTTGACATCTCTGGTTCCTTTCTTCGACAGTTCTAAACGACTTAACGGGTTTTCTTCGGGGAATCGTTACTCTTTAAGTCTGGGAAGACTTTAAAGCTGCAGATTAGCAGCAGCTACATGAGGTCAGTCGACGTCTCATGCTGAAACGATGTAAAAACTGGCCGGAGCCAAAATCCTCTTCTGATAATAACCCCCACTTTGTGCTTTTGTGGCACATTTAGACGCCAGGTTTGAAAACTTCTTTAATTCCAGTCTGAGCCGAAGCCCTTTCTACCTCTCCATGCCAATTACTGTCGCTGCTCCTTAGCTCCCCTGACAGACAACCAACCAATTATGTATTTTTATTTATTTTATTTTTTTTCATAAAGACCTTTCAGCAAAGCCATCCCTCCCGTCTGTTCTGAAGTGCATTAAGCTGGCGTGTGAGGTTAATTTAACGTAAGCTTTCCTCAACCCGGCGCTGACCCCGGAGCTCCATTAACAGAAACACCTTGAGCCTAAGTGATGCTCGCTGACTGTTTGCCGGGGAAATCGAGGGAGAATGCTCATTTTCCAGAATTCCCTCTAGCCTCCCATCGTACCCTTCCCCACCCCCACACCCTCCAGCCTCGCTCCACCCTCCACAATCCCGTTTTCCCAGAGAGAGTAAAATGAATTAGAGCCTGTTTTCGTCTTCGCTCGCCTTCTTTAATTCAGAAAGCAATTACTTCAGATTTTCCACTTGAGGAAAGAGACTGCGAGCTGCAGAAAGAAAATCGGTCGAGGCGAGAAGAAAAGCACTAAGACAATCCGTCTTGGAATTAGTTTCATATGGAGATGCCAGTACGGAAAAAATATCGGAGCACTTCTGGTCCCCCTCCCAGCTCTATGTACTCTGCACACTGAATGACAAACTGGATGATGAAACATCTCCCGACAAAAAAATGTTGCGGCAAAGCAATGTGTTTGTCCAAAAAAAAAAGAAAAGAAAAAAATAATACATGCATGCAAACATTGTAGTTACTGCGCCTCCGTTAAACATTCATGTTCAGTGGGAGGCTGCAGCCCGACGGAAGGAAAGGCTGGTAAACACACATTTTTGTTCTCCAACAGCAGAACATAGAAATGTTGTGCACGGATTAAACGCTCTTCCCCTGCTGTGCAATCTGCAGAAGGAAAACCTCCAATTCCAATCCAATCTCTCTACCCTTCTCCTCTTTTTTTTTCTTTTTCATCCATCCTCCTTGCATCTCTCTCTCTCGCTTTCTGCCTCTGCCTCCTCCATCCACCGAAAAACGTGCGATGAGACGTCTCACTCAGCCTGCCCCTGCTCCTCCTGCTGCTGCTTTTCGGTTCAAATTCACCTGAGAGCACTCGTGGAGGAAATTATACTGCACACGAAAAAAAACCGCGGCTCCCTCAAGCAACCCAGGTGCTTGTTTCCATGCAGAGAAGCTCACTGAATTCGTACTGACTGGAAGGAATGACAGAGTGTTAATGAGGTGAACCAAGATGGCAGATACAATCATTCTAGAATGACTGTTTTTGTCTGGTTACCAGTATATTAGTGAAGCGCACAATAAAACAAGATAAAAAATAAACACGTTATTCTGGTAGAAAACAAGGAAATCTATTGGTGATTTAACCTAATAAGAAGAAAAACAGTTCGGGTCCTTCCTGAAACAGCTGAGTCAGCTTGTATAAGTTTAGTCTCTTGTGTAAAACACTAACATTTATTGTTGATGTTTTTTTGCGAAGTTTTTTTTTCTTAAATAATTCTACTCCTATGTTAGTAACAAAATAAAAAAAAATATTCTTTAATCGCAGAATCTCTGCAGTTGACTGTAATTTAAAAGAGTTCATCATTAAGGAGGATCCAACTCACAATTTAAAAATAATACTAAAAAAAATCAAGCATTGGGTACACTTGTGCTTTTATTTTGTTTTATTCCGATGTCTCAACCATGAAATATGTTACAAGAAGATTTAAGAGGCCATTCATAAAACTGGACATTACTAATATTTTAAAGGAATCTTAAAAGGATTGTGGACCTGATGATTTCAACTTCAACATCCTTTAATTCTGCTTAGCAATTAGCGTAGCTGGCATTGCTAAAAGAGCAGTTCCCATACAAGTGATTCTAAAAGTGGGTATAATGTGTTTTACAGGCACATAGCATCATTTTATAGCACAATCAGTCAACTTACTTTGAGTTGTTATAAAAATGCTGAACATGTCAAACATTAATGAAAAGAAATTTAGCGCTTTGAAATTGGGTCTCTGTCTCTTTAAGAAGCTCCTGCTCTTTCCGATGCTTTTTCTTCAGTACGTCATCACAGCAACGTTTCTCCTTTACACCGTTCTTAGAAGCGCTTCAGTGAAATGGGAAAAAGACCATGTTGAATGAATGAATTTGAAAGTTTAAAACTTAGGTTCAGAATTTTAGAAAAAATAATTTTTTATTAGAGATGCATCGATCCGTTATTAATTTATTTCCCAATATTTTGAAAACAGTATCGTGACAATATTCTATATTGATAAGGGCAGATCTGTTCAGTCTGATTCTGTTTTGTTCTCTCAGAGTTGTAGTTCCATTATTATTTATTTCACATTATACTGAGAATTCCTAATTGCACTTTCTGAACCATTTGAAAGAAGGTTTGTTAGTTTATTTTGTCAGTTTTCTTATTATTTACTTTCCATTGGCTGTTCTAGTAAAGTTGTTTTTCCATGTTTGACCAATCTAGTGAAGCTATTGGTGTATTTAACTGTGCTGTACTTGTGCTGAGTTAGCAAATAAATTTGTAATTCAGTACAATTATGTCTCTGTTTAAAAAAAGAAACATCTTAAGTCGGTTCAGCTCTGTTTTTCTGTAAATCAGCCGATACTAAACCTCAAATATCGGTATTACAATTGAAAAAAGGAGATCGGTGTATACTTAGTTTTTATTCTTTTATTCTACATTTAATTGTTTTTTCTATTGCAGAGATACACTGCCTGGCCAAAAAAAAGTCGCCACCTGGATTTAACTAAGGAAATAGGTACAAGCTTCCTATTGGATAAGTACTGCATAGGCGATTATCTTTCAGCTGGCAACAAGTTATTTAACCCCAGCTGATGCAATGAGTAACTCCTCATTTCTTAAACAACCATGGCAAAAGACACATCCTGTGGTCGTGGAAAAGACATTAGTCTGTTTAAGAAGGGTCAAATCATTGGCATGCATCAAGCAGAGAAAACATCTAAGGAGATTGCAGAAACTACTAGAATTGGGTTAAGAACTGTCCAACGCATCATTAAAAACTGGAAGGATGGTGGGGAACCATCGTCTTCCAGGAAGAAATGTGGTCGGAAAAAAATCCTGAATGATCGTGATCGGCGATTACTTAAACGTTTGGTCAAATCAAATCGAAGAAAAACAACAGCAGAACTCAGGAGTATGTTTAATTGTGAACGCAAAAGCATTTCCACACGCACAATGCGAAGGGAACTCAAGGGGTTGGGATTGAGCAGCTGTGTAGCCGTAAGAAAACCTCTAATCAGTAAGGCTAACCAGAAAAAAAGGCTTCAGTTTGCTAGGGAGCATAAAGATTGGACTCTGGAGGAATGGAAGAGGGTCATGTGGTCTGATGAGTCCAGATTTACCCTGTTCCAGAGTGATGGGCGCATCAGGGTAAGAAGAGAGGCAGGTGAAGTGATGCACCCATCATGCCTAGTGCCTACTGTACAAGCCTGTGGGGGCAGTGCTATGATCTGGGGTTGCTGCAGTTGGTCAGGTCTAGGTTCAGCAACACTGTGTGCCCAAAGAATGAGGTCAGCTGACTACCTGAATATACTGAATGACCAGGTTATTCCATCAATGGATTTTGTCTTCCCAAATGGAACGGGCATATTCCAAGATGACAATGCCAGGATTCATCGGGCTCACATTGTGAAAGAGTGGTTCAGGGAGCATGAGACATCTTTTTCACACATGGATTGGCCACCACAGAGTCCAGACCTTAACCCCATTGAGAATTTTTGGGATGTGCTGGAGAAGGCTTTGCGCAGTGGTCAGACTCTCCCATCATCAATACAAGATCTTGGTGAAAGATTAATGCAACACTGGATGGAAATAAATCTTGTGACACTGCAGAAGCTTATTGAAACAATGCCACAGCGAATGCGGGCTGTAATCAAAGCTAAAGGCGGTCCAACAAAATATTAGAGAGTGTGACCATTTTTTGGTGGCGACTTTTTTTTCGGCCAGGCAGTGTATAAAGTAAAATTAGAAGTCAGTCAGTGAATGTCACTTCCAAAAGAACTGAATATATAATGGGGAGTCATAATTTGCTACATGACTGTACGTTGTGGTAAGATCTGGTTTGAGTTTAGAAGTTCAGTCATCAGATGATTGCGGATACGTTCACATCCTCTGCTAGGAGGTACCGTGGGTCTTTGTTTATCTTTAGAGATCCACATGAGCAACACTGCAAGAAAAGAAATCCACCGATTCTGATACTAAAGCGTCAACCACATCCTCCAACATGAAATTTCTATGAAAAACTTAAAGCGGCGGTGTTTTTTAGTCACACAGACATGAAGCAACAATAGGCAGTTTCCTCAAGAGGACCTTTCTAATCCTATTGTGGAATTACAAAAATACGAGAGAACACTCTGTAATTACAGCCAGTAAAACATTCTTGTCACTTGGCAAAAACAAGTCAACTCCCCACCCCTGATGATGTAGCCATATTTTTAATCAGAATATTCTACTGGCCACAGAAGTGACAAGTCCAGGAATGCACAACCCGCAGACCGACGAGGAATGCTGAGATGATAAATAAATGGAATAGCTTGCAAACCACCAACAACTCTTAGGGTCCACTTTGGTGAATTTATCTGTGCTGTTTAAAGCCCGGGGAACTTAATTGGAGCAATATAAATGTGCTGGACAACCACAAGTTGACCTAGAATACGCTGTAATTGCAGTTTACAGATGGGTCTATATGTAGGCGTGCAGCTTGTTTCAGTTTCAAAAAAACAAGAGTTGTCTATTTTTTTATGCTAAGTGACATGAATGCTAAGCAGTATGTGTAAAATTTTTATTAAGACAAGAAACGTACAGATAAGTCAAAAATATATTTGGAATTGAACCCCAGTTTTCAGTTTTTCTGATGCCCTCTGACTAAGTTATGAATGATTTTGAATGTTGATGGCATACAACATTCTAGTATGGATTAAAAATTACAATGCAACCAATATCCAGGCACTTAATCTGGCATACAGACAGAGCCACATTTATTAACACCCCTCCTTAATGTGCAAGACTGAAATACATAAAATACAGGCAAAAAATTTTTTTTTCAAAAATCAACCTTTCATTTGAGGACATCTATGTGGAATGCCTGAAATACCACTGGACATGTGGGGTAGCTTGGATGGACTCAGGCTAACATTCAGTTCTTACGACAAGACATTTACACAGATTTTTGTCCCAATTTTGTTTTTCTTTTATGTATTTATTTTCCCTCCCAACAATCTTAAGGATGCCCCGATTGTCATGATGGTTCTTAAAAGGGCAGTACTCTGTAAAAATTGACTTTTTTGAACATATGTCATGTTACTTCTTTGTGAAATGCTGGTAGAAACATTGATAAAGTGTTGATAGAGGAGCCATGTTGTGATGCCTTCCTGAAGGCGGAGTTTCAGAAAGAGCAGGATCTTCTTAAAGAGACAGAGGCCCAATATCAAGGCACTAAATTAGAAAGTCAAATTTCTTTTAAGTCATATTTGATCTATAGCATTTTTATAACAACTGAAAGTAACATAGTTACTTGATTATGTTGTAAAATGGCTCTATGTGCTTGAAAAACACATAATACTGTCCCTTTAAATAATTTCAGGAATTATTCCTGATGTGTGTGGGGTGTTAAGAGTGACTTGGTTGTTTGGAAGGATGTCGGAACCACTCCGATCTGAAATAAGGGGCAGTCAGCATACTGGATTGTCTTGGCCTGATATCTCAACGTGTACGGTGTCCCCCGAGGACAAACGAGAACACGGATTGTTGAAATCAGCCAATCAGAAGGAGAAGAGATGAAAAGACAGAAGGGGAAATCTTAATAAAGAAGACAAATAAAAAAACTGGCATGGCGCACCAGAAAAGTCCGGTAGATGTTTTCTCCGTTAAACATGGTCCATAAACTATCGTCATTGCTTCTTCCCTGTCCGCCATTTTTGTTTACTCTGAATTCCCATCTGAGGTTTTTTCGAGATTTCCCGTCTGAATAGATGAATGGTGGGGTGTGTTGCTCCTGACGTGTTGCTGGGATTTTTTTTAATCGTCATGTGCGGTCTATCAGGTTTCGAAAATCGGCTGACATTTTTAAAATCTCGCCGTGTGAACCAGTCAGAGCACTGAAGGGAGACTAGAATCAAACTGAATTGTATTGGAAGAAGACGGTCAGGCAAGGATAATTGTGAAGTGGAAGAAAATTGAAAGGTGAAATTTCTGGTTGAATGTTACGCTGAATAACTAAAAGTTCTCAATGTGGTTCCGCCATTAAGTTGAATGGAAATCCAAACAGCAGTGCGACACATGCTCCACTTTTATTTTATTTTATTCTTTTTGACGCATAGTTTAACAATTTAGTTAGTGAACCGTGTTTCTGTGTTCTCCATGCCAACGCTTTCATTACCCCCTCTTTACCACTGAGCCAATTACATGGAAACCACCAGCGTGACTTTTGGATACCGACATGGCTACAGTACGTCCTCTTTGACTGCAGATAAAGACAGGAGACACAATTCCAGTCTAATAATAGCCCAGACCTTTTTAGGGATGCTTGTGATGGCCCGACGCTGCAGAAGGAAACAACTAATCCTCATAACTAATGTCCAGAGGGAAGAGAGAGATTGCTTTGGACCGTCATCAGAGCAGATTGCTCCAACCCAAACCACCGCTGGTAGGATACAGAGAGAGGGATTTATGGAGGAGATGAGAGTAGGATGCCATGTGCCCTCCATATGCTGCGCAGGCAGAGGGAGGACTCTGGATTTTCCCTGTGAAGCTTCAGCCTCGTGCCCATACATTCCCTGTCAGCTCAAGTCAGAATAGATGGGAGGAAAAATTGAGGTAGTGTAGAAAATGTGAGTCCAACTCTTGCATTGATGCTGTTTTGAGAGGTATAGTGAAGGTTTGTGCTGTCGGTTGTTAGTGACAATTAACGTCCCTCTCAAAACACTTTGAGCTAACAGGTGCAGGTTTTATGTTAAATCGACTTTTGTGAGCTTTACATCATATTATAATGTTACTCCTGTATCAAAAACAAACCTGGAGTGTTGCCTTGAGTCTTTCCTGCATGTTTGAGAAATCCTTTAATCTCCATGGCAACCATTCAGCTGAGCAAAAACGCCTGGTTGGACAAAGTGCCACCTTCAAGACAAAGCTCCTCCTCGGAGCTGCAATTTCCAAGCTTCCTCTTCACAGAGCAGCCCTCCCTCACTCGGCTCCTTCAGACTAGCCAGCAGCAATTAGCAAACACCTGGTGGAGCTGAGCACCTGCTGAGCTCATTTTAGGAGCTACTTCTCAGTGCAACACTGGTAAAAATGTTGTTTAAGGGTTAATAGAGGCAGAGTTTTAGAAAGAGCTGGAGTTTCTTAAAGAGACAGAGGCCAGGTTTCAAGACGTTGAATTACAAAGTCAGATTTCTTTTAAGTCTTATTTGATATATACAGCATTTTTTTAACAACTGAAAGTAACATAATTACTAGATTGTGCTACAAAATGACACTCTGTTCCGGGAAAACTCATAATACTGCCCCTTTAAATGACCTGATCAGTCCAAGAGTCTGTCTTTCCCCTCCCATGTTATCTAAGGTCAACCCACAGATCACACATGCACTTAGGATCCCATGACAACATCTTTCTTTTTAGACGGATTGAAAAGAGGTGCAGTTTAGAAGATTGGTTCCAGTAAAAGTGAAAAACGCCTGAGTTCCTGGCGTTCCTGGTGGCGAATGCGGCAGAACCGTGGCAGCCCACATAATTGTGTCAGGGTTAACAAGCTGCTTCGCTTTATGTTTCATTCCCAACACGTCAGACGCATCCGGGAAAAACTTGTCAAGAATGACAACAGTAATAAAAACAGCTTGAGATTACTTTGCGAGCTCTGGCTTACAGGGTGTGATCATTTTAAAAGCTAAAAATACATTTTAACGTACAGTTAACATTTAGGGTTAGGCTGACCCCGTTTGAGTTTCTGGGTTATGCTCTCTCTAATGTTCCCTCATCAGCCACTTTATTAGTGGCTTAATGGCTCTTCAGTTACAGAGAACGCACTGTTGTTGCAGTTTATTTTTTACATGTTTGACCAAAGTAGTCGAGCTATTGTTTTTGTCAGCTTCAGTTTCTTCATTATTTATCTTCCATTGGCTGTTCTACTCCTAATTACACAGATTGAACATATTAAAGTTGTTTTTACCTGTTTGACCAACCTAGTGAAGCTACCGGTGCATTTCGGTGTGCTGTGGTGGTGCAGAGTTAGCAAATACAGTACATTTGTAATTCAGTACATTTATGTCTGCATTTTTAAAAATAAGCAAACATTTTAGGTCTCTTTGACCATTTTCTGTATCAGTAGATACTAAACCTTTGGATGTCAATATCTGTATTGGAAGTGGAAAAATTTGATTGGTGAGATGTTTCCTCTGACTCTAAATTAACCAAGGCAGAGTTGTCCAAAGTGTGGCCCTAGGGCCGTTTTTGGCCCCAACCACAATTCAAGACTGCCACATATATGGCCCCCCATTTTTTAATTTTTTTTTACTGAACCTACATTTACACTGATATATTGAAATCCTAAAATGAAAAATGTTAGAAACAACAAATAATGAAGCAAATGTTTTTGTTTTTAGAAATGACATGGAAATAAAAATCAGTCAAGAAAATCTGTACATTGTTTTCTTTTTCTTTTTTTTTATTAAGCTGCAAAACCTTGTTGAGGTTTTGCATCCACAGTGATTTGCGTTTCACTTTCTTTTCAAAAATGACTGTTTGTTTCTCTGACATGTTGAATTAGTAGTTTTATGTGGAGTAGGTAAACAAAAACAATCACACAATTTGAGGAGGTTTTAGTTTAAAAAATATATATATATTTCTGGACATTGAGCAATTTCGACGTGAGGATTTTGGCAAAACGTTTGGACACCACTCACTCAGATTGTTCTTTCTTTTGTTTTGTTTTTTAAAAAGTATCTACAAAGTATTCCATAACAACATTCAACATCTCGTGTGTTTTTCGTCGGCCATGCCCAGACCAGTGGAATATGACACAATCAGTGTGACGTTTGCATACGACTGAACAAGACTTCAGAATGCCAAATTAAAAACATTCCTGACAAATGTTCAGAAGAAAGACACACTTTGTTGTTTCCCAGTGGAAAATCTCCACAGCCGATGTCGTGTTGTGAAAGAATTCGGCAACGAATCAACAAGGCAACAACTGAAACGAACAGTTTGTCATAAAGAAATGCAGTGAATTTCAAGAATGCATGTTAATCTAATATGAAGACGCTTGTTGATTTATTTTTTGAAAGTGAAAATTAGAAGGTAAAGTATGTAAGTAACATGATTTAACTTCTGTTACAGAGGAAGAGGTGTTCAATATGTCCTCTCAAAATGGATCCGAATCAACCTGAGTGCTGATTGGACTAGGATAAACTACAGTAGATGCATTCCTTCAGAAGTTTTCCTTTTCTCCTCTTCCATCACATTGTACCACCAGCTTCCATGACATGGTAAGACTTTCGCACTAAAAGCACCTGCCTTTGAAAATTGGACACTTTTGGCCCTGACTAATCCATAGAAAAACTATTGTTAGCTTGAATTTAAATTAGAAATTTTATCAGAATTTCTAATTGACTTATAAATAAGTAATTTACTGCCCTGGGAAACCGTCCGTTGACTGGAATCAGATCGTTTTCAGGTAAATCGTCCATAAATAGTGACCGGCCAATCGGAAACTCATAAATGTAAGATGTAATGCATCTTACCTAAGAACTAGCAGGATGAAGAAGCTGTTACTGAGGAAGGGAGCTAGTTTCTTGATCAATTGAGGTGTTTAAAATGAAGTCTAAGGAAGCACAAACAAGTAAGATGTTGGAAGTTTTGGAAATCTCCAAATTAAGGTAAGGATCTCCTGGGAAATAATCACTGAGGCTACAGTTTCAACCGATTGACGCTAACCGATGCAATATTAAATGTTTTATCTTTGTTTTAAATATCAAACCACCTTTGTGTTTGATAAGGCTAACTAAAAACAGCTGAAGGCCGTAATAAATGTTTTATGTTGTCATGTTTGTTAAATCAACCTTAAAATTAGGACATTTGGACCAGTCCATCTCTAATAATTGTACTAAAGAATTTAAAACACCTCTAATTTCCCAAATTGTGCCTGTCTACCCCTGGAATCAGACCTGCATGTGGGGCTGTAGATGGAATTGAAGTTGGCACCTCGTGTTTTCCTGACTGAAGGAAATGGGCTGCAGCGAGTTGGGATGTATGAAACCCCGAGCTGGAACCTGACAGCGCTCAGACAAGTGAGCACATCAAAACGATTCACCCACTTTCATACGGGTTAAAACGAGAAACCTCCCACCCGAAACACCCAGGAAGCTAATGCTACGAGTTTAAAGGTGTTTTCATTTGTACGCAGAAACCAAACTCACAATGAGTCGTTCGTCATGCCGTTGGTAAGCATCAGAACCTACTGGATCTGCTCCGTCACTCCTCCTTCAGTCAAACGGTTTTCCTGTTTGCTGGGAAAATATGTTTCTGCTTCCTGCTACCTTCCTGGCGTGGTTCAGTGTTCATGCTTCTTTACAGCTGATAAGAGTGTGATGATTTCAAGAGAGAACGGATCAGCTGGAGGAGGGTTTTTTTTTTGCTATTTGGTCGTTTCGGCCATTGTAAATAACATTTTTTTTAAAAGTAGAAATGTCTTAGCTTGAAAAGTCGAAAATTTGCTAGAAAAAAACTGACATTTTGAGAGTAATCTCAGATTTTTTTTTTTTTTTCAGTTTCAAAAGTCAAAATTATTTGAAGTTTTTTTTTTAGAACATTCCTAAAATTAATCTCATAATTTGAGTTTTATTGGCAGAAATGTACTCCTCCCCTTTTTTTCCTCTATCCAAAATGTCTCCTGTACGCCATCATAAATGGCCCATCCTCCACAAAACCATAAATCTCAGAAGTACATGGAACATGACAAGCAATGGAAAAGCATTTCTGCGTGGGACTTTTTAAATCCAATCAGACGTGAGAACTCTGATGTTGCGTATGGGTTGGGGGGTGGAAGGGTGAAGGTTTTTCCTTCCTCTGCGTTGCCCACCGTCTGCTAAATGTGTGGTTTCAACTCTCAGTGACACCTTCAGTCAGTCTGTGCCAGAACGTTCTGGGTATCTAACATCCCAGTCTTTTTAATCTTAGGATTGATGGGATGTCAGCTCATGGCAGAGAAGCGGTACGAAATCAGAAGTGTGTACAAAAAGAAACCCAATGAGAGGAAATAATTTCTGATCTGCTTCTGGCAGATCAGAAAACTGTAAAGATTTGCCCAGAAAGCGGGCAGTCGCAGCGAAGGCTGCAGTCCTGTCTCAAACCCTCGACTCCTGTGGAGGATAATGTATCGTTTTGTGGAATAACTGCCGCTCGGCTTTTTAGCATTTTTTCTAAGCCCATCTGGCGCCTCTGACGGCGAAAACAGAACCACAGACTCGCAAATAATTTTCTGATCGACATCCAGAGTCGACTCTGGGACCATCAGCGTGTGATCCCGACAGAGTCGCCGTTTGACGGCGTCTCGGCTGGGGAAAAAACGCTTGCGATGTGTGGCGAGGCAGAAGACGTTTAAATGTGAAAACGTGCAGGCATAGCGGTGGCACTCATCCACGTGTCTGGAGAGGAGAGTGAAAAGTTCACTCTGTGCGTTTACTCTTGAGTCAGACCTGGGTCATGACTGCACACACACAGAGAAAAAACCTTCACCTACTTTAAAGCCAGATGGGGAGGGTGCTACGGCTTACGACAACGCCATCAGCTCCGGCGAGTTATTCAGCGACCACACTAAGAGCGACTGAAACCTTCACAACCCGTTTTCTAAAGGGCTGACAACTCCTCTGACGAAATCTGCTAAGAGCTCCACCCGTGTTGCAGCCAGAGCAACACCATTGGAAGAATTATTTGCAAACGGCACCGAAGATTTGGTTTTTAACGGGGGCGCGGGGGCAGGAGAAAGCGTGCATGTGTTGCTTTTTGGCGGTATGGTTTTAATTAGGCGGGCTGCAGCAGCGCTGCGGGTTGGGACGCGGTGCCAGGACGTCCCGGGAGGAATCGGCGCTGACGCCTTTGAGGCCTGCCAAGCCGAGCCGCAGGCTGTTCCAGAGCGGCTCTGTCACACCGTCACCATGGGGAACATCTGAGAAAACAATCATTTTTTACCCTCCACCATCTCTACGGATATGCTGCCCTTTTTTTCTTCTAGCCCAGGGAAACTTTTTGGGGGGTTCATCATCGTGTTTTTTTTTGTGTTTGTTTTGTTTTTTTCTGGGAGGAGCTTGTGCAAAGCGCAAAAAGAGATGCTCCATCATATTTAATGTCAGAATGCGGGCTGATGAGTCACAACAAACATTGATAGACTTTTATTTCTCTCAAATCACTGGAGGAGAGAGAAAGAAAGAAAGAAAAAGTCTGAATGTGACTTGCTTTTTTTTTCCTTGTTTCTGCACAAAAACAATGTGGAGACATTATAAACTGAGCAGTAATGTCAAAAAGGCAGTCGTAAATCAAAAATGAAATGAGTACCACTTTTCAAAACGACTTGGAGATCATGTCAGCTTTTTTTTATTAAAAGTTAAAGATTTATTTAACCCAGCACATGTATTTTTTTATAGGGATGGGTCTACAATGACAGGCCCTTGTAAAAGTATTCATACCACTAAATTGTTTCATCACCCAGACTTCAGAGTATTTAATGTGACATTTAAAGTTTTGATTATGCTTTGATCAAATCCCTTCGATCTCTATTCTTCCTGTAAATTTTGACCAACTTCAGTATTTCTGCTGAGAATAAAGGCATCCACCACCATGCCATCTCAAACAGTGCAGTGACAGGTACAACGTTTCACTTTTTACACATTTCCAAACTAATACTGCGTCGTACTTACATAGGCCTTGTGCTTTTTGTATTTTTTTCATCCTATGAAGGCTTTCATAGCTGTAAACTCAATAAAGATTATTGCATCATAATTTGAAAAGAGTATGAATAGCTAAATTAAGTCTGGAATACGCATACATACACAACTGAAAGAACATATTTTAGAATATTTAATAAAAACTTGAAAGAGAAATCCAATCAGTGACGCCGATGGGAATCCCAGTTTACATATGAACCAGTCGGACCTCCTGGACAACACTTGGTTTGGTAACAAACAGCAACTCATAACTTGCGTGCAGCTTGCTTTTACGATGCTTCATTATTTTTTAATTAAAACTCTTTCTCCGCTGTCACTGGCTGTTGTGACGACAGAAGCGCGCATTGTCTCAAGATGTTCTTTCGTATCGATGAATCACCCACATTTCACCCAACGATCACATTCTCCTACAAGAGAAACAAAAGCAACAACCATCAGCTTGGCAACGTCCAATAATGCTTCGCATCCCTCTCCCTCCCCTCCAAGCCCCGCCTCCTCCGCATTCTCTTCTGTAAACTGCGACTTTAATGGCATTATGAGGGCTGTCGACTGCGTCACAACACAAATCAATAATCCTGACAGTCCTTGTGAAAAACATTTCACAATATTGACTCAAAGTGGAGCCAATTGTGGAACCCTGCAATTATGTGATGAGGGGAGGCGGGGCGGGGTTGGGACGGAGAAAAAGATGGAGTGATGGGGGCCTGTGGCTTGACTAATGAATTCCCTGGGGGAGTCTTTCTTATGGTGGGGAGGAAGACTGAAAGTGTGATGGTGTGAACCATATTCAGGCTCTCTTTTTGTGCTGAGCGAACACTTAAACAGGATGAGACCGAGCAAAACAAACTAATAGGCAGCTCTTGACTTTGATTATATGTCTAAGCTATCGGTAGAGAGGGAAATTGCTCTGAATAGTGGAACGTAATGGATTCTTTATGAGTGTGTTAATGTTTGGGTCTTTTTACATGGGTCTATTTAATTGATCCATTGAGATAAATTGCGTGTAACAGGCTCTGAAGCAGGACTGAGGAACTTCAGCTCTGTTTAATACTGAATGTTGATACTTGGCATCACTTTTTATAATGGAAAAACTCTGTCGAAAAAACACACGACAGTGCATTTAATGTATGTTGCTCACTGACATTGTATGCTGACCATTGTCTTGATAAAGTTTCCTTTAAAAAAGAACGTTTTAGTTGTGGGTGAACGGCCTAGGCATGCTAGTTGCTAGCTTATTCAAGGCTAACGCTAGCAAATCCAATGCTAACACTAGTCTATTTATGCTAATGGACAGCAGAAGAAGTAGGTAATCCATTGGGTGAACAGACTAGGCCTGCTAGTCACCAGTGTGATGACTAGCTAAAGCTAAAGCTAGTGAGTAGCCTCCTTCTCATTTGCTAGCACCACTCATTCAGTTGCAGGTGCCAGTTTCTCAGTTACCGTGTTAGCCTATCAATAATCGATTCAGCCACACCTCACTTGACAAGCCAAAAAACACGCCTAATTGGACTAAATTAACATCTGTCATCTGACTTTCATTTATTTATTTATTTTAGTTTCATGAGCTTGCTGTTGTAGCCAAGGGCATCAGGCGATCATCGATTAAACACTTAGGTATAATAATAGCTCTCAGATTGTGTTGGCCGGTTCGACATTAGTGGTGTGTCTACGTAATTTCAGGGAAACTGAAAAGAAATAAAAGCCACACTTTTCATATTTTCATTGGTAAACTGTGAAAGCTGTTCGTTGTTTTCCTTTCACTTAATAATTATGCACTACTTTGTACTGGTCAGTCACAGCAAATCTCAATAAAATACACAAAGCTCGTGGTATTAATGTGACAGAATTTCATTGATTTTAAAAATACATTTTTTTTGTAAACTAAATAAAGGTCAGTGGAGAAACCTAAAATGTAAAATTACTTGAAACAATTACACTGAGCCTTAATTTCACCCCTATCATTTATTGTCAGTGTTATTGCCACTCCCACACTTAATCTAGATCTCCAGATCTAGATTAAGCATATCAATATATAATGAAGGAACTTGCTCAAAAGAAAGTTTGGTTTTAGGTAGACAGGCACGGGATGCTATGTAATTTATTCCCCAATGAATATTTAATTAATTCCGTGTAGCTGGAGCGTCATGGTCCAAGCTGCAGCTTAGGAGGCAGAGAGACTCCACCAACGCAACTGTTCGTCGGGAGTTCTGCTCCCTCTCATCATCACTCCTGCATTTGTCACAAGCCTGCAATTTGCAACTACATGAGTGAATGGCACTGAATTCCAAAGCTAAAAATCACATTTGTTTAGAACACCGATTTTATTTGGAGTTTGGAAGACTTTATTGATCTGCATGATGGAAACTAATTATTAATGCCACCCATCAGTATCTATTTCGTTTTAGTGTTGAGATTAGCTGCACAAAGATCAAATCTAGATTACGTCATTTCAAGACCTAACTACAATATTGAGCCACATTTGTAATGGTGGATAATTATCATCCCTCATGGACTGTTTTCACTGAAGTTTGCTGTGAGAGCACACTGCCTGTCACAATAGATACATCAGCATGGCTTGGTTAACGGCAGCCCGGTTAATAGAGGTTAATATGAACGGGTGCTAAGAGGAGGGTGGTAGGCTCTTACACTGTGAATGGAGAAAAAACAAAATCAGCAGGTCAGCTCTATGTGAGACGTGATGAAAAGCTGACGCAATCTTCCAGAATCAAGCCGTTCAAGGAGAGATTTTTGGTCCCCCATACCCTCCCTCTTTTTGAAATCTTTTTTAAATGAAAGAGATCTTATCGATATGTCTGCCATACATGAAAACACAAAAACAAAGAGAAAATAAACAGAAATCATTATTACAAGAGGAAATTTAATTCTTAAATTTATACATCGTTGTAAATGTTGAGCTTATGTGTTGTGGCACCGCACCATCTACCAGTAAAAAAAGAGAAGGGTAAAAGGGCTAAGATAGCGGGACATGGGCTAATGTAGCGGGACAAGGGCTAATGTAGCGGGACAAGGGCTAACGTAGCAGGACATGAGCTAACATAGCGGGACAAGGGCTAACGTAGCAGGACATGGGCTAACATAGCGGGACAAGGGCTAACGTAGCAGGACATGGGAGAACATAGCGGGACAAGGGCTAATGTAGCGGGACAAGGGCTAACGTAGCAGGACATGGGCTAACATAGCGGGAAAAGGGCTAACGTAGCAGCTAATTCCATTAGTTTTGACATTGTAAAACAATATAGGCTTTACAATAATGTTGTCCATATGTTTTGTGTTTCACATAATTGACATAATATTGAATGACAGTAAATTGTGTCAAAGGAATACCGTCAATTCCTTTGACGGAATTGACGGGTTGCTAATAGATTTTGTAAGTCAACCAAAATTGTTTTTTTTTTATGTACACGCCTACTACAGTAGGTGACCAGCCTATGCATGCTAGTCACCAGCCTCTTTAATGCTAACGACAGCCTGCCCATGCTAATGGACAGCAGAGGAAGTAGCTAAGCAGGTCGGTGACCAGATTACGGATGCCAGTTATTAGCCTCTCCAAAGCTAACGCAAGTGAATAGTCTCCTTCTCATTTGCCAGCACTACCCACTCATCTATCAGTGCCGGCCTAACATTACCTCACCGTTTGCTAATTATTTTAATTATTTGTGACGTCCAAAGTCAGATAAATAATACTCTTAAGGTTAACAATGGTCTGTGAGAAAGGTGTGTGTGAAAATGGCTAAAACTGGCGTTGAAAGAGATGGACAGACAAGTGCTGATGAACAGGCTTAGACCAACCACTCCTTAATATTGGGGCACCAAACTATAAGTGACCAACCAGTCATGAATAGTTAATATTGATGTAGCAATTTGTCCTTAATTAGTTTATTAGTTCCTAGGTAACATAGCAAGTTTTTATGTCCCTAATTAGGAAGTACTAGTAGTGGTTTTAGCCCTCTTTGTTGTTCTTCTCTGAGCTAAAGTGAAATTCATAGAGCACTGCAGGATGAATGAAGCACTTTGGCTCCAAATACTTGCATGTATAAGATAGTAGAACATGGAAGCATGACCAGCTGGTGATAGAGAACAAGCACAGTGGGCAAAGCTGAAATAAATGAAGTGTAACTAGTAGGAATGTGACATTGTGGCACAGTAACCAATCACATCTGACATCTCTCGCATGTACTGGAGACAAATTGAAATTGCAGCAATTTATTTCCCTGAAACACCCCACAGAGATGTGCTGTAGCCTCTACACACTTGTGTAAGCCTGGGGATTGAAATTTCAAAACTGTATTTTCCATCTAAATGGTTTGACCCACACAAGGCTGCATGTGGAAGATGTTTGTCCTGTCTTCTAAATTGAGTGTTTCTTCCTTTAAAAAAATCACAATTTGCACCTGGTTGGCTGATTACTACTAAGACTGAACAAGAAACTGTCTGTATATATAAAACCTGTTGTCATAATGCTAAAAATTTTAAACTTGTTACTGATACTGACAAAAATACTGAATACCATTTTTTGGAGGAAAACAGTTCTTTCTAGTTGGGAAGAAAAATATTGATTCCATTCCTCCATCAATCCATCACTAATAAGAGATCTTTCCTGTTCTTGAAACAAGCTTATTCATCCTGCTGAAAAGTCAATTCAAGGGTACTCAAATATTTGCACTAGTAACTAGACAAATATTCTTGTAAAGGTTTTGCGCTTTTGCAATGATGTGGAGGAGAAAATAAGGGATGGGAATTGGTAGGAAAGGTAGCAGGAAGGAACAGGAGGTGAAATGGAACCCAAGCCCTGAAAAGAGACGAAAGCCCACTGCATCCTCCTCCACACACCCTTCACCCTCCTCCTTTCTGTCCCATCACACCTGTTCACAAGAGGAAAAGGTGATGTCAGCCACTTCACACTTTGGTACAATGGAGGCTGGAAGAAAGCAACAGGTCGCAGAGGGCGGTGGGGAAAGACGGAGGGGGGTTTTGTTAAGGGCCCTGAAGAAGCTCTGCGTTGTATTTACCATGGATACCCATGTTTTGGCCCCTTCGGCTGGAGCACAATCACACTTGTGGGTTCAAGTTCCTGTCATCCTCCTATTCTCTTTGCTCCTCCTTTAATTCTGCACCAGCCTCTCTCTCATACATCATATGGCTGCCGAGGCTCAAAGACATGAATTTCCCAGCTATTGGGTCTTCTCTGTAATTACCCTGAGGGGGAGGAGGCGGGGGGGTAAAGTGAAGAGCAGGCGGGTGGGTGAGGAGGGGTACGACATATTAAAAGTGCCTAAAAAAGAAATACTCAGCATTCTTCTATCACCCTTCACCGATGCAATAAAAGAATAAAGCGAGGTTTGGGGGCGGGGGGTGGTGGTGGTGTAGTAAGAGGGTACATGAAAACGGGGCGTCTGTCCCCGGAGGGCATCTGAATAAATTAATCACAGCGATTGGCTTTCTCCAGGGTTTTTTTTGTCCCTCCTTCCACTCTTCCATGTCTTCTTTCCTCTTACGGAATGCCGTCGCCTAATTGGACCCTGCCTCAGCGCGGCGTTCTGATTGGCTCCGAGGTAATGTGAGAACCTGAAGACCCCGACCGACGGGGCTGACAGAGGCTCAAAGGGCAGCTTCTCTCCCCCCGGTCTGAATGGAGAGGACCTGGGGAGGTGGTGCAACTGGAAGGTGGAGGGGAAGGGTGTTGGTAAAGGGGGGGACAACACTATTATACAGCTACTAATAGAGCGGCGGATTTGGAGAGGGATAATTAAGACCAATGGATGGTGGAGGTGGTGGGGGGAGTAAGTAGAGGAGAGCGTGTGTGTGTTTTTTACGCATGCATGCTCACATGTCTGTAAGAGAGGAGAGGTGGTTGAGGGGGGGGATCCCCACCAACAAAAGCAGAGATGTGTGTCCCCCTTGCCCCTTCCCACCCGAGGGGGGCTCCCGATAGTCAGACATCTGCCTCATTATAGCCCCACTTCACTGCATGCTGCTTATTGTTGGCAGCCACTCTGTTTTTTCCCCCCGGCCGACTGAAATAGCTGCACAGCTATACCAGCTCGGCTAACACACACACCAGTGGCCCGGAGGAAGTGTTGTTTTGTTTTGAAAACAGTCACTACTGGGGAGGGGCGACGGGGGAGGGCAGGGAGGGAGACAGCGATACCCCGAAGGCAAAGTGGTGAAATCACTCAGCTTGCTCTGGATTATGTCTTTGCTTTCATTCACAACTCCCAAAATGGATGGGAGGGAATCAAGAACCCTAAAGTTTATTCATAAATTATGCAAAATGGCAGATCAGTGATTTAAAACCACTTGTACTGGTCCTGACATTGTGTGTGTTTTTTCTTTTACTTGTTGCAAACCTTATGATTCGGTCATGAATAAACCAAATTCTCCTCGATAACACACTAGGCGAACACAGGTGTTTACTTTTGTTTCTCCTAATTATGCTGCTTTCACTGACTGTGCATACAGATGGATACTGTAATGCTGCTGCACCTGTTGAGCCGATGCAACTTACATTTTAATATATTTTTTTAAAAGCAGGCATGTTAAACTTTCAAGATGAAGACGGTAATTTGTAACAGCCACAGCATTTCATTTGTGGGTGTTTTGTTGTTGTTGTTTTATAGAACATTGCAAAATAGCCAGTGGTGGGACTCAATCCATTGCAGTTTTGTCAAATACCTTCCAGACCACAGAGATCTTCTGGTTCTAATCCACTATGCATCCACAGAACCAGAACCGAACATGGAGAAGCAGCATTCAATTTCTAAGCTCCTCTAATCTGGAACAAACATCCAGAAAACCGCAAAACCGCCGAATCACCGAGTTCCTTTAAATCTGCTCTAAAACACTCCTGTATAAATTTGCTTTTGATTCATAAGAACTTGAGCATTGATTAATATATTTGATGTATATTTGAGTGATTATTTTGATGATGCAGTTGACAAAATATAATGTTTATTACTTGACGTAATTTGTGTTTTTTTTATTATTGTATGAGGCACTATGAACTGGCTTGTTTTATGTGCTTTAGAAATAAACTTGACTTGATTTTAAATTTAAAACCCTTTTTTGCTGCAAAAGTGTTGAATAGACATGAGCTCAACAACAGATATTACTTTTAATGTTATTCAGCTTCTTCAACCATCAACGACATAGTTAACTAAAACTAACAAAATAACAAAAACTGAAATTTCTTTAACCAAAATGAATAAAAACTGTAACTAATGGGGAAAAAACTACAACTAACTGGAACTATATTGTCTGTTTATATACTGAGGGTGTAGATCTAATATCCTTTGCTTTTGTGTTCATGAATCTGTTTATTAACTTTCCAAACTGATGTGAAATAGATTTTTTTTCCACACAAGCAGTTTACATTAGCTGTCTACAAGTTACGACACTCCGTATTCCACCTGGTAGCGCTTAAGCTGGTCCGCAAAATGGCGACAGCAAAAGTTGGGAGAAAACGTCAGTCAGTTGGTCATTCAACAACAATTGAAAACATTTTTTCAAAATCTTCTCAGTTTTCGTCGCCTCATCAATGAATACATCATCATAATACAATCATTTGACTCTTTTGAATTCTGCACGTAAAAATTAACCAAAGTATGAAACAACTAAAACCACTAAAAAACTAAACGAAACAATATTTAACTAATAAGTAAGAAAAACTGACAAAAGCTAACAAAAACTAACTGAATTAGACAAGCGAAATAAAACTAAACTGCAATGAAAAACCCACAACTATTATAACCCTGGACTGTAGTACTCATAAATCTCAAAGCTAATATACAAATGTTGAATCTCTGAATCCATTTTTTTTTTCAGATGGCCAGTTATTGAAAGTTAGTTGGTGAAAAATAATAATAATTCCAACTCTTTAACCTGTTTGTTAAAACACGACTGAAATTCTTGGTTTTCCCAGCAACGTTTCCACCTGTCTTGTTCTTGTGGATCTAAATTTCTGGATGTTTTGTGTGTTGCACCTCTAATGGTAAGCAGTTTATCCCATTCACATGCCCAAATATATTGTGCAGAGAGATATTCATATTGTCAGAAGCAATCGTTGCCAGTGAACTTGTTGTATCGCTCTACAGTGTTTAAGTGAAAGAAAACAAACATTGTTGACTGAAAACAAAATAATTTGTTTAATTGAACAATTAATGGGCTCAACAGGATTAGTATCATGATTAACGGTTGATTACACTCCACTGGTCCTGCTATTGCAGATATTGCCTACCAGCTGTGACTCAGTGGGAACTGCAATGAGTCACTAATAATGGTTTAATTGCACCTTTATTTTCTCTTGCCGTACCATTAAAAAAAACTGCTTGGCAACACATTTGGCTTCACCACAAGTGTTCCAGCGTTTGGAACAAGCTTTAGCCTGTCAAAGCTCCTACATGCTAATGCCTCCAGACTTTGACTTGCAGGATATTTAATCTATGTATATTTCATTATAGCCTGGTTGTGCAGCGCCGGGTCGTGCATGTAGTGGAAGGGGATTAATAGCTTAGTCTAAACTCAAATTTTCATAACAAGCTGTGACAAGATATTCTGTCTTCGTTCGTTGGACTAATTGCATTTTGAGGGTTTGGTGTTTAAGGTGTTGACGTATTTAGCGAATGAATGACTGTGGAGGACTGAAAGAACAATGTTGAGCTGAACACATCAGCACTTTCTACTAAAACCTCTAACGAGTCTTTACAGCAAAATGCAATGTACTTCCCATTAGATGTGGTATCTCTCCTGTAAGATAAACAGTTAATATGTTTGATTTAATTGTTTCATTGTTATTTGATCACAGTAGAAATTGGCTTATGGTGGAATTATGCCTCTGAACATGTAGAAAAACTGTTCAGGACAAGAAAAACTTTGTCAGAGTTTATTGAGAAGACATTGATCAGTGCTTGGTTCTCTGTGGGCAGGACGGTGTGAGTTAGTTCCAAAGATTTATGACTGAAGGTGATGTTTGGATAGGAGGATTAGCTCAACTGTGTCTGCAGGATGGAGGTGGCTCTGAGGGAGAGCTGCCAGTCTGGTTTGGAGGTGAGAGAAAACAGGTGGAATGGAGGAGTTACCTCCAAAGCTCTTCCCGAGGGTTACTGTAGCAGTGTTTTCATTAGCCATCAACCAAGTACAAAAGTAAATTTGCTTTATGGAAATATGTCGATAAAGCTCACGTTTTTCTATGAAAGGTTTTGCACTAGGAGGAGGTGGTTTTTCAGAAATAGGTGTGTTGCGAAACTGCAATGGAAACACATTTTTTGCATCACGAGTCATGTGACCAACAAGCGGATGTTACTACTGGCAGAAACAACAAAGAAGACAACAGGAAGTAGTTGGAAGATGACGGTTTTTTGTTTTGTTTTTTTTCTTTTCAGACAGTGCACAGCTGGCTCCACCAGAGCTCTCACAGCATCACAGAGTTCATAAAAAAGTTGTGTGTCATTCCACGGTGTTGAATCCATGACTCTTCTGTAAAATCACCAACTACAATTTCCCCAAAACATTGCATAGGTAACCACTCTCAAGTTGGCAGGGCTTGTCACTCCAACACCTGAATAAGACACTGACTTCTCCTCTGATTGGCTAATAGATGATGAACACTAGCACCATGGCTGAATTATGAGCATATCTCACATAGTTGTTTACGTCCATTGCTGCCATAAATCTAATCACTTATTGGGTGAACAAGCATATTCACATATAACTTTAGTATAGTGATTTCTTATAACCATCGCAATTACAAAATAGTTATTTCAACAGAATATAGACATCTGTAATGGGAAAGCAGCTAGTGTGACTCAGAAAGGTGCTGCAGAGTCTGCTCTGACTTTTGGCCCTGAAAATGTTGAGAAAAGGAAATGTTAGAACGCTCAAAAATACTTTGAGAAGGTTAGAATTTAGCTTGAACTGCCACACTGAGCATACTGACAGCACTCTTCGGTGTGGTAATTGTTACTGGGGGAAGAAGATTGAGAAATAGGTGTTTTTTAAGAGACAGAGGCCCAATTTCAAGGCTCTAAATTACAAAGTCAAATTTCTTTTAATTCATATTTGAAATATATTGCATTTTTATAACTAAAGGTTACTTGATTGTGCAGTAAAATGCCACTATCTGCCAGGAAAATACATTAGTTGGAATCTGTCAAAATCAATGACAGTAGGTCAAAACTTTCCAAAAAAAAAGTCCATTTATGGTCTCATAAACTCTGGTATTAAACAATCCATGAACCATCTGTAACCTTTTACCTATCCATATTAAGACTTTCCCATTGATAAACCCCCCCCTCTACCTAACTTGTGAATTACGTCTTGATTTGTGTGGAATGCTGGTTCCTTTCACCGCAGAAGCGAACAGCTAAAAGCACTTTGACTCAAAGTGGAGCTGCCCACCGCAGCCTGCACACTTTCATACAGCGTGGTCCCTATCTCCTGGGGGGCTGAGGTGAATGTGGCCTTTTGAGAGTGGAGGGAAAGCAAACATGTCCCAAGCAGCTCCTGCCTGGGAAAAGAACATCCAAACTGTGTGGGCCGTCCTGGAGCGACAGCCTGAGCAAACAACCTGAGAGGGCTTCAGGAGAGCAGGGTGAGGGTGCGGGGGCTGCCGGGTGACTGAGGGCCGTTATGAAGCCAGCCAGGGGCCGTGGTTTCACACAACAACCACCCCGTTATTTATCTCTTTAAGCACAGCAAAAAAAAAAAAGGGTGTGTGTGCCTTTCTTTTTGCGCAAAACTGAGACACAAAAAAGTAAGTTCTAAATGTCGTTAAGCAAAAATTTGCTTTTAATTAACTCAAAAGCTGTTTAAATTGGGACTCGTTACTTTCGAGCACAGAAATAAAGGCTAAAAGAATCAACTTTGTTGTGTGAATGGAATTTTATATCTTTCTTTTTGTAACTTTGGTGATTCAGCTAGTTTAAAGCTGGAGTGTCACTTTTAGAAAAAGTATTTTTCACATATTTGTTAAAACCGTCACCATGTTGTGACAATATGAGACAGATTTTATATATAATCATTCCATAAAGTTCTATTTTCAGGTACTATGCTTGTCAATGGATCAGTCCTTGTTAGTTTGGAAACATTTTTACTAATATCTCTAAAATGGTATCGGGTCTTTTAAAGCTGACATATTTGTACTAATATTGTCTTTTATTTATTTGTAAAGCATATACTTTTTTGTAAATTCCAGAATACATAGTTTAAAAACCACTACTAAAATGTTCTGTTTAGTCTTAAATCAGCTTCTGAAGACTGTGGCGTTTTAAATGCAGACTGCGGAGAAAAAGATTACTTGGAATATAAGTTAGAAAGTCATTCAAAGGGTTTTGCCAAGGTAGGGGATCTGAGAACAGAAATCAAAAACTAAAGAGAGGGGATTATGGACACTCATTTTATTTTAAAACTTTTTTATGGAGGAATTATAACATTTCCACTTCAATTTCCTAATCTACAACCATATCCCAGCAATATTATGACTTTATTTTGGTTGTATTATGACCTTAATCTGGTTTTATAACTTTATTCTGGTAATATTATGACTACTTTCATTTTATAACATTATTCTGGTCATTTTCTAACTATTTTGATAATATTATAACTTTGTTCCTGCATTATTACAAATTTATTCTCATTTTTATTGCAATTTTATTCTGGTAACATGACTATTCTTGTAAAATTATGGCTTTATTCTCTTATTATTTCAACTTTGTTGTACGACTTTACTATTCTCTTAATATTATAATTCAATTGTGTATGACTTTTTTCTCAAAATATTATGACTTTATTCTCAAAATAAAAAAGTTTTCTGAGCCTGTGGCTAATATTCTGTCATAGTTTTGTACTTTTTGGTCCATTGTAATGTTATTTTTTCTGATGCAGCAGCCTTAAAAACATTAAGCTGGTATGATTTTTTTTTGTTGTTGTACTTATTTTCAGTAGAAAATCATATTTCTCTGTCACTCTTTGGTCCGTGCGTTAGCGTTGTCCCCATCACGTTACTGCAGTAGCCAGGTGATGGTCTGCTTGAACAGCGGGGGCAAACAGATGGCCGACAGCAGCCCAGGAAAGATGCCTTTGACCGGACGGCATCGCCAAGAGCTGCCAACAAAAAGCTCTCTAATCTGAGGTCCTAGGAGGGAACAATGGGCCAAACACTGGTTGAGTGTGGCTCATTCACTTTGCAGCTGGCTGAGAGCTGCCAGCCTGGAAACTCGGCATCGTTTGTCGAAAGAACAGAAGTCTTTCCTTAACAAGACAGAAAAGAATAAACTGAGAGGGAAATGAACATATCCATATAGGTTTTGAAACCACTGATTTTCTGATCATGCTCAGTTATATCAGAAGTGATTTATTTACTTCATTAAAGCAATGCAAAAAGAAATCTAACCCACTTACATTATGTCCTTGGAAATGACAGTTTTGGAAAGTATTACAGTAAGTGTTTCTAGCTCCATTTTCTTTACAAATGTGTGTAAAACATTTGGTATTCCGCTAATATTAAAGAAACCTCCAACATTTAGCAATTGTGGGGTTTCCATTAAATAAATGCACCTAAAATCAGTGTTGTATAAAGTACTGAAATCTCAGAGTCAAGTAAAAGTACAAGTACCTCTCCAAAATATGACTTTGGTAAAAGTCGAAGTCACTGACTGAAATGTTACTTGAGTTAAAGTCTTAAAGTATCTGAAACTTCTTGTACTTAAGTATGGAAATTACTGTAAAAATGGATGTACTCAAGTAATGTAATGAAAAGTACAAGTAAAAAGTAAAACAAAGCAAATGCAGTTTGAATGACATTTTTTATATTTTGGTAAACTTGTCAAATACACTTAAAATAATGTACACAACCAAGTGCAGGCAAAATTAAACCTGCTAATAGATATACCTGCAGGCATCACTTAGTTAAGAAAATTAGGTGCTTTACCTATAGCACAAGGTTAACTTAACCTGCTTTACAACTGAACCAGCTTCTTAGTAAACCCTCCAGAACAGAAAATACAAAGTTTTTGTAAGCCTTAAGTTTTCCCTTCAAATAAGATCAGTGCTGAAAATGAGAAAAATAAATAGTACAGAAAATGCGGCCAACATGAAGAAAAAGAGCTGTTACGATTACTCTACTTCACAAATCAGGGAATCAGTCAATAGGTGGTGCACACAACTGGTCATTATGCAAAAAAAAAACAACCCAGAAAACTTTGGAGCGGGAGGGGAGGGGGCGGAGTGCTGCCCGCACTGATGCGGCTCAGGGATTACGTGACACGCAGCGCCGTGCGCAGTGCCCTACAATGCACTGTAAGCTATGTAATGTGTTTTGAGGCAGTTGACCAAAATCCCGGACAATTTTTAAATTCCCCCCGGACATCTTTTTAGGTCTGAAAAGTAGGACATGTCCGGGAAAAAGAGGACGTCTGGTCACCCTATCACCAGCTGGTGGTTCCCCTGGAGCCGTGTCCGACGTAGTTGCAGTCGTTGTGGTCTCCGTCTCCTCCTCCATGTGGCTGCTGCTGATTGCGAGACTTGCTTTGTGTTTAATGGGAGAAGCGAAACAGGTGTATCCTATTGGTGGTGATGAACAAGCCCAGGCAAGCAGGCTACGGAGTTTGTTCGGTAGCCTGCTTGCTACTTGCTAATCAGTAGGTGGGGTCAAAACACTTGCGTTTCTCTCTCTCGCTTTTTTGTAACGAGTAACTAAACCACACATTGAAAATGTATCAGAGTAAAAGTACGCAATTAAGTTCGGAAATATAGTGAAGTAAAAGTGAAAGTCATCAAAACTTTTCATACTCGAGGAAAGTATGAAGTACTCCGAAATATACTTAAGTAAAGTAGTGAAGTATTTTTACTTCGTTACTATACAACACTGCCTAAAATCACACATGAATAAGTTTATTCACGCAGTAAGCTATTAAAAAACACGTCTCAACAAAGGAGACTTGCCATCTCCTGCTGTGGCAACATCCAGTTGTTGATCATGTGACTTGTGTGATGTGAAAAAAATAGTTTCCATTGCAATTGTGCAATAAACCAATTCTGACGGCCAAGAAAACGCCTTAGCCTAGCGCCAAAACGTCTTATCGAAATATGAGTTTTTGCTAAATTGCCATGTCTCCATTAAGCAAATTTATTTTTGAAATGTCAAAATTATTTGGTCAAACAATATGGAGACCACTACTGATTGTTTCTGACAATCCCACTGACATCTGGACAAAGGCAACCTGACGATCATTTCCTTTGACTTCTCCAGTGCATTTAACACTAATTAGCCCGATTTGCTTTGTCAGACATGACTCATGCCCATCAGCAGTCTGGAGTACCACAGGAAGCTGTTCTCTCACCATTCCTTTTTACTCTGTAAACCGCAAACCTTCAGGAAAACACGGAATAGAAATCTGTAGAAAAAGTCCAAGAAGCTGAGCCCAGAGATCCGGTGGACCGTTTTGAGGCATGGTCTGGGAACAAACATGGTGTTTTAGGTTCAGTATAAAAAAAGAGCATGCACAACCATATTTCCATCATGGGAGACGAAAATATGGAAGATTCTGAATACGTTTGTGTTCACCTGGACAACAGACTAGAGATGCAGCAGTGAAGCCAACAGTGGCCCTAAACCTAGCTGGGAATCTGAGGCAACACGTAAACATTGCTGTTCACACACTCTCCGTCCAATGTCACTGAATGGACAGTGTCCTGCCTTTCTGACATTTCTTTAAGTCCATATGTCTGTCTTGCTGCTACGTTAAGTGAGCCCTGTTAAAGTTAATGGCTTTCCATAAACACAGAGGCCCCAAGGGGCCACCACTAATAAAGCCAAGCAGGGAAACTGAAAGCCAGCAGAAGCAGTCTGTTACTGGAAACAGGATTTCTTGCATTAGAAGGATAGCTTTAAAAGTGCAGACATTATCAGAGTCAGTTTTGAAGAACTTAGCTCCAATATGAATGACTTGGAAGCAGAGGCCACGGTATTAGAGAAGTACCCTGCTTACTTCTCTAAACTGAAGTAAACTATTTAGAGGACAGTTTAAGTCTCATGACTTGTGAGATTTTCACAAGTCATAGAACAGAAGCAAAACATAGTGGAACCTCTTGACTTTTGTCCAGACTCAGCTGCAGTTCTGTCGTCCCATAATTCGCTCTGGGTAATTCTGCTAGCTGGTCTTTACCCAATGCCAATGTCTGAACCCAAGCAGGACATGCAGGCTTCCTGCACTGTCTGGAAATGTATAAAGGATGTTTTTAAACCTGGTAGTCCAGCAGACTTGGTCCAATTGGGAATCAAAGTTGTAACATTTGTTCCATTTTCAGCTGCTCCGGTTTGCTTTCATTCTGCGCTACGTAAAATGATCCAAACCAATTGAAACCTGTTCACCTCCTTGCCTGTGGTGGCGCTGCTCCACAAACCACTAAAAGAAAAGATATGAAAACCTCTGAAGAAAACACTGAACTTAAGCAGCTGTACAGTAGAATTTCTGTTTTGTCTTTGGCAAAATGCCACGCTATTGCTAGGCTTGTGTTCCTGTTTTGGTTGTATTTACCCATAATGCCCTGCACAACATCTGAGTTCACCTCAACCCAAACTGAGACCTACGTTTGCAGGCAGACCAGAATTCGTCCTTTGGTCGAGTACGTATTCACACCTCCCCAAGTGAAATGGACCAACTGGAGACCAACCACGCACCAACTGGAGTTTGATTAAAGTGGACTAATCGAGTCTGGCGTGAACACTGCATATTTCATGTTGTATCCCTGCTAGTTTTGTTTTTCACGGTCAAACCACAATAATCCAAAACAAGGAAATTCAGATAGACTGATCACCACTCAGTCGACAATGAAACATTACAAGATGCCTGTAACTCTATCCAGGTTGGAAAGAGAATATCCATCATCGGTTACTGATTCATCCAGAGATCACTCGGTATTAAGGTCCAGTGTATAAATGCATAAAAAAAAAAGAGAGTAGACGTTGTGACCGAGAACGGAGCAGACTCTTTAAACAGTGGTTAGCTCAGCTCTGCTGGTAGGACACCAAAACAAATGACTGTTATAGTCACGGCTACCAGTGAGCCCCTCTCTGTGTGTAATGGGAGCCCACTGGAGACGGAGATCCGCAGCGTGCAGGCGCAGCCGTTTTGCCGAGCAGTGTAAATATTTAGGGTCACCAGTCACACAGTGGAAAATGAAAGCCATGACACTCTCTGGGTATGTGCGCGAGACATAAAGTACTGCGCTGTGGGACTGTGTATACATGTCAGCGAGGGTACTGGGTTTACACTACAGCATTGTGTGACACACTGTGGCATTTGAGTTTGCTCTTCGCTGTCCAAAATCCATATGTGGGAATGTGTGTGACTACGTCTTATGAAAAAACAATTACACCGCAAGCCTACATGTGTTTGTGTTAAAAAAAACAACTCTTTTTTTTCAATACTTCTCATTTCTCCCTTTGACTAGGACTTTGACATGAGGCAGACAAGCATTATCTATGTGAAGCAGAAGCTGGGGCATTCACAGCAGCACATTAATCACTTCTGAAGGCGCCCTGCCTAACATGGACACCGCTCTCCAAAAACAGGAGGCACAACGGGCCAACATTTGGGTTTCCACAGCTGCAAAGCGGCCTGAGTGCAAATTGCAGTTTAAATGTTAAAAAAAAGATTAAATAAAGGACTGATTTCGTTTTAGTCACATTTCAGTAGGTTTAGAATCCATCTAAATCTACCTGTAATAAACAAATTACAGAAAATTGCTGATTTCTGTTGCCTTTTGGGTTGCTTTAATTTCCATCTCCAGAACAATGTGTCATTTATTTTTAAAAAGAACACAAACACATACAACGTTTTTCACACACTTTATTAAAGTTTCTTCAATTTTTATTGTTTAGATCATCTTTTACCTGCATCAAAGAAAGAAACAGGTATATTGTCGATATTTGGCACTAAGCTAAGGCATTTCAGCATGTAGCCCAAAACCAGTCTTGCATATATCAACTCTAAATCACTGTATGATTTACATTTAAATTATGCAGTGTTGTAGATTTTTAAAAAAGGAGTTTAGATCTGCCAGAAAAACTCTGCATTAGATTAACAGTGTAGCTGGTTGTGGCAGCTACAAATCTCTCATCAATGTATCTTCGTAAATCTATATTTGAATGTTCTTGCAGTACAGGGCACTTGATGGCAGAATGAGTAATGGGGAAACGATTAGGAACTGTGACAGGAGGTCAACGAAGTTCAGATGGTTTCATAAATTAGAACGCAAGAAAGCAAAAATACGGCTCAGTGAAATAGGGGGGTGGCTGTGTTTCAGGAAGACAGAGACGACTTTCAGAGTGAAAAGCGACCTGTGTAGCCAGGGAGCGGACCTACACTGGGAGCATTTACCGGCTCTTTGAAAAGAGCCTCAGAGACCTCATGACGAAAAGAAAACTGGCTGGAGACATGAGGAGATAAATATAACTTGGTGTGTGTGGCCTGTGCTGCTGCTGCTGAATGTGGACCATTTAGGGGTCTTTCACCTAAACAGAACCGACAGCTATTACCCCACAGGGCGTTTTGGAACACGTGAGAGTGAATCACCGCATTATCATCTTTTTAACGTTTTCGTAAGAGTTAGCACAGGGTGCCAGTATTGAAGTGTGAAAACAAGGCGAACTGGATAAATCCCCTTCAGAATGAAGACGCGGAGGTGTGTCGGCAGAGCGACTCCTCTGAATGGGTTTTAGTGTTTTCACTTACAGGGATCATTTGTGCTCTCCGGGCCCACAGACTCTCCCAGGTACACTCACCCTGCTGTGACCCTCAAAAGTCTGACACAGATGGAAAGTACCTGGTTATGATCACGCTGTGATCATAACCAGTACCTAGTAGGTACATCCACTTCTGCTAACGCATGCTGAAGTAATTAGACAGGCTCCAAATAGTCAAAAGTGAAACCAGTTGGATTGGATTTCACTGGATATTGTTGAATCATTTAATTTAATATGGCTGATCAAAAAACAAACGTTGCATGTTGTTTGCATCAGGAAATTTCATGCATGCGCTCCACGCTACAGGGCAAAAAAGACGATTCTTTTACTTGCCATCCATAGCCCCGCTGACACGGTAGAACAATTCCATGAACAAAATGAAACCTGTAGATGTAGGTATATTTAATTTACAGCAGTGCGCCATAGTAAACCAAAAAGTAACCCAGCATAACCGTTAACAACTCAAAATCACTTGTTTCTTGCTTTTTTCTCGGTCTTTATGTTAACTACATTGAACATAGCCCCATTGCCACAGCAACCGACTCCACCGGTGTATCAGGATTCAACACAAAAAATGCTAAAATTTTCCACAGAAAGAACAGAGCATTCAGTTCGCCACAGTGTTATGTTTTTAGGCTTGATGGTTATTTTGCAATTATTAATAAGTGATCGTCTGAACACAAATGTGGTTGACCAACTAATTTAAACACCTGCTCTGCTGATGATCTGTCAGAAAGTTGGCGTATGGATCCCCTTTTTTGTAACTTTTATGCCACATTGCCAAAGTACTATTTGGCACATTTGGCACACATTTGGATTCCACAGCACATCTACATGTTAAGGTTATCAAAGTCAAGCTAGCATAACTGACCTACTTCCGTCTCTCTCGCTATTTTGTAAACTTTTTTTCTGATCTTGTTATCTAGTTGTTGTAATGTTGACGCTTTGAAATAAAACACGGCATCCCTTTTTCTTTTACATATCACACCTTCAGTTAAGATTCCCCGCGTCATGTTGATAACTTGACAGCTAAAACCAGTGGTAGTCATTGACAGTGAGCTTTTTCCCTCCAGCAGGGAGCTGGGGGGGCGGGATCTTGCAGACACGACGTCACATCGCAACGTATCTGTAAAAATGAGTGGGTGGAGAAGATGGAGTGTGCTTCTTCTGACCTCAACCCCAGTGAACACTTGTGGGATGAGCTGCTCAAAGCAGAGCAACCAACACAACCACGTTGGCTTCTTACCACCAAACACTGGATGGGGAACAGGATGTTGTCCCACAGCAGAGTGACCAAAACTAGTGACCAGCCTGAGCACGTCACGTACAGTTTTACCACCCACTGCAGACACTCCTGTTTGTTAAATGACTTAAGTTCCTGAAATACCAATATGTGTTTTCTTTCCTGTAACTTCAATCCAGTAAACAACACCAAACAAGGCTTCTTGGTGGAATGAGCTATTTGGCTGCTTTGGCACGGAAGATTTGGCAAGTTTTTCTTGAGTGCAATCCACAGAATAAGCTTTGCTTCTCAGTGCATTTTCATTAATAACACGCCACTATTTAAAAAGGATAAAATGACTCAGAAGATGTGAGATTTATTGCTAAGCTGCTTTGTTACACAAAAATAACCGACCAAACTCAAATTTCTTTACTTTTTGCGCAAAGACAATGTAACAATGTATATTTTGGAAAACGTCCAAATCCTCTGACTATAATGGAAAGTACATTCATCACAGATCATAAATGGTGACTTAAAAATCTGTATTTTATTTGTAGATTTAGTGCCATTTTTACATAAATTTAAATAATAATTTTTAAAAAAGCAGTGAAATGCCTCTTTATTGAGCTAACTTACAGAATTTTGAATTGGGAATGATGCTTCCAGAATGGTGATTTTTTTATTTTATAAAAACTAGCAGCGCTGACTGAACCAGGAGGAACAATCTTCAGTTTCTGTCAGACTTTGTTGCATTAAAATGTTTTTCCATTTAAGACTGGCTCACCGCTACGTAGAGCCACTCAAACTGAGTCGACTCTTATCAGATTGCAGTAATTCTTTATTGCACGGTGTAGACACTCTACCCCCAAGGTTAACTCCATTTTTCCATTAATCGTTTTAACGAATTAAAAAGCCAATTGATTGTCTTTCACACATTCAACGCTATAGCTTCGACGCTTTTTGTCGTGAATTATCCAGGTCTTTAATTAAATTTATCAGGAGCAGCAGAACTTTGGAGAACCAAATCTAATCAGCTTTCCTGTGCCAACAGAGACAAATGGATTCAGAGCTTTTTCTAATAGGAATTCTTTTTCAGCCTTTATATGCACACAATGTTGTGTCTTTCAGGAAGGGTTCCTGGTGTGGCCGGTTGTTTATTTTCAGAAGAAAAGAAACAAAAAAGGAGGTAATTAGATATCCAGCACAGAAAAACGCCTTACTCAGTCTACAGCAGGGCCGCTCTTGTCCTCCAGAGAGAATATCCTTCAACTTTTAGATGGACCCCATCTCTGACCCACCTGAATCTGAGTGGCTCCCTACCAGGCCTCTGCAGGGCTGAAGGACATGCTGATGAAGGAGGTCAGACATTTAACAGATGGACAGGTTTGATTAAAGTTAAATAATTGCTTGCTAGTGTATTCACACCGCAGTGACATGCAATTTTCAGCATTTTGATTTAAAGTGATGTATGCTTGTATTTACCCGTCTTTACTGATACTCCTAACTAAAATTTGATCCAAACAGTTACCTTCTTAGTTACCTGCGTAGCCAACAGAGTCGTCCTGTGTGTAATGAGTGTTTTTATGCTTGATAGATTGGTAGATTCCATTTGATTGGGGACCAAAATTGTAACGTGTTACATTTTCAGCTGGTGTTGTTCGCTTTCTCACTGCATTTCAAACAAACCAAATCTTTGAAAAACCTCTAAACCTCCTCACCTGTGGTGGCGCTGCACCAGGGACCACTGAAGGGAATGACATGAAAACCTCTGAAGAAGACACTGAGCGCAACTTCCCTCTTCGCGAAACAAAAATGTATTGCTGTCAGATTTTAGAGGTTGTAGGATTTCTCGTTTGGCTTTAGTAAAAGACCGCAAGCCATTTCTCACAATAGACTTGTGCTTTTGGTTTGGTTCCTGCTTTTGGAGCAGTCTTCAATCCGATTGTGGAAGGAAGTGCAATGTTAAGGCTGTGCATGGTTGATCACGTCACAATGAACATTCTGGATGTAAACAATAAAATGCAGTTTTCTTGTGCTCCTAGTTGAACTGACTGAACAAATTAAAGTTGTTTTTATGTTTGAACAGGCTAGTGAAGCTATTGGTGTATTTAAGTGTGCTGAAAGTAATAGCAAATAAATGTGTAATTCAGTACATTTATGTCTGTGTTTAAAAAAAGAAATGTTTTAAGTCAATTTAGTGATTTTCTGTATCAGATCGGTATCTTCCAATGCTACACCTCAGATATCTGTATCGATATCAGAGGTGAAAAAAGTGGATCGGTGCCTCCATAGGGAATTCTTTCAGTATTTTAAAAGAGCTGAAAGCCAAAATAAAAGTTTTTATTCATCAAATTGAAGGGACTTATAAAGAACACAGCCCAGTTCTGCTTCATGTGAAAATGTATTGTTTAAAACCCTTCTTGGCTCGTGCCAGGGCCTTCAGTTTTGGGGAAGTTGCAAAACACCTCGGTCCTGTACCAGAGCTTCCAGGTTCCAGCAGACTAAAGTTAGCATGTTTGTCTGTTCTTCAGCAGCAGAGGTTTTTCTTGCTCTCTATGTTTTACTCTCTGGAAGCTCACTATATAATTTTCTCAAACCCAGCAGAGTTTCTATTTTTTTTCCAACCACTAATTAATTATAATTCAGCAAGGTTTGATGCAGTCAGGCCAAAGGAATGTCGGAGCCTGTATGACTAGCTTAGAAAAGGAGGAGGCGGATGCTGAGACAGGGACAGAGAAAAGGACGGGATCTCTGGTTTCTATCCATCTTCACACATTAGTCTCTTTATTCAGTCACTTGACCTAACACTGAAACAGGAGAATAGTATAATGCCGGTCCAGGGGTAAGACTGATCATGCTATAGACATAGACTAAGACAGATTGAGCTGGGAAAAAAAAAGAAGTTGTTTCACAAGTTTGAAATCCGGCAATGCCAATTTTCCAATCAATCAAGTTTATTTGTGTAGCACATTTCAGCAACACGGTAGTTCAAAGTGCTTTACACTGTGAAAACACAAAAACATCATAACACATCATAATCAACAGTTGTGAAAACCAGTAACAGACATTACAGTTTGTCAAGTGTCATTGCTAAAATCAACACACATCAAAAATGTTGATCCATGTTCTGTTTACTGTGGTTCAAAAGCAACTCTAACAGGTGAGTTTTAGTCTTGATTTACAAGAATCAGGAATCTCCTGTAAATTATGTAAAAGTAAATAGTATTTCCATGATCTTTGTTTCAGATGTAACTCGAAAACCAGTGGAATTCACTGGAATCAATGGCTTTGTTCACGGCTAACCGCTATTAGCAGCATTAGTAATACTAGCCTGGTAAAAACCTTCCCCTTATCCTACGCTTTGGTTCGTCCAGAGGGTCTGGACCCTCAACTGTAGAGAAACGATTGCTTGCTATAGCTGTGGACTTATTTGAAGTTTTCAATTTGGTCTGATTTTACTCAATTTGACTGTGATGTATGTAAAATGTTAGCTCCATCATGAGGAAAGCTACAATATGTAGCTCACCGGAGACTGCCTGCGCTGTAAGCAGCCACCCCCCCACTTAAAAGAGAGAAGTTTGGAGCTGAACAAGATATCTAAAAATGTAAGGCCTCAACCAAAATAACCAAAAAAAAAACTAGCCGTGAGGAGGACAATTCTGGAATGATTGAAGCTTAAAGCTGCAGAGTGTAACTTTTATTTAAAAAATAGTTTCTTACATATTATCTGTGTCATTGCAGTTTAAACCTGATAATCTCGGAAAAAAATTCAAGCTCCTCTTGCTTCCACCACTCAGTCAGAAACAACCAATCAGAGCCAGGATTAGCGCTGCCAATCAAACCGGTGCTCACCCTCCACCCCTTTGCTTTTCTACAGCTTGTTCACTACAACCTAGCCTGTCACGAATGCTAAGGCTAGTTATCTTGGCCACCAGTGACGGCGGATAAATGGTTTTCCTGTAACAGTAAGTTCTTTCTCCACCTCTAGCATATTTATCAGCGAGTACATGAGATTAATTGACGACTCTAAGCCCCTCGTCTTGGCTCTGATTGGTGGGTGCATTTATGTATTCACAGATTCTCTGTCTCATAGCACACAGTCACGACATGGTGCCAGTTTTAACAAATATATTCTTTGTAAAAGTTGCACACTTCCTGGTTTAAATCGTCAATAAACACCTTCACACCTTCTCTGTTGAATTTGCGGAGCCGAGGTGAGAACGAAAGATTTGCCCGTTTCCCTCGTTTGACATTTTTGCGGCGTTGCTGCATCTCTTGTTTGTGCAGTTAAACAGCCTTAATGAAAATGTCCTCATTCATCCGGCTGACAGGTCCCAGCCTCCCAGTCTGCTGTGACAAACTGCCTGCTGATGTCGGCATTTTTAGGGTGGTCTGAATGTTCCGGGACCCGTAACACACTCGCGTGTACAGGGGAGACGTTGTCATCGCTTCCGTCTCTCACACACTGTCGAGAGTTTTGATGAAAAGTAATTCAGAAATACTTCAGAGAGGATCATTGGGGCCCCCCTTCCCTCCATTCAGGACATTTCATCCCAGCGCTGCGTGTCCCGAGTCCGAAACATCGTCAGTGACCCCTCACACCCCCACCATGGACTGTTCTCCCTGCTGCCCTCTGGAAAGAGGTTCCGCAGCATCCGGTGCAGGTCCACCAGGTTCCAAAACAGCTTTTTCCCACTTGCCATCAGACTGCTGAACTCTTAACTGGACTGCACTTAAAATCTGGTCTCCACTTTATACCTTGCACATGTACAGAGCTAAGTAACTTCCATTTTACTGTCAGTCCTGTACTTTATATTTCATATTTTTATTCATATTTTATACTGTATTTTATTTTATTCTGGAGTAACCTCACAACATTGGAAGCTCAAAACATTGTCCTGAGCCGAATGCAACGAAATTTCGTTCTGTATACACCCTGTGCATGCAAAATGACAATAAAGTCAGTCTAAGTCTAAGTTTTCTCTTATTTCAGAATCTACTATCCCCCGCATCAGCAACAGACGAACATTCAGGCCTGAAATAAACATCCTTGATCTTACTTTCTGTCTTCATGTGGGATGGGAGCAACACACTAGAACTTAATGATGGGGTTCTTTGATTCGAAACATTACGGGCTGAACGGAGCAGACAATTCTCTTCTGTTTTGAGAAGTTTTAATAAGACATTTTCCCCGCCTGGATTTACGGTCGACTCCAAAGCTGGGAGGAACAAAGCAAAGGAGGCAGCATATGAGGCGGACCCTTTAAACAGGAGGGTTTGGTGCCCAGACTGGCTCTAAATAGAGTAATCAGACAGCTATAATATTTTAGTAAAATTGTTTTATTAGAGTTTTTCTCTTTATAGTGTCATGCAACAGTAGTCGTAACTCTTGAATTTGATCATATTTAGTCACATTACATCCATAAAAATTATAAAGCGTATTTTGTTGGGACTGAAGTTTTACCTTTCAACAAGACAATACGTATTCGATATTCAGCTAATGTCCAAAAAAGAAAACACAATTTCACCCATTGCAGTGTTCCCATTAAACTCGATTAAAATCACACGTGAATAAGTTTGGTCACATAAGTTGTTTCGAAACACGCCTTGTCATTATACTCCAACTATTTCCTATTGTCTTCGTGATTTGCGCCAATGGCGGCGTCCGTTTGTTGATCATGTAACTCGTCTGATGCCAAAAAGTGTTTCCATCGCAGTTTTGCGAAATAAACCAAATTTGATACTGCCAAAAAAAAAAAAGAACACTTTGTTTCAGTGCCAAAACTTTCAGCAAAAAAGATTTTCTTCTGAAATTGGTGTGTTTCTGTTGAGCACATTACTTTCGAAATGTCAAATTGCCGTATAATAAGGGCGATGGAAATGCGAGTCACAAATAAAAGTTACTGAATGAGTTTGAGCTATTTCGCAAAGAAAAACAGGCATAACTTTCACTATCTGTACGTACACAGCAAGGAGAGAAAAAGCAGGAAGTAGAGCAACAGAAAATGCACTGAAGTTTTCAGGTGACAAAATATGAGAAGCATTAAACGTTCAAGAGATTTGAACTTTTTTCGAAACACTTGTGGAACAGCAAAACTTTATTTTAACACACGCAATCCAGCCACCAACACATGGCTTTTATACTTCAGCTTCCTTGCTTGATGAACTTTAAAAGTTTGTAATATGTTGTGTGTTTTGGAACAACTGACTTTTACATTTGAATGCAAATACATGGAAAAGACACATTTATTCCTCACTTTCTGATGTTAAATTAGACTAAACATCTCTTGTGTTCAGTCATTTGGAATTACCAACGTTATTTCTATTTGTTAAATCCCAGAAAACCTGTGACTGGAGTTAAACCTTTCGGGCTTCCTTCCACAAACCTGTGGTTGGTTAACTGACATGTTAGTTAGCTGGAGTCACACCTGTGGATGTCTTTTAATTCCACACCTGAAACACACTGCGTTCCTATTTGACACTATTGGAAAGTCAAAACAAATAACCCAAAATATCAGGAAGAAAATTGTTCATCTTTGGGAACTATAAAACATAGTATGTAAAATTCTTAATTCAAAGAAAGTTACAAAAAAAAATGAACGTTTTCTGCCATGTAACGAATGGAAACCATTTCGGCGATTCTAACTGGTTCGGTCTGATTTCACTTCAGACAGCAAGGAAGAAAAAGATGCGTGCGTGCGTGTGTCCTTTTTATTCAGTGTATGTAAATATCTGGTTTCGACGGTAAGTAAGTCTTAGTACCTGTTGAACTCCAAATAATTTTATTATATCCTGGTTCGTTAAAATCAATTGAAGGAGGCTGTTTTCCTCTACGGTGTGGTTGCTCTAATTCTGCTGCCCGATGTTGGGAACCGTACGGTCAATCCAGTAAACTCAAGCCGGTGTTTTGGTCTGAGCTTACGGTAAAAGTGCTGTCCTGTTATAGCTCATAAAAACCAGAAAAACATACTGGCCCAAACACACACACACACACACACACGCACAACACCCCCACGCACCCACACATAAGAAAAGAAAAAAAAACAGAGATTCTGCGTTCCTGAAAAACAACTCTATAATTTCACACAAGAACCAACGTAGCTTTTTTTGACTCTGCACTGCAATTCTGGAGAACAGCAGCTGCGCCGCGGGCATCTTCACCACAGGGTGGTTGTTTGCACAGACCAGTTTAGGGCTGTTTGTCTCCCAGTGAGCCCCTCCGGGCCCCCCTGGGCAGAACAGAACACACCCTGTCCCGGTACCGTCTGGGCCCGACACTACAGCGTCTGAAGGAATCTGAAAGAAATCAAGTTTGACATGTTTCCTGCTCTCCCATTAAGCTCTGTTGAGGTAAACGGGTTGCATTATTTGTGCTTCAGTTCTGAACTGAACCCTAGATATTATTATTATTATTATTATTATTATTATTATTAAGCTAAAACATACAGGAATTATTAAAATGTGTTTGCCTCCTTAGATTTTACTTCAGTCTTTTTCTCATCAAACCCATTTTTATGACGTAGTAAAAGAAGATCAACTATAACAAGATGCACTACATATGAATTAATGTATAATTTTAAACAGTAAAAATGGAAAAACAAACCAACTTGTTGCCATGACACAAAGCAATTACCCCCTAAACCTAATAATCTCTGCAAATCGTCTGTTTAAAATCGTGTCACAGCATTCCAATTAGATTCAACTCCAGACTTTGACTAGGCTACACTGGCTCAGGTATGTCTTGTTATTGGTGGTTTGCCGAACGAATCCCCACTCCATCCGTCTCGGTCGTTGTGTGATTGGGCAAGACTGGCTGTGGCTATGTGTGTGTATATATACTGTATATATATACACTGCTCAAAAAAATAAAGGGAACACTTAAACAGGTGTTTAACAGTTAAAGTGTTCCCTTTACTTTTTTGAGCAGTATATATATAAAGACTGCAGTATAAAGTGCTTTGGAGTCCTCTGACTTGGTAATAAAGAGATATGCTAACATGATTTTGCCTAAAGCGCCAAGTTGTCCAGGTCCTGGAAAAGAGACGTAGCACCAGATGACTCCGTCGGCACCGTGTGTGTTTGTGTGTAAATATTTTGTTTGTAATGATGCTAGTTACACAACAGATGTGATTATGTACACGTCTAAAAACAAAAGCTCCACCTTCTTCAGTCCACGATATTTTCTCCAAAGTGTTGGGAACCTTCAGCCTGTTCAACCGTCAAGATATTCTGAAGGCTAATGTTCGATGTGCTACCAGTGTTGAATTATTTTTAAAAAATTTTGAATCAACACTGACCTTATTTGGGGCAAGCGCCGCCTCCCGCCGTTTAGACGTGATCCCAGACCATTTTGAACTTGGATGAGTCAGCGTGGATGCGGTCTTGGGAGTAATTTATGCAACCCAGTCACTTACTGCGAAGGTTTCACCGCTCCTCCATTTGTAGGGGGAATGGCTCTTAGTGTGGCTTTTACTGGAGACCCGAAACCGTTTTTTTAACCGCTTCCAGATAAGACAGATGTCAGCGACTCTGTTTCCTCCAATTCTTCTCAAATTTCTTTCGATTGACTCATAATGCATTTGCGTTGGAGGTCTTCTACCCTGCTTCATGTCATCAAACCGGTGTTAAATCTGCAGGCCAGAAAAGTTGGGCCGATCATTGTTGAACAAGAACGCCATTGCAATTTCCAACATAGCCGGTTTGATAATGTTTTTAGCTAAATGAATGATTTGTTACTAGGGTTCTCATTGCCTGATTTTTCATCTATTTGATGATTTTGAAGCGTTTAGGTGTTATAAATAAATAATAATCTGTTAGGGGACAAATCAATTGTTTGAGTCCAAATATAAATCCGCATTTGCTGATCCAAGTCTACCGATCCCACTTCATTTGGATGCACGGGCGCGCCCTTCTGCCTTCTCGTGCTTTTTAAACATGTGCATGTCTCTGAGTCCTCCCTCTGTTTTTTTTTTTGTTTCTTTTTATTGATGCACACACACACCCAGTCAGTCGTCAGTAAACTAGCTTTTATTGGGACATAAAACTGTTTTTTTCCATCAACACCACACTATTGCTTGTGTTCCACACAGAGGCATTTAGGAGCTTTTTTTTTTGTTGTTTTTTTTTTACAGAAATACCTCCTCTCTCTGGCACCAGAGGAATTTGTCCATCACAGTTCACGAGAATAACTGAATCACAGTCGTTTCATTGTTTTCCCGGCGCGCTCCGGTGTGCCGAGGTTCCCCCTTAAACTTGCCCCCCCCCCCGCATGGTTTCGGGAGTTTAACGCGCGTCCAGGAAGACGAAACGAGGAAGGCGTGAAACTCACAAACAGGATCTCGACGTATTGAAGCAGAAACAGGCAGCCGCCCCATGGCGAGACACGGTGCAAGAAAACACAAGAGTTGGACGGAGAGAGGTCCGGCTTCAGCTCTGAACTGCTGGGGAAAAGACGGCCAAGAAAAGAATTGGAGCTTTGCACGCAGTCAGAAGGTCCAACAAAACATTCCATGACCAAATTCAGTCTAAACCGTTTCAAACTCCTGATTCTTTACCTGCTGCCCTCATTGGCCGGTGTTTACTAAGACTGGATCTGGAGGAGTTTTTAGTGCACAAGTTACGGTTTCTAATGAAGCTCTATGGAGCATGGTAGCGGAAGCTGTAACGCTCCACTTGCGAAAGTAAATCTGTTGAGCTTCACCTTGGCACTAAGACAACTATTCACGCTGTCGGACACGACACGTTCAGAGTGAGAAGAAAAGAAAAGAAAAATCTTTTTTCAAACAGCTTGGTGACATATGTTCTTGTATTTTATGAATTATATTTGATTTTCGTTCAGTTTCTTCTGAGAATTGTGTACAGAGTTCTTTGATCACCGTCCTCCGTCTTCTCAATTTTACTGTTTGGACGTTTGTTATGTTGCAACCGCTAACTTTCATCGACAAAAGGAGGCTGTTCCTGTGAAGTGGAAGGAAAATGATACATACTTTTATTATTACTATGAGTACTACTATTTAGAAAATAAATCTGAACATTTTAGCTTGTTAATGTTTTTACACTTTTTCTGAAAAAAAAAAACCTTAAACATAATTTCCATTTCTATTAATTTTATCAATGTTGCTTCTTGTTTTGGACTTTCGCTTCACTTTTTTCCCCTTTTTGACTTCCTGTTTTCATCACGTCTTCTCATCCCAGTTCATTCCGACTGTTAGTTCAGTTATTTCTTATTTTCCGATAAATTGTCCCAGAACGTATTGCGATAAACGATAATATTGTTGTTTTGAGACCATTTTTCAAGCCACATGGGGGTAAAGAGATAATGATGCAAGAACACATCGTCAAAGATCAATAAACTTTAAATTCTAATGAACATTTAACACTGAAGCTGGAAGACATTTTAAATATCCAAAACAAATAAAATGAACCATGAAGTCTCTGTAAACAAAAATGATTATTCAAAAAAGAGCTGGTTGAGAACAAAACAACAAACCAAACACAAAAGAGAAAAACTACAAATCAGGCAAACAGAAATTATTGAACTCGTTTTAATTTAACATGTGATTAACTGATTATTTGATTTATCGCGACAGGCCTAACTATCCATGACAGGTCAGGGATCTGACTTGTTTTGGGTTTTTTTTGGCATTTTTTTTGTTTAAATGTTGCTTTGTTTCCGAAGTTTTTCCAAACATAATTTTCCTGATTTCCACCAGTGAACTTTGCTGGTAGGGCGATCAGAGGTCGCAGCCTCTCTTTCTGAGTGTCTCTGTCTTTCTGTTGCACAAAACATGACAGATTTCAGCAACGGAGAGCGCTGCGAGTCACAGGAAGGTCAACCATGTTGTGTCATTCCAAACGATTGTCTGAGTCCACAGTGTAAATCAAATAAAATCTACACTTTCTACATGTTTTTCTTTCCACTGCCAACATCCTCAGGTTCAGGTTGTTCTTCCGTTTTCCCATCTTATCTCTCTTTCTCGTTATTTGACGTTTTGTCGCCTCTGCCTTTTCCCCTCACGCCGTCGCCTTTCCCCCTCACCGCAATCTGACCCAGTCCCGTATTCTCCTCCGCCACCAGATCGTCCTCCTCCGTCTCTCGCCCCACGCTCCCTCTCACCCCATCAGCTGCCGCCGTGGCGACTGGGGAGCGCAGAGGAAGGCTCGGGAGACGTCGGCCGTGCCAAGCAGACATAATAAAATGAGAGAGGTGGATAGGAAAATCCATTAAAGGGACGTATTCACATCTAATGTGGCAAATATTGCTTCTGGGATGCCTGAATAACACCTTTATATTCCAATAAGGAAGGGGAGTGGGGGGGGGGGGGGGGGGAACGCAACGTCAGCCAAAGAAGTGGAGTTGAATAGACAGGAAACAGGAGAAGGCAGTTTTACTGCTGCAGCTCATCCACAGCCTGAAAGAGGTTTTGTGCGCAGTAAGGTGCACAAACAGAGTCCCGCATCATGGGAGCATTCTGTTCACTTCAGAGGCGACTCAATGATCCTTTGACACTGAGATTTTTTTTTTTTTTTTTTTCCGTTTGGGTCCTAAAACCGATATACGTCAACCTGAGATGAAAACTCAAAGCCGTGAGGAGTAAAGGTCTGGTGTCACCCAAAGTTCAGCTCAGGAGGAGGACAGAGAGAAGACGAGGTTTAGGGTTCAGGACTGTAAAAGAACTACAACAGATTAGTGACACGTTTTCACTGATGCCCCATCGACACCCTGGGAACATGTCTGCTCTATTAAAGGGGCGGTATTATGTGTTTCATAGCCATGTACAATCATTTTGTAGCATAATCAAGTAACTACGTTACCTTCAATTGCTATAAAAAAAGGGGCTAATATGTCAAATTTGACTTTGTAATTTACCACCTTGAAATTGGGCCTCTGTCTCTTTAAGAAGCTCCTGCTCTTGCTGAAACTCGAGTTGAGGAAAAGATGTCCGTACGCATAATCTTTCTTAAATGTTTCAATATTTTTATTAAAGTTTCAAACTCCACTTTAATCAGTCTTCTCTGAATAAAACAAACAAAAACATATAATGTGTTTGTTTATTTCTTTTTTTTTTCTGGGATGCCCATCAGCCGTTACCGTGACAGTAGCTACTCTTCCACATCTTAAAAAAAACAAAAACAGTTACACATACTTGCAATAACATCAGCAGCATAGCTTATAAATAAATAGTTGTACAGTCATGAGGCTTTGTGTAGTAAAATAATGAATCAGGGCTCTTTTAAAAGCTCTTGCATTTGTCACATTTCATGTGTGTTATTCTCTGTCAGGAGAAAACCTCTGTTTTTACTCAGATGTAGAAGTGCTGAAAAGAAGCTGCTGAATGCTACTTTTTTTGTTGTTTTTTTTTTTTTTTACAATGATTTACCTCCAGTTCTGCGACATGATTTTTCATTTCACTCTCTGACGGAGTGAGTTAAGACCCAAGACACCACTATAGAGTTAAACAATTACACCTCGGCTGTTAGAAGGAATTGAATTACCGTCATTATGCAGCGCTGGCCTGCCAGACCCCTGCAACGGCTTGGCAGGCCAGCGCTGAAGTGAGACCTCGGTCCTCACTCAATGCCTCTGCTTTCAGGTGATAAAACTGGAGAGACAGACGGCCGCAAGGTTACGAAGGAGAACCACCGGCTGCTCTCCTGACGTTTGCTTTCTGCCTTCATGCTACCGACGAGGTACGTCTGAGTGTCACACAAAAGGTAAGCTCTGGTTTGGTTTTGTGTTTGCAAATTTCACAAAACACTCAAATCGAAATGTCTTCAGAGGCAAAACGTTTTTCTTGTTCGTGTTTGAAAGCACATTTTCTCCAAGATCAAGTGTGGTTCTGTTCAGAGATTCTGGACGGTAACTATCTTACCTGCAGCAGACGACGTTCTTGTCATATTTTTAGCTTTTTCTTTGCAACGCCAGTATAAAGAAACAAGGAAAAACACACACACAAAAATACTAACCATTTCTTATAGAAAGTCTTTATTTCGACACAAAAAGTAATCCATGTATTTAGAAATAATGGTAACGCTTATTATACACACCCCCTTTGTATAAGACTGACATAACGCTGTCATAAACATGACATAACACCTGTTATGAACATGAAGGAGTCTTCATGAATGTTTATGACTGTTGTCATGAAGTGTCATTCGCTAAATAATGACATTTTTGATACAAAGTTGACATTTTAATAGATTTTAATGCAGGATTTTGTTACAACTTTGCTTTAAGTCTCATTATTTACCGAATGACACTTCATGACAACAGTCATAAACATTCATAAATACTCCTTCATGTTCATAACAGGTGTCATGTCATGTTTATAACAGCGTTATGTCAGTCTTATGCACATCCCTTCAAATAAAGTGTTACAGAAAAAATAAATTAAATAAATTAAAAAACAAATTGTATTAATCAATAAAACATAAAATGCAGCTTCTTCACATATATTGGTGCAAATTTCAACAAATGTTGCTATAATGAACTTTAGAAGACAGAAGTCTCTATTCAGTTCACTTCAACACCAGCCAACCATGTCATCATATTTAGGTCAGAAACAACAGTAAAATATGAAGGTAATTAGAGAGCAAAACTGTCAAAGTCAGTGGATCATGTAACAGTTGGTAAAAAGCTAAATATTCTTCCTGAGCATGCATGCGGCGACAGTGGAGAAAAACATCTCCCAGTTTGCAACAGAAAGCATTAAGCCAGAACTCAGCTTAGTGTAGAAAATTATTTCTGATAAATCTAAACTTTTTCAACATACATGCTTACTTTAGATTCAATGTGCAGGAGAAATTCTGCACGTAAAATAGTTTTTCAATCAAATATGCTGCTGTGTATTAATATCAGACTCGGATCAAACTCCTAAGCTGTGCTTCCATGTTGTTGTCGTGGAAACCGCTCCAGCCCTTTCCTAACCGTCCTGCCGTGAACTTTAACACTCATCTCAGTTACGGAGGCCTCTTGAATCGGCGATGTAGATCATAAGTGTTTTGCAACATCTCTGAGCTGTGCACCGTCTGACCTGCTGGTGAACCGTCATCCACTCCTGGGATGATAGTTTTTTTGTTGTTTTTATTTTTTTTTTCCTCTGAGTAATCTCAATGCTCCGGTTCTTCATTTCACAGCCTCGCTTCAAATCCTCACCAAAAAGCTGCAGGAATCAGTCATGTAATTATTTGGCATCTCCAGATTAGGAGTTGTCAAATGTCAAATATTCTAGTCTAAAACTCAACTGAGTACAATTTCTGACTTTATTCTGAAAAGCAGACTTTTAGTTGTTCTTATCCGATAACAGTGAGTGTCTCTATAGAATGTATAGTAGATAAGAGTTACTACAAACACTGTTTTCCCCCTTCCAACATTCAGGAAACCAGTCTCTGGAGGTTTGTACGCCCTTTGACCTTTTTACATTATGTCATATCCAATCACAAACCGGAGTCATTTCTGTGAGCTACAAAAGAAGCACTTCAATGTGTTTTCCTGCTCTGCTCTTTCTTGAAATTCCCTCCATCAAGAAATGTCACAGACCATGCAGGGTCAGAAAAGAAAAGGACAGCTAACATCTCTGCAGACCCCACACATCCTGGACACAAATTCTTCAGACTTTCAGAGTCAAAATCATTTTTATTGCCATTGTAAACAAGTTGACAGGCTAGGAAATTGTTTTGATGTGTGGATGCAAAACTATGGAATAAAATATGAATATAAAAAAGGAAAAAATATGTATGCATGTGCAGAGCAGCAGGTGGATAGAGTGACAGAGTAGCCGCCCCAGAGACACTAGCTGCGTTTCCATGACAAATGTAAGGTACGGTAATTTTATTTATATAGCACATTTTCAGCAACAAGGCAGTTCAGGGTGTTTTACATGAATTAGAATAACTACAAACAAAACAACAAAGACAGAAAAAGAAAGAGAAAGGAGCAAAACAAAAGCAAACTACACTTTAAAATGTTCCAAGCTTTGTGCACCAAATGTGCACCACGCTTTGTCAGTATTCTGCTAATGTCGAAAAAACACAATTTTGCAAATGCAACGTTTCCATTAAATATGAAATGGAATTAAAATCACTTGTGAATAAGCTTGTTCATGGGATAAGTCATTAAAAGTCATGGCAGCGACAGATGTAAACAGTTACATGAGACATGTTTATAATTCAGTCATGGAGCTAGCGTTCATCATCTATCAGCCAATCACAGGAAATGTCTGCGTCTCATTCAGGCGTTGGAGCGACAAGCTCCGCCTACTTGGGAGCGGCTATGTATGCTTTTTTATGAAAATTGCAGTTGATTTTACAGAAGAGCTGTGGATCCAACATGCTGGAATGACGCAACTTTTCCTGAACTGTGTGAAGCTGTGAGAGCTCTGGTGGATCCAGCTGCACTTTGAAAACATCTAAAACAAACCGTCTTCCTCCTATCACTTCCTGTCGTTTTCTTCGCCAGTAGTAGCGGAAAAAAAACAGGGGGAAAAAAAAGTGTTTTCATTGCAGTTTTGCAAAATACATGTAGATTTTGTGCTACCTGGTGTTGATCTTTACCTCGTTAAATCCCAGTAAGACACATGAAGTTAGTGGGTGTAATGAGTCCAAAACTGAAAAATCCTCAGGTTTTTATTACCTTGCCAAGATGCTGTAGATGTGAGGGAGCAGCCACTTCTGTAACACGGTGTGTGTGTGTGTGTGTGTGTGTGTGTGTGTGTGTGTGTGTGTGTGTGTGTGTGTGTGTGTGTGTGTGTGTGTGTGTGGTTTTATTTTTGACGTTCTTCAGGTAGTAAAGTTTCAGAAGCAGATTTCTGCTCTAATTCCTGACAGCTGGGCCCCCTTTGGTCTTAGCTGCTGGTGAGTAATGAACTGTCATCGGTGAGGGACATATTGGAAGACGGTCCTCCCCTGGTCAAAGACGATAATTAGTGTTGATCACCGGCGCTGTAGGAGTAATGACTGCCTGTCTCTCTGCTGGTGTTTGTGTGTGGCTCTGCCAGCCACTGGATCCTTTCAGCTGCACACCTTTCTGGAAACGTGTCAGGGAGGCAATTAAAGTTTATTTCTTATAAGTTTTAAGTAACGTGATGAATATTTTTGATATCACTTACGTACTATGACCACACACTACTTTGCCTGTAGTGTGTCGTGGGGTAAATTTCACAAAATTCTGGTGAAGTGCCACAAAAACAAAGAAATCTAAAAATTTTTAGTTCACAAAAATAACCTCAATCTTGCGGTGTTTTCACACCTGTTAGTCCGGTAGATTCAGTTTGATTGGGGACCAGAACTGGAACATTTGTTACATTTTCTGTGTCAAACTAACCAAACCCAAATGGAGTGGTGACTGATTTTAACGGTTGTAGGATTTCTCTGTTGTCTTTGACTGAAGAGCACGAGTCATTTCTCCCTCTAGTGCTAAACTCATACATTTGTTTTGGGTGTACTTACCCAGAATGCTATGCACCATTGTCCACTTCCTGCTTTTGGAGCGGACTCTGGTCCACTTACATTCGCATATGCATTCTGACCGCACCAGAGTTCACTTCAACCAAACCAGAACTTAGGTTTTTAGGTGGACCAGAGATTGGTCCAACCAAAGTTTGACAATGCATTCACACCTCCCCAAATGAACCGGACTTTTTAGACAAACAAACTAGAGTTTGACTCAGCATGGCTGGTGTGAATGCCCCTTTAAAGACTACTGGATGCTGAATTGGGTCATCTAATAAGAGATTCCTACGATTCTCCAGCTGAGTTTGCAAGATGTGCTAAACAGCCCGTCTTTTCTGCTGATGCGGCGCGTTTGCAGCCATAGGAAACCCGTCCTCGCCGTCCCCGTTAACTGTGTAAAACCTCGACTTTTAAAATCCTCCGAAGATCCCCGAATGTTGCTGTCTGGAACCCGGAATCATTATGGCTCTGTTCTGTGAACCCGCGCAGCAACAACTCCTGCAGCAGACAAATTGGTTGCTTACTGAAACTGCCAAGTCATCCCTTTTAGAAACTGGCTCCAGTTTAAGCAGGAAAAAACAACAGTGCTGACGTCCCAGGCTTCTTTCAAGTTAGTAAAATTGGAGTTAAAAGTTTGGATTGGTGCCAATACATTTCCACTTAAACGACAGCTAAAGAGAAGGAGCTAAAAGCCTTTGCTTCCCCCGAGACGTATCATTGTGTGCATGGATTTTTATCTTCCGCCTCCTTTTCCCCCACCAATTTGCTGCTCCGCCGTACATATGGCAACTTCCCGTTCAACTTCAGATAATGAAGGCGGTTACACACAGCTTCTACTTTCCATACATTAGCCCATATGCATCACAGCATTGACAGCTAGCGGCCTCAGCGTAACGACCTTCCTTCATCTCCAGAAGCTGGCTCTGGATGCGGATGGAATTGCTTCCAGGACGACATACGTTTCATGTGGCGCGAGTTCCCACATTATTGATTTACTTCGTCTTTCAGCTGGACTATTTTCAGCCTGGATGTTCCTGAAAGCCAGGAGTTCGGTTAGCCACACTTTTTCAAAGTGTTCTGACCCAAATTCTTGTGTCTGGTAGATTGCGCTGAATGTAAAATAAAAAAAGAGGGTTATTCATACATACTCCATATCTGTATTTTTACCTCCTTTGTCTCTTTCAGCTCATACTGCCTCTGTTCATTATTCACATCTGAACTGAAATACTCTACATCTCTTCATTTCTTGCCTCACTTCAATGGCTGCACGTTATTCTGAAATCCCAGCAAAGTGCTGTGTTAGCATCTTTTGGGCTTGTAAGGTTTTATCTCAGGATACTGACGTCCTGCTAAAGTTTAAAAATGTGCATATTTGTTTAGTTGGTCACTTTCACTTCCCCATAGGTTTGATTTTATTACGTTTAGTACCTTCAAAGTGATTTGGTGATGTGGTTTAATCTTTTGAATTAATGAAGAACAATCAGGTGCAGCTAATTGCTGGATAAATGACAAAACACCTGAAAATACTCAGTTTTTTAAAGAGAATATTATTATGTATTTTCCAGGACCATAGTGACATTTTATAGCATAATCAACAAAGTACCTTCAAAATGTTGTAGATGAAATGTGACTTAAATAAAACTCCTTGAAATTTGACCTCTGTTTCTTTAAGAAACTCCTACTTTTTCAAAGACTCCACCTACAGGAAGTAATCACAACATATCTCCTCTAGTTACCCTTTAACAAAATTTTTACCAGCATTGCTCTGAGAAGTGGCTCCTATAACGAGTTCACCTAAAGTGCATTTCCACCAGGTGTTTGCTAATTCTTTCTGGCTAGTCTGAAGGAGCTGACTGGAGGAGTTTAAGCTCAGAAGCTTGGAAAATGCAACTCCAAGGAGGAATTTTGTGCTTGAAGGCGGGGGTAGGTCCAACCAGGTATTTTGCACAGCTGAATGGTTGCCATGGCGATTAAAGGATTTCTCAAACATGCATGAAAGAATCAAGGCAACACTCCAGGTAGGTTTTTGATGAGGGAATCACATTATAACATGATGTAAAGCCACAAAGAAGTTGCATGTACATAATACTGACCATTCACGATTTCTTTCAATGGGATTGCATTGATATTTGAGCATGAAAATAATTTATACTTTGGAGTTGTTTTTCATATACAGACAATCCAATGTACGAGTTGTCCCTGAATACTTCTAAAAACACCATTCCCTCTGTCTCCTCAGAGGGAATGGTGGCAACTTATCTGCTGTTGTGCAGCATTTTAGGTTGGCCGACTGCTACTCCAGGCAGCTGGATTTGGACCTTAGCTCATTTCCTCCAGTGCCAGTCGTGTTTACGTTCAGCTTGAAGTTGCTTCTGGACAGTAATTAGGAAAAGTGTTGACAAATATTGGCAAACCTTTGGTTTGATCATCCCTTCTGTCTCCATCATCACCAGCTGCGTTTTCATTACGAATGTGCCCAAAACGTTGACGACGCTCCGCTAAAGTTGGAAGAAAAATACAATTTTATAATTGAGGTGTTTCCATTAAATAAGAAACTGGGTTAAAATCACATGTGACAATACGTCATTAAAAAAAACATGCCGTGCCATCACCCTCCAACTACTTCCTGTCGTCTTCTCCGTCACTTCCACCAGTAGTAACTGTAGCGATTTCAATTTTAACGGAGATGCGGCTATTGTGGTTGACTGGAAAACCTTTACTGTACTTGGTGATAACTGGGAGTTCACACTGTTTAGTTTTGGTGTCGGGTTTTTAAGTTTCTCTGCAGACTCAGTTTGAACACAGCACTGTATTCATTGGGTACATGTGTGTACAGAACCAACAGGGCTGTACCAAAACCTTCCAGTTCATAATAGTGTACCGGTAAGTTCACATGTAAAAAAAATAATAATAATAACACAGTACCTAAAGAGCAAATTAGGAGCCAAACGAGTCAGATGAGTTAAATGACACAGAACTCTTAATTCTCATCATTAGCTATGAGGTCTGTCTCTCACAGGTAATATAAAGGAGGTACGTTGTGAAATGACATTCTAACAGGCTATTATTGTTCCTCCTTAATTTATTACCTTTCATGTTCAGACAAGTTATATTGATTCCTTCAGCTGCGATCGGGGTAACCCTGGAGCATCATTCTTCAGTGTTCCTTCACTGCAACTTAATTACAAAGATGAGTCATTGCTCCTTCAAGAAAAATTTAAGTACATTTTTGTTTGACGCTTAATGGATTTTTTCTAATTCCAAACAAGTTGTTTTTAAAGAAACAATCCTGCAACCCCCCCCCAAAAAAAAATTTTTTTTAGTTTGAACAAATCCTTTAATCTCCCGTGGCAACCATTCAAGGCGATGAGCTGCTCTTTCTAAGCTTCTGCCTCACAGAGGAGCCCTGCCCTGTCACTCCCCCACTCAGCTCCTTCAGACTAGCCAGCAGCAATTAGCAAACACCTGGTGGAGCTGCGTGTCTGCTGAGCTCATAATGAGAAGTAGCTCCTGAAAGGCTGGTTAAAAACATCGTTAAAGGGTTAATAGAAGGGCGATGCTGTGATGACTTCCTGAAGGCGGAGCTTCAGAAAGAGCAGGAGTTTCTTAAAGCGACAGAGGCCCAGAAACAACTGAAGTTAATACAGTGACTAATTGTGCTATAAAATGCCACTATATGCCTGGAAAATACATACTACTGCCCCTTTTAGTAACTTCTCAATCAAATACTTTTTTATTCTTTCTTGAGTCATTTCTTGGATGAGTATTTTTTACTCACACTTGCGTAAAGCAGTGCTACCATTAGTTGAGTACGGTTGAGTCCATCCACCTCTGCAGACGGCCTTTAAATCATTACCATTTAAAAGAAACAACAGTTACACCAGTTGTATATAAAATGATTCAAAGTGAACTTTTGTGACGTTAATGTGGCAGATAGTTTTTATTTGATATTTGGTGAAATGTCTCCTGATAAAAACAATCCTTAACTGTTTTGTTTTTTTCACTAATTAGATGACATGTTAAAGCAGTTGGTAGTGCAGAAATGCATTCAGTGGTATCAGGGTGAAATAGGTGAAACCTTTTTTTTGGTCTGTCACACACACACACACACACACACACACACACACACACACACACACACACACACAAAAGCGGCAGAATAAGAGCAGAGTTTGTGGTCGTAATGAGACAATGTCAAAATATTGAAAAGGACTAAAGGTAGGAATACTTTGGCAGAACATTGTAAAATCTGTTAGCTCAAAATGTGTTCATTAAAAACACTGGAATTGTTGTGGGAATTGTTTGCTTTTTTTCCCCTCACCTAAAGTAGTTACAGCAGCTTCACAGCATTTACGACTGCGCTGCCAGGCATCTGGTGACACCTCAAAGATCGCCCAACAATTCTCCTGACGTCCCAATAAGGGACCCGTGTTTTTATTTCACCACTGCCCTGACTCCCCGGCTTTCCTTTTGAACGCCGGGTCATCGGTTCAAGTCAGGCCCTTGAAATTGGGCCGCTGGCACCGTCCCGCGTTATTAACTTTGCGGTTTGAAGCAATAATCTCTTTTTTGCCAGGAGCTGCAACGGCAATCTTCATCTGCTGGAGTCGTGCGCCGACGTCGGTTCCTCTGATTTTTAGGACGGCGTCGAGCGTGCGCAACAATTATTGGATGTTGGAAGCACGCAAGCTGCACCTCCAGGCCGGCGTCAGCCGTGAAGATCTGATGCAGCCGAACAGCAGGAAGCGACGGCTCCTCCAGAGCAATAATTGTTCGGTCGTTTGTCTTCGAGTCAACAGCCGCATAAATGCCATGAATTAAACATTTTTCCCCTCCTCCCACCCTATTGTTTTGTTGTGTAAACTTCTCATGTCGATTAAAACGAGGACTAATTATCTGGAATAACTCATCTGAAAGAGGAATGAGAGGAGCTCACAGAAATCCGCCTGGCGACAACAGAAACAGGACCGGTTTGTCGGGCTGCCGGGGACCTCACATTATCTGAGGGTCCTCTGATTTTTTCTTCCCATGGAGCCCAACATTTGGAGGGCCTTCGCGGCTCCCTTCACGCAAGCATGTGCAGGGAAGAAATCTGGCTTCCCAACAAGAAATTAGTGGCTAGAAATCTAGTATCCGCAGCCAGGACTTGTGGTTCAGTGTGGGTTGTTGGGAGTTGTTTGGGTGTGTATCTCACCATTAGGGTGTGTATGTTATAAGAAAAAAAAAGTGCATGTGTCATGATTCTTCAGTTCTATCATTTAGTTTTGTTCTGTGAAGAAAGAAAAAAGTATTTATTTGAAAGACAATTAGAACATCAAATATTTTAAAGTGCGAATGTGTTTTTATTTAACGTCTTTTTAATAACACACACTTCCTTACGCTTTTTTTTTTGTCACATTGCGACCCCAGATTTCAGCGGATTTTATTGGCATTTTATGCGACAGACGCAAAATCGTGCATCTTTCCGAAATGGAAAAAACACAACAATCATCCCAAGATAATTTGTTCCAAGAGACTCCGGGCCTCTAAAGGTTAAAACATTTTTAAATTCCTGGCACTTGTGTTCAGACCCCTCTCCCCTAACACCGCAAAATACAAAGTCCTATAATGAGTAAATCAAGCCCAGCTGAGTGTAATTACTGTGAAGACCTCAGAGGCCTCGTTGAGAAAACTTGTCAGATGAGACCAAAATGTTACTTTTTAGAGCCACGTTTTACCAGGATCTCGGGTTAGTTGTTTTGATGGTTGTTTCTGTTTTACTCCTCTTCACTCTGTGCTTATTCATTGTTGTTCATGTTTATTCCTTGTGTTTAGTTATTCTTTAGTCCATTAGAATTGCATTTTGCCAATCTCTACTCCCCTGTGCCTCTTTGTCTCCCTCTCCCTCAGCTTGCCTTCTGCTCTCCCCTCTCAGCTGCACCTTGTTTCCTAATTAGCACCTCTACATTGTTCCAGTGATCAACCAACCAGCATTTAACCGCCTGTGTCCCACTCACTCACTTCTTGCTGGTTTCTCCTGTCATGCCCCGCTATCTTGATGCACCCGGTTCCTGTTTTCTCTTGCGTTTTTTAAGTTAAGTTAATTTATTCATCTTCTGTCCATCATCAACACTTTCACATCAAGACACGTTTGCTTTGGTGGAAAGATAAATAATGTCAAAAGTATGGGCAAACCTTGAAAGAACCACTAATTAAAAAAAATAAAAGTATAGCTCCACCAATGTGTAAAAACAAAACGAACAATGCTTTGGTTCCATCTGCTGTGTGTAGCACCAGAATCCTTTCACCTGACTTGGACACAGGAATGCTGTTTCCATTACACATGTGAACAAAACTTTGTCGATATTCTGCTGACGTTGAAGAAAAACAATTTCGCAAATGCAGTGTTTCCATTAAATTTGAAACACAACTAGAATAACACATACATGAGTTTGTTCACACGATAAGGCGTTAAAAACGTGCCGTGGTCCTCCGACTACTTCCTGTTGTCGTCTTTTTCTTCATGGTTTGCCCAGTGGCAACATCTGGTTGTTGATCATGTGACTCGTGTGATGCGAAATAAGTGTTTCCATTGACGTTTTGTGAAATGCACTAATTTCAATACGGCCAAAAATAACCAGCCTCATCTTAGGTTCAAAACATTTATTTTGAAAAACAAGATAATTTTTTTTCTCAAAATTGCCGTGTTTCCATTAAGCAAATTTATTTTCAAAATGTCAAATTGCGCAATTATATGGTAAACAGAAACGCAGCCGGTGAAGAATGTTTGCTCTAAATCAGTGGAAAGGCCTGGAAATGGTTTTTGCTGCACTCCAGTAGCTCATGTAAGGGATAACGGGTAACCGTGTGTCAAGCCATGTAAACAAAACAGTGTCAGCTTCTGTGCTTAAGTTTTTATTCTGAAAGGTGGTTAATCACCAATTATTTGGCGTGCCAAGATTTAAGCAATCCAAAAGCTTGCCGGAGCATGTCACATTAGACCAGAGCTCAGCGGCTGTTTACTTTAGAGCCACCAAACTGAACCAAACTAACCTGTGGAACCGGTGAGCGGAGCGCCCTGAAAACACCACTCCCGTTCTGCAGAAAGCCCCTCGGTCCTACGACGCTCTGCCGTTGTGTTAATTATTTCTCTCCGCTGATATTTCACACCTGACGGGGGCGAACGTCGGCACGAATCCCGCAGTCTGCAGCTGAACTGATCAGCAATTAATATCCGTCATTTCTTGTCTGCCTTTAGCCCAAGGTGTGGCCGCAGAAAGAACTGCTGCTGCGCTCTCCCACGTGTGTTGCAATAAGCTGTTTTGGCACACCTTAAATGCTGGGAAGGAATTCAGTTTGATGAGTGTTTAAGGTTGAGTGAAACCAGGTAACAGCATTACACAAGCTTCAACTACACCACTTAGCAGGAGTGTAACAACACATGTAAGGATACATGAGACAAGTCGGTACTTAATGTTCGGATCATGAGGCGAGGTTTTCACACATTATGCAGTCGGTGACCATATTCTTAAATATCCTGTAGAAGGAATCCAAAACTATTAATCATTTTTGTTTTATTTGCAGCTGTTTTGGAGCAGAACACCAGAATAGAAATTATTATTAGATACGGCACTGACCCTTAGCCACGCGACGTGACGTGACGTGACGTGACGTGACGTGACGTGACGTGACATGACGTCAGAAGTTAGGGACTGTGATTGTTTTCCCCAAGTTGTTTTTGCCAGCATAGCCATGGCTTCTACTTCTACAAGTCCAGCTTATTTATGTTTGGAAGCATCACGCCTAGTTCGGGCTCAAACACGGTAGCATTTATAAAAATTGGAAACGGCTAGCTTAGAAACCCTCCTGCCGTGTTTGTTGATCTGATCCAGTCTCAGACTTCACCTGAATTTACGGCAGGCATAGACTCGTGCTACTATTTGATAAATAACGTTTCCCTTTACACCGGAACAAACTTAAACACAGTCCTTTGGTAAGCTAACTGTAGCGTCGCACTTTGAGCTCACGTCACAGCAAATAAACAATTGTTTACATGAAGTAACTTGGGGGACCATTAAGAGGAGCCTGTGGACCACCTGTGGTCCGGGACCGCAGATTGAGAAAGACTACTCTAAAGCAAGTACTGGTCAACCTCACACCGTTACTTAATGGACCTGTTCTAGTTATTCATTCAAATTGAGGCTGTCGTCTCTGTCGACTCCGTTTCCTTCTGGTAATTGAAAATGTGCCTTTCAGAGAACTCTTCTCTGGACAGCCAGAGATGGAATCGATGGAGCCAAAGATTGTGCTGTTAGTTCAGCAAAAGCTTTAGCTGTGAGGTCAGCCACAGATAAATCTTCCCCAACCAGGTTATATTTTTCTTTGGCTGAACTCTCATACTTGAGATTGGGTTGTACCTTCGTCTTTGTACAGCCACTAATATTGCTTTGACTGTGGACAGTCTGACTTACAGAACAAACCTCCCCAGCCGGGTCAGTTTGTTCACAGACAGTTTGATTCTTAGTACCGTCTTGTGAATTCTCAGTCACGTCAAAGTCTGTGGTCCCACAGACATCCGACACTTGTTTAGATCAAACCTACATACGAGACAGTCGTCCTCGGTACTGTCTCGTATAGTGTTAGTCAGGTCAGAGTCTGTGGTCTGTTTGCGTATGATTGAATTTTTGCATTTGTGGTTTTCCATACCTGCTGCATTTATCCACTATTATTTTTAATAATGTACAGATGTCTAGATACTGACCAGTTTTTTTTCGTACATGGTAGGCTACCTGATATTTTCTCAATGGTTGCTGATGATTAGACACGTACCTTCTCCACTAAGCAACATTTGATTGCATTTTACAAATTCTGCTTACTTATGAACATTAACCTTCTCACCTTATAAAAAGCGTTTGCTGCAAATTGGCGAAGTCAACAAGAGTTTTCCGGCCCTTACAACTGACTGCTTCTATCCCTCACTAGCTGAACGGGTAGCACTGTTTCCATTGCAGTTTGGCGAAATAATCCAACTTTGATTCGGCCAAAATAATTCAATAAATGTCAAATTGCACAATTACATGATCAATGGAAACACAGATGGTGTTATGCTAGAAGGTGAGCGTCTTCCCAAGATTCAAGGCCTTTGCGGCGTCTTAGATAAAGTTAAACTTTGTGTTGAACTTTATCAGCCTCATTATTGTACTCCCCACAGGAGGACCATGTTTAACGGTGGACATCGTGTGTTCAGGGTTGTGTGCCTTGCTAATTTGCCTCCACACAAACTAGGAAGTTTAATTCTGGTCTCATCTGACCAGAGCATGCATTATTTTACACGTTTCTGTGAGGTTCACATTATGCAGTAGGATATGTCTCATCAACCAATTAAATTACTGGGAGTATTGTGTGAAAGGCTTGTGGCAGCACAGCTTCAGTATGCTTTCAGGGCTTATCGTCAGAGGAGGAACAACTTCCTCGTTCTGTGGCTTTCAGTCGTAGGATGAGTTGTGACAAGATTATCAACTGACATGAACGCAGGTTTAGTCTGTTTTGTGTTTATGGTGCATAAGCGTGGCTGAACACACTGCAGTCCATCAAAAAAATGAAAATGATAGTATGAACTAACAGTAAAGAGATGGTGGCAAAAATGTGTTGTCATACAAAGTCAAATAAAGCAAGAAAATATGAGGCGTTGGAGATTGTATGAACAGCTTGCTAAAATGTCTGAATGTAGCTGAAGCTGCGATATTGTTTTAGATGAGGTCGTTATAATCCGATACTTGTTTTCTGGCTGATATCAGTCTGATTTCTGGTATCAATATCGGCCCGGGACAACAATAATTGCAAATACGCTGCAGTTTATGGTATAATCAAGACAAAATGTAGGAAAAAAATCAATTTGTGTGAATACTTCTGCAAGGCACTGTATCAAATAGTTGGGTTTTTTTCTTCTAGACTACAAGATGAATCGTCTGGACTCGAATAAAACAAAAACACTGGAATCTCTGATCTGTAATTGGGGTTTCAAAAACAGATGCTTTGTCGAGACATTTTAAGTGAAATGTTTTATTGAAAGAGCACGCCCAGCTTGAGCAAATTATAACTAAATAAAGGCAAAGATGGGAAGAGGCAGGCCGAAATGGAGAGACACTTGTGAGGCAGATTGGAGTTCGTCTTTGAACAACAGTAGTCAAGCAGGACCCGCTAAATCCCCCAGGATTCAAACGTAATACCACCGCGGCTTTGAAGATGGTCGGCCCGACGGACTTTAACGCCCCGTCTTCAAAGTTGCTTTTTGTTTTACATATGCTGTGGCGGACAGAACGGAGAGAAGAGGCTGCGCCGAGCGCTCAGCTACGCACTTGTGAAAACACACAGACCCGGGTGCCAGTGATCTCACTGTGGGGTTTTTTCAGTCGGGGTCTGGATGAGACTGAGGCAGAGATAGATAGGAGTGAGAGTGAAAATGAGGGAGTTGATATTGAAGAAGATTATGGTCCGGGGCTTAGCGGACCATCGAAAGTAAGACCCGGCGCCTTTAGAGGTTTAGGTGTGGAGTATGGAAATCCTGTCCAAACAGACTATCGTGAGAATGGAAGGCCCAGCTCTAAAAGAGAGAGAAATGATGATATAAGATCAGTTTAGTTCAAATTGAGTAAAACTCTCCGGAATGGGTAATGCAGTTTAAACCAGAACAGCACACTGAAACACACCAACATCTTCAGTCGCTTGGTCAAACACGTAAAAACAACTTTAATTTGTTCAGTCAGTGCAATTAGGAGTGAAACAAGTTGTGTTAAATAAATAATAAACTGAAACGTTATTCAGTTTATTATATGTTGATCAACCTATTGTTGTTTTATTTAGAAAAAAACTAAACTGCAACAAATCTTTCAAATGTTTCAGGAATTGCAATTAGGTTGAATGAATGGATCTGCTCTTACGGATCGGGCACATCAACACCAATACCCAATCAAGACGTTTTTTTCCCCAATATCGGTAACGATTCAGATATTAATACCAGATTGGTGCATCTCCAGTTTTTACTTGGGTGTTTGCTGACAGCTGTAAACAGGAGTAGGAACAAAGAAAGGGTTAGGCACCATGTAACTGATACAAATGGAAAGCCTTTATACCAGGGGTGTCAAACTCCAGTCCTCAAGGGCCGGTGTCCTGCAGTTTTTATAAGTGTCACAGGTACAAAACACTGGAATGAAATGGCTTAATTACCTCCTCCTTGTGTAGATCAGTTCTCCAGAGCCTTGTTAATGACCCAATTATTCCATTCAGGTGTGGTGCAGCAGAGGCACATCTAAAAGTTGCAGGACGCCGGCCCTTGAGGACTGGAGTTTGACACCTGTGCTTTATACCTTTTCTTAAAGGGACTTTGATTTTAACATTTGTCTGTATTAAAAAAATAAATAAATAAAAAATGGTGTGTCCCGTGGTGTTTCAAATCAGGTTTATATTAATACCAGCTTCATTTATTTGAGCGTTAGATGTGTGAGGAGGCATATTTTAATGCAGCTGTTCACTGCTCTTCCTTCCAAACAGTCGTAGTCTGTCTGAAGAGGGTCTTCAGACAGGCTGCAGCAGCTAAAAAGTGTTTGTCAAAAGCCTGATTGTTGTACAGAGTCTAAAGAAAAACAAAGGCTTTCAAATCAAGCCTTTTCGCTCAGTTTCTCAAATCCTTCAAAGAGAGTCGTTTGCCCAGAAGTGCTCGCAAAGCTCTTTCTACTACTGTGTGTTATTTGTGGTCTTCTATTTTGGATGCAGTATATTTAAATGGGGGGTGTGCGCACGTGTGTGTTTGCCATTGCCCACACAGAAACACTCAGGTTACTATGCTGCCATAATTATGCTCCCTTACTTTTAGCTGTCATAACACAAAATGTTTTGGCTCCAGGAGGACAGCAGAGGTGGTCACACCGAACAAAACCGCTAAGCAGACGCAGCGAAGCCGTGTTTAAACGGAGCAGCTGGCCGGGGCTGCAGTATGCCACCGCTGACAGCAGGAAGGAGCATGAAATAGACTATCATAAACTCTGGAGAGACAATAAAAAGAGAAGCGGCGAGGAGATAAATATATTGATATATAAGCTGCATGTGGAGAGGCAGGGGAAGAAAAAGGAGACTTGACTTTGAACTCGCCCTCAAAGAACGCTTTTGAACATTGTTTATCACTTTTTAGATGTCCAACGGCAGACGGGCAGACGTCGGCGGCAAAAAAAATTAAAATCCCCCCGAAAGGCAGCGAGACATAAAAATCAGGCAGAGAGGAGACACACGGTCAGAATGAGAAACAGACAGCGGCGAAAGGATGCAGCTAACTGGAGCTAACGTTAGCTAACGGAAGCTAACACGGCACTAGTTCCCTTTAAGCCGTATCCTGTTGTCTGTGCTCCATCAGGCAGAGTCCACTGAGGTGTTGTTACTTTGTCAGGGCAGATTCCCACCTGTTAGCTGATGGTAGGTGATGCTGAAAACATGCTAGCCGTGTCCCAGCTTCTACTCAGCAGAGCCGCGCTATCTGTGGGCAAGCAAAAATGTGTATTAACCCACAAAAAATTTAAATGAAGCATCGGTTTGCATCTCTAGATTGAAATTCAAAACAATTCAACAGCTTCCACATTACAGCAAGGAAAAAAGTAATTAGCCTGAATGTTGGAAGCATTTTAGCATTCCATTTCTTCTCGTTGAATAAAATTGCGCCTGCTTTCTACTGGGATTTTGCTGTTGACTTTTACAAAAAAGTATTCCTTCCCTTATGAAAAGCTTACAGGTCACTGAACAAACTATCATCATGCTGTTTATTCTGGTAAGTCAAAGTTTCTGAAAAAAAGAAAACATCTAGTAGAAGTCTAAAATTCATAAGCAAAGTTCATAAGCCAAAAACAAACCCCAAAAAACGCAGCTACTCAATGGAATTTACTAAATTTAATTCTGAACTATTGAGTCAACACAAACAGAACTAGTGATACTGTTTCCAAATTACTTTTACCCTTCCATATTATAATAGTTCATATTATAATAGTGGAATATAAGTTTTCAAACCTATAGTCCAGACTGATTGGGGACCAAAAACTGCAACATTTGTTGCAGTTTCAGTTTTTAAAACCTTGTTCTCCCTCCCTGGCCTGTGGTGGCGCTGCACCAATAACCAGTGAAGGAAATGACACAAAAGTCTTTGAAGACACTGAGCGCAACTTCCTTTTTTCACAAAATGTAGACAAATATGGAGTAGCATGAGATTTTAGCGGTTTTAGGATTTCTCTTTTGCCTTTGGCAAAAGACCGCAAGTCATTTCTCCTGCTGTCACTCCACTCACATGCTCGTTTTGGTTGTATTTACCCAGAATGCCCTGCGCTACAGTACGCTTCAACCGAACTGAGACCTAGGCGTGTAGGCTGACTAAAGTTTGCTTTTTTTGTTTGATTATGTATTCATACTTCCCCAAATGAACTGGACTTTCTGTTCAAACGAATGAGAGTCTGATTAAAGTGGACTAAACATGGCTAGTGGGATTACACCTCTGTTGCCTCCACAGCACCAGAGGGACCCCAAGAGCACCAAACTATCATGATTTTTATAGTTGTTGCACATAAAATAGGTTGATTTCTTCCTGCTGTTATCAGTGTTTATTAGCTGTGTTACTTTCAAACAGTTAAAATAATGTGGCACACTGAAATCCCACTCTGTGTTGCAAAATCCAAAAAAAATTTTAACTTCCTATTTCTGTAAGTTTAAAATTAGCAGCCATAAAAACACTGGTATGATGTAATCTAATTACAAATGCTGTATTTTAGGAATGATAAATCATCTGGTGCTGGCCTGTTGGTATGGGGAGGCCCAACAAATGAAAATCTGCCCAGGGTCCCAAAAAGGCTTGGACCGGCCCTGGTCCTTGCAAAGTGACAAATTGTAAGTTGTCAAGAGCTCAAGAGCTATTCACCCATTAGGAGGTGTATGTAATTTATTACCTTTTAAAACCAGATCTAACCTTTTTTGAAATGTTTTTGATATGCTTATGTATTTTCTTTGCCTCCAGGCACATTAAAGTCCAATTTCCAGCCTATTTTAAAGGACCAATCCTTCTGTTTCCAAGGTAACCAGGAGCTGCCATCCAACTAAACCTCTGAAACAAAGCAATAAAAGCATACATCTTTCATATGGATTTCCACTTAAGGAAAATCCAGCGTTAATCACACCATCCCCCCTGTGGGAGGCTGTGGAGCTGATTGTGATTATTGTTGCTGTGATTTTGGTTTAATCAGATGTGCTATCAGCTTAAGATGGCTGTTTGCTGAAGCATTCCAGTTATACAAAATAATACATTATTATGTAAACGCTGCCAATGAGTGATAAAAGCTTTTAGAAGCACATAATGTTTCCAGGTGTGCTGGCAAGAAATGTCTGAGGAAAAATGACCACATTAGCCAGAGAGTGATTCTCCTCCATGTTCAGAGCTGTAAACTTTTCTCTTTCTGAGTGATCACATGGCTCCAGACAGCAGTTTGTTCCCTAGGGAGAGAAAGAATCTAAGGACCGTCACATATCTGGTTTAACTCTTTTCAGGCTGACAGAAGGTCCTGGAATCTATAGTGTGACGCCTCTGATGTTAGAGCTCAGCATGGGAGGCTTGTTTGTTTATTTATGTTCTATTTGACGTGATGTTCTATGTTCTTTACGTTGTGATAACCCCGAACCCATCAATTAGAAGTCACATTTTCACACAAAATGTTTCTTACAGTTCAAAACATTTGTGCCATGGAGTGTGGAAACTTCTTAATGTTTTATGATTCGCACAAAACCCGCATGAGGTCGTGTTGTAGCGTTATTCCCTCATCAAAAGCATACCTGGAGTGTTGCTTTGATTATTTTATGCATGTTTGAGAAATTCTTTAATCTCCATGGCAACCGTTCAGCTGTGCAAAAACGCCTGGGTGGACCTAGCCCCGCCTTCGAGATGCAGCTCCTCCTCAGAGCTGATGTTTCCGAGCTTCCGCCACATAGAGCAGCTCCTCCGCTCCTTCAGACTAGCCAGCAGCAATTAACAAACACCTGGTGGAACTATGCATCTCCTGATCTCATTATAGGAGCTACTACTGAGAGCCACGCTGGTTAAAATGTTGTTAAAGGGTTAATAGAAGAGCCATGTTGTGAAGACTTCTTGAAGGCAGTTTCAGAATGAGCAGGAGCTTCTTAAAGAGACAGAGGCCCAATTTCAAGGTGCTAAATTACAAAGTCAAATTTCTTTTAAGTCACACACATATATATATATATGTAGTATATATATATAGCATTTTTATAACAATTAAAGGTAACATAGTTATTAGATTCTGTTTAAATTGGCAAATACATGATACTGCCCCTTTAAAGTATGAAGATCAGTGATAGGCCAGGAAACTAATCGCTGCTCCCCTAGTTTCTAGATTTTATTATGTCAACTTTCTTTTTTTTTTTTTTAAGAATATCACTACTGCTCAAAATATTACTAAAGGAGTTTAAATCTCTAAAACTCTGTTGGTAGTTTGATCTTCATTCTGTGTATATGTTAGTTTTTCTCCAGATGCTCCAGCTTCTTACCACACATTTCTAAATAATTCTTAAATAAACCTTAGCCATGGGCTCATCATTGTGTTTCTTTGTTGGCCCTTTGACTAATTGTACAGTTTATATTGCCAGAAAGAGGAATCTCAACATAAGTATTATTTTTAGGCGACTACAGCGAGTAACATTATGCATATCAACAGTGTCAAGGTCAAGGCAGCTTTAGTTTGTTTTTTCTTTCACACTCCATAACTCTGATTTTTATTTCATTCCAGTCAATCCATTAAACCATTTTTCTTTGCCAACAGGCGTCACAAACACTGCGATTATCAGAGTCAAAGTGGCCGTTTATGGCCCGTGATTAAAACACTCTTTGTAAACTTTGCAGAGGAAAAAAAAAGTAATGGTTGCTTTAGAGAAGAAGTGTTTGCTTTATGTAAGAGCAGAACGGTCGGACTTTGCTAAAGCACCTGGTCTGTGTGACTGATGTCTTAATAAAGCACAGAAACAGGGATTAGCTCTTAGCAACAAAGATGGAAACCAAACAGGAATACACAAAAGTTTCACTCAATGAATTACCAGGATAATTATGTAGACGCATCAGCGCATTTATTAATACCGGAGACTGCATGACGCGTGTTTACTCTGGCAGACGCATGGAAATCGTCCTTCAAAGTTTATTTGCTAAGATAAAGAACCAGACAAGATTTTGCTGACATCGCTGATCCCGCTTTGTGATATTTTCTCAAGTCATCTTTTGCTTTCAACTCTTATTTCTAATGCTGTGTTTGGAGAAACGTTTGAATCAAATTTTCGTCTCCTTCGTCCGGTCGTTCTTTTGCTAAGCACACTTTCCCACAACGTAACCCATAAAGCTGAGAATGTGCCTAATCCTGTCCACTGTTATGACACATGGTCAGCGGCTTAAGTGATCCGGATCTCAGTGAAAGGTTATTCCCAAAAAAAAAAAAAAGGGAGCTGGAAGGTAAATAAAGGAGACAACGCTGGGCAGATCCGGGAAAATATTGGCATGGCTGACCTTATTGCTAAACTGATAGAAGCCGCTAACATCTCACAGATGTTTACCTACCAGAAGCACACCTAACCACCAAATGGGCATTTCTGAATAAATGTGGAGCTCTGCTTTGAAAATCCTTGGTATCTGACAAAATGAGCCTCGTTTTCTAATTTATTAAATATGGCTGTACGTGGAGACATGTCTGCATTTCACTTCGCTTTTAAGGCAATGAGGGAAAGCAAACTTTGAGCAGATAAGCGTAACACCGAGCAGACAACAACAAAGTTGCCGTGGTTTACCCTTTCGGGCTTTCCGTCTGTCGGCCGCGCAACTTGGCAGATTTGAAAATGCTGGCAGTCGTTTTGGAGATGTCAGCTTCAAGATAAGGAGCTACATTGTTCAGGGAACGCAGGCAGAAAAATGCCCTTAATAACCACGATAAACGTCTATCTCACAGAAACTCTGCATGCAGATTGCTCACTCTGCAGCAGACCTCCTGCAACAGGCTCAATTTATAGCATCTAGGAAGCTGTCCGCTCTAAAAACATTTATTTGAAGCATATATTTTTAGGCTTCATGAAGTCCCATTATTATTGAAAAAAATCCATTTCTTTCAGGAACATTATCACTAAGTGAAACACATTGTTTAGATGGATTACACGAGTAGAAACTTAAAACAACACACAGGCAAGATGAAGATAAAATCAAGAAAAAAAAAAGTAATAATAATCGAGACGTTTTGACTTTGCTTTTAAATAGTTATTAATGTAAGGCAGAGTGGGGGAGAATTACACCCTGGTGGGTGTTTGAAAGCCCTTATTTAATTTAACTATCATGATTTCACACTTGAGATTTAAATTTACATCAGATCCATAGAAAACTGTTTTAATACAGAAATGTAGCCTTCATGAAAAGAATGTCTAACGTTTAAAGCTGCAGTAGGTAAGTTTTACAAAAATATGTTTTTATTCCATATTTATTAGAAGTGTCACAATGTCGTGACAGTGTGAGAAGAGACAGATAATATATGAAAAGAATGGAGCTCCTCTGCCTCTTAGTGATGCTTTTGCAAACATACACCTCGTCCTGTCAAAAACAACCAATCAGAGCCAGGAGGCGGGTCTTAGCACTGTCAATCAAACTCATATACTGCTAAAGGTGCTAATGGGGAAAACAACTTACTGTTACAGGAAAATAGCTTAGCCATCGTCGTTGGTGACTATACTAACTAGCCTTAGCATTCTTGGCAGGCTGTGTTGTGGTGAGTCAGCTGTAGTGTAGCAAACAGGAAGAGCTGAGAGTGATTGACAGCATTAAGACCCTCCTCTGCTCTCTGATTGGTCGCTTCTGACTGTTTATTTCTTCAGTTAACACTGGGAGACGTAGTTTTTCACATTTTATCTGTCTTATTTTCTGTCACATGATGATAACTTTAACAAAATGTGAAAAACCTTTTTTATATAAAAGTTACAGTTGTGGTCAAAAGTTTACATACACTTGTAAAAAACATAATGTCATGTCAAAAAGCAGGTCTGCAAGGATTTGGAAGCTGATGGAACACAGGTGTCAGTCTCCACAGTCAAGCGTGTTTTACATCGCCATGGACTGAGAGGCTGCCATGCAAGAAAGAAGCCCTTGCTACAGAAAAGGCACCTTAAGACTCAGCTAATGTTTGCTGCTGATCACATGGACAAAGATAAAACCTTCTGGAGGAAAGTTCTCTGGTCAGACGAAACAAAAATTGAGCTGTTTGGCCACAACACCCAGCAATATGTTTGGAGGAGAAAAGGTGAGGCCTTTAATCCCAGGAACACCATGCCTACTGTCAAGCATGGTGGTGGTAGTATTATGCTCTGGGGCTGTTTTGCTGCCAGTGGAACTGGTTCTTTGCAGAAAGTAAATGGGATAATGAAGAAGGAGGATTACCTCCAAATTCTGCAGGAAAACTTAAAACCATCAGCCCGAAGGTTGGGTCTTGGGCGCAGTTGGGTGTTCCAACAGGACAATGACCCAAAACACACATCAAAAGTGGTAAAGGAATGGCTAAACCAGGCTAGAATTAAGGTTTTAGAATGGCCTTCTCAAAGTCCTGACTTAAACCCCATTGAGAACATGTGGACAGTGCTAAAGAAACAGGTTCATGCAAGAAAACCATCACATTTAGCTGAACTGCACCAATTCTGTCAAGAAGAGTGGTCAAACATTCGACCTGAAGCTTGCCAGGAGCTTGTGGATGGCTACCAAAAGCGCCTAGTTGCCGTGAAAATGGCCAAGGGACATGCAACCAAATACTAATGTTGCTGTATGTATATTTATGACCCAGCAGATTTGGTGACATTTTCAGCAGACCCATAATACATTTATGAAAGAACCAAACTTTATGACTGTTTTTTGTGACAAACAGGTATGTGTTCCGATCACTCTATCACAGAAAAATAAGAGTTGTAGAACTTATTGGAAACTCAAGACAGCCATGACATTATGTTTTTTACAAGTGTATGTAAACTTTTGACCACAACTGTACATGCTGCATCTTTTAAGGTGATTGGTTTTCAAAAGATACTTTCAATCTGACAAATGAGCTTCTTTGGAACTCATAGTTTATTGAACAACTTTATTATCGCAATTAATATTTAAGTGCGCAACAACACTTTGGTTCTGCATCCTTAAGCCTCCAAAGTGAAATCAGGTAAAACCTGAACCTGCAGCAAACCAGTGAAGTCTGGACTGATGGACAGACCAGTGGCCTCGACCTGAGCACCAATCAAACGTGACATCACTGATGGGTCGGATGCTGCTATTGGTTCAGACTGGAACCAACGCTAACTGCAGAGAAGTAGCTTTCAGCCATTCAGTCTCAGAGCAGAGTGCAAGCTGCATGGGTTGCCGTCCAAAGACCGTAAAGACTCCGAACTCTAATGAAAGAGACAAAGTGCCGCCTCAGCAGAGACGTGGTTTAAAGAGAGACGTCTCTAATTGACGTTTGGCCCCTCCCCGGCCCTCGGCACGGTTGGGTTGGACACACTCCTCCCCGTTCCGCCTGCTTTCTCTGTAACCGGGACTCCACACACACATTCACATACACACATTCTGCTTCGCTTGCCTGCGCATGGCATGACAAGCACACAAACACCCACATTCAGCCCTCTGCATGTTTCACCTCATATCGAAGAGAGACGCACACACACTCCCAGATGTAGATACACACACATTTTTCTTTTTCTCAGCCACATCACACAGACGGGGGAAGGAGGAGCCAGCACTAAAAGACTTGTAATTTGTATTTTGCCAACAAAGGCTGGATTATCCAGCAGCGAGCCTTGTTGCAGCTGCTACTGTGTGTGTGCGTGCGTGGGCGTGTGTGTGTGTGTGTGTGTGTAACAGGGAAAGTGAAAGATGTTAAATAAAAAAAGCATCTGAGATGGAAACATTGTGAAAAGGGCAGTATTATGTAAAAATGTTATAGTTTGTTTCCTCAAAAACAAACCTGGAGTGTTGCTTTGACTCTTTCATGGATGTTTGAGAAATGCTTTCATCTCCATGGTAACCACTCCGTTTTGAAAAACGCCAGGATGGAGCTAGCCCCGCCTTCAACGGCGCAGCTCCTCCTCTGTACTGCAGTTTACAAACCTCTGAGCTTCCGCCTCACAGAGCAGCCCTCCCCCCACTCGGCTCCTTCAGACTAGCAATAATGCAGCAATTAGCAACCACCTGATGAAATCTGCTGAGCTCATTATCGGAGCTTCTTCTCAGTGCACTGCTGATAAAAACGTTGTCAAAGGGTTAATAGAGGAGCCATGTTGTGATCACTTCCTGGAAGCAGAGTTTCAGAAAGAGCAAGAGCTTCTTAAAGAGACAGAGGCCCAATTTCAAGGCATTAAATCATGAATGTGCAGCGTTATGTGCCTGCAAAATACATAATACTGCCCCTTTAAAGTAAAGAAAAACGTGTGAACAAAACACATCTTTTTATCAGTGAACAGAGGGGTGTGTGTATGTGTATTTGTCGTCACCTCGCCTCCCACAGTTTTCTGCATGACCGAGCGTATTTGAGCCGGTCTCCGGTTCTTCCCGGGGCCGCTCCGCTCCGCCTCACCTCGCCCAGAACCAGACCTCTGCTCCTCAGGCAGGCCACAGTGCCGAGAGGTCGAAGGGGGGAGGAGGGGCTGTAACATGCGCTGGAGTCGTTTAGCTTAAGATGGAGCAGATACCTCCAGGCTGTGGGCGGCGGGGGTTCAGTCGAGTCCAAATAAAGTCACCAAAGTGTGACAGGTAGAAAGAGGAGTGAGCTAAGAGCTTCAGTTCCCAACTTCTCCCAGTCCATTCACAGATTTAAGGAGCAGCTGAATCAAACGTGCTCCTCAGTGGCCAGCGTGAAGGCAACCCAGCAGCAGGCTGGTCAGAATGAAACAAACCCATCACTTCACAGCTTTGTTTGCTTCTTTCAGAGCCGTAGAAACACAACCTTAAACAAGTAAAATACCTCCTGACATGTTTTAGGGGGCAAACCAGATACAATTACTCAAGAAGAATAAGTTCTTGAGTAATTGCAATTTTGGCTTAAAATAATTAGTGGTGGGACTCAATTTAAAAATTTCAAACAGGTCAACTAGGAACATCTTCAGAGCTTAATTCTAACCCTGGAAGATTTGTCAGCAGACTTGAAACTGGAGCAAAGTTCCCCAATTGTATTTGTAAAGATATTTAAAATCCGCAGTCTGCATCGTTTTCCTTTAGCACCTCTTGTTACTAGTCAGTTACGTCAAATCCTAATAAGATTCGAGGCTGTAATGTGAAAAAGTTCAAAGGGTTCCAATACTTTTGCAAGAGCCTGAGCTTTTGGCTCGGCGGCCTCAGGGAAGCAATCCCCCGTCAGAGAGTCGAGATCATAATCAGCATGACTTCTCTATGTCACTAAGTGACAGAGTGAGCTGCTGAGCCTGTGGGGGTGTGTGTGCGCGTGTGTGTGTGTGTGTGTGTGAGTGCAGGCAGGCAGATGTGCAGAATGTGATTTTGTCGCTCACCCGCGAGGCAGATAAGAGTTGTTTATCATTTGTGGCCGTGTAGCGATAAAGAAAGATGGCGAGTCTCTAAGCAATCAATAAACACCCTGGTGTTTCACTCATTACTTTTCCTGCTCTGCAAACTTTGAAAACTCGATTCCTATTGTCTCTGTTTAGTTAAACCTTCGCGCTGTGTTTGACCCCACAGATAGAGAGTTGTGTGATGGGCTTTTTTTATTCTGTCAGCTGCATTTCAGTATCTTGGTGCATTGTTTGCGTAGGTTAATGTGAATCTTGATTTGTCTTGTGAAATCGGCCTGCCACAATCAGCAATAAATTAAAATAAGCTCAATTGTTTTTCTCTTTGTCTCTTTCTCTTTCTTCCCACCAAACACTTCAGTTTGGTGCTTTGGTCTCAACCAGCCCCTTTCTGAACAATTTACTTCATTTAATTCATTTTATTTGTTGTTTGGGTTGTTTTGCTTATTTATTTTGGATATTTAAAATCTCTTCGGTTCCTGTGTTAGTATTTTATTACTTGAAAATCGTCTCAACGTTATTGGTTATTGATTATTGCGATGACTTCTTATTGTACAACATAATGTGTTATTTCCACATGGCGACGCCTAGTTAGACATTGGTTGCAGGTCAAAATGTAATTAGGCATAAACAAACACCATTTTTATTTCGGTCAGCTTATAGTCGTATCACCAGCTGTGTTTCTGTTACAAATTTGCTCAAAACCTTGTCTGTATTCTGTTATGTTGAAAAAACACAATTTCCCAATTTCAGTGTTTCCATTAAATAAGATAAGTCATTATAAAATATGCCGCACCATCATCCTCCAACTACTTCCTGTCATCGTCTTCTTTGTGGTTTCTGCCAGTGGCAACATTCGGTTGTTGATCATGTGACGTGTGATGAAAAAAAAAAAAAAAAGTGTTTCTATTGCAGTTTTGCGAAATAAACCAAATTCAGTAAAAAAACACTTCATCCCAACGACAAAACTTTCTATCAAAAAATGAGTTGTTTTTTTTTATTCGCCTGTTTCCATGAAGCAAATTTATTTTAAAAATGTCAAATTGCGCAATTATACGGTCAATGGAAACACAGCATTCTTACAATATTGTCTTGTCAAATAATATGTTTCCACTACAGTTCAGCCCTGTTAATACGAGTAGCGGCCATGTTGAAATGCAAAGCTGACTTTACAAATCGTAACTGGGGGTAATAGAATAGGTGATGGGAAGTCCAACTTTGGGGGGCTCTCCAGTTGATTTTTCTGACTGAAAAGTCGGAATTTCCAAGTTTTGACTTGAAATGCAGTGCACCATAAGGAGGGATCTAGGCGACTTGTGTCCGTCTCTTTGACGGGTTGAAGTCAACCTCTGACTCACCAAGCGACTCATTTCTCAGGACTTGTGGCCGTCCTGTCTCTGCTTTCGGTTTTTGACTGACCAGAAGCAGCTCAGAGGTAATAATGTGCCAACCTCCCCCACACCATCACACTACCTCCACCAAAAGCTGTCTGGTATTGAGAGAGAGAATTTGGCAAAACCCTCAAAGTCAGCTCTACTGCTCAGTACATTCCAAGGAGGTTTTAGAAATAAGATATTTTGCTTAGAAACATTGTTGCAACTCAACATCATCAGTCAAACCCAGCTTTCCTCACTTTTATGGCTGAGCATACATCACCACCTGAACAAAAAACAAACAACCTGTCTGAATTCTCAAAACGCTTACTCTAGGTAGAGCTCACTATTTCGTAAGCGCAGCTTGTCAAACACAAAAGCGTCGACTCGACTGGCTGAAATTCCACAACAGGAATTTCTCTCTCTGTTTTTATGGCGGATGGGAGTCATCACTGCTCTGTCTGAGGAGCAGCGATGACTGAAGAGTGCTGTGACATACCTGCAGTCTGCCAACTCCGCTCTCTTCACAGGCCCGTACGGCTCAAACCATCTACTGCTTGTCTTCCCTCATGCAAACACCAGAGTTTATCCGTTCAGAGGTTGTAGGGGCAGAAAAGGCGCTTGGATCTTTACCTGTACCGTTGTTTACACGTCTGCGTCAGCAACGAGATTTGCAGCGTACTGGGTTTGTTTGAACGGCAAACAATACATTGACAAAGTCAATCAGACGTCGTCGAGTGTGACCCGACGCTATCTGGGATGTTCTTATGAAACTTTGAACTGCTTGCGTATCGTACTGTGGACTAACACTCGTGAGATCACGCTCAGACCACTGCAGGTTGTTTTGAACGTTGATTGTATCCGTCTATGGATCTCAGGTTGCAAAGCTCCTCCATGGTGTACAGTACACACTCTAAGTGTTCACTTGGCAGTTAACTATATTGAGATAGGAGATCGGAGGCAGCTTGTCTGACATATTTTCCTTGTCAGTCTCATCATACGGGTCGATCCCAACAGCAGCCATTTTGTTCATGTATCTTTTCCTCGCACATTGGTCAAGAAGAGTTTGTATGTCCTTTCTACCTTTTCACGTCTATTAACAAGGAAAAACTTGTTTTCTTATTTTGTCAAATCACAACCGTAAACTTCGATGTTTTTTTTTTAGATATTTTAGCAGGAAAAGTCTGAAAATCAACTCATGTATTTGAATTCTCAACCCCGGAGTCAACACTTTTTTGGAAGCACCATTTATTGCAGCTACACCTAGTGCTAGTCTGAGGTATGTTTCTAACAGCTTTAATTATCTACAGACAGAAATTCATACACATTCTGGAAATCATGTTTATGAAATATTATGAAAGCCCAGACAGAAAGCATGGAGACACTTTTTGAACGTCAGTTTTCAAATCTTACCACAGATTCTCAATTTGGATTTAATCGTCATTGTTTGGCAGCAAACAATGACGATAATATAATGGTGAAATAATAATAACAGACTATTTCACAATTAGAGATGCTCGGCCTCATTGAGTATGAAAGGCGTTTTCACTGGCCCATTCACTTACTGAAAAGGTCATTTAATTCAGTAACTCAGCTTACAATATTAAGTACAGTATATAGATTAACTAGCCACAGACTATTTTTAAGCCTTTATTTATGTTAACTATGATTATTTTCTGCTCAAAATTAGGAAGACATGGCATTTTTTAACTAGAATTAGACCAGTAATGAGAACATTTTTAATGTATAAATGTTGAAAAATATTTTAAAAGTACTTCTGAAAATGTGTACACCTCATCGGAACAGTTTTTCTAATTCACAGAGTATGACTCTGGCACTTCAAAGCAACAAATAATTGATCATTTATCAGTTCTGCCAGAGCAACATATCCAATAAACACCTAAAATTCTGCTTTGGAGTGTCACTCAAAGATTATTAGTCGCTTCCAATATGGACACCTTTATAAACTTTCTTGAAGCTTCCCTAAATATACCCTCTAAATATTCAGAACTTCGAAAAGAGTGATTGAAAACAACAAAACAAAACATATAGAGCTGCTTTTCACTGGAGCGAACAGTTCGGTAAAGTTGGGTCGTACGTTCAAGGAATCAAAGTGACTCAAACACACCTTCGCTGCACATGAGACAGTAAATCACGTAGTTTGTCACCGCCGCACTCCATGCACTGCTTTGACCTGGGCTTTACCAACAGGTCTGACCGGCAGCGTGAGTTTCCCCTCCACCTACGCTGCTGCAGTCTGCCGGCCAAACCCCGTGGTTCTCTGTTAAAAAAAAAAAAAAGAAAAAGTTGAGAGTGGTGCCTCTCTGCCCTCCCACACAGTCATTAAAAGCGCCTCATGCAGGCAGAGAGAGAGAGAGGAAAAAATATCTCACTCTTGTCAGATGAAGGCAGCATACCCTCTGATGTGTTGCTGCGATAAGAACTGGCAGTAGTTAAAAGGGGCGCCCCACTGCATTATGGGACAAAGGTGCAGCTCTGTGGAACCGAACTCATCCTCATTAACCTCTCCTATGTCTCTACACACATATATGAAGTGATACACACTGACCTGTGCCCACCCAGCTCCCCCACCCTCCCGTTTGCTCACCTGTGAGCTGCAGCGCAGCTGGTTTAGTGTCCACACACACACGCCCGCACCCCCACACACCTAAAAGCACATCCTCTGTAACTCATAAATTTATTGGTCTCCAAAACACTTGGCTGCAGCAGCAGGTTTTTGATGTCAGCCACTGAGGGAGGGGTTATGAATAAAATATCAGGCTAAAAATAGACGTGGGATGAGACGGAGGCAGAAAATAGCCGTTCATCTGTCTTTGTGGCGTGGCTCGCACTTTTCCTTTCTTCTTTCTTTGGCACAAAGTCGACCACACAGAACCCAAACGATGCCTGAGAACCTCAACGGGACCCAAGTGAAGCAGATCGTGTTCCGCTTGTTTCATTGGCAGACTTGTTTCACTTAAAACAAATCATTGTTCCCATGTTATACGTGAAAAATCTGTTAGTGGAACTAATGTAATAAAGTAAAGTTTATTTCTATGAAACATTTCAGCAACAAGGCAGTTCAAAGGGCTTCACATCATACAACAATTGAGAAACAAGTGAGTGACGTTACATTTTGATGAACATCAGCACAAAAATCATCAATATGCTATTAGTCTAGATTTGAAGGAACTCAGAGTTTTTGGCTGTGTTGCTGTTTTCTGGAAGTTTGTTCCAGATTTGTGGTGCATAGACGCTGAATACTGCTTCTCCTTGCCTGGTTCTGCTTTTTCTTTTTTTTTCTTCATCAGTGCTTTTGAGAATTGTTTTCATTTAATCAGCTTAATGTATAAATTACAGTAACTGTAAATAATGAAACAAAAGTGTTAATTTGCATAATTACAAAGTTAGTGCTTCCTATGCGTGATTCTGAAGGCAGCCGGCAGACTGACCACTCTGACCTGATGAATGGCTGCAGACTCTTTGAACACGTTACATTTTTACGTCATTTCTCATTTCATTTGATCGGATTTTATAATCAAACGGTTTGAAATATCGAAGACGCTGCCGCGTGTCATCTGAACACGCGGCAGCAGTTCTGCTGCTGCTTCTTTTAATTTCCTTTTAAGCACCAATTATTCCTGACAGAATTAAGGGGAGCTTAATGAAACTCTTTATTGATTAGCAGAATTGTCTTAGTTATATTTTTGATCAAGTTCCAACGCAAATGCAGCTGGGGTTTTCTTTTGTGTATGTGTCAGGGGGGTCCCTGTGTTTACTCCCTGCTTTCTTTCCTCAGCTTGTAATCAGAGCAGATGGGAGGTAAAGGCAAAGTTAGAAAAGACACACACGTTCACACACACACACACACACACACACAGTGCCAAGGCCGAGACATGGAACAACCAGCCACTGTCTGGGGGCACAAAGGAGAGAAGATCTGAGGTCCGTCTGCTTCTCTGCCAAACAGCTTGGATGGGTTCTTCCAGCCTGTTTCTGAATGGCACATGGATCATCCTCATCCTGTCTGTAAATCTGCTGCAGATTCACACATGGAGCCAATATCCTGTAGAGACTACAGATGTTCATACACACCTTTGCGCATGAGTTCTAGGTTCATTGATGCATTTGAATCGCAGCTATTTCATTGTGAAATCTTTACGCAACTTCAACTAACCTCTGTGAATCGGTTAAAGAAGATGGCTTGAATGTATTAACTGTTTTCTTTAACAGGCTGTGAGATACACATGCAGGTTTAAACAGACGTTGTTTTTATGTAGCCAGTTTATTTAATTGCTTTGTGAATTGGTGCAGCGTATATAAATCAATTTTATATACGCTGGAAACGTTAGCTCTGGAGCTAACGTTTCCAGAGCAAACGTTAGCTCTGGAAACGGAGCTAACGTTTGGAGAAATGTCCCCAGACTCACTTTTTGTAGCTGTCCAAAACCTTTTGGGGCGATATTGAAAGCTGTGGTATGTAACTTTTATCAAAAGAAATGTTTTTCACATATTTAAAACTGTCACTATGTCCTGAAAGTACAGTATGACACAGATAATTTGTGGGGAAACAATTGAGTGCCTGTAATTAATGCTAAGGCTAATTAGCATGGCCACCAATGACAGCAGATAAACAGTTTTCCGGTAACAGTATGTTGTTTCTCCACTATTGGCACATTTAGCAGTGAGTACACAAGTTAATTGACAGCTCTAAGCCCCTCCTCCTAGCTCTAATTGGTTGTTTTTACTCTTCTTCAGGCGGCAATCCTAGCTCAGGGAGGAGTTGCATCTTTTTACAGATTATCTGTCTCATAACACAATGTTGCGATATGTAAAATATTCTATAAAAGTTACACACCGAGAAATGAGAGATGAGTGCCTTCCTTAAGAATCATAACTCTTCCTGCCCATATGGACAAGCAGAATTCCTTCAGGAGAAAAACTCTGAGAGTTTTTCAGTTTTGATTCAATAACAAGAAATACAGATCATCATGTCAGCTATCAAGCACGGTGAAGGCAGCATTAGTCTGACTGTCTGTTTCACTGCCACTCCGCAAAGTGGATTGAATGATAAGAGAGTCATGCTTTCAAAGTCTTCAGGTTCATCTGAAATGAACCGCTTTGACGTTGCAAGGAAAATGATTCAGCAGACACACGAATCGTTTTTATGAAGATTCGTGAAGATTTGTGGAGCATCTCACCAGCTTGTCTATCGCGTATACCACCTCTCACCTAAATCCACCATGTCATCCAATCCGTAGACCCAGTTCTTGTTTCTAGAATGATTTATGGTAGGTGCCGGGCAGCTCAGTGGGTAGAGCAGGTGCAATGTGTGCAGAGGCTACAGTCGTCCATTCAGCTCTCCTGGGTTTAGATACCCGTCATGGGCCATTTGCTACATAACTTCCTGTTCCCTCTTCTTCCTGTCATCTTATCATCCAATAGAAAAAATAAAAATTATCTTTCCTGTACAGTTCCTCCCTCCTCGGGTCACAGTGTCCTGATTGTTTCTAATAGTTTAGATTTTTTCATTATAGTTTAGTTTTATTTCGTGACTTTTTGTTTGTCTCATTCAGTTAGCTTTAGTTAGTTTTTAGAGTGTGTTTGCTGGTTTCTATTAGTTATTATTAGTTGAAGGTATAGTTTTAGTTTAGTTTTTATTAGTTATAGTAGTAGTTTTAGTTTTTTTTATGTACTTTGGTTCATTTTCCGGTGCAGAATTCAAACAGGCCAAATTATTTTATTGTGATTATGTATTCACTGATTGGGTAATGAACACAAGACTCAACAGAAGATAATATTTTTCAAAAAGTGTATTCAGTTATTATTGAACGACCAACTGACTCTGGTGTTTTGTCCAAAAAGAAACATAAATATTTCACATCAGTTTGAAAGGTTAATACATATAATATATAGATTCAAAAACAACATATAAATATTATATAATCCCAGAGTGTTTTAGTTTTATAAACACACAACATACACACACACAATATACTTCCACGTAGCTGTTAGTTAGTTTATTTGTTTCCTCTATTTCAGCTTTTGTTAGTTTGAGTCAACTATAATACGTTCCTGTTACTTTTGAAGGCAGAGTGACGCACTGCGTCTCCTTACCATTTCCTGCCTCGGCTTTCTTTCTCCCATCTCGTCAAACGGCGCCGATCTCAGAGTCAAGTTATTAAAGTGTTTTGTCACATCGCCGACTACCTGTGCCCACTCGCAGCTGCGAAGCGAAAATGTCTTGCGGTTCACTGATTTTTCAGAAGAGGTAAAATGAAAGTGACTGTGCAGGTGAACTGGCTGACTTGTCTGCAGACACCTTCCCACCGCCTGGGTCCCTGAGCTCTCTCTACGTGGGCCGGAACCTTCCACAACCTCAGCGCCGTCCGGCTCGCTCGGTGCAGTTTTTCACAAACGGAAGTCAACTGTACGTCATTCTGTGGAGAACCAGGGAGGAACACGAGTGAAAGTTTGGCGAAAAAGGAGATAGAAATCGCCAGCTCCACTGCATTTGATGTGCTGGATGCTACACCTAAGCATCTAACGCCATTTTATCATGTTAAAATGGCCTGATTTTGATCATATTATTCTTTTATGTGTATGGCAGTTAAGATCAAAATTAAGTTGTGGGTTGTGAACAGGTTCTCATAGCAACATGACTCCCAGTCTTGTCCAAACATTAACCACATGACCCACTCTGTTGTCCTCGGATAAAAGGAAATTAGTCAAGCCTGCCATTACCTGGAAAAAGAGCAGAAAGAACCTTCACCCCCAGCGCCCTCCATCCCCGTTGGTATGAACTGATAAGACAAAACACGACAAAATAAAGTGTTCAAACTAGGAATGCGTGATATTATCTGCATGGTTTTGGTATCGGCCGATATTACCAGCAAAACTTAATATTGGACATCGACCATTCCGTCAAAATAACTCACCGATATAAATATGTGATAAACCAGTGAAAATGATGCCTGCAGCACAACATCAAATTTGCACCGTCTGAATGTTGTCACTGACTTAGAAAAAGCAGACGTTATGAATAAATACAAGTTGAAAGTGATGCGTCATTTTCAGCCTCCTTTTTAGCATTTGCATTTGGCAGCAGGCTAAATTGAAGAAGATAATGCAGCATTTTAATTCAACAGTAGAGAAAGCCATACAGTTTCAGTCAGTGGGTATAGGAAAAAAAATACCGGCATTGGTATCGGTTATCGGCCAAATGAGTTTTAGTATATCGGCATATCGAAAAAAAATCCAATATCGTGCATCCCTAGCTGGAACCAAACACTGTATCAGCTGTTGAGCACAGTGTTGGTGGCATCATGATGTGGGACTGTTTTGATGGGAGTTGTAATAACGCATTTCACAACAGAACGATTCCAACAACACAATGATCTTGCTGAAACTGATAAAGCTGACAACGGGTTTTATTTTTTTTTTGGAACAGCATTGATGGCGACCATGCACGATATATCGGCACCAACATCTAAGGCGGCCTATGTTGATCTTTTTTTTTTTTTTTTTTTTTACATATGAGGACTGTTATAATAAATTAAAGTAGGTTCTTTTATACAGAACCCATATTTATTTTTAATATTGTTGCCGTTTGTTCCAGTAGGCTGGGCATGTGACGTGAAGGTCTCAAATGTGTTTCCGTTGACCGTAAAGCTACACAAATTGAAATTACGCAAATAAATTTGCTTAATGGAAACAAAACAATTTTGAAAACACCTCACGTTTTTTGATAAAACGTTATTTGCACTAGAATGAGGAGGTCTTATTGACCATATTGAAACAGATGTATTTCACTAAATTGAAATGGAAACAATATTTTTCCATCTTTTCCCCAAAACGCTGCATACATAGCCGCTCACAATTAGGCGGGGCTTGTTGCTACAACTCATGAATGAGACGCAGACATTTCCTGTGATTGGCTGATAGATTGATGAGCGTTGGCTCCATGACTGAATTATGAATAAATCTCATGTAACTATTGTCATCTGTCGCTCCCATGATTTTTAATGACTTATCATGTGAACTAGCTTATTCACATGTGATTTTAATTTCGTTTTGTATTTTATGGGAACACTGCAATTTCTGAATTTATTTATTTTTTGACATCAGTAGAATATTAACAAAGATTTGCACACATTTGTAAAAGAAATGCGACTGTAGACATAGATGAAAGTAAAAGTAAAACACTAGAGTATAACAGTTGCTGAATTTGCAGTACAAATGAGAACAAACAATATTCCACTAATGTCAAAAAAATTGCAATTTTGCAATTTCAGTGTTTCCATTAAATAAAAAAGGCAATTAAAATCACATGTGAATAAGTTTGTTAATGTGTTATTAAAAAAAACATGACGCCTCATCATCCTCCAACTACTTCCTGTCGTCGTCTTCTTCAGCTTTTTTTCCAGCGGCAACATCCAGTTGATCACGTGACTGGTGTGATGCAAAAAACGTACATTACAGTTTTGCAAAATAAAGCGATTTCAATATGGCCAAAAAAAACCCCACCCCATCCTAGCAACAAAACAGTTTAGCAAAAAATAAGAGTTTTTTTTTTCAAAATTGCCATTAAACAAAATTATTTTCTACATGTCTAATTGTGCAAATGTATGGTCAACAGAACACCTCTACGACTTGCTATAAGAAATGTTTTTAAATGTTTCATGCGGTCCATGTGAGGGTTTTTAGAATGACTTGGATGTATTTGAGATGAACTCCTGCACCATGCTGGTCTGCTGACGAGTGGACGTTAGCCGCTGCTAGAGGAGAGAGCCACATGCGGCCGGGTGCAAAGTTCCCTCAGCCATCATCTCTCTCCTCTTTGTGCTGCATCTTTGCCTGGTGTTAATGATTAGCTCCTGTGCTTTTCTTGTCCTTCCCGCTCCGCAGTCGGTGGGCAGCTGCCCACACCACACAGGGGAGCTGGAGGGGGAAAACGCTCCATGCCGGCGGCTCTGTGGGCTTAACGTGGGCCGTGGTGTCCGCCGCCACGCAACCTGCCCCAGCACCAACGGCCTTACTGAGGTTCTCACACGTTTTCTCGCGGTTTCTTTTTCTCTGGACATCTCAGGCCCAGATAATCAAACTAAACTCTGCGCCTTTCTTCTTCGTGTTTAATTTTTAACTCCATTTTAAATGAAAAAGCTTCACCTTTCATCTCCTGCTGATCACTTCCCTGGGGGGCTTGAGGGGGCGGGAGGAGGAATGCAAGAGAAGGGTGAGAGGAGTGGTGTGTGGGTGTGTGTGTGTGTGTGTTTGTCTGTGCTGTGAGAATTCATTAGAAGTTAGGGTATTGCAGGGGGTGTTGGGAAGAGTTTTGTTTTTCCTATTAACATGAGCAGTTGTGTGTGTGTGTTTGTGTGTGTGTAGGGGTCATTTGGTCAGTTTGCCCATCAGTACTCGAGCTGTCTGAGTGAGCATTCTCACCATCTGTATGACCTCTCCTCCTGACCGGCCGGCTTTTGTTCCCGGCCTCGGCTCCCCTCCCACTAACATCTCTCACGTTGTCCAAAGGGTCGCCGAGCCCAGTCTTCATCGCCCCGCTCTCCTCTTTGTACAGCTTGTTTTTTTTGTTTTTCCTCCCTAACACTTTCCCATGATGCTGAGCACTGATGCAGTATTCCTGGACTTAGTAGGCATGGGGCACCAGAATGAGTCCCCACAGATAAATCCAGCTCATTTCAAGAGGTAATTTGAGATAAAGCTTAGAGTTCAGTATTAAGTCTTTTTAATTGTTCAAAGTTCATATAAATGCAATTTATATGAAGCGTTTACATTGAGTGGCTATTTAAAGGGGCGGTATCATGTAATTTCCAGGCACCATTTTTAGCGAAATCTAGTAACTATGTTAACTTTAGTTTTTATTTTTAAAAATTATAAATATATATAAAACATGACTTTAAAAAATTAGACTTTACAATCTGACGCCCTAAAATTAGCCTCTGTGTCTTTAATAAGATCCTGCTCCTTCTGATGCTGCGCCTTCAGGAAGCCATCACAACAATGCTCCTCCATGATGCCGTTTGCAATCAAAGTAGTTCCTTTGAGCAACTCAGCAGATGCGTGGTTCCACCAGGTGTTTGCTAACTGATGCTGCCGCTAGTCTGGAGGATCTGAGTTGGGGGGGAAGGACTGGAGTGAAAGTTCAGATTGGAGGAGGAACTTTGGGGAAATAGGCGGGGCTTTTATCAGGCGTTTAGGCCACCAATGAAAGGTTGCCACAGGAGATTCAAGTGTTCCTCAAACATGCATGAACCAATCAAATTCAACACTTCCAGGTATGTTTTTGATTAGGAAAATAACATTATAACATGATGTAAAGCTCAAAAATCTTTACATAACACTGCCCCTTTAAGGCCGAAGTTGATCACTTTTCAGACATTAAGCAGAAAATAGGTCAAAGATCTCCCTGTGCAAGTACTTGAGCCGACCTGGAGAAATGCACGGCTTCCATCCACCACCATATGGCTGACCTGATGATGCGTTCAGGGTGATGTGGAATGTTAGCTTTTCATCACACATAACATTTTATATGATGACAAAAAAAGCTCAACCCTCTCCTTGCTTACCTGTCGGGTTAGTTGGATGGACATGTCCGTGTCTCTGGGTTCAATCTGATCTGGATTTATACTAAACAAAGACAGAGATTAGAAGTCAGCTTTTCACAGTACTTCAACAGAATTCGGAGCTCTTCCTGATACCAGAACTGCCTCGTTTGCACCACATCAAAATTAACACGATGCCCCCAATTGGACTGCAGCTACAATGCTTTAGAATTTTACTTTCTTTATTGACATTTGCTATTCTTTTTAATCAAAAAATGACTTATTTAGAGAAGCACCACCGGTGCCCAGTTAGCAGGAAGTGCTGATGCTATTTTTTAATTTGATCGATTCCAAACTTCATGTGGATGTTTTTGACTCAACATCAGTTTAGGCACAGAGGAGAAACTCGCTCTTCTCAAGTAGGCATCAATGAGTCAACATTGACATAGTGATGCAGATGCCAATCTTCTTCTGCCTAATTCATGATGCGTCGACAGAGGTTGCCATAAATCGCCTGACAGGAGGCAGCGCCACAACCTGGGCGACAGCAGCACACTCCTCAGCCTCCTGATGGTCACTTAGTAGTGGGCTGCTTCGCTTTATGGCGCCATAAAGCAGCGTACTCAAAACACTTTGAGTACGCCGTGATGTTTTATGAGACGACAGTAATTAGTGTGCTGCCTAAAGGTTTGTTGGGTGCTGTCGCGTCGGCCCTGATGGCAGCGATTAGCCCGGCGGCTGCACTACGCTGCAGATTAAATGGGTTTTAATGGCAATTCTGCGTAATTGCTTAAAGAAGTGGAGAGTTGTAAGGATGGCAGCAAAAACAAACAGACTGGAGACGCTGTTGGTGTGTGAAGGGACCAGCTGAGGGCAGTCGGTAAATAAAACCGACTAATTTCCCTTTGGTGCACTGAATCGATGACGTGGAGCTTGAACTGCTTCCTGTTGGTGTCGTGGTGAAATTTGACCAGATTGGATGATCCAGAGAAAACGTCTTGCCACAAATTCCCAGCTGAATTTAGGTTTGGACTTTCACTAGGCCAGTTCTAGTATGTAAACATGTTGGACATTTATGATCAGGTTGAACCTCTGCTACAGTCACAGGCCTCTAAGAGGTTTTCTATGAGGATTGGACTTTAATTAGGACCATTCACTCTCATATCAGCTGGGACCAGACTGACTGGCCCACTTTATGATGCTTCCATCAACAACACTTGAACAAAGTCTCATATTACACTGTCACTATATAGCGACAGTTTTAACAAATATGAAAACAAAGAACTTTTTATATATATTTATATATAAAAGTTTTACACTGCAGCTTTAAATAAGATGTATTTACTTTTAGGCGAGTCTTGAAGGTGCTGGATTTTATTAAAGGGTGTCAGAGAAAATGGAGATGAGTACAAATAGATGTCACAGGTTTTGAGATTTATTGTTCTCAATGTGTTGTCAGTGATGTAACATCACGAAGAATTACAATCAATTTTGTGGTTTTAAAAGGAAAAGAAATAAAGAAAAAAAATTAAAAAAATATTTTTTTGTTGTTTTATTTCATCATGAGTTAAATATCCTTAGATATTGTCATTATTATAACAGTACAATGAAACATATGTAATGGTCTTCAGCCATTATTCTGTAAAGTATTTTTCCAGCTTTCACAAACTTAATTTGCTCCTTTTTTTAACCTTTAGAAATATTTCTAAGCAGATAAACGGGTTGTTGTGTTGGATCAAACCCAAAACAACCAGCAGCCCCCCAGCCAGAGCCAGGCATGATATGCGGCAGATAACAGCTCGGGGCTCTGAGGCTTGGAGGGAAAGTTTCTTGAGTGAAAGAAGAAGAGCGTGGGAGGCGCTTCATCCCTCAGACCTCTTCATCACTTCATGCCCTCAGCGGAGCCGCGAGGGGGTCCGAGGCGGACAACCCAACTCTTTTTAACGGTCCTGCCCTCCAGCGTATGCACGTGCGTCCCGCTGAAAGCGAGAGGCGTCGCGAGCGCGAGAATCGTCAAAACCCGCAAGCACACGCTGACATGGACCTGCTCCCCTTTCAAAGTTAAAGGGAATAAATAATTGCCCATCTTGACACCCTGAAAAGGGATTCTATAGATGACTTCATTATTTATTTATGTATGTATTTATTTATTTATTTATTTATTTATTTATTTATTTATTTATTTATTTATTTATCTTAAGAGTAGTTTCACATTCTTTAATATACCGAGATTCTTTCAATCAGAAACATATCGCACTAGGTAGAGCAACTATATTGCATAGTTAACATTAAAACATTAAAAATGTAATTATTTAAAGAGTACAACAAAATGTTTTCAGTGTTAATGTATAAGGTACAGCTATTATGGAACAATATGGAAATATAACGATACGCACGTTCCGATCTATTCAAGCACCTGAATAGACTCTGTTGTAAACCACCGTTGGTCTGGTTGTGTGTTTAGTTTACTTATCGCCTTTAACAGGTTTTCTTCCATGTTTTCTCTGGCATTTTGCTCCATAAAATAAAATACAGCTATCTAAAAGAAACCGCGAAATAAGTGGGGCAACATATATGAATGGATAAGTATAATTTCACTATGTCCAATGGAGAAAAATCTTCCTGAAAACCGGAAATACGCGATAAAACATTGTCCTTTGGGCGGACGATTTTCTAGAAGCAGCCGAAACCTTTTTGTTTGTTTGTTTTACCTGGACTCTGAATTTCGTTTAACACTTCAGTCGGGGGGAAAAAATCGAGCCAAGATATTTAGCGAAACTAATTTATTTTGAAAGTACCCAACGGAAGTGCCGCACGTGTCTGAACCGAGCCGGCTTTACAGCAACACCTTGCAAACTCCCCACTACTTGACAGAGGAGCAGGCGGCTGAGACTCGCCAGTCGGGAGTTGAGTGTTCAGTGGCGACGGAGCGCGCGAGAGTCATTCAGTCTGAAGAGAAGCGGAGGAGTCGCGTTCAACTCTCCTCGAGCGCGCTTTCCCAGTCTTCCAGTCCGTTGCACGCGCGGGAGGAGATGAGCGTATTTTGGACGGTGTGAGAAGCAGCAGCGCGTGGAGCCGAGCTGGATGTAGTGGAGGACAAGCTGCTGGCTGTGGCAGCGGCGCAGCGCGAGCTGCGCTTTCAGTCAAGTCGCGAGGAGTGTTTCGGACGGCTCCGTGGCGGGTTTTGTGTGTATTTTGAAAACGACAGAAACTGACAACAGTTGGGTGGATTTTCCTAAAGTTTCCTGGTCAATAGAGGTTGGTTTTCTTCTCATGAAAGCTGCGGGACATCTGGAACCTGAAGGCTGAGTTTCTGTCAAAACTGACTCGTTTAGGTAAGATTTGTTACGGTTGTCATTATTAGTAGGAGTGTGCTGTTGTTATTTACAGGTAGACTAGCTGAACACTGCTTCGCCTCTTTGTGTTGGGTTTGTGACAGGTTGGAGCTCTTAGCGTCTCACTCTGCGCTATTCCGATTCCAACTTGAATTTACGGGATCAAAGCTGCACAAACGGCGCAGAGGCTGCGGCTCAATCTTATCGCAGTCCGTGCGCATTTTGTGCGTCATTATATTCTCGTGTCCGCTTGGTTCGGTGGACGAGATTCGGACACCCTTCTGATGGTGGTTTATGTTTTCAGGAAAAACTGACCCGGGGTTTTGAAAATAACACACATTCGAATGCATTGTCTCGTTTATGTTGATCGGGTTGAGCTAAAACGTTTCTTTTAGTAGTTAAAGTCCCACTTTTGGTTCCAGGGAGGGAGAAAAAAACGTGGAAAACGCACGAACCGCGAATATATGGGGAATGTGGCTGAAGTTTAATTATGCAGGTATAGACTCCAATTAGGAGACGTCTTTAATTATCTTTATGTGTGCGTTAAAGGATTGGTTCAGCTTCTATTCGTGATAAATAAATCATGCAATAGAAAATTATAGTGATTGTTTTCAGAAAGTGTACAGCGCCATGGCATCCTCCACTGGGTGGGTGAAGCTGTCTCCTCTCTGCAGCGGTGACGTCTTCCCGGGCCCCCCTCCTCTCTGTGGCCCCTCCATTCCTCTTTCATATTCTCCGATTTTCCTTGATCCAAGTTTCTCCAGAAAGCTGCAATTTTCCCCCCGTTTTTCCATCTCTTACATGTAAGGTTTCTGCTCCCCCCGACAGCAACACAAACACTAATAAAACTATTTGTTAGAAATTCACCAAAAACTCTGCTGTAACTGTTTGCTCTTATTTAATTCTGGTAGAGTTTAGGCGATATGTTTTTTTTTTTTTTTTTTTTTTTTTTTTTAGCTTCTCAGCTAAATTACATTTAAAATTGCTCTAGTTTTCAAAACGTTCAGATAGAAGAGTTAAATTCTGGCTATTTAAAAAAAAAAAATTAATCAACTGAATTAATTTATTTCTCCAAAGTTCTAATTGTTTCTTCTTTACAGGCTTAAACGTGTGTGGGAGGGTGGAAAAAAGAACAGTAAACAGTCTTTGTCACGTTATGTTTTAATATTTAAACTGGAAGCAGAAAACCTGCTGAATCAACAGTTTGACAGCCTATATTTAACTCTTTTTTTATGTACAGAATCATCTTCCTCGACGTGTTTTTCAGACATTACAGCTCGGATCAATCAACAAGTTTCACCGCTGCAGAAATGACTGCGCACAGCAAAGTTATCTGGATGCTCAGAATCCCTGGTTTCACACTGACTCCTGCTGGATCCTCAATAAGGACCAACAAGAACCTGAGCTCCTCATGTTAAAAATGTTTTAAAAATTTAAAAAAAAGAGATAAAAAATGGGCACTGGTTTCGATAGGAGGTCTAAAATGTAACTAAAACAGTATTAGTTGTGCTGCAGTTTGCATTTTAATAAGTTCTAGTCAACATTTCTGGGTAGAGTTAGTAAGTTTAACAGCAAAAAAAAAAGAAGAAGTGCTTAAACGAGGGTACAACCAATTTCTAAAAAGCTTCCTTCCCGTGCAGATGAGTTAAATTCTGACCGTTTTTGATCGCTCTTCCCGTCTGGCTTTTAATGGCATGTTTAAGAAGAATGTGTTGGTCATTAGGGAATCAAATGTTACTGAAACAGTGGTGAACGTATTAAATCTGTGTCAGTCGCAGCTGAACTGTGTCGTTTATTGGCAGCGGTTCAGTTTGACTTAAGAGTTTGACTTAAAAAGCTGGATGCAAGCTGAGATTCGTGCTTCAGCACAAAACCTTCTCAATCGTAAGCCAACTTTTCCAAAGTTAATACTTGCAACCCAACGTGAGCGGACTGAACTTGACTGAATTTGACTGAAATCCTGATCAGGATTTCTTGTCAAAATAAACCTCAGCCCCTACTGAACGTTATATTTACAAAGTAAAATTCAGTGGCTTCAAAAAATCCGTTTTTATAGTGCAGGCTTCTGGACTGGATGGTTCTGACCACTCGGTCTGGCTCACGGTTCTGGCAAAGCCCAGAAAATGACTGGACTCCATAAGAGACCTGGATGCTGCAGCTGGAACGGATAATGACTGATTAACTGATTGTGTAAATGAATTTCACGTATCGACCCGAGGAATGCCGCCCACCGGTTTACTCAGGCACATTTCGCTTCCAAATGTGAAACTAATTGCCTCTTTTTGTTGCCGGGATTGCTTTCAGTCACTCATTTAGCTCGTGGTAATGGCGCTTCATCGTTTCTTGCTTTCTATTTATGAATTAGATGGCTTCAATGTTTCTTATTATAAGGAAAACGGCTGGTATCTGTCGTTTTTGCACACTAAAACCAAGAGCTGTGACAGAATTTCAGCAATTTTATTGAACTGACACCTTATAATATATATGCATGCATTTTTTTGATATATATTACAGCTACAAATTCAATGTATTTTTCATCTGGATTCTACGTGGCAGAGCATCGCAAAGCAGTAAATAGCTGTGAAATAGAAGGAAAATAAAATCCAAATAAATAAAAAAAGAGAAAATCTGAAAAGTGTGTAGTGCATTTGCATTCTTGTGCAGCCTTTGCAAAGTAGCTCAAGTTCATGAATAGCTTCTGTAAGCACCAGTTTCTAATTCTTGTCACAGGTTGTCGATAGCTGTTAGGTTCGGACTTTGATTAGGCCATTGTAAACATGTCTGTTTAAATCTCCTGGGATTGGTCAGTGTTCAGCTCTGTTCTTCCTCTGATCAGCTGAAACAAATCAGCCCCACAGCATGGTACTGCCACTACCATTTCTCAGTATAGTTTCAGGGTGCGTTTTCCATCACTTGAGTTTTGCAACTAAATTCATATTCATGAAAAATATAAATATGGTCACTTTACTAAAGTAATGGGCTGAGTCATTTGTTGCTAAAAGGCGAGTTATGCAAAAACAAAAAAAAACTTTGGGCAAAAAAAAAAAGCTGGCTTGGAACATTATTTTAGGAAGGTGACAACATGACGGGGTGTGTGTGTGTGTGAGGCAGCATAGTTTGTAGGAGTGTTTATTGAGCCGCTGTGATTTAGTTAGTTGACGTCCTGTTCATTCTTCGTTGTGTGTGTGTGTGTGCGTGGGCGTGTGTGTGTGTGTGTGCGTGTGTGTGTGTGTGTGTGTGAACATGTAGGCGTGTGTCAGCCTGAGGTGAGCCTGAATCTCCTCAGTCGGAGGTCTCTGTGCAGCCTGAAGCAGAAAGCACACACACACACACACCCTCCCCCTGCCTCTCAGCTGATCAATATCTCTTGTCGCTGAAGCCTGGCGCTCTGATATAGAGCTGTCTGAGTGGTTGGAGAAGCGACAGGTCAGGAAGGCGAGTGTTCATGACACAAAGCAGTTCTGATGTGAGGCTGATTCTGGTCTTTTTGGAACCTTGAAGCTTCATTTTCACTCCAAGCGCCTCTTCAGCTGATGACTGCTGCCCAACTATTGGGTTTTCCTCCTGCTCTGGAGAAGTGTGACTCTGTTGAATTGATCCGCATTAAAGAGGCGGAGGAGGCGGTGGTGGGTAATAGTGACGGAGTTCTGAACAGTTCTCAAAGCCCCTTTTCTGCCTCTGAGCTTTAACAGTGAAAATAGTCACCGCTCTGGTTCTGTTTGTCTTTCCACGCTTTAAGACAATATTAGCGTAACAACTGCTTTTGAACTCCTCGCTGAGATCTAGTTTCAATAGAAGTTGATGAGTTTATCAGTAAAGATGCACCAATCAGGCGGTATGGATTTCCGATTTTTAAATTTTTTTATTTTTTCAAAGTTTTGGGGGTTTTCTACTATGTTTCACATGCTGCACTTTTTTTAAAAAGAGGATTGATTTATTAAATAGGGGAAAGAAAACGACTTTTTTTTTTTTTTTTTACATTTGACCTGCCGGTCAACGTTCAGAGCTGAGAAAGAAAAAGCCAGCTCCATGTCCGGTTGTTGCGTCTCTGTTTGTCTCGTAACGGTTGGTGAGAAGTTCCTCTGTAGTCAAAAGAAGACTTGAAGCAGTCGCTCCTCTTCCAGGGAACGAGGATTTGTCTCAACTTAACGCCATCTGTCACGCGCAACACTTGCTTTCTCCTCCACGTCTTCATCTAAACTACCTCCGTTAGTCAATCAGAGCTGTTACTGCCTCACGTGGCTGAGAGGCTGCCACGCAACTTGTCCAAACAGATCTCTGAAGTCACGCCGAATGTATATGTAAAGAAAAGCTAAGATTATTCAATTTTTATTATTGCAGCGTGGATGTTTCTGTGCTTGCCAAAGCGAACAAAAGCAGCGGCGTTTAGTTAGTGGCGCACGCGGGGTCTTATCACAAACCAACGATGGGCTTTGAGGAGAGAAGGAGAGGTGTGGAGAATATGAAAGGCTGCGGGATGTGCAAGCATGAAAGGTGTAGTGCTTAGATTAGGACGGTGTGTGTGTGTGGGTGTTCGGTGTGTGTCTTGCTAAGTGGTCTAAGTTGGTGTTTTCTGTGCAGAAAACTGATAAAGTTCAACCAAAGTCTCACAGTTTGTGCTGAGTAAGGAATGTGTTCCTCTGCAGGGAAAGAAAAACAGCGCGTTAGGAGGAAAGACAACACAAGCTTTTCTCTGGACTGTGTGTGTGTGTGTGTAGAAAACACACCTGTATGTGCGCACCAAAGTGTTGGTGTGTCTTTATGAGACTTTGTGGCTTTTCTTTGCTGATTCAAGTGATGCTCAGTAGAAAGGTTGGTGTCCGTTTTTAACAAGGGAAATACAAAAGCAATTCCAGCACCTTGTAAAACGTATTCACACCTCTGGACCTTCTCCACTGTAGCTCATAAATGTGAAGTGGGAGGAAAACAATTCAGGGTTTTCTTCTGTGTCTGTTAACATCAATTACCAAGTCTTGCTCAATTCTCAATTGCAATTTAGCTCTGGGCTTTGACTGAGCCATTCTGAACTGTTCACATGTTTCAGTCCAAAACATTAAGTCCAGTTTAACTCTGGCTGGAAGGTGAACTTGCTCCTGGTCTCAGTTTTTTGTAGGTTTTCCTCCATTCAGCTTTTGTGGTGGAAGCCCAGCATCCCCACAGCATTATGTTGCCGCCACCATGTTTCACAGTGCGCTCAAACACAGCATTTTCATAAGCCAAAGAGTAACATTTGGATTCAGTCTGAGCAGACCACTTTCTTTCATGCGTCTGCTTGTTCTTCTACATAGCAAAAAGGAAACTTTCTGCTTTAAAAAGTTTCCTGTTTAAAGGGAACGATTTCATTTCCTATTTAAAGAGACCTTTAAATAGTACTCCTTCATTCTTTCCTTTAAAAGCAGTTTTCTTTTTGCTATTCTTCATGATGTGGAAAACCTTAAATGAATATGTTTGCAAAACACTTAAACAGTGATGTAGAGCTGATAAATATAAAACAAAATTAGGAATGCACAATATTAGTATTGGTATTGGCTGATTTCTTTTTGGGGGATTTTTTTAATACATTGGTATCAGTTTGATAAGTAAAACTGGACTGATATTAATAACCCATATTTATTAATATCTTGTTGATGTTTGTATTGTAGGAGGAGCAGAAGGGATTGGTCAGGGGGCTTCGGTTTGGTCAATACAACGAAAACAAACGCGCAAGTTTAGCGCTAGCGGGAGAAATGTCTATTGTTTTTTTTACCAAAGTCATAGGAGAAAACCTAAAATTGCTCAAATCTGACGCCACTTTATTTTCATTAACATTTTGCGAAGAAGGAAGTTGCGCTCATGTCTGTTTCTGAGGTATTCATGTTGTTTCCTCCAGTTGTTCTTGCTGCAGCACCACCACAGGCGAGGAGGGGAACAGGTTTTTTTAAAAGGCTTGGTTTGTTTGACACAGTACAGTGTGAAAAATGGCCCCCAGTCAAACAGAGTCTACCGGAGTGTGATGTGAGAAAACAGCCTAGCCTAGCGAAATATTTAGCTGTTAACTTGGAAGCCGTCTTGAATGAAAATGCAACACATATTTAAATGACACAGAAAATAAAAGTTTTCTAATTTTTAACACAACAGACTAAAACATCTCTGTTGCACCTCTCTGTTCTGTACTTGCAGTCTTGTCATAAAACATGTGAGAACCAGTAGTCTAGAGCATTCTAAGCATGGAGGGAGACCAGCTAAGGTTAAAGCTACCGGTGGTAGTAAGACTGCTCGGACTGGGCGGTTTGTACTTTGCTTTTTTTGGGCACTTCACTCAGAGCATTCGGTACATTCCAGCCTCTCCCCGCTTAGACAAACAGAGGGCAGAGCTCTTCATCATCCCGCTCTGTACCTGCCGTGTCTCTGCCTCCCTCCTGCTTATCACACTTAACTCACACTGACTTCTAAACTTGGGTATTAATGCTGGACGAGCCGCAGATTCTCATCAATCAGCTGCCAGACAACAGAGAGGAATTTCCCCCAAGCAGGAGCGGAGTCCTGCGAATGGTTATTTAGCTTCAAAAACACAAATCCGCTCTATTAGCGCAGTTTTGAAGATGACTTAATAAACTAGTTTTGGAGGTTTTTTTGGGGCTGTTTTTTTTGTCTGAGTCGAATCTATGCTAACCCACCTCAGCAGTCAGAAGTGCCGCAAGAGCAAAACAGCGAGGAGAGATTTCCACTCTAATCTTGAAAATCTGTACAGAATGTTATGTCAAAATATTGGATGGCGCGTACAGAGCCCGCGGCGTTTCTCCAGCTTTTGGTTCGACGTGATGTTGATTCTCTCGCAACGAACACCCAGACGTCTGAACGGCTTGATTTTCTGACTCCATGTTTGTCGTTTTCTTTTTTCTCTCTCTTTTTTTTAAAGGTCGGAGGCGGGAAGTGGTCGGACCCTCTTTTGTCTGCGGCCGGCGTTCAGCGAGACAGCATGCGGATGGTGGAGGATGGGCCCTGAGTTGGAGTCGGTCCGTGCTGCTCTGCGTCGGGCCCCTCCGTCCAGAGGAATGACGGCTGTGTGGTGCTCACTCTGGCTCTCCCTCCTGCTGCCGCTCTGCGTCTCACCGGCCAGGCTGCCCACCGCTCAGCCCACAGGTAGGATACGGGGCCCCGCCCTCTGTTATCTCTGGTGCCACTGATGGAGCTGTTTAAGAAAACAAGCAGAAAAACACAAATCTACATTTTAATTGCTGCTTTTGCTAAGATGAGTGGCTTGTCTGAATTGCTAACATTGGAGGTCAGGGTTTCCCCCAGAAAACTTGCTAAGTCTGGTCACCAGTGGCCCACCCACCATGTTGTTGTGTTAATATTAAAAGTTGGCTGGAAACATACAGTATATGCTCTCTCATCAGTCTCACTGCGCTCTCAGGGCAAACCTCTATAAGTTGCACTTGTACAGGTTTGCGTTGAGCGAGCCAAGCAAACGCTGAGGCTTTTATTCTTGTTACTGGTTACTGGTACGTAAATAAAAATTTAAAAAACTTTTCAAATAAACAAGTGCTTAGCCTGGTGGGGCTTGTAAAGCCTGGTGACCTGCCAGGCTTATAATACACTGGGTAAAACATATAGTTGTTGACTTTTTGTCACGTCACAACCACAAATTTCAGTGCAGTTTATTTGTCCCCATGGTGAAACATGGTGGTGGCAGCATCATGTTGTGAGTATGAAGCCCTATGAGAACAATTGTCACTTTCTTCACAGCCTGTCAAGGTCCAGATGTAAAACTAATTAAGAATCTGTGACAAGTGAAACGCACTCCATCCGTAATACAAGGCAAGGCAACTTTATTTATACAGCACCTTTCAGCCCAAGCCAATTCGAAGTGCTTGTACAAGAAAGTTAAAAACAACATACAACAAGAAGATAGTAATAAAAAAAATCAAGCAGATTAAAAATGGACAAAGTAAACATTAAAAATTTTAAATATAGTCAATGAATAGAATTAAAAAATGTAAGAACAGGCAACTTCAAATAAGAAGGTTTTTAACTTTGTTTTACGTAAACTCAAAGTAGGGGCAGTTTTATAATGAGCAGGATGTTTATTCCAGAGCGCTGGAGCATAAAAACTAAAAACTGCTTCACCATGTTTAGTTCTGACTCTCGGAATAGTTAGTAGGTTTAATTCTGATGATCTTAGAGGTCTGAGTGGTATACAGGGTTGAAGAAGATCAGAAATGTTGTCTGGGTTTTTATTACAAAGTGCTTTGTAAACTGTTAAGGAGATTTTAAATTCTACAGATTTAATTTGACAAATTGGGCTAAAACTTAAGAGGTTTCCAGGGCTTGAAACGATTAATCAGATTAATCGTGATAAATTGGTTATTGAAATAATCATCACCTAGTTTAGAAGTCGATTTATCGTTAACTGGAGTATACGGGCTCAAAGAAAGAAAATTTGCTTAAAGAACAACACACTCTGAGCAGCAAACAAGTTAAAACTGTACAAACATTTTAGGCAATTAAATATTTATTTTCTTATTTTAAAAAAATCAATAGTTATTTGTTTATTCGCATCTTTCAATGTATTTCTAACATTTCATAAAAAAGTTTAAATGGTTAAATGAAAAAATATGCATGATGTGATTTTTTTTTTAACCTGATTAATCGATTAATCATGATAAAAATCTAATATTCTATTGATTATGTTAATGAAATAAATAATGGTTAGTTGCAGTCATTAGTGCATTCTTGTAACACGTTTTTTGATTGTTTAATGTGACAAAAGGGGGACACTCACAGAGGTGTGAATACTTTGCAGCCATTCTAAATGTTAAGTTTTTGGACACTTCACACTGAGCAGCTTCTTCATCCCCGTCACATCTCAGCGCTCCGCCAACTTCAAATAAACAAAAATGTTTCAGAAGACATTTATTGTTTATGTAAATGTGTTCTTCTTTTTGATTCCCCCAGCGGGATTTAATTGGACTGTTTTTGGTTTGCTGAGCTCAGTGTGATTTCTCTCTTCTTCTTTTTTTTTTTTCCTCTTTGTTCTCGAGGCGCAGACATTGCCCAGAGATCAATCCAAAGTAAACGTCAACTGTGTTTTCTTTAATCTCTCCATATTGCGCAAAAAAGCCCCAAACAGAGCGCTGTAATCTTTTTTTTTTTTTTTTCCTGAGGCATTAGCCAAGAGTTATTTTTTCCCTCCTTCCCGCACCCCTTACCCCTTCTCTCTCACTCTCTCTTCTCTTTATTTTCTTCTCTTTAAGTCAAAAGCCATTTGAAGCAATCTTTTGTCACTCTTCACATGCTGCAGTTGCATTTAGAAAGAAGAGGGCTTGTGTGTTTTCTGGAGAGGATCCAGATTTGTCTTTCCCACTTTGTTCACGTGTGTGTAGGAACACGTCGGGGCTATCTTCCAGATAACGCGGCTCACAGGAGGGGACGTGGGTTGCATCTAATATGCTTTCATAATGTGTGTGTGTGTGTGTGATTGCGGAGTGAAAATCCTGACAGAGCGAGCTTTAGAAATATGATGTCATCTGAGGAATTCCATCACTACAAATGAAACGAGTAAAAAGCTGCTTGGGGCCTCTGACCTCATGATCAGCCCCAATGATACGACAGAGCTGCTGTGATTCTGTGCATCTGCTGGTAAATCACGTTGGGCGTGGTTTTGTTTCTGCTTTTTCTTTTTTTAACTGCTTCATATTTTTGCAGAAATGCAGCAGAGACTCTGGGAAGTAGTTTCACGTCGCTGCTGGTTCGACACATGATGTGTGATGGTTCGCTTGACCTGATGTGGGTGAAAGTGTGTTTTCTGATGAAATGATGGGACTTTATCTCACTATCAGTGTCTCTATTGTTGGTTACTTTCAATTTGGTTGAAATGAAAGACACGGCCTGCATCGAAGATATTATCTCACGGATACTGTAAACCAGGCAGACAACTGTACACAAGCAATGGAACATAAAGGGGCCCTTTTAGAGATATTGCAGTGTGGCAATAAAGTTTCAGCTTAGAGATGAAAGTACAGAAATAAGCAACTTTTACAATAATACTTTGCCTTTTTTGTGACTCCAAATCTATTCAATAAAACATTCTGTGAATTTCTTCATAGAGCATATGTTAAATATTTGAAAGAAAGCTTGAGAAGCTGAGAAACCTAAAGCCATCACACCTTAATACACCACAGGCTGCCGTTTGTAAAGGAGCCAATCCAGGAGCGCCATTCATTTTCCTCGCCACTGATTGGCCGTGCCTCCAGGAGCAGAGACAAGGAAGACTGAGGATGTTAGCTTTTGCTGAATTGCCAAGACAATTTCCACTGAGTGTAGTAATGTGTATTAAGAAAGAGGCAAACAGTTCATTGACTTACGATTTAATGTTTATTAAAGGCTTATTTGTTTATAATTAGTTCCAACTGATTAACTAATAACGTCTGTTTAGACGTTATTTTAACATTGTTTTGCGGCCATCCAGAAGAGGTCATCGTTGGTCATCCTCAAGCAGAACCGGTTGATACAGAAATAAAGATGGCGGTGCCATACCAGAACAGGAAAGTAACAGCCCAAACAAAGTCCCGTTTGGGATGCTAAGTACGCTTTGTGTTCTGTTTTAAAATATAAACACTCAACAAGTTATTCTTTCTTTTTCTATTCAGTAACCTAAGACGTTCCTGTTTTGTCTTAAGTTTAATAATGTGGGGAAAAAACACAATTTATTGTTTATTCAGTCAGTATTTAATACAGCTTATACAAAACAATAAAATGTTTTTTTTTTTTTCAGGATTATGAAAAATGTTGCCTGTCAGGTTATAAAAAGACAGCTGTCCCTCGTGATACAAGACAAAACTCAGGTTTTTGAGAAAATTGCAGCTTATCAATTAATCGTAAGCCAATTGATAAGATCAGTCAACTTTAGATTAACTCATTAATCGATAACTTGCATCCCTAGTATTAAGGTGTACTGTGTGTGAGCTGTTAAAATAGGCAGCTAAGTGTTTTTAGAGGAGGCCTCAATTAGGGCTAGGCGACATGGCTTAAAAATAAAATCTCTGATTTCTTTCACACTAAGAGAAATGTCCAATTCCCTTTTCTTAGAAAGAAATTACAAATGATAGAAAATATCCCTTCTATGAATTGACTTGAATTTAAAGTCCAAATAAGTAGAAGCTGGAAAACACACTTTGCAATAGATTACAAAACAATTTCAGTAATCGATTAGTCGCGATAAATCACAATTAATCCTGATTAATCACAATTATGTTTAATTCAATAAATTGTTTTAGCCTTGATTCCCTTTACTTTAAAACTACACTTTGTGGCTATTTGAATGATAATTGGAAGTGAACCCCAAGTGAATCATCCAGCTGCAACATTGCTACACCTTTCTGCGTGTCATGGAGAGGCTGGGGTTCCCCTTCCCTGCCCAGTAGGCATGTCCGGCCTGCGGCCCGTCTCCCTGTCGGCCTTTTGTCCTCCCACAGAGTTCCCCGAGTCCACAGATGGACCAGCAGTGGGGGCAAAACGACTGTCATTTACTGGCAGATGGCATGACTTCCCCTCAACCACTACAGCCTTGAGCTGGGAAGTTCCTTTAGCTTTATGCTAACAGTCTGTGACTGTGTGTGTGTGAGGAGGTGAATGGTAGATGGATATCGGCGTGTGCGTGTGATGAATTGCAATCAGAAGGCGCTGAAATGTTGTTGAAAGCTTACAGGTTATAATAATTAACCTAAAGGTGTGAGGCTGCTAGCTACCTGCACTGCAGCTGTATTAATGCTGTCTTATGAATTTGCCCACGTTTTGTGTTGTTTATGCATTTGACCACTGACTGTGGGTGATGAATGTTTTTGACTGGAAAACAAATCTCTCCCTGCTATTTCTACTTAAAAAAAAAACCCTAATGGTCGCCTTTCACTTATGGAAGATTTTAAATATAAAACCTGTAATTATTTCAATGGAGGGTTTATTCCACTGAAGGCCCTGAAAGCATGTAATTTCATTTATAAAAAAGAGAAAAAAACTCACCCAAAGAACAGAACTACCCATTAAAAAATAATCATGAAACGAGCTTTAAAAAGGCTTCTAGAGTCATTTCCAGACCTATTCCCTGCTTTTTATGTGTGCATTAGTAAAGCGAGGCGGTTCTGTGGTCTGTCTGCGAGTGAGTGTGACGTGCAGTCCCCTTGTTTCCATTAAGTCTGTGCCGTTGTTTATTTCTCCAAAGCCTGGTGGCATTCCCAAATGTTGGAAAAGAAGGAGAAAGTAGCGTTTTGGAAAGCCGCGTGAATTGATGCTGGAGATTAATGATGAAGAGCAGAGGGTGAATGTCTGTGTGGGTCATTCTCCCACCTTTAGTCACTGACCACACACACATGCACACACACACCTCCTGCTGGTGGCCTTTTGTGGTTTGTCATGTGAGATTTTGTCACATTAAGATCGCAAACCATGATGTATTCCATTTGCATTTTGTGTATGGTAAAACTTCTTCTTCTTTCTTCTTTGTAGAAGAGTTTCCACTGAGTCTCTTGTCTTTCCCAGATATTCTCAGGTGTTCTGAATAAAATCCTCCCCCCCGGCATCATGGTGCCACTACCATGTTTTCTCTGGCTTTGTTTCCATCCAATTATCGCGCAAATACATTGCGAACTTTTGAAATGTTGCAAAATAGAGACAAAAAGAATGGGAAAATGCGAGTTAGACGTCTTTCCGTCTACTGGACCAGGATACACAAGACGTGATTTGGACAGACGTTGGTGCTACATGTGGCTGTAGTAAACAGGAAGCGGCTGTAAGCTAGCATGAGCCACACAGCTCAGAAAAATGAGAAGAGCTTGTAAATTTTTCAGAGTTTTTTGCCTCTGATGGGGAGCAGACCCACCAGTGGATGGGAAAGTTCGCCATGTCTGAATTTATTCTGCAAATGTGTTTCCATCTCCCCTTTTATCGCATTAAATCTTTCTTGGAAAAGCTAAAAAAACCACTTCACGCTAGCTTAAATACTTTTTCAAATTTTCAGAGTACAAGTGCGAGTGTTTCAGTTTATGTACTTGCTGAGTTCAAGTACTGATACAGAAAAGTTAGCAAGTTTATACTTATGTACTGCACAGTAACTGAAAACACATTTCTTTTGTCTAGCATCGTGACGTAACGCCCTCCATCTCCCTGCTGGAGGGCAAAAAGCTGCTCACTGACAACGACTACCGTTAGTTCTAGCTGTCAAGTTGTCAAAATAATGCGGTGAATATTAAATGTATGTGTGATATATAAAAGAAAAAGCGATGCAACACTACAAACACCAGATAACAAGGTCCAATAGTATCACAAGCAATGTATCTATAGCCTACAGTCCCTGAAATCACGTACACTGGAGCATACAATTAAAATAAATTAATAACTATAAATATAATCAATAATCAAATAAATACATTTACCTTGAAGTATCTCCAAATGATGGATATTTTTACTCCTTCCCACCATCTAACTTCTCTTTTCTTCTTCTTTTGTTTTTTTTGTTGTTGTTTATTTACATATTCGAGTTCTTGTCCCTGGTATTTTTTTGTGTTAGTACTCCACCCTGGTTTGAACCTGAACAATCTGCTGGTATTAAAGTGAAGGAAGCTGAATTCCTGGCCCAGACAGAGACGTGTGTGAGATCCGTGACTCCTCTAAACACAGTCCGTGTCAGCAGGGGCTGCTTGGGTCAACGAGAAATTTGTTTTCACACACCCTCACATGCACACCCCCACACACACACACACACAGTCATTCCCCTTTTTTCTTCTTCTTCTCTGTCAAATTTCATTTTGGCTGCATATCTTATTCTCCTCTGTCCAGCACATGCACGATCTTACCGGTTGAAAGCTTCTCCGGCGCTCGCTAAGTCTTTGATGATCACAGTGTTTCTTGAAGGCACCGTGTGTGTGCATGCTTGTTTTTGTAAGTATGATTGTGTGTGTGCGTCTCAGAATAGCCGACAGCTTATGCAGAAAGCAGTTTTTCTGAAGAACTTCAGTGAAGACATGATTCTGCCCTTTAGCTCACAATAAGAAAGATTTGATGTATTTTCCCATCATCTTGTTCTGAGACATACCGAGTAAACCTGAGGAGAAACACCTCAGCATTATGGCATTTACATAGACTGAAAGCTGCATTATTATTATTTTTTTAAATGTTTTTTTTTGACGTATTTCTTAAAATCATCACTGTCGATGTGAAATAAGTCAAGCTCCTTTCTGAAATACTTTAGCAATATGAATAAATGCACCGCTCCCAGTCAAAAACAACCAACCAGAGCCTTTACAGGAAAACTGTCTATCTGCTGACATCGGTGGCCATGCTAACTAGCTTTAGCATTCATGACAGGCTCCGCTGTGGAGAGACGCTGTAGCGTAGCGAGGGGGGTGAGCAGTGCGTACATGAGGTGACTAACAGCGATAAGACCCTCCTCCTGGCTCTGATTGGTTGTGTCTGACCAGATTTCTTCAGACGACAATAATAGCACTGGGAAAAGGCAGAGGAGCCTTTGATTTTCATAAATTATCAGTCTCATAACAAACTGTCAATACATATTGACAGTTTTAACAAATACATAAAAGAACTTTTTTTTTACTTATGTTTTAACAATAAAACATAATTAAAAGCTACAAACCACAGCTTCAATATTCCACTCCTTTAGTTTTCACATCAAAATTCGTCATGAGTAAATTAGGTATAGCAAGTTTGACCAGAAACAAAACCAACAAATCTTTTTTTGTTTGTTTGGTCTTTTTTAAGCCAGCTGACCAGCAGTGTGCAGCTGTTCAGCCCTCTTCAATGAAACAAATATGAAAAGAAGACAAGGAATATCTGTGCATTTTTTGGGGGGAGGTTAGAGGGACTCCTCTCTACCTTCCAGTTTGCATGTGTCGGGTTATTTTCCAGAATATCATCGCGCGTGTCCGTACGGTGGAGCGCCCGACTTCACTGACCTGTAATCGTCCCATTATATGTTGAGTCCATGTGTGGGCTCAACAAGAGCCATGAGGAACCGGGCCGTTCATCACAACCTGGGCTTGATGGCGCTGCAAGCGGTTCCTCCTCTTCAGCAGAGACACGATGATGCACATTTCCCTGGCAACGTTATCAGGAAATCTTTTGGCAAGCGTGGGAAGCATACAGGTCAAACAAGCTTTAGAGAGTGCGCTGATTTCTGCAACAATGGCTGCTTTGTGTCGACTCTGTGATGCAAATAATCCAGTAGACACCCAAGACTTTTTTTCTTTTTTTCTGTAAAGGAATTAAAGGCTGAACACTGCTTCCGTTTAGTACAGCAGCACAGACGTTCTTGTGATGGCATATAGTTATGGAGTAAATCTTTTTTTAAGATTTTTTGAAAAATATTTGCACCCTTACAAATAAGGGTGCAAATACAGTTTAGTTTTACATCCATCAGATAACTTGAAATATGACAGAAAAATCTCCTGAGCAAATACAAAATGTAGCTTTCTAGTAGCGCTGGGTGATAAATCGATTTTGAGGTATTCATGTTGTTTCCTTCAGTGAATTCTGCTGCAGCGCCAACACAGGTGAGGAGGGGAACAGGTTTTGAAATGGTTTGGTTTATTTTTCACAGAGAACAACATCAGCTGAAAATGGAACAAATGTTGCAGTTTTGGTCCCCAGTTGATCAGACTCTACCTGACTATCAGGTGTGAAAACACCTTTAGTTTTGTAAAGTCTAAATCACCTGCTTTTAAATGTTCACTTAGGCAAAACTTTCTGAAAAGGGAGCTGTCAGCTGCAGATCAGCAGGTCACTGTCACCCAGCAGGACTCACACCGACCCCGTCGCTGCTGTCACCTGTCTGACTATTATTATTATACCTCATTAATGCCCTTTGAAATCCTCTGTGACAAGAATTGCATGAATTATGGATGAAAAGACAGGTCTGTGTGTCTGGCCCCTGCCATCTTCATGTTGCGGTGTGTTTCTCTCTACGTTCTTAGCACATATATGCAGGGATATTAAATAAGAATCGCATTGTAAGCCCTAGATCTTTGCAGGAATCTGCTTACTGCCTCTTTTCTTTTTAGATGTTTTGAAGTTTCCATCAGCTTTCAAGGCCCTCTCGTAGCTGCATGTACCGTGTTACATCGTAATGATGTCTCTGAGGCATATACACACTCTTCTCTGTTTCATACACACCTGTACATGCCCTCTGTTCTACCCCTGGCTGCGGTTCAGGGCAGTTCTCGGCCCACAGGCTGACAGCGGTGTTGACATACGGCGGGTTTTTAATTACAAAGCTCCCCCTTAAGGCAATTGTTGAGATACTTAACAGATCAAGCAGACAACACGGGGGAACAGAAGGCCTCGTTGTGTCGTATCGGACTGCTATTTGAAAATCTGCACTTTTATTTAGCAGCTGAAACTAGGTAAATGTGGCTCTTTCAGCTTTGCCTCCTATTAAGTTATCCATCTTCTCACCCTCTTTTTATCTTTATTTTCATCTGTCCCTCTGTCATCTAGATTTACTGCCACCGTTTATTGAGCTGCATGTTCTTCAATAGACTGCGGAATGGATTTGCAGTTGCAAAATGCAGCTAGTATACCTTATGCGTGTTCAAACCTGCTGCACACCAAACGTTTCCATGCTTCCTCCTACATTCAGTAGAAAAGTGTTTCATTTTCAGATTCATAGCGTGTCACGTTGTTGTGTCAACCCGCTTACCAGTTCCCTTTGCTGTATTAATATGTGTTGTCCATTTGGGTTGCACAATTTTAGTCAATTTTGGGTAAAATCTACATTTTCCTCTCACTCGTTTTTCTCGTTAACACTGTCAGTGGCAGTTCTGTCTTCCATGAAAGGTGGGCGATATGGACTTAGTTTTAAAACGATATTTTGCTATATACTATTGTGCTAACGTGTGATGTTCACGTTGTACTGTTTTCTGTTTGAGCCAATCCTAGTCACGCCCCTCATTTCCGTTATTCCTCGCACCTGCGTTGCTTCCTGATTGTCTCCCTTCTTAAGCCTCTCTCAGTCGCAACCACACTGCCAGATTATCGAACGCTTTCAGCAAGTAGTTTTCCAGCACTTTTACCTCGCCCTCATAGCCACGACCACGCTTTGTTCCTCGGACCTGCCCCTTTTGCCTTGCCCTTGTCGGACTGTTACTATCGCCCTTCTGGATCTCGACCCACGCCTGTTTCAGTTACACCGCTCTCGCCCACTCCCACGGATTCTACCCTTAGCCCCGATCGTGCATGACCTCGGCCCGTCTGACTAAGGATTCGGATCTGGATTTGGTTCTTCTGCTGCCTAACTAGTTTGTACGCTGCCCTGCATCAGCGCTTCCCTCCCCAGGCACTTCCTGCCGAGCTCTGCATCAGCGCAGCATCCGCGCTCCTCCTGGTTCCTCAGCCGATCACTTCAGTTACTGATCGCCAAGCCAGGTTAGTGTTCCCTTCACACACGCAGTAACAGATCCTTTTGTTGCTATTTGTCCAGTCACCGATCTCTCCTCTCCGCCCCCCTTCGCAGTGCTGCAGCGGACGATCCTGCGTGCCCGGTTTAAGCTGCCTTTTAATAAATATCAGTTTTCTGCTCACTCCTGTGTCGTGGCTGATTTTCTGGGTCCCTCTAGTGAACCATTACATAACGGTAACAATGACCATAAGAACTATTTTATTTTTCATTTTGAGGTAACTGTATGACTGTGACTGTGTGTCACAGCAATTATTGCCCCACAAACACAAATAGTGCTCCTGAAAAACGTTGCTATTTGTAATCCGCTTCTTAAAGAAATGTGATTTGTATAAATAAACCGCACAGAGTATTTTTGAAAAATTTGATTTTCATTGATTTGTCTTCATTGAACAAACGGTGAAGAAAAATGATCAATCCCGACAATACAGACAGTTTTAGGGGATTTAAACACCATTAATTGGAATTCATGTTGACAACCATAACTCAAAATTCTTATAACAAATTTATCACAATGAATGATAAACTACGATAAGTCCCACTGCATCTGGTGCAGTGGGACTCTATCCAACAGTCTCAACGTTTTATTGGTAGAAATGTAATGGTGCTAATATTTGTACGTTGCTGTTGGTTCAGTGTGCACATTTACCAAATAATCACGGCATTGTTTTTTAGTTTAGCGCATGCAAAATCATTATGAGTGGCACTAAATACTCAATACTACAAAGTCCGCCGGTGACATGGAACAAAAAGGGAAGAAAAAAAAACAACTGCGCCCACGACTTGATAACTCTTGGCCACAGCTTGTTTAATTCGTGACCAAGAATTGTTATAATTAAGTCGTTCCCACAAAATAAGAGTTATTATTTTGCATTATTAAGTCGTTCCCACAAATTGAACGAGTCGTTCCCATGAGTCATTAAGTCATTTCTCTCATGTCGCCAGAAGGGCTCCGTACAATGCAACGTTCTGTACCTCAACTTTAAAAGGTCATTCCAAAACAAAGAGGATTTGCAGCTCTCACAAAACTCTGCCATTTGAGAACATTAGGTTTTGTCATGCAGTTACATGAGAGGAAGAATGTTGCACGAAACCAAAACCATTTATGTCAGTGTACGCATCTTTCAGCAGCAATGCGGTATGCAGCTCTCTCTGCACTGAGCTGAATTACTCACCTGAAACGTGGTCGATCAGAACGTAAACGTCACTGGAGACAAATCCAGCTCTGTGGGGCGTTTTATCAGTCCAAAACGCTGCACAGCATAGGAGATACTGTAACCGACTCGTGCTGTTGTGAGGACTTCCTCTGACCAGATGGGATTCTCCAACACCTGTGCTCTTAAATTTAGTATAAACATTTTATACTTTTGATTATAAAATAAAGGAAGCTCCCTCCAAATTGGTTTAAATTCTCAAATGTCTGCAGCGTTTTATATAAAACTATGAGCATTTTTAAGTTGTTTTGTTATTGTTTTATTCCAACTAAACCATGATTTTTATGTGATGACACAAACCCACTTACTGGCACTTGGCTTGACTTAAATTGTTGGACAACCTCAGATTTATTGCACTAATTGTCGAATTCCAGCTTATTGAAATATGCCAACTGCAGCAATTCCCCCGCAGTTTCCCTCCTTTCCAGGTGAACTGAACACACAAGACGAGGTTGAAGTCAACTACAAAAGTTGAATATTTTCAACTTTTTTGTGTTTGTCTGAAAAGTTTGTCTTCTTTTGGACAATGTGTGGCTGTGTGTTAATCCATAGCTCTTCTGTAAAATCGCCAACTACAATTTCCCCAAAACGATGCATACGTAGCCACTCCCAAATGGGCGGAGCATGTCACTCCAATGCCTGAATGAGACGAAAGGTCTGATTGGCTGATAGGTGATGAACGCCAGCACCATGGCTGAATTATGAATATGTCTCATGTTAATTTTTACATCTGTCAGTGCCATGATTTCTACTTACTTATTGCAGCGAGGCAGCGACGTTCATCTTCTCCCTAGCGTGGATGTGTGGCCACTCTCTTTCATATTCATCCTCCCTCAACTCTGCTTCTTCTTCCTTCCTCTTTCCCATCCTTCTCTTTGTCTCCTCTTTCCACTCTCACACATCTGCTCCCTGTGCCTTCACCCTTCCCCTTAATACAGTCTAATTAGGTCACCTACTTCTCTCTCCATCTTTATTTCCTTTCTCTGCTCCCAGCCCCCTTTTCTTTTTGCGGCTCTTCATCCATCTATCTTTGTTCACAGCTGAAACGATCCAGAGGCCTGTGCTCTCACCCTCATGTGTGCTTCTGTTTAACGCTCCCCCACATCCAGCAACAGCTGACACATCTAATATTGAAACCAAATTCCCTCCCTCGGCCTCCCCCCTCAGTATTCCCTTATGTTATTTTGCCAGGAGAGCTAAAATAATAAACCCTTGTACCGTCTGCAGAGTGTAATGGAAGCCTTCTTCACCCTGGAAAGAAGAGAGAGACGTGGAGTTGTGCTGGCTGACAGCGGCGCAGTGACAGTAGAGCTGACAAGATTTTTTTCTTCCTTTTTTTTTCTTGTTTTTTTATATATATATTTGAGAACTGTTATTGTTGAATGCAGCATTTGGTAATGGGCTACATTTTTTCCTAATGTGACAGATTTCTCCCCATGCAGCGTTCTGTTTGGTGTGTATCGCTGAAAAACAAAATCAGGACGAGCTAAGAGGTTTTTCTAATTCACGAAGCTTGCTTCAGATTGGAGAAGCACTTAGGGCTCTTAAGATAAAGGCCAATGCTGGTGTTTATCTGGAAGGAGCAACTTAAACATCTGTGATAGAGCTGGTTTGGTAGTCTGGCACTCTGCTGATAAAGTGGACTCCAACTGACAAGAACCATGAAACCAGAGAGCGCTAATGCTACGTTCACACTGCAGGTCTTGATGCTCAAAATCCAATTTTATTTTTCTTTGCATTGTCACACATACTACCAATTAACCGATTTCTGTGTGAACGGTTTACAACCCCAAAGCGACACCGTGCAGAATGTTGACGTCACACAGCAGCGCTCTGTTTTACGGAAGCAATGGTGGTCGCCATTATTCCTCTTAGTATAATAGCTCAAGTTTAGTGAGGCTGCATGAAGGATATTTCTAGCTCTTCCACATAATCCAAATTGGATTTAGGTCTGGAAACATTTGAAAGACTTTCTATTTTATTATTTGTTTGTATTTATTTTTAAACAAAGACAAATAAGAGTTCATGTTTTGCACTTTATTAAGCATATCATATTAGCGGGTAGTGTGTACCCTGTTGTAAATGTAGATTATTAGCTAAGGCTTCGATCTATTTGGACGTACTTCCCTCTGCGCATGTCCTTACGTACTGGACTGGACTCAAAGTGGATGTCTGTTGGACACGTCAGCACAAGGGTAAATTGTTGCGTCTGTGCACTTTGTGTCACACAAACTGTTAGGTGGGAAACGGTATTAACATCAGAATATTTTGTATGCGACGTCCACACTGAACTGATAAGCTTGAGAGTCAGTCCAACCAGTGCTAGCTGCTAATCCTGACTGGTACTTGTGCTTCAGTGAAAGTTGTGCGGTGGCTGACCTGCTGGAGAAGAAGTGGGGCTAGGTGCCCAACTAGCTTGTCAAACTTACTAGTATCTATTTGGACTGTGGGAAATGAAGGGATTTGTCACAAGAAATGTAGGTAATCAGTGGGCTCAACTATGGAATCTAAACTGTCTACGGACAGTGGAAGCGGAGTCCGCGTGGCTCAGAGACTAGGCACACTACGCCCGCGTGTGTGGGAGTCTTAAGAGTTTCAACACACTGCCAACATTTTCAAATATGACAATATTTGGATGGAAGAAACGACAAATTTTCTTTTTAGTTGCATAGCCTTCCTACTCTCGTTTTCATTTTTTGCTCAATCTGAATACAAACATCAACATCTCATAGAAAATTGTTTCTGCACCTTACACATTTATTCACTCAGTAAAGATCTGCCAACAGCAGTATTGTTTTGATCGTGACATGATAGCCTTTACTTATTACGCATTGCCTGGTTGACGAAAGGATGAGATTTTTGAGTTTCCAACAAGATGTTCGCCAGGTTTCTTTTGCTCCTTTTGATTTTGTTGTCTCTTTTGGTCAGTAACTTGGAGGATATTAAGGCCCTTAGAGACTTCTGTCAAAGACATACAGTATCATGCACAAACATGTTTTCAAAACAAGCTAAAAGATTATTTTTTTTACTACATTTGTTCTGTCAATAAAGTGTGCTTCATATTTATTTTACAGTTTATGAATATGTAACCTAAATATGGAGAAGTTGTGGATTTCTAACGGTAACCACATTGTTCCCCAGCAGAGATGAAACACTAGGCTTAACATCCAGCAGTATTTTTAGATGCTTTTAGCTTTTATTCAGATTGATAAAAAGCAGGTGACAGGTCAATAAAATCTGTTGTTCCTGACAGATTAATTAACTAAAGGCTGCTGAGGCTTAACTTCGGTCTTGTTGCCAAGATCTCTGAAAGACAGAGTCATTGTTAGAGTGTAGACAGTGCCAACTCCACTCTAGCTTTCAGATTTTAGTTGTGAGTGTGTGTTCTACATACGAGCTCTTCTGGCCAATGATCAGACTTCATAAACCCGTGATCTCTTTCACCTTCCACACAGACTCACACTGCTATCTCTGGCGTTATCTATGGGTACTTTAGAAGGTCTCTGTGCATCTGTGAGGGGGTGGGGGTCACACTTGGCACCCTGGGAGGTCAGGGCAGGGTTGTACTTGAGGTCACCAGAGGTCAGAGTTGAATATTTCAATCAGCCATCTCCTCATGCTGTGTCAGTGTGTTTGAACATGGTTTCCATCAGATGCTTCTCATCTCTGGAGTTCCAGATAAGAGGCCTTTGAATTGTGCTTTGAACTTTGAGAAGTTCGTTTCTTTCTGAACAGTTCAGATCACCCAGAGCGCAAATTCTACGCCAGGAACTTTTTAGAGCTCACTTTTATGACCGTTGGACAGTTTTCCAAAAGTTGTCACATAGATTCGGTCAAGGTTGCGAGTCGCTATCAGGTTCTTTTTTCCTTCCATCGTCTGAAGCTGTAAGTCATACGACTCTGCCGTTGACATTTCCAGGTCGTCTTGACTTTTGTTTGTGACGCTTGCGCAAATCACTGACGGCATGCCATAAAACCACCTCTACTCCCAGAACACGAAGCGATCCCGTTACCTAAACAAGAGGCTCCGCAGTCGTGTCTAGTAAAAGCCACCTTATAATCAGATTGGTTCCTCCATGTTGTGTGATTATGTTGTTCGGCAGCCCCCGCCCCACACTCTCTCCACCGACATCTTGGCTTTTATGGGGGGTGGGCTTCTTCTTCCACTTTGTCTGCTGAATTGAAACTAGGCCAGTTCGTCTTCAGAATGACAATTACCATGGGCCAGACCCGCGCCCCGTTCCGAGGCGGGTGGGGAGAGACGATGGGCGACGATGAGGGTCTGAAAGGAGCAAAGATGGCCGGCCTCTGCCAAGAGACTCCGGACGTACAGTCGCTTCCGATGCTCGTTAGTGCAGCTGAGCAGAAGTCCAGGCCTGAGCGGGAGTGGAGGCAGGACTGAGGGGGGGTTGATGCTGGCACAGGCCAGGGCGGGATGTTTAGAGGCAATGTCTATCTTTAACTTGATTTTTGGGGGTTCTTTTGATGAAGCGCCACAGCTTGGTGGAGAGACCCTCCCCCCTTTCCTCCTTCCATCACCCTTCTTCTCTCCTCCTTGATCTCCATCCCTCATCTCTCCACCAATAGCCCCTCTCGTCTTGGCAGTCTTCTCTAGGTCGGTGTGAGGTTGTCGGGCTGGCCCAGATTAAAGGCATTGTCCAAAGGTATTTACATCCGGCCAAACCATATTAAACAGAGATTAGGGGTTTTCACTGCACGTTCGAGAAAGGAGAGGAGAATAGAGGAAGGAGTGAAAGAATTGGGAAACTTTCCAGAGACGAGCAAGATTTACAATTTGAGTAGTTTTTGAAACGGAGGAAGAAAAACGTGCTCTTTATTGACGGCGGGGAGGAGATTGATGTTGTTGGTGGGTGGTGTGGTGAGGGTGGGGGTGAGGGTGAGGGTTGGCTCTACAGATCCTGTTTGAAGGTCATGTGATACTGGCTAGTCTGACGGGTTGCTGAGCTTGCCAAACGGTTGGCAGCCGGTGCCGCTTTTCAGCAGAGGAAGTAGAGGCTAAAGAATCTGTTGGCGGGAGCAGTGAGCAGACGAGCCGCTGCTGCTGAGGACGTCCCAGTCCGTCTATGAGGCTGACGCACCTTGGAAGATATTTGTAGTGAATTGTGGTGTCTTTTAGACATATAAAGCAAAAATAAGGTGTACACATTATGAAAACATAATACAGTAACATTACATATTGTCAAATGCCATCATCAAAATCATCAAGCAAATATAAATCAGATATATTGATTATATATATATATATATATATATATATATATATATACTGTATATATATAATATTCTAGGTTTTGTTAATCAAAGCAACTCTAAACAGGTGGGTTTTTAAAGGAACTTGTCTCACATGTTTTGCAGTCTTCTGGACATTTGTTTCAATGATAAATCAGAAATTTTATCTTAAAAATGAAAATCTAATCAATGGAAAACTGGAAGTAGGACACAAAGTATTCGTCTTCAAGCTTCAGTTTTCATCAAGCTTTTGTAATCAGTAGAACCGCATCTTCCAGAGACTTTACTGAAGAGATGACTTCACTGTAGAAAAATCAGCTTCTATTTAATGTGTTAAACTTGGCTAGATATTGCCAGTATTTTGACCCAAATTTGGTTCTCATAACTGAAAATAAATGTATTCAGTTGAGACCAAACGAAATTGAAAACTAGATGCTTCTCTTTTAATACAGCAAACGTGCAAAACCACTTTTATGTTTTGGATCTATGATCCAGCTTACCTACAAACAAAAAAAATCTGACTACTGTATTTACTTGATTTGAATTTTTTTATTATTAATATTTTCTTAGCCTGTGAGGACTTTTGACTCAACACTTTTGGCCCACAGCATGACAAAAACGTTTGGACACCCCTGGCGTACAGAGTATAGTGTCAGAGACCCCTGATCCAGGAACTAACAGTTTTGCCCATTCTTATCAGCAAAAAAAAAAAAAAAAAAAAACTCAAGCTGTTATCAGATTGAATTTAGCACTTCTTTGAAGATCAATTCTCACCTCCTGCCACAGATTCTTAATTGCATTCAGAACTGGACTTTGATCAGGAGATTCAAACGCATAATTATGCTTTGATTGAAGTCATTTCATCCATCTAGGTTATATGAAACTTAATGTAAAGGAATTATGACAGGCCTATTGGGAACCTCTCTATGCCAAACAGCGCTAGCCGATCAGCTTCAATTCGAATATTTGCAGAACATCCCATGTCTGTTTCATAAGAGGTGAAATATTTGAAGCTTGGCAAGGATTAATGACTCAATACACGCAAATCAGATTCATCTGCACTGAGCATATCATCCCCAGTGCCAGCGCCACACGCACCCGGAGCCACGAGTGATGGCTGAGATACAGGGAATCCAACCTTTTACAGTAGTGGAAGCAAACTAATTACCTGCAACAGGCCATTTGTTGGTGAATTGTCTGCCGCTGCTTTGGGAGCAGCCTGCTCCGCACATGTGGGAAACACGGCCTTGTCGTATGATTAGTTAAATGTAGTGAGGAGGAGGGGAAAAAAGAGGGGGGGTAGCCTGATAAAGATAAATGTCTCTCCGGAGCATCTGGAATCCATCACTTTCAAAGCAGCTTAATCCCTGATATGGCTTTAAATAAGGCATGTGCTCCTGCTTTTCTCCTCGGCTCATTCAAAGTACCTGTTAGGAAAGGAAAGGAAGAAGCACATCAGTACCCCTCATACACACGTCTAAATCTTAAACAGTTACAAAGAGAGTTTTTAACCTAACGCAGATGTCATTAATAAACATCAAAGCTAGCAAAATGATTTAAAGTGTCATGCTCTGTCAAGGTAAAACATCGAACTTCAATGTATTCTATTGGGATTCTATTTGATAGATCAACAGGAAATGAAAATTAGGCATAATTTTCTAAATTTATTACAAATAAAAATCTGAAAAGTATACTCTGCGTTTGTATTGACTCCTCTGCCAACCTTAATCAATAGTTTATAGAGCTATCTCACAAGACATTATGTCACATTACAAGGGTCTCTACCAGCTCCATCCATCTTCCCATCATGACGCTGCATCAGTGTTCTTCAAAAACAATAATTAGTGCTTATTGATATCTGTTAACAACAGCTTTCTTCTTATCACTTTTCCATAAGGAACACACTTGTAGGCAGAATGAGTTGGCATGGGCCTCTGGGCTACGTTTGTGTTGAAGGCTCTGCCTGCGTGGTGAATGTGTTGGTAGCTGCTGTGGAAGCATGTGCAGAGCACTGTACATCCTACAATGTTTCATATAGTAAATCTAATTAAAAATAAGTGGAAATAAACAACAATTTTCATTTCAGAATCTCTTTTTGTTGCTAAATTATTGACTAAATAGACATGAGCTCAACAAGGAAATTACTTGCTGTTTTAAATGTCTAATTAGGTTATTCAACCATTGGTTCAAAGTGTTATTTTACCCATTCAGCTTTCCAGTGTTTCATTTCTGATCATTCCTGGAACTTCTTTAGAAATGTGGACTGGAGATGCTGACATTGGGACGTTTGTATTGGCTGCTACATGTTTATTTGTATAGCACAATTCAGCAACAAGGCAGTTCAAGGTGCTTTACATCATAAAAACACAAAAATATAAAATCATAATAACCATACAGTCAACCAGTAAACTTTAAAGTTTGTCAAGTTACACATTATTTTAGGCTTGAATAGCTTCGCTGACAGGCTAACTCCTTTTAGCAGAATTTAAGCACAACAACAGTCTTTTCTGGTGTCCACTCAGATCAGTTTTTGAAGTGGAAATTAACCCCCAGTGAGCTACGAGGAGCGTCTTTATCAACCGCTGCTGTATGTAAATCTAAAGATTTACATACAGCAGCACAGCCCCAAAGAAGCACAGTGCAAAAGTTCCAGCTTGAACTTTAAAATAGAAAAAAAAGTGATTAATTGGGTCAACATTTTTAACATGTTTAAATCTGTCATTAATTAATTGAAATTAATGTGATAATGTATCGACTCAATTAAATATGCTAACAACCATAAGTTGTTAACTTGACCTGACATGACGGAGTCTATGCTTCTTCCTGTTCCTCCAGAAACTTTTTTTACACAATCCTTCAGTGCGTGTGTAAGAGGCTGTGTATGCATAAGAGGGATAAGTTTGGAAAGACTTCCCACATAAAGAGGGCTATTTATCCCTAGGGCTGTGGCCTGCCCACTGGCCCCTGGAGAAGTTTGTAGAGGATAAATAAACCTCTTCAGACACACAGAAAAGACGGAGGCTCTGAGCTGCACTTTAACAGACAAACACACCCCAGTATCTCAGAGACAGACGCTGTACTATTCTGAAGGGCTGTTTGTTATGATATTGCTCTGAAAGGGCCAGAGGGGCCAGAAGGGCATGGGCCCCCTTGATTTATGGAGTGACTGTCCGGCCGGGGCCGTGGAGCCGCGCATACAAAACACAGAAGTACCTCGTTTACAATCGTACGTACACACACTTATCTGAACCTACATCCACGACAGCACACACACACACTGAAAAGTCAGATCTCACACATTGCTTCCAGCTGGCGTCGGGTTCCGGCGATAGTGCCGCAGCCGCTCTGCTCAAACAGCTTACACATGCTGCGCCGGACGGCAGAGCAGCGGGAATGTGGAGATGTCGATATGAAGCTGGATGTCACCACAAAGGCAGAACGGGAAGCTTCGCTTAGGCTTTGTTCACCTTTGTTTCTCTATCAGACATCTTTGGCCATTTACAGTCTAAACACTGCTAATGGGCTGAAGCTGCGTTTTCAGCACAGGCATAAGTAGCAGATCCAGTGTTTGTCGGGGGACTTTGGGCTCAGAGAGACTTAAAAGGGATAGTTCCGATTTTTTTTTTTTTTTTTTTTGAAGTGAGGTTTCTAATTTCATCATTTTCTGGTGAGTTTGTAGAAAATTAAAGAGAAAAGAATGAACCAACAACCTAAACATATAAGACTGGAGTTTCATCGACCCGATATTAATATCTGTATCAGTCCTGATATTGAAAAAAAAAAAATTCTAGATTGGGTATGGTGACAATATGCATGATCCGTAAGGGCAGATCTATTCAGTGTAATTTTATGCTTTGTGCTCTGAACATTATGCTTTATTATATTATCTTACATTATATTGACAATTCCTAATTGCATTTTCTGAATCCTTTTAAAGAACGTTTGTTGCAGTTTATTTTTGTCAGCTTCAGTTTCTTTTGTTTAGTTTCCATCGGCTGTTCTACTAATAATTACACTGACTGAACAAATTAAAGTTATTTTTCCAAGTATGACCAAGCTACTGAAGCTGTTGGTGTATTTCAGTGAGTTGTACTGGTGCAAAGTTAGCAAATAAATTTGTAATTAAGTACATTAATGTCCTAAACCTCAGATATCTGTTTTGGTATCGGAAGTGAAAACAGTGGCTGGCTTCATCCCTGAAAAAGACCTTACATCAGAAAATCTGAGCCATCAATTTTAGATGTACAGTTTGATTTTAAACTTTTAAAGTGTATTGTATTGCATTTAGCCACACAAGAGCATCCGATTCTAATGTATTCCCACCTTGGATCTCCTCAGTACAAACACAGATGGGCCCAGCTGGCCACACAGCTGCAGTTAGGTTTTTTTTGTTGTTTTTTTTTCTCGTTCCTACAGGGACTGAAAGTGCCCAGATGCTAATTAGGAATTCCTTTATGCATATTTTCCCCGGTCAGAGCAGCGCATTGCATTGTTTCTCAAAGAGCAGCGGCTGGGTTTCAACCCTGCGGCCTCACGCTACCGGATTTTCACCATGAGGCCATCTGGCCCAACGCTCCGCGAGTTGTAGATCTGCCACGGAGCAGTCGAGCGCTCGCAAAATGTGTGGGCCCGTCAAAACCAAAAACACGTTTAATGCACAGCAGCTTTAGTAACTTGCATTTCCAAATTTGGACGATGGACATTTCAGCAAAGACGCATTTCTGTGCTACACCTGAGAAGTTGGGATTCTTTAGAACGTGTTGGGTGTAGCTTTGTTTTGCTGCATTTGTTCAGCTTCTGGCAGCGTGTAAACATCAAAGTTGTGAATGAATATTCTTCTTATATGTTTTCCCCAAGATCAAAGCAAAAGATGCACAGATGCATTTCAGCGTCCCGCCTCTCTGCTAACAAATGCTAATTGGATATATTCTGCTCCTAACTCTGTCACGATTGGAAAGTCTTTTCCAGGAAAATGCGTTTTATAAAGAAAACGCATGATGAATACAAAGAATGCTGCTGTCTACTCAGAGGGGTTTCACTCCGGTAAGTCCACTACCAGCGCTGACTCTCTGGAGAATTTTATATCTACCTCACAGAGCCCACTTCTCCAAGTTTAAGACCTGAAAATACTCTGCAGCCCTTTTTTCTCAGGTTTCTTTCTCAGACGTGCACAAAGGTAGAGAGTCATTCATGCTGGGCTTGAATTTATGTGCTGTGCGCTGTTGCCTCACTGGTTTTTCTCCTCCTGAATGGAGCTTTTTGTTTTAACAAAAAGACGTGTTGTAAATCTGCTTGTCGAAGCCGGAGGCCACTGAACAGCCCCATTGGTTTATTATTGACCTAGCATCTCTAGCATGGCTAAAGAAAAAGAAGTTTTTTTTAATCCTTTAAGCGCTTTGAAGAAACATTTTGAGATTGGGTAAATATTAACTGAGTTAATTCCTCTATGACTTATTGTGTACAACGCCAAAGTATTCGTGCCTCTTGAACTTTTTCACATTTGATCTATTTCCAAGCAACCTCCTACTTGGGATTTATTGGGACTTTACATGATAGTCCATTTCAAACTGACCTGTAATTATAAAGTGGAAAGGAATTAAACTTTTTATAAAAGTATTGTGTACTTACGTATCTCCACCATTTACTTCATTGCTGAACAGCATTCCTCTCCAGTGTAACCTCGCCTGTTTGCAGTTCATTATTCACAGACTTGCTGATTTTTCTGTAGAATGTAACTCCAAGTTGTTAGTGAAAACTTCACAATTACAGATTTTTTTCTGATCCATGAGTGGCATTTATTTCTGTACTCCCAAGAGTGGAAATAAGGAAGACCGTAGGTGTTCAACTGTGCGTATTAATGCATATTAAGTAGAGCCAGGACTTTACCATTCTAATTTTGATGAATTAATTCCATCTGTTTTTGCCCATTAAATTTTAATACAATTAATTGCTTTTTGGGAGTTTTTTTACATGTAAAAGTTCAAAGCCAGAACCTCTGTATTGTGTTTCTGGTACGCCTGAAAATCTGTAACACCCACAAACGATAGCGATCATCAGATAGTGTAGTGCCATATGACAAAGTATGACAACATTAGATATTTAACAAAAACTGAAGCATTATCGTACTGTGAAGAGATTAGTGGCTGATTCAGAACAAAGATGGGTTTGTACAGATAAAGGCAGAATGAGGAAGGTTTCTGTTAGACAAATTCATCGGATTAAGAGAGCAGCTGTTAAAATGCCCTTACAAAGCAGCAAACAGTTATTTGAAGCTGCTGGAGCCTCTAGAACCTCAAGGTGGAGGATCCTCCAGAGGCTGGCAGTGCATGAACCTACTATTGGGCCCCTAACCAGAGCTCACAAGTAGAAACGGTGGCAGTGGGCCCAGCCGTACGTGAAGATTAACTTTCAAACAGCAGTCATGTTCACTGTTGACTGCTGTGCAACCCTGGATGGTCCAGATGGACGCAGTAGTGGATTGGTGGTGGATGGCCACCACGTCACAACACAGCTGTGACGTCAGCAAGGAGGTGGTGGAGTCATGCTGTGGGCCGAAATCATGAAGAGAGAATCATTGGTCAAACCCTTCAGAGTCCCTGAAGGTGTGAAAATGATCTCAGCAAAGAATATGGACTTTCTGACTGATCGCTTTCTTTCATGTTCAAAAAGAAGAGCCGTAGCTTCAGTAGCAAAATCATCTTCATGCATGACAATGAATGCTGTAAGGAATACCACTGTGTCATTGGCTGCTATAGGCATAAAAGGGGAGAAACTCATGGTGTGGTCACCATCCTCCTCTGACCTCTGACCTCAACCCTATTGAGAACCTTAGGAGTTTCCTCAAGCAGAAGATCTGAGGATGGAAAGCAGTTCATATCAAACCAGCAGCTCTGGGAAGGTTTTCTGACATCCTGCATGTTTTGATTGAAATAGCTTTTGATTTTAGTACATGTGACCACTTAATGCTGCACATTCAAAGAATGACCGTTTGCAGTTCTTTATAATCCATAAAATGTTTAGAAAATCTGCTGTGCATAACAATTTGGAACATTTTGCATTTTGAGTTTTTTATTTTTGAAAAAAATACTGTTCTCATGGGGAGCTTTGTTCAGTAAAATTTGATTTATACTGTAATAGTTCATGACTTGAAAATTATACTGACCATCATTTGCATTGACCATTTAAGAAAATCTGAGAAAATATCACTTGCATAATAATTTGGAACACTGTGTATTTGTAAAAATAACTGAAAAGATTTTACATTTATTTTCTTCCACTTTGCAACTGTGCAATACTTTATGCTTGCCTAACACTTACTGTCTTTTAGTATTGGCTGCTCAAGGATGTTTTTGTCCTTTCTCCCATTTTTGGGAGTGGGTGTCTTTGCCAACATAAATCACACATTTAACATATTCAGTACTGGTAGGGGGTGATGAGGCGTTGGGGGTTTGGGGGGCTCGATGGGTTCTGTGTTTTGTGTGCAAACAGGTGCATGTTGAGTAATTTGTTGCAGAAGCTGTCGAAGACATGTGGAAGTATGCATGCATTAGCTGCCTTACAAGTGGCCTTTGTGTACGACTGAACATTCAGCTCAATTGTTGCCATTAAGCCACGTTGATTATTTATGGTCGCCGTATTGTGTATTTGAAATATGAATAAGAGGACACACCTCTGATGAATGAACAAAGCGCCTCAGTGTCGCATCCAAGCGGCTCCGTTTCCTCTAGTCGGCATCCTCAGCGAAGTCGGTAAACATGTTGGTTTTTCCAAGCAGGAATAAATGAGGCTTTCCTCACAGTTCACATCTGTCTGTGCTCTCTGCCTGATGGGCTGACAGCAGCTTTTCCTGTTTGTAGCCAAGCACCATGACTACGTTTCTTTCTTAAACAGGGTTTGGATAAAAAGGAAAGTGAGGGATTTACGCAAATTAGTATATAAAAAAAAATAACAGGAATGTGGGAGTCAGGATAGTTCCGTTCTTCATACCGATGCGAATAATTTAGGAGTGAGCATTTGGCAATGTCTGAAACTTATGCTAAATAGATGCGTGTGGTTTACGTTGGTATTGTGTTTGTGTCTGTTGAAATCACCTGGAGATGTCAGGCTGTCAGACTGCTGTGGATGATTTCAGGGTTTTCTAAAGCTGCGACTTTCCAGTCCAGACTCTGGCACATTTCTGTTTGAGAGCCGGGGAACAGAAGACGTAGGCACAGTGCTCACCATATTTCTTTTAGGCCTTTCTACAAGGTCACATCCACAGACACAGAGCGTGAAACATCATTATATGGGGTGAAATACACTTTGTCGGAGGGAAACTCCAGATTTATTAGATCAAGAGAAGAATTTGCCAGGCCTGTAATGCAGTTCTACTAGCTGTGCTCCAGAAAATAAACTATGATTGTTAACAAGTGGAAAACCCAACTGAGGCTGCATTGGTGAAGCAAACTGTGGGTGTGGCTGACATAATCACACATGGAAGTTCAGCAAGAGGTCACAGGATTTGAGTTAATCCGGTACTTTGCATTTGAATATGCCTTCTGTCTGAAAGCCATATTTAAGATTCAACACCAAAAATTTTTTTCCGTCTTTTACAAAAATCAATCAAGTTTATTTGTGTAGCACATTTCAGCAACATGGCAGTTCAACGTGCTTTACATTGTGAAAACATTAAAAAAAAAAAATATATATATATATCAGATAGTCGACACTTGTGAAAACCAATAACAGATATTACATTTTGTCAAATGTCATTATTAAAATCATCAATACACATCAAATATGTTGGTCAATGTTCTGTTCAGAAGCAAATCTGAACAGGTTTTCAGTCTTGATTTAAAGGAACTCAGTGTTTTGGTTGTTTTGCAATTTTCTGGAAGTTTGTTCTAGATTTGCGGTGCATAGAAGCTGAATGTTTAAGGTGATTTAATTTTTTTAAATTCAAAAATTAAATTAAATACTGCTGCGAAAGTGTAATTAATATTATTGTAGATAAGAGAAACTGACGGTGGCATTTCATTAGATGGACTTTAAATTGCGAAATACGAGCTATTTTTCCATGCAATCATCAATCAAATTTAAAGCATACTTTTGAAATATTGCAAGAAGGAAGAAAAAATCACAATTCAAATTAGGCGTGCTCTTATCTACTGGTTTGGAGTGAATCAACTGGGCTGAGCAAAGCATAATGTCATCAGATGTTGACGTTACTGAACTGTCATGTTGGATTTTAGTTTCCTTGCCCACATGCAGGTGCGCACAGAAGAACAGACTTTACTGTTAGGAGGGTTTGTCTTTAATCAGTTTAACGATTGTTCAGGAATCGAGAAGAGAGGATGTCAGAAGGGGAACAAGGGTCCAGGTAGGTTTGGGGGGTCCGGGACAGCAGCGGATCGGAACGGCTTGCGAGACGCGCTCGACCAGCGAAGTTCCAACAAGTGGTAACCATCGAGCGATAACTGGTGGTTCCACTGCTTCTTAAGAAGCCTGCCGCCGGTTACCGGAATCCGCTGCAGGTGCGTCAGGCTGTCAAACTCCTCCGCGTAGCTCGTCTCTGAAAAGAACCCTCACTCCAACCTGAATCCTGACATGAACAGGAAGTAAAGTTTGGAAACTAGCATAGACCACACACACATTGGAAAGTACACCCCCACGCTGAAGGTTTGATATTTTCAGAGTTTTGTGCCTCTGGTAAGGCATAGAGCCACCAGTATATAGGCAGTTCTCTACATCGGAACTTATTCAGCAAATGGGTTAGGGTTAGGGTTAGCTAATCCAGATTAGCTGACTTTGTAATTAGGCCCGAGCAGCAAAGCGCTGCGAAGGCCTATTGTATCTGTACTGTTTCTTCTTTTTCTGCCACCCCAAAGAGGTGCCTTTTTGGAGGCTTTATCATATTCAAAAACTCACCAAACTTGGCGGATGAATACAGCGAATTTAAAATTTACGTATTTTAAGGTCGTCGCAACAATCGCTAAAACATGGCTCAACGGCGCCACCTAGCAATTTTCAAAAGACCCTTTGCTATTCACTTACTTTATCATAGAGACTTGAAGTGCGGTACAGTTGTAGAGCTCACTATGACGCTCAGAATTTACAATTAATGTCATAGTGCAAGTATCACAGGAAGTCGGCCATTTTGGATTGAAGGTCCGATTTTGACCCCATTTTTGCCGTTTACAGCCTTCGTATTTGATCGAACTCCTCCTAGGGATTTCGATTGATTGGCTTCAAACTTGGTCAGTCTGATCATAAGGCATGCCCAATTAAAAATGATCAAAACGGTGACTTTTTGAGCATGTTGAAAGGGAGTTATCAGGGGGGAACTTTGAGCATGTTAAAGTTCACCTACTCGCCATGAAACATGAAACTCTTATATTTCCTATACAAAAACACATCGAGGTACCAAACTTTCAGTGATTGATCATCATTGGGTGTCCTAAAATACCCTGTGGTGAAAAAATTACATTACTTAGGCCACGCTCCCTGAGAGCAGGAAGTGTAATGTTTTACTGTGAACGGTCGCTATCTTACCCCTTTGACCTAATCAACATGAAACTTTGTCCAGAGACAGAAGACATGTTGGTGTGTTGTGGATTCCAATTCCGACCAGCTTCGATGGAGCAGGTGGGCGTGGCGGCGTTGCGAACGCCGTTGAAATACGTTTGGCTCTGAATTCCACAGTTTTGTGCCGAGCTGCTCCAAACTCACTAGGGTGCATCCTTATCCATCCCCGAACAGGAATCCATTACAGCCGTTGACGGGTATTGCCGAATTTCTCTACAGCGCCCCCTAGAATATTTTAAATGATCAGCCCCAAGCCATGCTTTAACCTAGAATTACGAAACTTGGTACACTTGTGTAACTTGTCAGGACGTACATAAAAGTCTCCTAGAACCATGCTCTAAACCCAACAGGAAGTTGGCCATTTTGGATTGAAGTTCTGATTTTGACCTCAATTTTGACGTTTACAGCCTTTGCATTTGATCGAACTCCTCCTAGGGATTTCGATTGATCAGCTTCAAACTTGGTCAGTCTGATCATAAGGCATGTCTGATTCAAAGTTATCAAAACGGTGAGTGTTTGAGCATGCTGAACGGGGACTACTAGGGGTCAAAGTTCACCTACTTGCCATGAAACACGAAGCTGTTACATATTCTACACAGAAACACACAGAGGCACTAAACTTTCAGTGATTGATCGTCATTGGGTGTCCTACAATACCCTATGGTTAAATGATGACATCACTTAGGCCACGCCCCCTGAGAACAGGAAGTGTCATATTTTACTGTGAACGGTCGATAGCTTCTGCAGTGGCGAGCAGGCTGCGGCTCTGGAAACTGTGCGAGAGCTTCTGCGGTGGCTGGAACCCCCGCAGTGGCCAATAGGCCGGAGCGGCGCTTGGCTGCAAGGGCCACACGAGGCTGCTCGCAGCTTTAATTTAAACTGCTCTTCTTTGTTCATGTCTGTTTGCAGACTCTGTGTCCAGTGAAACTGCTTTCCTGGAGGACTTTATCTTGGGCATGGGGGACACCCTGGACATGTCGTGCAACCGGAAGGACTCCTTAGAGCCCGTCATCTGGTTCAAAGACGGCATTGGACTCTTGTCAGGCAACCGGACGCGAGTCGGCCAAGGGATGTTACGCATCATCAACGTGTCATACGAAGACTCGGGTGTCTACACGTGCCGACTTGCCCATACCAACACCCTGCTCAACAACTACACCATCAGGGTGACAGGTGAGATATAGGAGGGTGTTCTGAAAACTCACATCTATTCTGCTTTTCTGTTTGTTTGTCCAGCAAACTGTAGTAACTTCCTACCAAACATCCAGTAATGCTCCATGCTAGCAGCCGAGGTTTAGACCTCTACGCAGATACAATAGAGCATGTTCTGTGCACACACCTCACACAGACTCTCAGCCACACAGTCAAAGGTGAATTTCATTATCGTGGCTCCGTGGTGAAAGCAGAGCGCTAATAAGAGCGCAAGACCAAGAGGAAGTGAGGGTGGGGCCGTGGGCGGCGGCGGTGGGGGTCAGGAGGCTAGCGAGCAGCAGCTTAAAAGTCAGGAGGCGTTTCACCGTAAAACCCGGGACACCAGCTGAGTCCGTTATTGACAACTAATTAGAAAGCAATTAGCTTGAAACATTTCAGCATTGAAAACAGATGGGGTGGCAATAAATGCGTGAGTTTCTTCTCTCTCACTTCTCCCTCCTACCTCCTCACAAGCACTCACACACACACACACACACAAGTGTGTTTGGTTACAAACTGGAGAGGATGCAATCAATTCCAGCGCTAATCGGAGGTGGATAACTTCACCTTTATGTCCAAAGTATCTGTTCCAGACTCTGAATATGCACCACTGTCCTCATCACTGATGTCTGAGCTAGAGTGTCTGGCATAATATTTTTTTCCTTAACTAAATTTCTCAAGTAAAATAAAATAAGCACATTTGCTTCCAGCTCCGCTCAGCATGCTTCAGGGATTAAGATCATAGTTGATGCAATTTTATTGCATTCTTTAATGAAGTGAATAATTTTAACGCTCCTGTGCCTGCACAAACCACCTTAGAAGTTTGACATTGAACAGCATGAGGCGACAATATCCTGTTTTCCCCTGCAGTGCAGGTGGTTCTCCTCCCTCTACTTTAAACACTGCGCCTTTGGTTTATCTGAAAACACACATTGTACTATTGTGTTGGTCCTCAAATATTTGAGTTAGGTGCAGATAGCTAAGAGCTAGGAGTGCACTGCTACCTTCTGCCTATGAGAAAAGATAAACAGTGTTGGGTTCATGGAAATAAGATCAGACGTTAGCAGACTTTTTGAGAAAACTGATCGCATTCACACCAGCCCTGTTTAAATCCGCTTCAATCGAACTCTAGTTCTTTTGCCCAGGAAGTCCGGTTTGTTTGTGGAGGTGTGAATGTTCAATCAAACTCTGAAGTGGACCAAAAAAGTGAACTCTGGTCCATCTAAAAACCTAGTTCTCGCTTTGATTGAAGTGAACTCTGTTGTGGTTCCACAGTAGATGGCTCCAAGAGTAGGAAGCAGACTATAGCACAGGACATTCTGGGTAAGTACGACCAAAACAAAAGTTTGCTAGTGGGAGAAAGGGCACGTGGCTATTTACTAAAGACAAAAGAGAAATCCTACAACCTCTAAAATCTGATGCCACTCCATTTCTGCTGCCATTTCATGAAGGTAGAAGTTGAGCTTGGTATCTTCTTCTGGGGTTTTCGTGTTGATCTCATTGGTTTCTGGTGCAAGGAGGGGAACAGGTTTTTTAAAGATTTGTTTGGTTTAACACAGTGCAGTGTGAAAGGGAAAATGTAACAAAATATTCAATTTCGGTTCCCAGTGGAACCAATTCTACTGAACTATCAGGTATAAAAACATGCTAGAAATCAGCATCTTTTGGTCTTAAAAGTCACGAGCAGTTGTATAACGATCTTCAATTCGGTTAGGAATAAACCAGTATATGTTTAACAAGTCATGCTATGTTAAATTTTAGTTCAAACTCTTTTTTAAAAAAAACTAGACATAGTTCTTAGTTTAGCATCGATATTAAGCTCTGAAATGCAACGTAAATATTACATTATTTTCCAATACAGGTAAGGAAATTAGTAAAAACAGAATATACATTCAAAAATCTCTAATTATCAGTGACTATAGAGATAGTTAGTTTTCACACTTTTACTTAACATGTTTTCCCCAGACGGTGACTAGCTGATTAGCACTGACACTGACTAGCAGTTTTGTTCGGCAAGAGGTCTACTAAACTTCTGTCACTACAGAACTTTCTTTGGCATCGCGTTCAAAGGACTTCAAACTATTGGAACGACATGACAGAAAATCTTAGCAATTTTAGGCTTTTGCAACTTATTAATACCTTGTTATATCCTGAGACTGGTCACTGACTCCATCTGTCAACCTTAAGTCTTTCCCATTATTCACTGAGGATGTGTGTGACTACCTTGGCTGGTGTGTCTTCGACAAAAGACGTCAAAAACATTTTTAAAACACTAAGTCAAGCATATAATCAGACAATTTTCCCCAATCCATTATCAGCTATATTTGGCAACCCTCCAGACCTGGGCCTTTCACATTTTTCGAAACAGGCCCTAGCCTTCACCACCCTTCTGGCTCGAAGACTTATTCTACTTAGATGGAAACTAAACGTCCCCCCGTCTCATGACCACTGGGTCAGAGAAGTTCTTTACAACCTGAAACTGGAAAAACTCAGATTTTCACTTAAGGGTTCCACCAGTAAATTTATGGAGACTCGGAGACCTTTCCTGTCTGTAGGGGGTCCCATGACTTTGCTACCTGATTCAGAAGGAAATTAAATTATCTGTAGGCCTTCTCATCGATATCCAATTCTTTTATTTTTAACCGATAGGTATTCTTTGTCTTATAATTTATTTATTTATTTTTATTTTATTTTATTTTTCTCTTTATTTGTATATTTGTGTAATTTACTAGTACGAACGTATAAATATATATTCATTTATTTACTTAGTATCAGTATTATTTTTTCTTTATTTCTTTTTCTGCCTCCTTTGGAATGTGTATGGATGGATGTGTGTGTGTGTGTGTGTGTGTGTGTGTGTGTGTGTGTGTCGTGTTGCTAGAAGCTGTTGCAGGGACTGGATCTCTGCTGGCTGTTTGTCTTGTGCTTAGACCTGGACGGGGTGGGTTGGGTTCTGGGAGAAATCAGCTTGAACTTCCTCTTCTCTCTCTCTCTATAACTACCGTGTTTTCATTGTACTAATGTTTGATGTATGTCAAGCTGTAAAATTCAATAAAGAAAGTTGGAAGAAAAAGGAAAGACGTCAAAAACTTGCCTTAAAGTGACTTTTTTGTGGAAAGTGATGTTTACAATTTTTGATTGATCAAATTTGCCACCAGACACATTGAAGCAGTTAAAAAAATATATAAATATTTGACCATGTTACACGTTTCTTAGACGGAAGTCTGAAAACTGCCGATTGAAAGGTTTTTCGGATGAGTATGCTAGTTTTTTGGGGGGGTGGGGGGTTTGTTTTTTCCCTTAACATACCCAATGCTTGCTACATCTATCAAGCACACACACATCCCACAGATTATTCGCCATGTTTCGTTTACTAAACCTTTTCATGTCTGCTCACATACATTATGCCATTTGGAATATGATTAACTTGTTTTCAGCTATAATCCCCATCTTTTTGCTGCTACTCCTCGGTGAGTATTTTTAGGACGCCTTCTATCTGCTGAGTCGTACCACAGCAGTGCGGAGTCGTTGGGCTCAGGTGTCAAATAATAGAAACAAAAACCTGCTAGTCAGGAGTTTGAGGAGCAGTTTTAGCTCACCGGGGCCATCGAGGTAACAGCTGGCTCTCATTAACCAGATCTGAGGATCTGAACTGGAAAAATCCAAGGTCACATGGAAAATAGTAACCACGCTGTTGGCAAAAAATAATAAAGTTTAAAAAAAAAAAAGGCACAGCAAATCTAAACAGGATCTATGGCTGCAAAATAATTAGTCTGACAAGGAGGGTTTGTAGCAGAAAGTGTATGTTGCAACCATGGCTAGAGAAGTGTGTGTGTGGATCCACTCGTAGGAGCGTTGGACTGCAGCACTAACGACCCCTGGATTCCTATCGTCTACGGAAATGTTTAGGTTGTAATATCAGCAGAACTGTAGTCTCATTCAGAACTTTCTCAATGAGCAGCCAGCTGCAGCGTGCATTCATGCATCTCTGGATCTGGATTTAGGAACATTTGCACCATCGTACGTGTTTATGGCCACACACCATTTAATCTCCAATTCACACCCATTTCTGGGTTGTAGACGTGATCGGTGAATTGTTTGTGTGTTTAGGTAACGGTCCAAAGCACGTAGGAATTGTTGAGTCAAAGGTT